>NC_140591.1:1153137749-1153737749 GCF_964204655.1 Triturus cristatus | reverse complement strand
GAAGGGGCGTTCCATGGGTGTTTGAGGATATGATGTCCTTCATCTGCAAGAAAAAAAATCCACCTCTTGGAGAAGTTGTGGATTTCTTTTGGAGAAAAGAGTACCAAGCAAGAGGTGCTCCTCATATTCATATGCTGTTGTGGAACAAGGATGCCCCAAAATTTGGAACAGATTCTGATGGTGCAGTTTTATCTTTCATTGAAGAATATGCAACATGTGCTATACCTAAAATCACAGAAGAAAAAAACTTAAAAGAGCAAATTTTACGTTTCCAAAGTCATCGGTGTGGAAAATACTGTCGACGAAAGTACAAGATTAAAGATAAATTCTATACAAAATGTCGATTTGGATTTCCACGACCTGTTCTTTCAAAAGGAAGAGTAAACAGTTTTATGTCAGCTGTGCGACATACCATTACAAGAAAATCTCCGAAAAATACCTACAACCTAAGAAGAAAAGAAGAGTCAAAATATATAAATGACTACAACCCAGTCATTTTATCCATGTGGAATGCTAACATGGATATTCAGTATGTAGCTGACAATTCTATTGCTGTTGCTCGGTATGTCACATCTTACATCACTAAATCTGAGAAAACGGAATTGAAAGAAATGTGGGAAGAGATTTCGCACGAGAAGACTGTCAGTAAAAAGCTATACAGTTTCAGTTTAAAGATGGTATCGCATCAAGAAATTGGGTCATACGAATGCTCAGATAGGTTATCATCTGCAAGTCTGTACTCCAAATCCAGAAGAATAATTTGGGTAAGTTTAGGCCTTGCAGGAATGCGAAATCGGGTACTGAAATCTATTCAAGAAATTGAATGTTTAGCAGAGAACGAACCAGAAAGTACAGAGATTTTGAAAACAAACATGTTGGACACATATTACCCAAACAGAAGTCATCATCTTGAGAACATGTGTCTCTATGAAGTGCTGCAGAACTACATTTTTAAACGGAATGTCACAGAAGACATCAACAATGGAAAATATAAAGTCATTGGTGAGGAAAGATGTTTGGTGAAACAAACAAAAGGAAGTTTGATTAATCACAGGAAGCTGAGTTGCGACACTACTGACAAGAAGGAATTTTACTACTTAGCACTTTTACAGCTGTTTAAACCATGGCGTTCAGAGGATGAATTACTTGGAGATTTTCAGAGCTATGAAGATTCCTTTAATGCATGCAAAGATAACATAGAATGCAGTACTTTCTCAAATTATGTACAAATGTTAAATGAAGAAATTGAAGAAGAAGCTACAATTGCAGCTGAAGTAGCTAGAGACAGTTCTCAAGACAGTCAAAGTTCTGGTACGCTCAATCAAGAACCCCTAGGACAACCAATCGTAGAAAATGAAGCTGCAATAGCCATGACTGAAGTGGAAACAGCTATGAATCAAGCTCAGGAAGATTTAATAAACTTACCAAATTTGGAACAACAACTGAATGATGAACAACAACAAATTTATGAAGAAGTCACAAAACAAATTAATCATGGATTACTACATGAAAATAAAGAGTTCTCATGCACATCATTTGAACCAATCAGAATATATGTGAGTGGACAAGCTGGAACTGGAAAAAGTTTCTTAATTAAAGTAATTAGAAGCTACCTACAGAAAAAAACTGATTCAACTTTGTCTTGTGTTGTTACTGCTCCAACTGGGTTAGCAGCATATAAAATAAAAGGAATTACCTTACATCGTTTGCTAATGTTACCAGTAGAGCATGAGAACAAAATAGAATACCACAAGCTAACAGGAGAAGCATGTTTTGAAGTTTCAAGAGTGTTGAAGAAAAGGAAAGTTCTCATTATTGATGAGGTAAGCATGGTATCAAACTTAATGCTTGCCTTTGTGCATTTAAGAATGCAGCAAATTCTAAAGACAGACTATGACGTGTTATTTGGAGGAAAACATGTTATAGTTTATGGGGATCTACTGCAGCTCACTCCAGTTAAAGGAAAAGCAGTATTTAATACTCTTACAAATGAAGACACGAAAAAGTCGTTAGGAAGTATAGGTAATGTGAATATTAGGTCAAACTTTGAGTACAAAGAACTCATTACCAATATGCGGCAAGCAAATGATGATGATTATGCAAGTATTCTCAAAGATATCAGAATTGGACTACTCACAGAACATGGCAGAAAAGCTTTACAGAGTCGATTGCTATGTAATTTGTTTCCAACAGAACAAATAGTTCCAGAGAAAATATACAAAAAACTGCAGAAAAAAATACTGTAATCTGCTTAATGCCAACACTACATGAATGCTCTATATTCAATTAAGAACTTTTGAAATTGGAAAATGAAGAGATTATAAAAATGGAAGCCGTGGATAAAATACAGCATGAAGGAATAACTATTATAGTGACAGGCAAATTGAAAACTAAATTGGATTCTCTAGAGAAAAACATATCGAAAACAGCTGGTTTAGAAAAGAATCTTTATGTATGTATGAACTGTCGAGTAATTTTAAGACGTAATTTGAATGTAGAAAAAGGTTTAGTGAATGGAGCTATGGGTAAAGTTGTGGGTTTTGTTAATTACCAGAAAAAAGATGGAATTGAATTTTTAAAAATAAAATTTGATCAGATTGAAGAGGTTAAAGACATTAGTCGTTGTTCAGTTCGTTTTTTGCTTGTGAAAGACTTATATGTATGTAGAAAGCAGTTTCCGTTTTCTCTAGCATATGCTGTAACTATTCACAAATCTCAAGGATTAACTGTAGATAGTGCTTTTGTAAACATTGGATCTAGTGTGTTTAAAGAAGGTATGGCATATGTTGCTTTGTCACGAGTGAAAAAATTATCTGGTTTAGTCATGATAGACTTTGATGACTCAAAAGTTAGTGCTGATGCAAATTGTGTAAAGGAGTATAATAGATTAAAAAGAAGCTATGCTCCTCATTTAGGTCAGTATCCTGTGTTTGAAAA
Source organism: Triturus cristatus (assembly GCF_964204655.1). Lineage (NCBI taxonomy): Eukaryota > Metazoa > Chordata > Amphibia > Caudata > Salamandridae > Triturus > Triturus cristatus. The sequence goes on along the minus strand of NC_140591.1, from coordinate 1,153,734,812 downwards.
ACGTGTTGTTTGTCGGAAAAGGAGAATTGAGAATATCTGTAATGAGGATGTACAGAAGAGAAAACAAAAAGAGAGTGATGTGATTGCAAGCAAAAAGAAAAAGGACAATGTTGAAGAGGTTGTTGGTTGTCATTTTTAAAATAGCTCTGGTGTCAACTGCTACGCTAATGTAGTGCTGAATGTTGTATTTTATCTTGCAAGTTTGCAGGAGCAGATAATACTAAATCATGAAAAAAAAATTTGTTCTCTGCTGAGTTTCCTTTATGAGAAGCTGAGTAATGATAAAACTAAAATAGAAAGTGCTTCTGATGTTAGAAATCTTTTAGATGTATGTTCTGGATGTATACAGTTTACTGAAAATGTCCAGCAAGATGCACAGGAATTCTTAATGTATATGCTTATGGTACTGGAAGATGAAGGGGTAGAAATAGAAAATATGTTTGGTCTCTCTTATAAATGGGAACATTGTTGTGAAAACTGTATGAACACATGCAGCACTAATGTTGATTCTGAAAGGTTCATACATTTAACATTACCAGAGAGTAAATCAGTGACTTTTAGTAAATTAGTTAAAGATGCAAATCACAACATGGAATGTTCTCAATGTAAATCAGAAATGTTATCAACGTTATTTTTAAAGATATATGGACAGTATATAATTTTAATGATGCAACGTTGTAGAGCTGATGGAACAAAATTGGACACTTTTATAAAGAAGTTTGTAGGAAATCAATTATCAATATCAGGAAAGACTTTTGTAGCAGTTGCAATAATTTTCCATGATGTACCTTCTATAACTTCTGGTCATTACACAGTTTATCTAAAATGTGGAAAAGGCTGGACACTGTAATGATTCTCAATTGATTTTCAAGCAACGTTTGCCTGCAGAATTACCAAATTCCTACTTAATTTTACTAAAACCAAAATTTTAGATACAAATTGCAGCATCTGAATAAACCATTATTTCGATTTTATAGGGTTACCATTGGATATTTCACCAAAAAAGGGTTTAAAAATTACCATTTGGCCTCATGGAAAGGTAAATGTTTCTATTGTGGACTTCTTTGACAGATATTCATTTGGTGTATGTGCTTAAGCAACAAGATTTACAGACGTTATTTATTGCAAATAGTTATTGTTCTTAGAAGATATTTTTAATATATATGTTACATTTCTATCAAGGTATGTTTTACTGAGGATAGATTCAGGGCTTTTTTAAACAATCTTTCAGATTGTTTATTTTTTTGCCCGCTGTTAAGTGATGAATGCAATTGATATCACTATTTTCAGTGAAATTCAATATATTCTGAAAACAGCAAAAAAAGGGCAAAACATTTCTTTGTTAAATATTAAAATATGTGTACTGTTTTCTAACATGTATTGTTAAATATTACTACTTTTTTCTTTTTTTTCAGATCTAGAAAGAAAATGTAGGAAATTGAACCCTTTTTTCTTGCAATTAAAAACAACTATTTATTTCTAATTAAGGTATTTTGTTGGTCGGGTAAGTTTCAAATATCTGTATTTCTCACCCCTTCACTTTGATGCTCCCTTTTCTTCACTTCTCCTCACTCTGGTTTTCTCATTCCCCTTCTCTCTCTCTTCTTCCTTTACTGCTCTTTCGTAACTCCCTCACTCCTTCTCTACTCCTCCCCTAGGTTTACTGCCTCCATCACTATTTTTTCAACCATGTTTCTCTCCCTGTCTCCATATGTCTCAGTCATTCTAACTGCCTTACTCCTTCTCAGTTCCTTGCTCTCTGTCTCTGTTTCTGTCTCTCTCCCTTTGTCTGTCTTACCCTTAATTTCCTTAACATCTCTGGGGCAGATTTACAAGCCCCCTGCGCCACCACTACGTCACTTTTCATGACGTACTGGTGCCGCAGGGGGCTCCCCCATATTTACAAGGAGAGGAAAAGCCACCCTGCGTGACTTTTCCTCTCCTCGTAAACACAGCCACTTCACACGCAGCACTGTGAGTTGAAGGGGCGTTCCATGGGTGTTTGAGGATATGATGTCCTTCATCTGCAAGAAAAAAAATCCACCTCTTGGAGAAGTTGTGGATTTCTTTTGGAGAAAAGAGTACCAAGCAAGAGGTGCTCCTCATATTCATATGCTGTTGTGGAACAAGGATGCCCCAAAATTTGGAACAGATTCTGATGGTGCAGTTTTATCTTTCATTGAAGAATATGCAACATGTGCTATACCTAAAATCACAGAAGAAAAAAACTTAAAAGAGCAAATTTTACGTTTCCAAAGTCATCGGTGTGGAAAATACTGTCGACGAAAGTACAAGATTAAAGATAAATTCTATACAAAATGTCGATTTGGATTTCCACGACCTGTTCTTTCAAAAGGAAGAGTAAACAGTTTTATGTCAGCTGTGCACCATACCATTACAAGAAAATCTCCGAAAAATACCTACAACCTAAGAAGAAAAGAAGAGTCAAAATATATAAATGACTACAACCCAGTCATTTTATCCATGTGGAATGCTAACATGGATATTCAGTATGTAGCTGACAATTCTATTGCTGTTGCTCGGTATGTCACATCTTACATCACTAAATCTGAGAAAACGGAATTGAAAGAAATGTGGGAAGAGATTTCACACGAGAAGACTGTCAGTAAAAAGCTATACAGTTTCAGTTTAAAGATGGTATCGCATCAAGAAATTGGGTCATACGAATGCTCAGATAGGTTATCATCTGCAAGTCTGTACTCCAAATCCAGAAGAATAATTTGGGTAAGTTTAGGCCTTGCAGGAATGCGAAATCGGGTACTGAAATCTATTCAAGAAATTGAATGTTTAGCAGAGAACGAACCAGAAAGTACAGACATTTTGAAAACAAACATGTTGGACACATATTACCCAAACAGAAGTCATCATCTTGAGAACATGTGTCTCTATGAAGTGCTGCAGAACTACATTTTTAAACGGAATGCCACAGAAGACATCAACAATGGAAAATATAAAGTCATTGGTGAGGAAAGATGTTTGGTGAAACAAACAAAAGGAAGTTTGATTAATCACAGGAAGCTGAGTTGCGACACTACTGACAAGAAGGAATTTTACTACTTAGCACTTTTACAGCTGTTTAAACCATGGCGTTCAGAGGATGAATTACTTGGAGATTTTCAGAGCTATGAAGATTCCTTTAATGCATGCAAAGATAACATAGAATGCAGTACTTTCTCAAATTATGTACAAATGTTAAATGAAGAAATTGAAGAAGAAGCTACAATTGCAGCTGAAGTAGCTAGAGACAGTTCTCAAGACAGTCAAAGTTCTGGTACGCTCAATCAAGAACCCCTAGGACAACCAATCGTAGAAAATGAAGCTGCAATAGCCATGACTGAAGTGGAAACAGCTATGAATCAAGCTCAGGAAGATTTAATAAACTTACCAAATTTCGAACAACAACTGAATGATGAACAACAACAAATTTATGAAGAAGTCACAAAACAAATTAATCATGGATTACTACATGAAAATAAAGAGTTATCATGCACATCATTTGAACCAATCAGAATATATGTGAGTGGACAAGCTGGAACTGGAAAAAGTTTCTTAATTAAAGTAATTAGAAGCTACCTACAGAAAAAAACTGATTCAACTTTGTCTTGTGTTGTTACTGCTCCAACTGGGTTAGCAGCATATAACATAAAAGGAATTACCTTACATCGTTTGCTAATGTTACCAGTAGAGCATGAGAACAAAATAGAATACCACAAGCTAACAGGAGAAGCATGTTTTGAAGTTTCAAGAGTGTTGAAGAAAATGAAAGTTCTCATTATTGATGAGGTAAGCATGGTATCAAACTTAATGCTTGCCTTTGTGCATTTAAGAATGCAGCAAATTCTAAAGACAGACTATGACGTGTTATTTGGAGGAAAACATGTTATAGTTTATGGGGATCTACTGCAGCTCACTCCAGTTAAAGGAAAAGCAGTATTTAATACTCTTACAAATGAAGACACGAAAAAGTCGTTAGGAAGTATAGGTAATGTGAATATTAGGTCAAACTTTGAGTACAAAGAACTCATTACCAATATGCGGCAAGCAAATGATGATGATTATGCAAGTATTCTCAAAGATATCAGAATTGGACTACTCACAGAACATGGCAGAAAAGCTTTACAGAGTCGATTGCTATGTAATTTGTTTCCAACAGAACAAATAGTTCCAGAGAAAATATACAAAAAATTGCAGAAAAAAATACTGTAATCTGCTTAATGCCAACACTACATGAATGCTCTATATTCAATTAAGAACTTTTGAAATTGGAAAATGAAGAGATCATAAAAATGGAAGCCGTGGATAAAATACAGCATGAAGGAATAACTATTATAGTGACAGGCAAATTGAAAACTAAATTGGATTCTCTAGAGAAAAACATATCGAAAACAGCTGGTTTAGAAAAGAATCTTTATGTATGTATGAACTGTCGAGTAATTTTAAGACGTAATTTGAATGTAGAAAAAGGTTTAGTGAATGGAGCTATGGGTAAAGTTGTGGGTTTTGTTAATTACCAGAAAAAAGATGGAATTGAATTTTTAAAAATAAAATTTGATCAGATTGAAGAGGTTAAAGACATTAGTCGTTGTTCAGTTCGTTTTTTGCTTGTGAAAGACTTATATGTATGTAGAAAGCAGTTTCCGTTTTCTCTAGCATATGCTGTAACTATTCACAAATCTCAAGGATTAACTGTAGATAGTGCTTTTGTAAACATTGGATCTAGTGTGTTTAAAGAAGGTATGGCATATGTTGCTTTGTCACGAGTGAAAAAATTATCTGGTTTAGTCATGATAGACTTTGATGACTCAAAAGTTAGTGCTGATGCAAATTGTGTAAAGGAGTATAATAGATTAAAAAGAAGCTATGCTCCTCATTTAGGTCAGTATCCTGTGTTTGAAAAACGTGTTGTTTGTCGGAAAAGGAGAATTGAGAATATCTGTAATGAGGATGTACAGAAGAGAAAACAAAAAGAGAGTGATGTGATTGCAAGCAAAAAGAAAAAGGACAATGTTGAAGAGGTTGTTGTTTGTCATTTTTAAAATAGCTCTGGTGTCAACTGCTACGCTAATGTAGTGCTGAATGTTGTATTTTATCTTGCAAGTTTGCAGGAGCAGATAATACTAAATCATGAAAAAAGATTTTGTTCTCTGCTGAGTTTCCTTTATGAGAAGCTGAGTAATGATAAAACTAAAATAGAAAGTGCTTCTGATGTTAGAAATCTTTTAGATGTATGTTCTGGATGTATACAGTTTACTGAAAATGTCCAGCAAGATGCACAGGAATTCTTAATGTATATGCTTATGGTACTGGAAGATGAAGGGGTAGAAATAGAAAATATGTTTGGTCTCTCTTATAAATGGGAACATTGTTGTGAAAACTGTATGAACACATGCAGCACTAATGTTGATTCTGAAAGGTTCATACATTTAACATTACCAGAGAGTAAATCAGTGACTTTTAGTAAATTAGTTAAAGATGCAAATCACAACATGGAATGTTCTCAATGTAAATCAGAAATGTTATCAACGTTATTTTTAAAGATATATGGACAGTATATAATTTTAATGATGCAACGTTGTAGAGCTGATGGAACAAAATTGGACACTTTTATAAAGAAGTTTGTAGGAAATCAATTATCAATATCAGGAAAGACTTTTGTAGCAGTTGCAATAATTTTCCATGATGTACCTTCTATAACTTCTGGTCATTACACAGTTTATCTAAAATGTGGAAAAGGCTGGACACTGTAATGATTCTCAATTGATTTTCAAGCAACGTTTGCCTGCAGAATTACCAAATTCCTACTTAATTTTACTAAAACCAAAATTTTAGATACAAATTGCAGCATCTGAATAAACCATTATTTCGATTTTATAGGGTTACCATTGGATATTTCACCAAAAAAGGGTTTAAAAATTACCATTTGGCCTCATGGAAAGGTAAATGTTTCTATTGTGGACTTCTTTGACAGATATTCATTTGGTGTATGTGCTTAAGCAACAAGATTTACAGACGTTATTTATTGCAAATAGTTATTGTTCTTAGAAGATATTTTTAATATATATGTTACATTTCTATCAAGGTATGTTTTACTGAGGATAGATTCAGGGCTTTTTTAAACAATCTTTCAGATTGTTTATTTTTTTGCCCGCTGTTAAGTGATGAATGCAATTGATATCACTATTTTCAGTGAAATTCAATATATTCTGAAAACAGCAAAAAAAGGGCAAAACATTTCTTTGTTAAATATTAAAATATGTGTACTGTTTTCTAACATGTATTGTTAAATATTACTACTTTTTTCTTTTTTTTCAGATCTAGAAAGAAAATGTAGGAAATTGAACCCTTTTTTCTTGCAATTAAAAACAACTATTTATTTCTAATTAAGTTATTTTGTTGGTCAGGTAAGTTTCAAATATCTGTATTTCTCACCCCTTCACTTTGATGCTCCCTTTTCTTCACTTCTCCTCACTCTGATTTTCTCATTCCCCTTCTCTCTCTCTTCTTCCTTTACTGCTCTTTCGTAACTCCCTCACTCCTTCTCTACTCCTCCCCTAGGTTTACTGCCTCCATCACTATTTTTTCAACCATGTTTCTCTCCCTGTCTCCATATGTCTCAGTCATTCTAACTGCCTTACTCCTTCTCAGTTCCTTGCTCTCTGTCTCTGTTTCTGTCTCTCTCCCTTTGTCTGTCTTACCCTTAATTTCCTTAACATCTCTGGGGCAGATTTACAAGCCCCCGGTGCCACCACTACGTCACTTTTCATGACGTACTGGTGGCGCAGGGGGCTCCTCCATATTTACAAGGAGAGGAAAAGCCACCCTGCGTGACTTTTCCTCTCCTCGTAAACACAGCCACTTCACACGCAGCACTGTGAGTTGAAGGGGCGTTCCATGTGTGTTTGAGGATATGATGTCCTTCATCTGCAAGAAAAAAAATCCACCTCTTGGAGAAGTTGTGGATTTCTTTTGGAGAAAAGAGTACCAAGCAAGAGGTGCTCCTCATATTCATATGCTGTTGTGGAACAAGGATGCCCCAAAATTTGGAACAGATTCTGATGGTGCAGTTTTATCTTTCATTGAAGAATATGCAACATGTGCTATACCTAAAATCACAGAAGAAAAAAACTTAAAAGAGCAAATTTTACGTTTCCAAAGTCATCGGTGTGGAAAATACTGTCGACGAAAGTACAAGATTAAAGATAAATTCTATACAAAATGTCGATTTGGATTTCCACGACCTGTTCTTTCAAAAGGAAGAGTAAACAGTTTTATGTCAGCTGTGCGACATACCATTACAAGAAAATCTCCGAAAAATACCTACAACCTAAGAAGAAAAGAAGAGTCAAAATATATAAATGACTACAACCCAGTCATTTTATCCATGTGGAATGCTAACATGGATATTCAGTATGTAGCTGACAATTCTATTGCTGTTGCTCGGTATGTCACATCTTACATCACTAAATCTGAGAAAACGGAATTGAAAGAAATGTGGGAAGAGATTTCGCACGAGAAGACTGTCAGTAAAAAGCTATACAGTTTCAGTTTAAAGATGGTATCGCATCAAGAAATTGGGTCATACGAATGCTCAGATAGGTTATCATCTGCAAGTCTGTACTCCAAATCCAGAAGAATAATTTGGGTAAGTTTAGGCCTTGCAGGAATGCGAAATCGGGTACTGAAATCTATTCAAGAAATTGAATGTTTAGCAGAGAACGAACCAGAAAGTACAGACATTTTGAAAACAAACATGTTGGACACATATTACCCAAACAGAAGTCATCATCTTGAGAACATGTGTCTCTATGAAGTGCTGCAGAACTACATTTTTAAACGGAATGCCACAGAAGACATCAACAATGGAAAATATAAAGTCATTGGTGAGGAAAGATGTTTGGTGAAACAAACAAAAGGAAGTTTGATTAATCACAGGAAGCTGAGTTGCGACACTACTGACAAGAAGGAATTTTACTACTTAGCACTTTTACAGCTGTTTAAACCATGGCGTTCAGAGGATGAATTACTTGGAGATTTTCAGAGCTATGAAGATTCCTTTAATGCATGCAAAGATAACATAGAATGCAGTACTTTCTCAAATTATGTACAAATGTTAAATGAAGAAATTGAAGAAGAAGCTACAATTGCAGCTGAAGTAGCTAGAGACAGTTCTCAAGACAGTCAAAGTTCTGGTACGCTCAATCAAGAACCCCTAGGACAACCAATCGTAGAAAATGAAGCTGCAATAGCCATGACTGAAGTGGAAACAGCTATGAATCAAGCTCAGGAAGATTTAATAAACTTACCAAATTTCGAACAACAACTGAATGATGAACAACAACAAATTTATGAAGAAGTCACAAAACAAATTAATCATGGATTACTACATGAAAATAAAGAGTTCTCATGCACATCATTTGAACCAATCAGAATATATGTGAGTGGACAAGCTGGAACTGGAAAAAGTTTCTTAATTAAAGTAATTAGAAGCTACCTACAGAAAAAACTGATTCAACTTTGTCTTGTGTTGTTACTGCTCCAACTGGGTTAGCAGCATATAACATAAAAGGAATTACCTTACATCGTTTGCTAATGTTACCAGTAGAGCATGAGAACAAAATAGAATACCACAAGCTAACAGGAGAAGCATGTTTTGAAGTTTCAAGAGTGTTGAAGAAAATGAAAGTTCTCATTATTGATGAGGTAAGCATGGTATCAAACTTAATGCTTGCCTTTGTGCATTTAAGAATGCAGCAAATTCTAAAGACAGACTATGACGTGTTATTTGGAGGAAAACATGTTATAGTTTATGGGGATCTACTGCAGCTCACTCCAGTTAAAGGAAAAGCAGTATTTAATACTCTTACAAATGAAGACACGAAAAAGTCGTTAGGAAGTATAGGTAATGTGAATATTTGGTCAAACTTTGAGTACAAAGAACTCATTACCAATATGCGGCAAGCAAATGATGATGATTATGCAAGTATTCTCAAAGATATCAGAATTGGACTACTCACAGAACATGGCAGAAAAGCTTTACAGAGTCGATTGCTATGTAATTTGTTTCCAACAGAACAAATAGTTCCAGAGAAAATATACAAAAAATTGCAGAAAAAAATACTGTAATCTGCTTAATGCCAACACTACATGAATGCTCTATATTCAATTAAGAACTTTTGAAATTGGAAAATGAAGAGATTATAAAAATGGAAGCCGTGGATAAAATACAGCATGAAGGAATAACTATTATAGTGACAGGCAAATTGAAAACTAAATTGGATTCTCTAGAGAAAAACATATCGAAAACAGCTGGTTTAGAAAAGAATCTTTATGTATGTATGAACTGTCGAGTAATTTTAAGACGTAATTTGAATGTAGAAAAAGGTTTAGTGAATGGAGCTATGGGTAAAGTTGTGGGTTTTGTTAATTACCAGAAAAAAGATGGAATTGAATTTTTAAAAATAAAATTTGATCAGATTGAAGAGGTTAAAGACATTAGTCGTTGTTCAGTTCGTTTTTTGCTTGTGAAAGACTTATATGTATGTAGAAAGCAGTTTCCGTTTTCTCTAGCATATGCTGTAACTATTCACAAATCTCAAGGATTAACTGTAGATAGTGCTTTTGTAAACATTGGATCTAGTGTGTTTAAAGAAGGTATGGCATATGTTGCTTTGTCACGAGTGAAAAAATTATCTGGTTTAGTCATGATAGACTTTGATGACTCAAAAGTTAGTGCTGATGCAAATTGTGTAAAGGAGTATAATAGATTAAAAAGAAGCTATGCTCCTCATTTAGGTCAGTATCCTGTGTTTGAAAAACGTGTTGTTTGTCGGAAAAGGAGAATTGAGAATATCTGTAATGAGGATGTACAGAAGAGAAAACAAAAAGAGAGTGATGTGATTGCAAGCAAAAAGAAAAAGGACAATGTTGAAGAGGTTGTTGGTTGTCATTTTTAAAATAGCTCTGGTGTCAACTGCTACGCTAATGTAGTGCTGAATGTTGTATTTTATCTTGCAAGTTTGCAGGAGCAGATAATACTAAATCATGAAAAAAGATTTTGTTCTCTGCTGAGTTTCCTTTATGAGAAGCTGAGTAATGATAAAACTAAAATAGAAAGTGCTTCTGATGTTAGAAATCTTTTAGATGTATGTTCTGGATGTATACAGTTTACTGAAAATGTCCAGCAAGATGCACAGGAATTCTTAATGTATATGCTTATGGTACTGGAAGATGAAGGGGTAGAAATAGAAAATTTGTTTGGTCTCTCTTATAAATGGGAACATTGTTGTGAAAACTGTATGAACACATGCAGCACTAATGTTGATTCTGAAAGGTTCATACATTTAACATTACCAGAGAGTAAATCAGTGACTTTTAGTAAATTAGTTAAAGATGCAAATCACAACATGGAATGTTCTCAATGTAAATCAGAAATGTTATCAACGTTATTTTTAAAGATATATGGACAGTATATAATTTTAATGATGCAACGTTGTAGAGCTGATGGAACAAAATTGGACACTTTTATAAAGAAGTTTGTAGGAAATCAATTATCAATATCAGGAAAGACTTTTGTAGCAGTTGCAATAATTTTCCATGATGTACCTTCTATAACTTCTGGTCATTACACAGTTTATCTAAAATGTGAAAAAGGCTGGACACTGTAATGATTCTCAATTGATTTTCAAGCAACGTTTGCCTGCAGAATTACCAAATTCCTACTTAATTTTTCTAAAACCAAAATTTTAGATACAAATTGCAGCATCTGAATAAACCAATATTTCGAGTTTATAGGATTACCATTGGATATTTCACCAAAAAAGGGTTTAAAAATTACCATTTGGCCTCATGGAAAGGTAAATGTTTCTATTGTGGACTTCTTTGACAGATATTCATTTGGTGTATGTGCTTAAGCAACAAGATTTACAGACGTTATTTATTGCAAATAGTTATTGTTCTTAGAAGATATTTTTAATATATATGTTACATTTCTATCAAAGTATGTTTTACTGAGGATAGATTCAGGGCTTTTTTAGACAATCTTTCAGATTGTTTATTTTTTTGCCCGCTGTTAAGTGATGAATGCAATTGATATCACTATTTTCAGTGAAATTCAATATATTCTGAAAACAGCAAAAAAAGGGCAAAACATTTCTTTGTTAAATATGAAAATATGTGTACTGTTTTCTAAAATGTATTGTTAAATATTACTACTTTTTTCTTTTTTTTCAGATCTAGAAAGAAAATGTAGGAAATTGAACCCTTTTTTCTTGCAATTAAAAACAACTATTTATTTCTAATTAAGTTATTTTGTTGGTCAGGTAAGTTTGAAATATCTGTATTTCTCACCCCTTCACTTTGATGCTCCCTTTTCTTCACTTCTCCTCACTCTGCTTTTCTCATTCCCCTTCTCTCTCTCTTCTTCCTTTACTGCTCTTTCGTAACTCCCTCACTCTACTACTCTAGGTTTACTGCCTCCATCACTATTTTTTCAACCATGTTTCTCTCCCTGTCTCCATATGTCTCAGTCATTCTAACTGCCTTACTCCTTCTCAGTTCCTTGCTCTCTGTCTCTGTTTCTGTCTCTCCCTTTGTCTGTCTTACCCTTAATTTCCTTAACATCTCTGGGGCAGATTAACAAGCCCCCTGCACCACCACTACGTCACTTTTCATGACGTACTGGTGGCGCAGGGGGCTCCTCCATATTTACAAGGAGAGGAAAAGCCACCCTGCGTGACTTTTCCTCTCCTCGTAAACACAGCCACTTCACACGCAGCACTGTGCGTTGAAGGGGCGTTCCATGGGTGTTGTTGTGGGTGTTCCCACGCAACACCCATAGAACTAGACACATCTCCAGATTTATGAGAAATCTTAACTCTGGAGATGCGTGTGAATGCTACGCCACCCTAGAGGTTTTTTCCTCTTTCAGTGCGTGCTGCATGCTACAGCACTCATTGCAAGAGGAAAAAGCCTCTTGTGATTGTTTTGTGCAGGAAGGTGTCCCTTCCTGCAGAACAACAATCTCCCAACCACGCAGGCATCCTTGCAGCATGGTGCAAGGGAGCCCGCGCCGGCGCATGGCTGCAGTTTGTGCGACAGCGCAGGGGAAGCATAGAGATGCGACATATTCTTGTAAATATGTCGCATCTCTGTGCTTCGAAACGAACGCAGCATGGCGCAGCAAAATTACTTGCTGCACCATGCTGCGTTAGTTTGTTATAAATCTGCCCCTCTGTTTCTACCACTCCTCTCTCCATCACTCATTTTCCATCTATGTTAATTTTTTAAAATTTTTAACCTTCTCCGTCATTCTCCTTCCCTTCCCTCACCTTCCCTAACTGTTACTATCCTTTACTCATAGTCACTCCTATTCTCCTACTTCACTTCCTCCTGTCTGTATCTCACACCCCTTCACCTTTTCGCATTCTTTCCTTCACTCTCCCTCACTCTGCTTTGCTCATTGAAATCCTGACTCCCTTTCTCTCACTCCAGTTTCCTAAATCCCACCATCCCCTCACTCCCCATCTCTCACTTTCTCCCCTTTTTTAATCCTCATACCTGTTATCTCACCATCACTCCACTTCTCTTACTTTCAAACCCTTCACCCTGCTGTACTTCATCCGCTTCGTCTGTTACTCCCTTTTCCTATCTCCTTCCCTTACTCCCCTTTTCTCACTCCCCCCTCCCTCACTCTCCATTACTCACTGTCATTCCCTTACTCATTCACTCTTGTTACCTGTATCCTCTTCCCTTAGTCCTTTTGTTGCAGTCAGTCGTTCACTTCCCTTTCATGACTGATCATACTTTCCTTTTCTCACTTATTCTGTCAGTCCTTTCCTCCTCTTCACTCAGTCATTTCAATCATTTCAATCATTCATGTATACACTACACATTCATTCAATAAAATTACAACACAGTATATTAAGAATATAGCTCTTCTTGGAGAAGTGAAGTGAGTTCTGAAAAGAACTGTTTTTTTTGTCTTTTTTTTTTAGTTTTTTAACAATTTTGTATTTTTTAAATTTTTTTAGTGCAGCAAAAAAAAAACAGGGAATGAAAAACTGTTCAACAGGAACAAAAATTGAAAAATTAAAAAAATGATGGGGTGGAACATGTGTGCTGCTGTATTTTGTTCTCTATTACGTTGATGCTGCTCTTACCATAACAGAGAACAACATTGCACACATTGCACTGTATATGAACCTTCTCCAACAGAGGGTGGATATCCAGAGGTCTGGAAGCAGGTGAATCTGCGGCCACAGATGATGTGCTTGGCTGAGCTGGTGGAGGGTTGTCTCTTGCGGCTCGTGAAGTCTCACAAGCATAAGCCACAGCATGCACTGTTTTAAAGTGCCTTAACATAGAGTAAATACTAAAGGAGTATTTTTTGGGGGGATCGCCTCTAGATAAGACTACTCCACAAACAGTGCATGTGACTTTTGGCGCATTCACCTTGTTCTGGCCCTCTGGAAAAGTAAAGAACTTCCATATGAATGAGTCCTTTTGTTTCCTCTGCCTTGGTGGTACAAAGGTCTCGTCTTCAATCCCCGAAGAAGACTGCTGTTCTGCCATTTTCACGTACTGGAAAAGCTGTTCAGCTCCTTCTCCCAGGAAATAAGAAGAAATAATGAGGGAAGTGGGTGTGGTGTTTGAAGATTCTGGAACTGAAACTACCATGAACCAATGAAAAGTGTTGTTTCGTAATCACATGACTCGCACGCATGCGCACACAGAGTACGCACGCATGCGCACACAGAAAAGGTGCGTGCATGGAGCACGCACGCATGCGCACACGGAGCACACACGCATGCGCGCACGGAGCACGCATGCATGCGCGCACGGAGCACGCACGCATGCGCACACGGAGTACGCACGCACGCACGCACGGCGAAAAACCCTAAAAAAAAAAACTGTTTAGAAGTTTATGGAAGATATTAACTATGCTGTTCAACTTTATCCAAATTAAAAAAAAAAGAGCTGAGCCATTCCATATTACAGGATACGGTCAACCTATAACTATATATATAGGTAGTTTATTGTAAAATAAATATATAAAAAATATAATAATACATACATAAATTAGCATTTAAAAAACTTGCAAATTCAGTAAAAAACCATAGATTTCACACACGTTATAGTTAGGAATTAGCATTTAAAAAACCTTGCAAATTCACTGAAAAAACCATAGGTTTCCCACACGTTATAGTTAGGAATTAGCATTTAAAAAACCTTGCAAATTCACTGAAAAAACCATAGGTTTCAAACATGTTATTGTTGACTGGACATTTCACTCGTACGAAACCATTGAAATTCCCCCGTTATAGTTAGTTCAGCTAACTATAAGTCTCGTGCCCGCAATCCACTGCTGATGACGTCACATATTACATCACTCATGACACGGTCATTGACATCACTCATGACATCACTTATGACATCTCAAATTACATCACTGATGACATCACTGATGACGTCATCCATGTGATAAATTACCGCATCTTCTCACACCCTAATATAACCTTTGATAGACCGACTCAAAATTTCAGAGTTCCATTCTCAAAACCATAGATACTCCAATACCAATAACTACATACCCACTTATTAACTCTTAGGTCTACATACACCTCCGCTCATTCACCTGTACAGTCACATATTTTTTCAGTGAATATATAGATCTATATATATATATATATAATATATATATATATATAGATATATATATAAATCCCATCCAATCCTGGTTTCGTGAATAAAAAGCAGGCACTGACTCCGTGGGATAACTTCAAAGAGATTCTTTATTCCAAAAGCTAAAGCCCAGATGCGTTTCCGCAGACAAGTCCGCCTTGCTCACTCTGTCCGGCATCACTCTAGTAAGTTACTTTAAAGTTTTCAACACTCGTGAAAAAACAAAAGGTTGCCATGGCAACCGAAAGGTCAGTGAGAAACATAGAAGAGTTTTCAAAACAGTGCTTGTTCTGACCCACAATACCCAAGAAAACAGACCACTTATCAATTTCTACCAGAGTTGAACAATACAAGATATAGATTACATCGTTACCACATTTGGATATCACAAATTGTGTCGAAAACTCCAAAACCATTTTCAAAGGAAAATAAAACTTCCAATGCAATACAATATCTTATTTAAGATAAATAGCGAGTTACACATATGTTAGTCCATCTGGGGAAACCTCTCCTGTTAATGTCAGTGAAAAGGTTATACTAACTGCCTGAAGAATGCTACACATATGCGTGAGATAATTGATGGCCATAATAATGGGTTTAAATTGATTCACGCTAATCGATTCATGCCTTTGATTATGCCCTAGTGGGCAGTGGTTTGTTGGAGTTCTCATCAAATGATAGTATCATATCTTAAATCAGTTACCTCAATAAAGTGAGTCTGTTGATATCAAGGGTAATATCAAGGTATAATTAAAAAAAGAAAGGTAAGGGGGGTTTTAGGGGGGGTTTCAGAACATAAAAAATAAAGACTGATAAATTAATATACATCAATTATGACGTTGAAAAACATAATCAAAAAAAGGAGTGAGTCAGAAAAGAAGGGGGAAAAAGCAATTAGTGGATTGGTTCAAGGATCTCAAAGTGTGCAGTAACTTTACTTTGATTCAGTGATTATTGATACACAATTATACAGTTTCTCTACAATGGTGGAAGATTAAAGGTGTATGCTCATTGCCTCATCAGCATTCATGCCATTTGGAATTTTGCAATCCAACAGAATTATGTATTTGGATTCCAATCTCCGTAGTGCCAATTGTCTATTCCCTCCCCTGACATTCTTTTTTACACTGTCAATAACAAAATAAGTTAGATCCTCCGCTTTACCGCCATGTGCTGTATTTATATGGCGGGCCACAGGATATGTTGGGTCATCATTGCTGATGGCCCTTAGATGTTGTAGTATCCTGACATGTACGGGATGAATAGTACTTCCCACGTACATTTTGTTACACGTACAGCGTATCACATATACTGCGAAATCAGTTTTACAAGTGTAGTTCTCTCTGATCTCGAGCGGAGTTTTTCTTAGGGGAGTGGAGACTGATTTGGTGTTTATTCCATGTTTACAGGCTTTACACCTGGTGCATTTGAAAAATTATATAAATCCCAGCTGCATGGTAGAAAGTCAGCGGCACTCACAGGAGCAATTTACCCAGATTTTATTGGGTTTCGAGTACATACATATATATATATATATTTACATACATACATACACACATATTTATGTGTGTGTATATATATATATTTTTTCACTGAAAAAAACATAGGTTTCACGGACGTTATAGTTAGGAATTAGCATTTAAAAAACCTTAGAAATTCAATTCATGCTAAAATGGTCAGCATACATTGAAGGAGAAAAATGCCTTTATTGGTTGTTTTTGTGCAGGAAGGTGTGTCTTCCTGCACAAAAACACCTCCACATGACACAGATATCCTTGCACCATGGTGCAAGGGTGCCTGTGTCACCACATGGATGCAGTTTAAGCAGCCGTGCAGAGAGAAGCATAGACTTGCAACATTTTTATGTACATATGTTGCATCCCTGTGCTTCGGAAGTACCACAGCACACTGCAGTTAAAGAGGTTACTGTGTGATGCTGCAGCACTTCCTCATAGTTCTACACTTATACATTCACCATACAGTACTAATGCATTTGTTCAGTCAATTATGCACTACACATAAATTCATCTAAACTTTCACACACTAACCTACAAATATAGCTCTTTTTTTAAAGCAGGAAAGTTAGTTCTTACAAGAACTTTTTTTTCTTCTTTTTTCTTTTATATTTTTTTTTGGTTTTCTGAACAATTTTTAAATTTTGGGGGTTTTTCTGGAAATAAAGGAAGAAACAGAACTGGAGGACCAAAACAATGAACTTCAGGAAAAAAAAAAAAAACTAGCAATGATGGTTTTCTTACTTCC
Organism: Triturus cristatus; assembly: GCF_964204655.1. Taxonomy (NCBI): domain Eukaryota; kingdom Metazoa; phylum Chordata; class Amphibia; order Caudata; family Salamandridae; genus Triturus; species Triturus cristatus. The sequence continues at coordinate 1,153,717,850 of NC_140591.1, read as the reverse complement.
TGCAATAGATTGCTCTCTGTAGAAAATGACTGCATTGCACTTCAAGCAGAGGACTTTCAGTGGGGCAAACTGAGGACGGATGTCCAGGTGTTGGTCCGATGGATCCACGCGAGAAGCACTTGGCTGTGATGCCTGTGAAGGTCCAGGAAGAACTCTCATTCTTTGTCACTCTTCACGTGCCAGGTTTACTGGATGCATGGTTTTCAGGTGTTTTTTCATGCTGGCTGTACCACATGAGTAATTTTTTGCTGGATCGCCACGGGAGAGCACTCTTTAACATATCTTGCATTTCACTTTGGTGGCATTGGTTTTGGATTGCCCCTCTGGAAAAGTAAAAAATTTCCAGACCACAGAAATTCATCTTCAGAAGAATGTTCAGATGCTGGAGATGCCTGCTGCCCTGAAGCCATTGTTTGTCTGAACGAACTGCGTTAAGTGGGCGCGCACGCCACAAATGGCGTAAAGTAACTTAGCATTTAAAAAAACGTACAAATTCACTGAAAAAACCATAGGTTTCACACACGTTATAGTTAGGAATTAGCATTTAAAAAACCTTGCAAATTCACTGAAAAAACCATAGGTTTCACACATGTTATAGTTAGCTGGACATTTTACTGATAAAAAACCAATGAAATTCCCCCGTTATAGTTACTGTAGGCAACTATAACTCACGCGACCGTAATCCTCTGCTGATGACATATGTGTCTTTATGAAAAAAAAATATTTGTAATATATGTATAGCTAAAATTTAATGGAAGAAGACATGGGCAAATAAGTGTCTAAATGCAGTATTAGCATCAGCAGAGGATTACGGTCGCGTGAGTTATAGTTGCCTACAGTAACTATAACGGGGGAATTTCATTGGTTTTTTATCAGTAAAATGTCCAGCTAACTATAACATGTGTGAAACCTATGGTTTTTTCAGTGAATATATATATATATATATATATATATTATATATATATATACATACATACACACACATATATATATGTGAGTATATATATATATATATATATATATATATATATATATATATATATATTTTATTTATTTTTTTCACTGAAAAAACCATAGGTTTCAGGGACGTTATGGTTAGGAATTAGCATTTTAGAAACCCTAGAAATTCAATGAAAAAAACGTCGGTTTCAGGGACGTTATAGTTAGTTGGACATTTGACTCATATAAAACCAGAGAAATTTGCCTGTTATAGTTAGTTGAGTTAACTATAACTCGCGACCCTGCAATGCACTGCTGATGACGTCACATATTTCATCACTCATGACATGGTCAGTGACATCACTGATGACATCTCAAATGACATCACTGATGACATCATCCGGTGAAAGTGTGTTTCTGTAAAGTTTAAATATGTTTGATAAATATATAAATGCCAAGGTGTATTGAAGAATGAATGAGTGTATAAGACTCAGGATGGATGATTAAGTAGATGTGTAACTAACTGTATAAGTGACTAATTAATTGTGTCTTGCCTTATGCATGTGTTAGTGACTGATATAGACATTCACACAGTTTAGGTTATTAGTTGGTGTGTAAGCAGTTCCATGGTTTGGTTAGCAACTAAATGAGGATCTATATGATCTATTCATTGCTTGTCTGAGTACCTGTATGAGTACCTGAGTGTCTGCATGGGTGGATGGGGGGTGTGACTCTTTGCATAGATTTGTGAGTGGCTAATTCACTAGGTATATGTGTTCAAGTCTGTATCTGTGAAGGTCTGAATAGCTGAGTGAGTGTGTGTATGAGTGTCTCAGTGAGTGAATGGATCTCTCAGTGGTACATGTGAGTAACTCCATATGTGAAAGGCAGTATATATGAGTGTTGGACTGTATGTGAGAGTGAGTGATTGTGAGAGTGCCTGAATGGATCAGTGTGTCCTTGTATTAGTTATTGTATTAGAGAGTAAGTATGTGTTAGTATATATTTAAATAAGTGACGTGAGATGTGTATAACTGTACAGGTGAGTAAATGAAAGTGTTATTGATTATTTCCATTACTGACTAGGTGTGTGAATAACTCTAGGAATGAGAGGCAGTGTGTGAGTGTCTGTATAGATATGTGACTGGATACAATAATGCTGTATTGATGGCTGACTGTTTGTATGAGTGAGTGTATAGGTGAATGAATAGATGTGTGTAGACCTACAAATTAGAGAGTGGATATGCACTAACTGGTATTGGTGTGTTCACGGTTTTGAAAATTATAGTCTGTATTTTAGACTGGGTGTATCAATTGTTATATTAGGGTCTGATCAGGTGCATCTGATTTTCACGTGGATGATGTCACCAGTGATGTCGTTTGAGATGTCATCAGTGATGTCATCAGTGATATCACTGACCATGTCATGAGTGATGTAACATGTGACGTCATCAGCAGTGCATTGCAGGGCACGAGTTATAGTTAGTTCAACTAACTATAACAGGCGAATTTATCTGGTTTTAAATGAGTCAAATGTCCAACTAACTATAACGTCCCTGAAACCTATGGTTTTTTCAGTGAATTTCTAAGCTTTTTTTAAATGCTAATTCCTAACTATAAGGTCCCTGAGACCTATGGGTTTTTCAGTGAATTTCTAAGGTTTTTTAAATTCTAATTTCTAACTATAACATGCCTGAAACCTATGGTATTTTCAGTGAATTTCAAAGGTTTTTTAAATGCTAATTTCTAACTATAACGTGCATGAAACCTATGGTTTTTTCATTGAATTTCAAAGGTTTTTTAAATGCTAATTTTTAACTATAACGTGCCTGAAACCTATAGTTTTTTGCAGTGAATTTCAAAGGTTTTTTAAATGCTAATTTCTATTTATAACGTTCATTAAACGTATCTTTTTTACTATGTTTTTTAATTACCATCCCATTCTCAACTTGGTGAAAACTGCAAATCTCACCACTTTTCCATCAATACCTTACACCAACAAAATTGCCACAAACAAGAGCCACATCTAACGCTAATGAAATGCACAGTAGGCGTTCCTGTGCAAAAAAAACACGAAAACACCACTTCCCCATATTTTCAATGACCAGCCAAATCCACAATGCGATCCAAAAAGCAGGCGATAAGCCGAGTTGGCAGCAACAAATTAACATCAACCTTTAACTGGTCTAAGGAGGTCGACTATCTACTCTGTTATTTTTGACCCAACTCACAGCCACATCTAAAGACCAACACGTGATACAGCTACTGGTCATGCAGCTCCGACACCCAACAACGTCACAATACCGAGCCCCACCCCCACCAGAACCTCCCCTCCGGACCACCACCCTACGACCACCGAGGCAGCACAAAACAGAACAACTGACCTTCCCAAAACGCCATACCCCTCAGCCACACAATAGCTGAATGTTGGGAGATGAGCAACCAACTATATATGAAGGAGGTAAGTCACCCATCACTGATAAAGCACACAATGCCAAGTGTAACGCTCATGTGCTGCACAGACCTCACTATGCAAAGCACAAACCTCTCCATGTGGATATATACTATTGATACTTGTAGTGTATTGCACAGTGGACGAAACCATGTTCCCTCGGGCAGTGGGGAAGATCTCGGTCATGTAGCTGTGGTGTCCCCCCCTGGAAGTGGAAGCAGAGTGCGCTGCTCTAATGTACACCACTCCAGCGTAGAAGTTTGAATAAATAGACCAGGCCCTAGGCGTGGTTCACTTGTGGGAAGACCAACGAGTCTGTCAGAACGGCAGCCCTCACCCTGGCATGTGGCAGCTGCCATAACCGTGAGCCACCACGACACAGAGCCCCTGCGAATCCAGCGGCACAGCACCGCAGACTTATGTCTGTACCAACTACCGCCTTCCATCTACACTGCGGACAGCATGGCTCACAATTCAGATGCAGTGGCGATTGTAGATGTCGCAGTCCAGTTTGCAAGACACGTTGCTCCCAGTGCAGCCCGCACGGACCACGCATGATTGCAGGCTGTGTATACGTGGTGTGCTTCAGTTGCTACTAAATCACTGCACCATAAGTCATCCCATGTGGCCTTATCAACGCAGACTTCATTAGACAAAACACATTGCTCCCAGTGCGGCCTGCCGGGACCACATCTCATCGCAGGGTGTGCACACGCTGAGTACTCCAGGTGCCACTAACTGTGCAGCTCAACTCAATGCCACATGGCTGTGCGCCGATCCTGACCGCTGCCTCCGCCCTACACTGGAGTTACATGGTTCACAATTCAACATTAGTAGCGATGCAAATTGTGTAAGAGACGATAATGGGTTAAGAAGACCAAATGCTCGCAATCTGTGCAGCTCAAGTCAATGTCACCTGCCTGTCGGCCTTTGCTGAATGCTGCCACCGGCCTACACTGTGGAAGACCGGCGACACGTGGTGCCAACTAACCCTGTTCAGCACAAGCTGATCCCACATGTGTAACTGTGTCCTGAGTCTTCAATGACAGCGACCACAGCACCAGACTCCCTTCGATCACCGAGGGGTATTTCCACATGGAAGACCGGCGACGCGTGGTGCCACTGAACCTGTACTAAGCAAGGTTTGTTTGGATCACCAACATATGCACGTGGCTGTGGACCCTAGCTCACGGCTACCTCTGCCCTACACTGTGGGCGACAGGCGACAAATGGTACCACTAACCGCCTTCAACACAAGCCGATCCCACATGTGGAACTGTGCCAGAATCCTGAATGGCAGTGACCCCAACTTCTTGCCAGTGAGCACAGCACCAGACTCCCTTCGGTTAGTGTGGTGTATTTGCAAATCAAAGTCATCAATGTGGAAAGTATTGCAGACAAAAAGATAACGCAAAAGATACATTTTACACAAACTGTCCATTTCCCTTTCCACGTCCAGTAATTTCCAAAGGAAGAATGAACAGTTTTATGTCATCAATGAGACATACCATCAATCGAAAATCACCCAAAAATACTTACATAATTTAAAAAGAACAGAAGCATCGAAGTACAATAATGATTATAATACAGAGATTTTGAAGATGTGAAATACAAATATGAACATACAATATGATGCACATAACTCAATTGCTGTTTCTCACTATGTCACGTCATATATTACCAACTCTGAGAAGACAGAATTGAAAGAAATGTGGGAAGAAATTTCACAGGAGAAGACACTTAGGAAAAAAATGTACATCTTCAGTTTGAAGATACTTTCACATCGAGAAATTGGATCCTACCAATGTTCGGAATGATAGACATCTGCAAGTTTATATTCAAAGTCAACAGGAACCATCTGGATAAGTCTAGGGTTTCCTGTGGCACAAAATCAAGTTTTAAATTAAATGTTATGAAACAAATTTGTGATGATATAGACTTACGTTTCTCTGCTAGTCAAGAGAACTGTATAGAAAATAACAGTTGGATATTTATAGGTGTTCTGAAGTTTGAAAAAGAAATAACAAAGTTTAAAGTAGTTTCTGGTGAAAATCCCAACTATGTTTATATTTATTGCTGACGTATTCATTATAAAATTCAAACTAGGAATGTAGATGTACTACCAATAACCCTGTTCAACACAAGTCGATCCCACATGTGTAACTGTGTCCTGAGTCCTGAATGTCAGTCACCCCAAATCCATGGCAGCGACCACAGCACCACACTCCCTTCGATCACTGAGGCATATTTCGATATGCAAGGCCAGCGACACATAGTCCCACTAACCCTCTTTAACACAAGCCGATCCCACATGTGTAACTGTGTCGTAAGTCCTGAATGGCAGTGACCCCAACTCTGTACCACCACACTGCCTTTGATCAGTGAGGGGTATATCCATATGCAACTACAGACTCCAGTAGGCAAGTAAGTATCACAGTCCTACACCTTACATATTATCCTTTTAGTATCCTTGCCTCAAGAACTTTTTTTTATATCAGTTATAGCTTTACTACAATGACCAAATTAATATTCAAATGAAAACTAAAATGGAATAGCAGTCTACACTGCAGGCAGTACAGCCCGCAATTCCATTTTTCATTGCTAATTTCTAACAAGATTGTACTCAGAAAATGCAACACTTTGTCAGTGTATTCTATACTTATTTAATCTTTTCATCATACGCCTACACTGCACTCACTAGGGCTCCCAATGCAAATTATTTTTTCATTCATTAACTACAGAATCACTAGGCAAGTAACTATTACAGGCCTCAAATCTACATAATATCCTTTTAGTATCCTTTCTTCTTGAACATTTCTTATATCAGTTATACCTTTAGTACAATCACCAAATTCATTTTAAATTACAAACGAACACTCAGCAGTCTACACTGCAGGCAGCAGACCTCGCAATTTGAATTTTGGACACGTGTTGCCAAGTAACACTGTCCAACACAAGCCGATCCCACATGTGTAACTGTGTTATGAGTCCTGAATAGCAGTGACCCCAAGTCAATGGCAGCCACCACAGTAGCAAACTCTCTTTGATCAGACATATTTCCATATGCAATGACCCAAAACTTCATGGCAGCGACCACACCACCACACACCCTTCAATTAGTGAGGAGTATTTTCATAATGAAGGCTGGCAACAAGTGGTGCCACTGAACCTGCACTACGCAGGCCGGTGATGCCACCAACGTATGCACATGGCTGTGGGCCCTTGCTCACCGCTTTCTCTGGCCTACACTACGATCAACAGGACTCACAATTCAGATAGAGTTGTGATTCCACATGACGCAGTCCTATAGCCAAGACACATTGCTCCCAGTGCGGCCTGTCCACACCAAGCATCATTACAGGCTCATACACTCTCAATACGTCTGGTGCCACTAACCCTCTTTAACAGAAGCTGATCCCACATGTGTAACTGTGTCCTGAGTCCTGAATGGCAGTGACCCAAGTCCGAGGCAGCAACCACACAACATACTCCCTTCAATTTGTGAGGCATATTTCTATATGCAAGGCCGGCGACACCTACTCCCACTAACCCTCTTAAACACAAGCCGATCCCACATCTGTAACTGTGTCCTGAGTCCTGAATGGCAGTCACCCCAAGTCTGTGGCAGCGACCCCAGCACCAGACTCCCTCTGATCAGTGAGGCATATTTCCATATGCAAGGCCAACAGCACGTCATGCCATTAACCCTCTTTAACACAAACCGATCCCACATGTGTAACTGTGTCCTGAATCCTGAATGGCAGTCACCCCAACTTCATGCCAGCGACCACAGCACCAGACTCCCTTCAATCTTATTTGTTGTTCTTTTCTTTAAATACATTTTTTATATGTAAATTTATACACGTCTAAGACTCTTCTTTGTCCAACCGCACAGGGACACTTCCGGGCCCAAGAAGGTTGTTGGGGGTATCATAGTAATGTGGGAAGAGGGTGTGTTACCTGCTGATCTGGGGAGAGGCAGCGTCAAAGGGGTATCTATCACAGAAAGAACTCCGATATGTTTTCACAAATACCTCGGCAAAATGCCAGCTGATGGACTGAATCACAAAATTATTTTTCAATACTTATGTAATGTGAGTTATGAACAGTACGCACCCAGGCTTGCGGAGGGACAACTGCGGCCCGTCCACTCCACTCACAGACGCAGTACTATGAGCCGTCCGCTCATTTGTAGCTATCCCTGCCCTGTTCCGTCGTACGTCACGCCACGCCACGCCACTCAGATTACGTTCTGAGGATGGCCCCACATAGCTACCTGTCGCAGGCGTACTCGTTGTTGGTGTGCAGGTCAGTGGTCTAGTTATCCACATCTCCCACCCACTCCCTGAGGGCAGGTTTGCACACACACCACACTCGTTTGGCACATGCATCACAGGCCATGTGACCACGCAAATATAATAGATCGACAACGTCACATCCTTTATTTCCGGTGCTGACTAGATGCCAGATGCTCCATGTGTCTTTCAAAACTTCTGCAGAATTTTAGTCGCACCCTAATCTGTATAGCCCTCAGGGGCCTACCACCCACTTGGCGTGGACTTCAGATGCACAGGTTTAGTGCCAGCCAAAGCTCATATGGCCATCAGGGGCCTACCACCACGTTGCACAAACATAACTTCCTCAGGCTTAGCAGCCCCAAAAGCTGACGTGGTCTCTGCCATTGATAACTCAGGACTCAGCGACATGAGTGAGATCAGCTGGGCCATGGAAAAGATGATGTAGTCTCCGCCATTCATGACTCAGGACTCAGCAACATCTGTACGATACGCCAAGCACCTCATGTGGTCACCGCCATTCATGACTCAGGACTCAGTGACATATCTGGGATGCGTGGAGTTTTAACGGGCATGTGGAGTGCCCACTGCTGCACACTCCGGTGGCACCAGGTAATTATTTGCTCATGGATGCGGAGGGGCGGCAGTGTCTCTCTCTCTCTCTCTCACTCTCTCTCTCGCTCTCTCTCTCGCTCTCCCCCTCTCTCTCTCTATCCCTCTCTCTCTCCAGCTCTCTCTCTCTCTTCCTTATTTTCCTTCTATCTCTCTAACTCTCTCTTCCTTCTCCCTTTCTCACTCCCTTTCTTTCCTTCCCTCTCTTTTTCTCTCTGGCTTTTTTTTTTCCTTCTCTTTTTTTCTATGTCTCTCCCCTTTGATATGCGCATTACACACGTACTTATTTTGTGCTTTATTTTCCAGGCTCTGTCGTCCACATCCATGGTCCCCACAGCAGTGTTGCACCTTGTTTTGTATTTTTTTGATACATTTTGTTTATTACTTTATCGTTGATAAATGTTAATAAAAAAATAATGTTTGAAAAAAAAATTAATAACATTTCTGGTTGTTTTCTTAACTGCTCTGTAACTCTTTCTTGTTCTTATTACTGTTATTTGATGAAGTCCACCATGGTCTTAAATTATGGAGGACTTATCGCGAGAACACTGATGATGTCTGCAGTTTCCATCAACTTCTGAATAGTGTGTTAGATTTATCTCAACTTTACTTCCATTAAAGTGCTGATAATGAAATGCAGACTAGCCGTTCTCGTGCAAAAAGACACGAGGTGCACCTTTGCGATTTATTCTAAATACTAAAATCCTGTATTGAATTGCACTGACGTAGTGGCTGCACTCACAGTGTACACACAAAATCGTTTACAAAACCTCATTGTATTTATATTGATTGGGAATTAGGCGTCAGGTGCTGGATCTTGACGAGATACAATACCCAGTTCGTATATTGTCCTGTACATGCAAAAAATAACATCCCAACTTTCACAACAACTGCAGTGCGAAACAAATTCCGGCAATAGGCCACGTTGGCACCTGGGATTTTACACCTGCTTTCTGATGGTGTTAAGCAGGACGACTACCTGCACCATGAACGAGAACACAGCCAAGAGCCACACCAGAACACCCACAGGTGCTATAGCATAAATGAGCATGATACAGGGATACCCATGAGGGCCACAAGACTCTTTGGAACAACTCCAGAACCGCCAACGCACTCCAAACCTGTATCTGAGCAAGTGTGTCCCTCTGGTCATTGTCTTAACATGATAGGCACCAGCCCTGCAACATCACAGTGTGCTATCACCTCAGCGTAGGCAGTGAACCTGGACATGTAGCTACGCACACATCCTACTGCATGCACAACCGGCGTGTGCTGATCCTGAGTACACAGGTCAGCGCAGGGGTGTGCCTATCCGACAACGGGAATGGGGTGTCTTGGACATCTCCGTGTACAGAAAGTGCGGTAAGTGTGTCTCAGTGTTCTGGTGTGGCCTGCCACAAGGGCCTCATCAGTCGATGTTGTAAAGTGGCATGCACCACCTCCAAACGGCACTGTGATGGTGTCGTTGGAATGCAGCAGCACATGCATAAATAGGCATTACAATAGTGTGCCGTACGAGTGCACGAGATACAACACCGCACCGTACAAAAGTGTGGGAGCTCATCCATGATGACCATGGTCACAGACATGCCACAACACCAACGACCCGCCTTTGTACACATCCTCTATGAATGCAGCGTGGTTTTCACTTCTATGCTCGTTCACTAGTGTGATGTTGGCGAGTTGTGTGATTTGTGCTCCTTGTTGGTGTATTTCATTTTGGCCATTGTCTGTCTATACTTGTGCTATACTTAACTGTGCATGTCTGCCATTCTTCCCATCTCCTCCATTCCCCCACTCCCTGCTTCTTCCTCCTCCTGGTGCTGTTGTGTCTATAATTTTGTTGCTCCACACATAAATACATGTAAAGAACAAATTAGAATAGTTCCTTGATTCTTTAAGGTTTCAAAACTTCTCTCTCTTGGTTTCTTTTTAATTTTCCATATCAACAGTTTTTTAAAATATTCAACATCACATAGAAGTCAGAAGTGCAACGTATTCTATCAAAACACTTTCTAGAACATTTTACAACATGTGCAGGTTAAAAGTTCATCAATCTTGTCAAGTCCCTGGACCTCAAGACTACTGGCCTTGCGGATGATGTTTTGGGACTGCAGGCGGAGGTCGAGAAGCTGCGGACTGCTAGTGACCTCTCCGCCCGTCGGCTGGAGGAATTTGAAGGTCGGGCCAGGCGCAACAATGTGTGCATTACTGGAGTCCCGGAATCCTCGGAAGAGCGCTCAGTGGACCTGCTCGTTGAAGACTTGGTGGTGAACCATCTTGGGCCTAAGGGCCTTGGAAAGTTTTTTGCCGTGGAACGGGCTCATAGGGTACCTGGCGGGAGGCCTAAGGTGGGAGCTCCCCCGAGACCGATTGTCGCACGGATCTTCCACTTTCGAGATCGGGACGCTATCCTGCAAGCGTCGCGGGTGACGGGCCCGGTTCCTTTTCAGAACGCCTCTGTGAGCTTCTATCCTGACTTCACCCAGATGGTGCAGAAGCAAAGGCAATGTTTCCTGGGGGTGAAGAGACGCCTTAGGGAGATGGACTTGAAGTACGCTATGCTTTTCCCTGCCAGACTACGTGTGGTGTATGAGGATCGGACTTTCTTCTTCGACTCGCCTGAAATGGCCGGAGATTGGTTGGACACTCTGCCACGGAGAAGGACCGGCGGGGACTGTGTCATGGGAGTGGCCAGTGGCCGGGCTGAACAGGAGTGATGCCCCGGGTGTCAGGTCATCTTTATTTTGCCCCGGACACTGACTTGTGGCTAACTGCAGTAATGGGGGGGTGGCGGAGGGCCGTTCGGAGCTCTTTCCTCCCTCGGGGTTCTTTTTGTAGATTTGTTTTTGATAGGGCGACAGGCACACTGCAAGTTGGGGGGGCTTTGTAAGCTGACGCAGGGGTGCAGGGAGGGGGGAGGATTTGGGATGTTGGGGTGGTTGTTTGGGGGGTTTTTCTTGCAAGGCGTAGTAATGGTTGTCAGGATGATTTGGTGGTGGCTTTTCGGGGGGGGTGGAGGTCTCTTGGTGTTTGGGGATGGGGGGTAGGGGCCTAAATGTTATTAGCTGGAATGTTAATGGCTTGGGTGATCGTATTAAGCGGGGGATCGTCTTACAATTCCTGAAGCGGACCTCGCCTGATGTTGCCCTATTGCAGGAGACACATCTTATAGGGAATATGTGTTATGCACTTAATAGGAAGGGTTACAAATTCATTGCCCACTCTGGCTTTTCATCGGGCTCCAGGGGGGCGGGTATACTTGTTCGAGCCTCACTGCCACTCGAGGTTGATTCCACCATTGTTGACGATAGGGGGCGGTTCGTAGCGGTGGCGGGGAGATGGGAGGGTAGAACGTTGGTATTGGTTTCTGTGTACGTTCCTCCGGCCCTGCAGGCCTCCACATTTATGGATCTGGGCAGGGCCTTGTTGGAACTCCCTGAGGGGCTGCTAGTGGTGGGGGGAGATTTCAATGCTGTTGGTTCTGGGCTGCTCGATAGGCACCCGCCCAGGGATACCGGGGGGGCTCAGAAGTGGCTTCCTGACTTCATAGACACTATTGGTTTGGTGGACTGCTGGAGACTCCGGCACCCCACTCAGAGTCAGTATACCTTTCACTCCGGGGCACATGGTAGTCTCTCCCGGATTGATTACTTGCTCACCCTGGCTGCGCATGCCTCGCTAGTTTCTGAGGCTAGGCATATGGCACGTGGCATATCTGACCACTCGCCGGTGTGGGTCCGTTTCGACATTGGCCGGGTAGGAGGGGGTAGGGTGGCTCCTATTAACCCCTGGTACTTCCGTGACCCCAAGACGCGCAGGGCATTGCTGAAGGCAGTTGATCACTATTTCCAGGACAATCAGGATTCGCTTGATTCAGCGGTGTCTCTGTGGGAGGCGTTTAAGACCGTAGTGAGAGGGAAGGCCCTCTCATTGGTGGTGGCCGCCAAGCGACGGAAAGACGCCGAGGTGATACAGATTGAGGATGAGATCGCGGCTCTAGAGGTAACCCTGGAGGAGGAGGTTACAGCGGACACTCTGCATAATCTGAGTTTTAAGCAATCGGAGTACAGGGATCTGGCGGAGAATGCTGCCAAGACCCTTAGCAGGGAGCAGCAGGGCCGTCTGTATGATGTTGGGGATAAGGCCGGGAAACTGCTGGCTTGGCTGGACAAAAAAGTGCGGGTCAATAGAGTGGTGCCGGAGTTAACGATGGAGGAGGGAGAGGTTGTTACTGACCCAGAAGGTATAGTCCAGCGTTTCTCGGATTATTTCCGCGTAGTGTACACCTCGGTTTCGGACAGGCCGACTGCGGACTCGAGTGACCTTTTGCGTGATATTGCTTTGCCCTGCCTTTCTGACGTAGATAGGGACGACCTAGATGGGGATATAACGGTTGATGAGGTAGCGGGTGCTATTCGGGCGTTGAACTCGGGTAAGGCCTCTGGTCCGAATGGTTTGCCTATTGAATTGTACAAGCTTTGTCCGGATAAGGTCGCTCCTCACCTGCGCGCCATGTTCGTGGAGGCGCGGGCGAGTGGGTCTCTGCCGCTTGATCAACGACTGGCAACCATAGTGGTGATACATAAGGACGGTAAGCCTCGGGACAGGTGTAGTTCCTATCGGCCGATATCGCTTCTTAATGCTGAGCCAAAAATCCTCGCTAAGATCCTGGCGAACCGCTTGGTCCGGGTGCTTGAGGATTTGATCCACCCGGACCAATCGGGCTTCATTCCACTGCATTAAACCTTAGGCGTCTCCATGGGGTGATTGCTAGGGCGGGCACGCTGCGGGAGCCGGCTATTGTGGCGTCTCTTGATGCCACGATGGCGTTTGATACGGTGGAGTGGGCATACCTGTGGGCGGTGCTAGCCAAGTTCGGCTTCGGGCCTGGCTTTGTGGACTGGGTGAGGTTGCTTTACGAGGGTCCCCTTGCTAAAGTGTGGTAAACGGGAGGGCGTCCACGCCGTTCAAGCTTGGGAGGGGCACCCGGCAGGGTTGCCCCCTGTCGCCTTTGTTGTTCGCCCTTGCTCTTGAACCGCTGGCAGCGTGGATACGATGGCATCCGAGTATACGTGGCCTTCGATGGTCGCCCGACCACGAGGACCGTATCTCACTTTACGCCGACCATATCCTATTATACCTCGCCTCGCCCCAGAAGTCTCTCATAGTGGTTTGCGACGTTTTGACTTCTTTTGGTAGGAACTCGGGCCTTGTTATCAATTGGGGAAAGTCATATCTATATGTGTTGTGTGGCGATGTTCCGCCTGTCCCCCGAAACTGTTGGATCCAGATCGCTCAGCAGGGCTTCCGGTATCTAGGGATTTACATCTCCACTGACTCCCTCCTGCGATATGAGAAGAATCTGCTCCCCCCCCTGGCGCATCTGCGGCGGGATGCGGCGGGCTGGCGGCGGTTGCCGCTCTCCCTCCTCGGGCGCGCCGCGTTGTTTAAAATGGTGTCTCTTCCCCGTTTCCTCTATGCCTTGCAGAATACCCTTGATTGGGTCCCGACTAGTTACTTTTGAGAGGTCGAGAGCCTCCAGCGTTCGCTATTGTGGGACGGGCGACCGCGCATAGCGATCGCTAAGTTGACGCTCCTGTGGTACGATGGTGGTATTGCGCTTCCGGACCTTCGAAGATACTACTGGGCCACCCAGTTGTGCACGATTAATCATGGCGTCTATGGCTCGGCTTTGAGCCCCGGCTATGCCATGGATCGGTGGTTACTGCGTGGCGGTAATTACCACAGAGCCTTGTACTCGAAGTCGTTGGACTCGTCCCTTACGGGGCCCACTGGGGTGGCGGTGCGGGTGTGGAAGTTGGCGACGGACTCCCTGGGTTGGGGGGGCAGGCTTACCCTCGCTACCCCGTTGTTTGATTCTGATATCCTGGGGAAGCTTTGGCATACAAAAGGGTTCGAGAAATGGGATTTGATCGGTATCTCCAGGGTCGGAGACTTGCTGGCTAAGGGCAGGGTGAAGTCCTTTGAGGAGCTGCAGAAGGAGTATGAGCTGGGGAGCACTGAGTTTTTCCGCTATGCCCAGGTGCGTCACGCCTTGCGGTCGGTCCTCGTAGAAGGTGAGAAGGTGCCTGCGTCCTCTCCGTTGGAGGACCGAATTCTGGATGGCCATATGCCGGAGAGCGCGATCTCTCTCATCTATAAGAAGCTCATTAATGTCCGTGCTGACCTTCTTCGGGGGTTGCGGGATCAATGGACTAGGGATGGCCTCGAACTGGATGATGAAGACTGGCAATATGCAGTTTCTTCTCCTAGGGAGGTTGCGATTCCGTCACGTCTGCGGCTGGTGCAGCTCAAAATTCTCCATCGAGTCTACGTGACAGGTCCTAGGCTGGTCCGTATGGGTTTCTCTGAGGAGGGTTTATGTAAGCGAGGATGCGGCATGGTGGGTACCTTCTTACATATTATCTGGGAATGCGGCGTGATTGTGGAGTTTTGGAGGCGAGTCCATGCAGTGATGGGGGAGGTGACAGGCATTGTCATGCAGCCGGAGGCGCGGTGTTGTCTCTTGAACGTCTAGGGTCCTACCGATCTTGATGACGCACAGACTCAGTGGGTGACCCTGGGGAACATGGTGGCTAAGCGGGACATCGCGCGCCTGTGGGGCTCTGCTGAGCCTCCTGCGCTTGCAGCGTGGAAGGAAAATATGGATTGGAGCATGCTCAGGGAAAAGACAGTGTATTGTGCTAGAGGGCGCCCGCGGAAATGGCATGCAGTATGGGGGCGATGGAACCACTACAGGGGGGACATATGTCTGCCCCCTGATCCGGATCCGCCTGAGGAGCAACTTTCCCCTTGACATTCTTTCCGGCTATGTATTTATTGTTGATAACTGATTGCCTTTTATGGGTCTCTGCTTTCCCCCTCCCTCCTCTCATTATAGCGTTGTTTCTGGTGGACGAAATGGGACTAGCTCCCCCTGATGGGCACCCCTCATGTGAATTCGAAGCTCATCGCCTTGCAAGTGTTTGGTTTGTGTTTGTGTTTATTTAAAAACTGAACCTTTTTTTGATTCTCCTTTCGGTGCAGTACGAACGCTTTTCTGTGTTGCTCAACTTAAGCTGCCGAACCTCCGGGTTGTCGGCTGAATAGCTGTGTTCCGGATTCACTGAATAAAGGTTTTAAAAAAAAAAATAAAAAAAAGAAAGTTCATCAATCTTTTTAAACGTAACCATATTTTTTGTCACATTTTCTCGAACATTTAACGGCACATGCAGGTTAAAAGTTCACGATAGTTTTAAGTTCGAACAATGCTTTCTAAATGCAAGTAGCAGGTGTGGTTGAGTTGACAACTTTTATCCCATGATATGTACTCCACGTTGAAACTGCTTTTTCTTAACCAATCAGAAAGATGCTGTTCCAAAAAACGAATGTGCACCTTACTTTAAAAAAAGAATGCTTTTCGTCTCCCAATCACATATCGTTCTGTATGGCAATAAAAAGTAGTTCCCCATCTATAAACATATCTCTTATTCTACCAAGGAACTGCATGAGCTACAGACATCTTTCCATACCTTCCAGCCATACCTTAAAAATGCTAGTGTGGATCGTAGGACATAGCTATATTTTCTGGTGAAGAGGTATGCAGAACAGAGACGTATTGACTAGGGGTGGGCAGAATTTACGAAATTCACTTTCGCAAACTATCGCGAAAATGTTCAAAATCTCCGCAAACATGCAGAAATATCACGTAGACGCGGAAGTTTTTTTCCTGCCGGTTCGCTGTATTTTCTGCGTGGTCGCGGCTCGCCAACTTACCCATGTGGCTCACAGGCGCGGCCATCTTGTTTTCACTTGTCTCGCGGTGCATGATCGCGAGAAGAAAGACGTGATCGCGTGACGAATGACGTTACTGCGGGCGCGAACTGTCGCGAGACAGCGCAAATGGCTACCAACAATCCAACATTTCGTGGAGAAGGCGACCGGACCGGGAAAACTTGTCGACGAACGCGGGGATTCAGGTAAGGAGATCGCGCGCACACGAGAATGTATTTTTTTACAGCTCGAGCAAGCAAAACATTCCCGTAAGCTGCAGATTGCGGAAATTTTGAAATTTTCGCGCTCTCCGCGGAACGCAAAAATTTCAAATGATCGCAATTTCCACGAGCGGAACGGAATTTTAGCCCAGGTCTAATATTGACTTAGACCTAGGTTTACAAAATGTGGACTTTAAATGGTTTGCACAGAGAGGATTGAAGTGGCACCAATTGTTGCCTTTGGTTAAAATCTGTTTGCATCTCCAACACCCTGACCTCATGATTGTGCACTGTGGAGGAAATGACCTAGGTACATTGACTGGGGTAGGTTTGGAAATGCTTATGAAGGACACCTTTGGACAATTAACGTTACTTTTCCCTCAAACTGTCTTTGTATATTCCAATATATGCCAAAGACAGAAGTGGAAATGGTCAAAACAATTTTGTCCTCAGATTGAAAAATCAATGAAGAAACTCAACAAAGCTGTGTCTGCATACCTCAGAGACCACAAAATGGAGTCCATCTACAACAACAACATACGTTTTGATATGGCTGATATCTACAGAAGTGATGGAGTACACTTCACAGATCACGGAAATCGTGTTTTCCTGAATAACTTGAAGCTGTGCATCCGAACTTATATGTAGCTCCAACTAATCAACACAAGGGCTCTTTTTAGAGCCACCCTATAACTGACAACTTAGGCCCACTATTTTAGGGCAACTCCCGCACACTCGCCAAAATTAATTCTCCACACAGCTGTGATGCAGCGGCCTGACCATCTGACTTTGCAGCACAGAACTCTCGCTTAGATCACCACCTCGACTCCCCCATAGCAGTGAGTAATTTGCGCTTTACAAATTCCATATTGATTTACCTTCGCACTCCCTGTACAACACCACCTAAGCACCATATACAAGTTGGACAAGTGTGGCACAGTGCTCAGAGCACATGACCTCACATCATAGCAAACACAGGCTCACAGTTTCATACCCGAGTCCAGCAGCAGCTCAATTTAGCAGCATGACACTCTAGGCAATACCTCACTTAATTTCCGTACCCAGCACTTTCAGACCAGTAGGGGTCAGTAGTTCACGGGCTTTACCCCGAGTCCATCAGCAGCTCAGCTTATGCCCCCAGCGCCATCAGACCTGTAGGAGTGAGTGGTTTGCACTTTACAAATACCAAATTGATTTGATACGCGTGCATTTACCTTTGCACTCCCTGTATAACACTCCCTAAGCACCATACATGTTCGAAACAAAAGTTCCTCTGAGTAGGTATAACTACATACTGACACTACTTGGACAGATGTGGCACAGCGGCCAGAGAACATGACTTCACAGCATTGACACACAGTTTGGGCTCACACTTTCATCCCCGAGTCCGGCAGCAGCTCAGCCTAGCAGCATGAGACTCTACACACTACCTCACATATTTTCCGTACCCCAGAACTTTCAGAACAGTACGGGTCAGTAGTTCGTCCTAGTAGTTATAAACACATGCTGACGCTATTTCCACAGCTGTACTGCAGCGGCCACGGCACATGACTTCACAGCATAAGACACACAATTTAGACTCACGCTCTAATCCCCGAGTCCTGCACCACCTCACCTTAGCAGCATCACACTCTAGGCAATACCTCACTTAATTTTCATAGCCTAGCACTTTCACACTGGTAGGTATGATTAGTTCACTTTGCATCCCCTCTATAGCACACCCTAAACACCCCACAGAGGTTAACAGTGCTCCTACCCTCCTAGTTCCCACTTTTTTCACCCTTTTTTCCCCTTACTAGCTTCAACGGAATACCAAAATGGAGGCCAACACTTCCTCCTTCCATAAGACTCTAGACAATACCTCACATATTTTCCATACCCAGGACTTTCACACCACTAGGGGTCATTAGTTCATCCTAGTAGGTATAAACACATGCTGACACTACTTCCACAACTGTACTGCAGCAGCCAGATCACATGACTTCACAGCATAAGACACACAGTGTGGGCTCACGCTTTAATCCTCGAGTCGCGCACAAGCTCACCTTAGAAACATCACACACTAGCCAATACCTCACTTAATTTTCAAGGCCTAGAACTTTCACACCAGTAGGTATGATTAGTTCACTTTGCTTCCCCTCTATAGCACACCCTAAACACCCCACAAAGGTTACAGTGCTCCTACCCTCCTCTTTCCCACATTTTTTGCCCTTTTTCCCCCTTACTCGCTTCAACAGAATCACAAAATGGTGGCCAACACTTACTAGTTGCAAACGCTCGCAGCCAATCGGCAGCAAGCTCATGCTCATAACGCCTCAGCCAATCAGATGGCAGAATTCCCAAATATCGATATCTGTAAATTTCGGTATTTCTCAAAAACTTCTGAATGGATTTACACCAAATAAACAAAAGAGTACTTTCTAGACCAAGACCCTTCTCCCTGCCAAATTTGGGGTAATTTTGTTCACCCGTTCGACCTGTAGCCTTGTCTAAAGTTTCCTATGGAAATTGCCATCGGAAAAACATGTTTTGGGACCCCCTTTTTTCTCGGCCCCCCTTGACAAATCACCCCCAAACTTCCAACATAGGAGCTGGTCTCGAGAAAGAATTAGTTTTGAAAATTTCACGAAGATTCATCAATCGGCGCCAAAGATATTGCGAATAGAATGTTGCCATTTTCCTATAGTAACTAGGTCCTAACTATAACTACCTACTGGCGACCGCCAGTAGGATATATATATATATATATATATATATATATATATATATATATATATATATATATATATATATATACATATATATATATATATATATATATATATATATACATATCCTAGCTGCAGGGTGCAAATTCACCAGCACTCACAGGAGCAATTTACCCACTTTTTATTGGGTTTCGAGAACACTCAGACAAGTCTTCAAAAACATAAGAAAGCTCTTTGAAAAACCCAGAGAAATGACACCTACAGAGAGCAATAGAGCAGAATAGCTGGGAATCATTCAACTGTCATCTAAATTTATCCCACAGATGTCTATGGATGCAGTTGATGTGTTCACAGAGACAGTTACCAAGGATCTCATTAAACTACGAACTAAAAAGGACAAGAGAATAATTAAGGGCAACATCATTCAGAAACAGAGGGAGGCAATAAAAGGCTTACAAGAAGATCAGATGATTGTATGCAAGCCTTCTGATAAGGGCAGAAATATAGTGCTTCTAACGACTGAGTACTATCAAAGAGAAGCTTTGAAACAACTAAATGACAACCTGAGCTACAAAAGGATTGGAAGGAAAGAATATGAGAGCAGTGTAGCGGAATACTACACGCTTATCAACAAATGGTATCAAAAAGGCATGTTGGAAAAGGAAGAATATGCCTTTCTCGGACCTTTTACCATCTCCGGAAGATACATAAGAACAAAGTAAGTCCTCCTGGTTGTCCTATAGGTTTATCTTTGGGTAGCCTAACTGAGAACATGTCAACATTTATAGACTATTTTTTTGCTTGAGTTTGTGACCAAACTGGTTTCATATGTGCAGGATATGAAAGACCTTTTGAGGCGGATTGAAGGCGTTGCCTAAGAGACAAATTTTGTGATGATGACACTTGACATCTCAAGTCTTTATACTAGCATCGAACATAGGAACGGTCTTAAGGCAGTGGACTACTTCTTAAATTGACGATCGCTGAAATGTATTGAGCACAATAGGATGCTGATGGAATTTTTGATTTCTGTCTTAATAATAACTTTTGTTTGTTTCAGGATCAACTGTTTAGACAGATACACGGTACGGCCATGGGCATCTGCTTCGCCTCCAGGTATGTGAACCTTTGTGTTGACTGGTGGGAAAAGTGGGTGGCCTGGGCCGATACCAATGACGAGTGAACCTGCAATGTCATCAGTTGGAACAGGTATATCGATGACCTTTTCATCATATTCGGGGCACTGAAAAATCAGCAAAGGATTATCTAAGGGTGCTCAATGAGAATGATCTGAATCTCAGATTCACAAGTGAAATAAGTTGAACATCTGTGAATTTTCTAGAATTAACTCTATTCGCAGAAGAGGGTAGACTATGCACTTCTTTGCATAGAAAGCCAACTGCTGGGAATTCCCTGTTGCATGCTAGCAGCTGTCATTTTGATCAAACAAAAACGAGCACACCATACGGCGAACTCTTGCGGATTAAGATAAATTGCACCAGGGATTGCGATTTCCAGACAGCAGCTGAAGAAAGCATGCAGAGATTTATGATGAGAGGATATCGTGAGGATACTCTGATTCAAGCCAAGAACAAGATAGACACCAACTCTAGATTGGAGTTAGTCAATGACATGTGGCACACTAGAAGTAGTGGTAAGAGGGAGACAGGCCGTAAGAATTTTAGAATGATTACGGACTACTCAAGCGATGCAAATGACAGAAATGTGTTAAGAAGAAACTGGAACATCTTGAAATTTGATTCTACGATAGGTGAGGATTGACCTGAATCTCCTCTAAAGTAGTTTAGTAGAACACGGACTTTGAGAGACCATCTGGTAAAAATTCACTGCCCACAGACAACAGACCTGCCACCTTTGGAAGAGTAACAAGCTTCTTCCCCTGCTTTAAATGCAAGGCATGCAAGAATTGCCATAAAGCCCTGTCCTATGATGTACCGGGTTTGGAGGCACCTAGGAAAATTTGAAGGTTCATGAATTGTAATACAAGCCACACATTGTAGTGTTTAGTATGCCTGTGTGGCTTAAGATACATTGGCAGCACCATTCATCCAACTAAGATGCACATTTTGGAACATCTTAGAGCAATTGGCAACAAGGATGTAACATATCCGGTGGCAAGACACTTTGAAAATCCTCATAGAAGCAACAGGGATCTGTTGAAATTCATTTGCATGGACCATGTGCCCCCTAACATAAGGGGAGGCGATAGACAACTGCAGCTCCGTAGACTAGAGTCTAGGTATATCATTGATACCCAAACCAAAATTCCAGGGGGGTTAAATAATGGGAAGGAAATGGCGATACACCTGTAAATGGAGCAATTTCAAGAATAGAGTATTCATTTGATGAGTAAGGATATGAGATTGGGAATCGTGTAAGACATCACATGAGAATGTAAGAGTAGACTGTAACACCGGCTATGCAGTGTAAATTGTGAGGGGTGAACATTTGTCTTTACCCATACAGGATTAAATAGGAGAGTAAGGATGTTCTCACCAACTGCAAACACAGTGATTTGAGCCCACATAGGGTGGTAGAATGTTCCATCTTTTCTGCAGATTAGCTGTGCTACCATGTGGAGGTTTTAGAATGCATATTGACATAGGTTGAAATATGCATAGATTGATATGTACAGGGCATAGTGATATCTGCACACTGCCCATCCAGGGCTATGAGAATTAACATGGCTATGTACTAGTGTTCCATACACTGCAATGTGATTGTATTTGCATGCTTTAAGATGGCCGACACTGATGGACAGATGGATGTCTGGTGTCCTTTGTTGGTGTCAATAAAGAAAAGTGTATTTATTCATGCTGTTTCTCAACGCGCACCATTATTGATAGAGGCGGTAGCCAAAACACGTCTGAGTGTTCTCGAAACCCCCCCGAAAAACTGGGTAAATTGCTCCTGTGAGTGCTGGTGAATTTCTACCTATCAGCTGGGATATAGTAGCGCGATTCTCGACTTTGTGCATAAAACACCCGCCCGCAAGTGAAGGGACACACACAAGGTTCAGTAGCATGATGTTATATATCTTCAAAACAAATTCGGCGCAGTCACCACCAACGTATCCACAGCACAGAGAGTCCACAGTAATTTCTTTAAGGTATTTTTTATTTTTTCTCTACACCATTAGTGCAAATAGAAGGACGGTCAGTGAATATATATATATATATATATATATATATATATATCACTGAAAAAACTATAGGTTTCAGAGGCGTTATAGTTGGCTGGACATTTCACTCGTACAAAACCATAGAAATTCCCCCGTTATAGTTAGTTCGGCTAAATATAACTCGCGCTCCCGCAATGCCCTGCTGATGACATCACATATTACATCACTCATGACATGGTCAGTGACATCACTCATGACATCTCAAATGACATCACTTATGACATCACTGATGACATCATCCAGTGAATGTGTGTTTTTCAGAAAATTAAATATGTTTTATATGTGTATATCTCAAGGTTGATGGTAAAATAAATGGGTATGTAAGTGTCTAAATATATGTTTTTTTTGTAAAATTGATTGTATAACTGACTGATATTAGTGAATACATGGGTTAGTAAGTAATATTTACATATCTGTATCAGTCTCTCACTTTGTGTATAAGTGGCTGCATGGATTGGTGAGTTGGTACATGAGTGTCTATATGGGTTATTGGATGTTTTTTTGAGTATCAGTATGAGTGTTTGAGTGTCTGTATGGTTCGGTGGAAGGTATTACTTAGCACATAGATGTATGAATGAGTTACTCAATGTTTGTATGTGTTGAAAACAGCATGTGTGCAGGACTGTATGAGTGGATGTGTGTGTATGAGTGTGTTAGTGAGTGAATGACTGTCTTAATAGTGTGTTTATAAGTAACTACATATATTTTAAAATAGTATATATTTGTATATGTGTATATAAGTGAGCAAATGAGAGATTGGAAGAGTTCCTGTAATTTTTTTTTTTTTTATAAGTGTTGATTTAAGAGAGTAAGTATGTCTAAGTTTCTATTCAAGTAAGTGTGGTGGTGTGTGTATAACTGTTTATGCAAGTAAATTGATGTTTGATAGTTAGCATGTGTGACTATGTGTGTGAGTAACTTTATGGATGAGTGTTGGTGTGTAACAGGATCTATAGGTGCATGAGTACATTTGATGAGTGAGTTCATGTATAACTGACTGTATAGGACTGTTGGTGAATGAGTGGATGTGTGTGTAGATCTTGGAATTACTGAATATGTGTGTTGTAAGTAGTATTGGTATGTCTTTTGTTTTGAAAATGTTGGTTTCTATTTTTGAGTGTGTGTATCAAAGGTTATATTAGGGTGAGAGTAGGTCTGCCACTCTATCACAAGCATGATGTCATCAGTGACGTCATCAGTGATGTCATTTGAGATGTCATGAGTGATGTCATGAGTGATGTCACTGACCATGTCATGAGTTATGTAATATGTGACATCATCAGCAGTGCATTGCGGGAGCGCGAGTTATAGTTAGCTGAACTAACTATAACGGAGGAAGTTCTATGGTTTTGTACAAGTGAAATGTCCAGCTAACTATAACCCCCCTGAAACCTATGGTTTTTTCAGTGAATTTCTAAGGTTTTTTAAATGCTAATTCCTAACTATAACGTGTCCAAAACCTATGTTTTTTTCAGTGAATTCGAAAGGTTTTTTAAATGATATTTTTTTATATAATAATAGTTATATGTATTCTTTGATACTGATTTTCTGCAGTTTTTTAACTGTTTATTTTTAAATATTTTTTTATCAAATAAAATTATATATTTTTAATAAAAAACGTAGAAAAACATTTTTAAACATATTCAAAGTGAAATATTTTTTAATTTGTTTATTTTATTTTTTATTTTAATATATTAATATATTTTGTTTGTATAATTTTTTTTGTTCGAATATTTGGTGGAGTCGTGCACCCAGCGCTTTCACACTAGAGTGCCGCGCTGAGCACCGCGCTGGAGTCGCGACTCCTAATTCTTTCATCAAAAAAATTTGCCTCCTACCGCCAATTTCTATTCTCCCCAGGGACCCCATCCCCCGGGGCCTATACACAATGATGGGGACAGTGGGGGAACCCCAATGCCACCACGGTCCCGCTGGCTCCCCGCAACCTTCAGGAGTCAGCATTGCTTTTTCACATGGGGAGCTGCTGACATGCAGCTTCCCGTGTGGAAAAGCAATGCGGTTTGAATTTTGGAAGAGAGAGCAGGCTTCCTGCTCTCTCTTCCAAAATCAAAACCAGAGTTTGCTATGACAGGGTGGGAGCCGCGAGGCTCCCGCCCTGTCATAGCAAACTGCAGTGCAGTGCAGTGTCCTGGAGTGGGCACCCTGGGACACTGCAGGAGCCGGACCTGGTGGGTGGTGGTCCCCAGGGCCATCAAGGGCTCCAGGAGGGGGGCCATGCAGCCCTCCTCCCAACATTAACAAAGCCCCAGGGAGGTGGTGGTCCCCGGGGCTTGGGGGTCTGTAACAGACCCCCCATTTGTAATAATTAGAGCCCCAGGGAGGTGGTGGTCCTTGGGGCTTGTGGGGACTCCAGCCCCCCCACACAGGAATTTAGTTTTTTTTAAAAGCCCCGGGGGTGTCGGTTCCCGGGGCATCGGGGGGGTCGTGTGCCCCCCGCAAATATATTAATAATAGCCCTGGGGTTGGCAGTCCACGGGGCTCGGGAGGGGGCTTGAATACCCCCCAACATTGAAAAACAAAGCCCCTGGGGTGGTGTTCCCTGCAGGCAGTGTGGGGGGGATTGAGGCCCCCACACACTCTTGCTTTTTTGCACCCGGGACCTAGCCCACGCTTCGTTTTTTTCATTTTCATGGCTGGATCCGCACACCCAGCGCGCATCTCGCCGTTTAAAAAAAAAAAGGACTAGGGGGTCAGGGTGTTTCAACTCTGCCCACTCTTCTTGTTTTCTGTCTTCATTTTACTGCCACCTTGTGCCTCGCTTCTACCGAGGCACAAGATGGCTGCCAACGGTTCCTGGTTTGGAGTGTTCACAGCCAATTAGAATGCAGCTCGTGATCGGCAGGGTGCGCAGATACTTATCTGTAGGGTGCGCCGATCCTCCGCGGCCATAGATATCAAAACTTTTTTAATTTTGATTTTCTCAGCAACTACTGAATGGATTTACACCATTTAACAAAAAGGTTGCTTTTTGCCAAATTTGGTGTAATTCCGTTCAGCAGTTGGGGCTGTTGCCGTGTCTAAAATTTCCTATGGAAAATTGCATGGGGAAAACACGTTTTGGGATCCCCTTTTTTCTCAGCTCCTGCTTGCCAAATCATCCCGAAACTTTTAAGATAGGAGCGGACCAGAGCGCCCACGAGTTTTAAAAATTTCGCGAAGATTTGTCAATTGGCACCAAAGTAATTGGGAACATATATATATATTTATATAGTGTCTCAAAAAAACAAAGGTTATATGGATGCTATAGTTAGAGTCAGATGAAATTTGTACAAGCATACAAGCACTCACACCCAGGTAACCACTTACATACCCATTCACATGTCCATACAAGCACTCCCACATCCATTAACTCACTCATACATCCATTCACACAGACACTTACTTTACAATACAGCCACTCACACCAACTTGCTTACCCAAACACCCACTTAAACAGCTACTCACTCATGCAACTGTTCAGACACTCACTCACCCATACAGTCACTTAATCACCAACTCATACGACCACTCAAACAGCCACACATTCACCCATACAGCCACTGACATAACCACTCACGCACCAACACATTCACGTTTCCACTCATCCACATAGCTACACACAACCACTTATACATCCATACAGCAACTTACACACCCACTCACACACCCATACAACCACTCAGACAAGCACTCACACACGGATACACACAGCCACTCACATAATATATGTTAGAAGTAGTATCACTCATTAGTAGTATACCCAGTAAACAATGTTTTCTTTTGTTGTACCTTGGTATATATATGTTTGACACTCATAAACATTGAGAAAACACTCACACTCACTGAATGATGTCATCAGTGATGTCTTTGAGATGTCATCAGTGATGTCACTGAGCATGTCATCAGTGATGCAATATGTGCAGTTTTAAACATAACATTGCGGGGGCATAGGTTATAGTTAGCTCAGTTAACTTTAGCTGCTGAATTTCACTGGTTTTGTACAAGTGAAATCTTAGCCTAACTGTAAGGTTACTGTAACCTTTGTTTTTTTCAGTGAGCTTCTTATGTTTTCTTAATGCTATTTCCTAACTATAATGTCTCTGTAACCTTTGATTTTTTAAGTGAATTTCTAAGTTTTTAAAATTGTTCTTTCCTAACTGTAACCTGCTACCTTTGAAACTGAGTGTGTAAGTGAGTGTGTGAATATGCAAGTATATCTGTGTGAGTTGATATGTGATTGTCACACTGGGTATGTGAGTCAGTGTGTGAGTGTCTGAGTGGGTCTGTGATTGTGTGCATCAATGTCTGAGTGCATGCATGAGTGTCTGAGTGAGTGTCTTAGTGGGCCTGTGAGTAGATGTGAGAGTATCTTAGTGGGTTTGCAAGTGCCTCCATGAGTGTTTGACTCAGTCTGTGAGTGAGTGCATGAGTCAGTGTGCGAATGTCTGAGTATGTCTGTGTGTGGGTATGTGAGTCTCTAAATGGGTCTATGAGTGGGTGGTAAGTGTTGAGTGGGACTGTGAGTGGGCGCATGAGTCTCTGAGTGGGCCTATGAGTGGGTGTATGAGTCTCTGAGTAGATCTGTGAGTGGCTATATGAGTGTCTCAGTGGGTCTGTGAGTGAGTGAATGAGTCTCTGAGTAGGTCAGTGAGTGGGTGCATGAGTATCTGAGTGGGTCTCTGAGCAGGTAAATAAGTGTCTCAGTGGGGCTGTGAGTGTGTGCATGAGTCTCCCTGTGGCTATATGAGAGTATGCATTCTCCAGGGCCCAGCCACAATAAAGTGGGGAAGGGGAGCCACACAACTCCCCTCCCCGGGTTGATTTTTTAGCCCCAGGTACCCCATCCCCCAGCGCTAGCCACAATTCAGTGGGATGATCTTGACACCATGGGCCCCATCCCTGGTGTCTGACCATGTCTACTGGGTGTCCTAGGCATACAGTGTGCAGCATGGGGACTGTGGGAGACCCTCAAGGCCCCCCAGTCCCAGCTGGCTCCCCACCTCTTGCTGGAGCCAACATGCTGCTGTATGGAGGGAGCTGCTGGAAATACAGCACCGTCTGCGCATGAGCAATCATTTCATCTCTTTCTCTGCCTGCAAGTCTGAGGGAAAGTAAAGAGATGAAACCTTGGGTGAAAGATCTTTGACAGCTCCCGCCCGCTGGAACTGGAGTGACATAGCAGGAGCTGGCCCTGGGAGGCGACGTTACCCAGGAATATGTATGGCTCCCTCCTTTCTTGTTCACAGGCTACCCAATGGAGATGGTGGTCCCTGGAGCCCTGTGTGGCCTGGGAGGGGGCCACGCAGTCTCTCTCCCATTTCAAACAAGTATTTACAATGCAATAGGTCTAACATTTACGCGAGTTTCAGTTATTGGCATTCTAAATGACAATGCCTTTTATTTATGTTTTG
The DNA here is from genome assembly GCF_964204655.1 of Triturus cristatus. Lineage (NCBI taxonomy): Eukaryota > Metazoa > Chordata > Amphibia > Caudata > Salamandridae > Triturus > Triturus cristatus. Next base: position 1,153,690,234 of record NC_140591.1, on the reverse strand, counting down.
CTTTTTAAAACATAAATAAAAGGCATTGCCATTTACAATGCCGATAGCTTAAACTTGTGTAAATGTGAGACCTATTACACTGCAAATGCTTGTTTTTAATGTATCGTGAATAGGGTATCAACTTCTTAAGGGTCAAAGGATGACCTGATCCTCTCAGGATATCAACTCAACAGATTTTGCCACTATAAATTTTTAGAAGTGTGCAGTTAGTAACACAATTAGAGGTTAAAATACTTTAGAAATATAGTACCCTTGTTTTTAAAACCAAATTGTGTATTATGCCTTTAGGCAACTGCACTGGCAAACAGTTTTAAGTATGCTAATAATGAAGTCAGCATTCAAAACCACGCGTTTCCTCTTCATAACGCACACTTACAGAACATTGTTTCCACAAGTTAAATTATTTTTTTAAGTGTGCACGTAACCAGTAAACGCCCAGAATATAAAGCCCAGTTCAGTTGTGATTTTACTGTTTAAGTAATAGATCGATATTTAAAGTTGCCCTCTAAACACCCATTAAAAAAGTCTGACAGTGACTAATTTCACATTTCTCATAACAAGTTGCACTTCTTTAACACGATTTATTAAATTTCACATTTGATAGCTCTTAACGCCCCATCCCTTTTTAATAGCCCTTATAAAGTTTCGGAATAAAGTATTGGGCTACCGGCGAGTATAAGTTTGAAGGGATCTCTCAGGGGTACGGTACAAAGCACAGATGGGGGCGAATATGCTCCGGTAAAGTGCAATTTCAGATTTTGTCCGTCACTAAGTGGGACCCTTGCTCTTGTGAATTGCACACTCAGCTGTAATGGTGAGGGGGGTGGGGTGCCTGCGCACACTACCACTTTGTTAATCATGGCAGGCAGCAACCCCTTTAATTGGATTAGGGCATGGCCAGCTTCCAGCAGCTCATCAGAGTCCCGCAGGCCGAGCTCCCCGAGTGAGTCCAGCATGCGTGGCGCACGGGCTCTTACTTCTGCGTGCACTCCAGCAGGATCCCACTGAAGCTCCGCCGCCCCCACTGGAAGCTCACCACCAGCGCCTCATTCACGACTTGGTCCAGCAGCACTGAGATCCAGGAGCCAACCCACAGCTCCCCAGCTTGGAGGCACCCCGCCGCCTCCTCCTCCCCTGTTGCCATGGCCCGCCCATGTAGTGAAAGTGGTGGCGGTGACAGGTCACTCCGGAGCTGGCCTCTGCTGCCCGCCTCCTCCTTCTTCTGCTCCTGAGCTCCAGGGGCCTCGTCAGCTCTCCTGGGCACTGGTGCCAGGAGGGACAAAGTCACCTCTGACAGAAAGAGCTGGTGTGGGCATGATGTCACTCCTGGAGCTACTCTGGGTGCGGGTGGCAGTTTATGGTGCAGGGGTCCATGCAACACATGGTTGCAAACTGTGAAGCGCAAATCAACCCTGGAGACAACGCACAGGGGAGCAGGAAGTTGCGTCAACAACTATGCGTTCTGAAGCTCAGGTGCTTTGAATGTGCATTAGTGTTTAGATCCATACATGCTGTGTCCCTTTTTCGACATCACACGGACATTCCTGGTTTAACAAATGAAGTTAAGGACTCAATTGTCAATGTTATTGCTAGAGGGAGAATAAGGTTGGCCTGTTATGGTAAGGATATGTGCCTACCTCAAGATTTATATTATTTCTTAACACCAACCGGTTTTGACACTTCTGAATTTAATAATGTGGGACCACGAGTAAAGCTGGTGGCAGTGGCCACTCGGAATTTAAGAGAGTATCACACATTGGAGCCGTACTTTCTAAATCGCAACTTTTTTTGTACTCCTAAAATCCAACTCAAGCAACACTTTCAACTGAAATCCTAGTAATTTTAGGTTTCAGACAAAAACGTGTGTTGCACAGCTGATTACAACTACCAACTGAACAAGCCACAGCAGGCAGAACAAGAGCGGTAAAAGCAAATCGCGCAGCAAATCTATGTCATGTGTAATCCCCAGAAACGCCACGCAGCTGTCGCCAGTGTGAAAAATAGTGCATCTGTCTCACGCCACGACTAAAGCATCCAGTCCCCGCGTGCACATCTTCTGTCCGTCCACGTGCACGTCTGGAGTCTGTATTGATTCCAATAGGAAATCGCATGGTGAGGGCAGCGCATGCGAGCTGCTAACGCCAGGCAAGACCTAAAAATATATTTGTCCCCAGGAATGTGCTGGTCCCCTGGGCTCAGGGGGGTCTGCGCTGCCCCATCAGTGTTGTTTTTAGCCCCGGGGCCTCAGGTGAGAGGGCCTTTGTTCCCTTCTTCTTTTTTTATGAAAAAGCCCCAGGGAGGTGGTGGTCCCCAGGGCTACAAGCACCTAAGGAAGGGGGCCCAGGGCGCCCATTCCTGTTTGAAAAAATGCCCCCGGGACCTGACCCACCCAGGTGCTCTCTTCAAAACAAGCACAGAAGTCTGCGCTTGTTTTTTGTTTGAATTTGTGTTGTGAATTTGTGAATTTTGAAAAGTTGTGGCAATTTGTTTTTTAAAGCTTTTATGCACTGCAGGGCTCCCTCTGGGACCCCAAGACCAAGGCATGGCAGTCAGGATATTCCTTCCATCTTCCAAGCCTCAAAATGGCTGCAAACACTTCCTGGTTGAAATGCGGGCAGCCAATCAGAATTCTGCATTTCCCTGCACAAGCATGTTATTATTCATGAATTAGCCACAATTGCAGATAAATAAATTTGGATTTCTTTACATTTCTCAACAACTACTGAACCGATTTTCACTGTATAACTGAAAGCATGATCTGTGAACCAAAATCCACCTTCTTGACAAATTTGGTGTAGTTCCGAAAAGCAGTTCAGGTTGCAGTTGTATGTAAAGCTCCTATGGGAATTGACATAGCAAACACACTTTTTTAAACCCCATTACCTTGGGCCCCATTTGACGGATCACCCGAAACCTTTTATGAACAAGAACACTCACTATGGCACTTTTTGGAGAAAATATCGAGAATATTCCCCAAACTACGCCAAAGATATAGACAAGCGTTTTCTATGAAAACATGGTCCTAACTATAACTACCTCCTTGTAGCCACCAGTAGTATGTGTGTGTGTGTGTGTGTATATATATATATATATTTCACAGTTCCACCCCATGGAGGGGATAACGCACTCTCAGGACACACGACGTGACAATGAAATGATGCTCAAGTTACTTTACTAGCTCCTCATAACGCGTTTCAGCCACTGGTCCCCCTCTCATTTACAATGTAGCAAAGTGTCAGTAGTCTGATAACAAGTCAGGAAACAAAATATCAACTCTGCACTTAGGGTGGGCCCTCTGTAGGGTGGAACTGTGAATTATTTGTTTGCAGGTTCGCTTTGTTGGCGCATGCACCACCTTCCTTAGGTCCATGGTCTGGGAAGGAGCTATTGGCATTGAATATATATATATATTCAGTGAAAAAACCCAAAAGGTTATAGGGACGTTATAGTTAGGAGTTAGCATTTAAAGAACCTTAGAAATTCACAGAAAAAAACAAAGGTTACAAGAACATTATAGATAGGAAAAGCAATTTAAAAAAACTTAAGAATTAATTTAAAAAAACAAAGGTTATAGAGATGTTATAGTTAGCCTAAGGTTTCACTCATACAAAACGAGATAAATTCAGCAGTTATAGTTAGCTGTACTAACTATAAATTGCCCACCTGCAATGCACTCATAAAATGTTCAATGACATCACTGATGACATCACTACTATGGCAGAGAAGCGTCGCCCCACTGCTTTTAAGCATTGCATTGAAAAGGAAACATAAAATAATAATAAGTTTTATTATGATTATTTTATGCTTCTGTGCTGCTTTGAGGGTGGGTGGGTAGGCAGGGCTGCTCTGCTCTTGGAGCAGGGCAGGGGAGGAGTGGTTTGCCTACTCCTAAGTGGACATGACTGTTAAACAGTCACACTTTCCCTGTTCTCCATACAGGCTACATTACAGCCTGCATGGGGCGGAGTCCACTTTAGTCCTGAAGCCCCCAGGAGGCAAAGGGACCTCATCCTATCTAACTCTGCAGAGACCCTTCTGTGCCAGGCTACCTGTGTGCAGTTAACAGGTTGGCAAGACGATTATCTTACATGTATAGCCCTCATACATGTGCACACATTTTCACATGTCGCCAGCCAAGTGTCCTTACCCTTTCTGCACTGCATCAGCTTTATCTTAAAAGGAGACACTGGCAGTAAACACTTGCATCCATTAACCATATGATTACTATGGGTGATACAGTTGTTAGTTCATGCTATTTAGGAATTAAATTGTACCGACCACAATATGATAGCCTGTCAGGAATAAAATGGTACCTACCACAATATGCTAGGCTCTCTCGCATTGCGTTTGCACAGTTAACACCAGTTGTCGGAACCTCCATGATATTTCCATAGCATCCCAATTTTGCGGTGACACCTAGAGGGGGTGGCCAAAACAGATAATGCTTACACTTTTAACAAAATTCTGAATGTGTGCATGCTCATGAGCTGGCATAGCTAGCTCCTTGTGAAGCATTTAAATTATACTGTACCTGTTTAATTCTATTCCTATCAAATCTTCTGGGAACCTAGCACCAGTTGGGGTGAGAAACTGGAAATGGTGCCTTAGCGGCATACAAATGTGTGTGACCAAATCATGCAGTCTGTTGCCCTGCACTTCTCCACCCGCTCTCTACAGCTACCAAGACCATGTTCTTTTTCTTTCTATCTTCATTAGCTTGGATAAATGTATGGCTAAATGTATTCTGTTTTGTTTAAACTAAACCCAGGCAAGGGTGTTGTGATTAGGCCTTCATTTTCAACTCTTATATCTTGAAAGCACAAGGTCCTGGAGTGCAGGTGCGTGGAAGTAGTAAACTTACTGGCTAACCATTGGGAGGTCTTCCTTGGTGATTTGGCATTTACTCTCTGTTGGCTATTAAAGGACAAAACCAATGTATTCAATCTTACATAAAATGTAAATTATAGCTCAGTACGTAGTGCATTATACTTTTATTGGATACTCTTGGCAGGGTAGTTTATGGCTACAGTAAGGGCAGTGAATGCTTCACAAAAGTTTATTTAATGGAAAACATTATATAAAGTTGCTCACTAAGGTCCTCATTCTTTTCAGTCTCTTTATAATGATTTAGGAAGAAATGGGATATTCTGCCTACATCAGTATTTCAAGTAATGCAGTAATGTTATGTGACATCACAGCAGGAATTGATCAATTAGAACCAGTGGAATTAATGCCTGGAAATTGACCCGGAAATTGAGAAAAACATGACAAAACTGGTGTGGTAGCAATGATTTCTAGTGTTATTCCTCATTCCATAGGGGATCTATAGGGCATTACTTATAAAAAAGATCATATTGCATATTGGAATTAATGATACCCATGCTGTCAATAATTTCGGGTGTGAAATGACTACATTGAAAGTACTGATGTAGTTGTGATGGGACCCTGAGATTTAACCCTCCTTTGAAGCAAATTTTTCTCTTATCAGGAATTCACAAAGAATTCAGTACTAGGTCTGGGAGCCTGAGATTGTTGTAGATGCCCAGGACTTCAATGTTCACACACACACGTATTTCTGCAACCAAAATGCATTAGCTATGAGGCAAAGTCCTACTAAGCCTGAAAACGTGGAGAAACACATGCAGTCTAATCATCTCTTTTAATTTTCAGGGTGCTCTCTTCCTGATCCTATTAAAAAATGCACTTACTCCCACCCTTGACTCAGAGACGTTTTAAGGTATGGGCAAAGTGGACTCTGGCCCAGGGCCCCAGCCTTTCAGGGTGATAATAGATCTGGCTCCATTCTCTACATAGTCCTGCCCTGATAACCTTGAATGATTCTTAAACATAGATTGTTTTAAATACTATTTTCCTTTAATGAATATTTTAATGTGAGTGATGTGTAGGAGTTTATCACAGATATTTCAATACCATGCAACATCCATAAAAATTTTCATTTTAGATCAAAAGAGGACCTCAGTCGCAAAGATTATTTGCAATAATACTAGTAATCTGCTGCTATATTACAATATTAAAATCACACATCACTATCCCTGAATATTAGAAATACATTTAGAATTTGGACCAGTGTGTCTGTACAGTGTCGGTCACTTTGACAAAGAGTATGTGAAAAAAGCAGAAATGTGATCATAAATGTAAAGCTGTTTCAAACAGGGACCCCAAAATTGTGTTCGGCCCAGGGCCCCCGGAATCCTTTAGCTGTCCCTGCCTTGACTAAATTAAATTTGCAGGTTTTTACAGTGTGGGAAACTACCTGCAATGCAAATATTTTGGAATTTGTGAATCTCTAACAACTTATCGACCTAACACGGAATGTCAGTGACCAGTGTATTATAAAACTTGCTTGCACAGAAATTCCATCATACAAGTGAAATTTTTGTCTCATCATATGGCATTTCAAATTGAATTTGCAAAGGCATATGGAACGGTGGAATTCCAACATTCCTGATTCCGTTAATCAAGAATGGGATTTCGCTCTCATCAATGGCATTTTTTGCACATCTTAGGGCCAGATGACAATCTTGCTAGGAAAGCCCTCTGTATGACTCTGATCCAGAGGGCTTTCCAAACGAATTGCGCTGTGCGAGTCTGACCGAACGAGTATGATCCAGCCGTATGCCAACGGACTCGGCTCACTCAGACTCCTATTGAGCTCTATGGGAGTCCATGTACCAACACGTACACAGTTTCCCATAGTAAAAAGGGGCGGGTGGGTAAAACTTTATACCCTGTGGTGGGCACCCCATATTGCCCACCACACTCTGCATGCATCGATCTGGGGAACCCAAGGGCACCCCTTAACCAATTCAAAGGGCTCTGGGTGGGGGCCTTCTACGGCCCCCCAAAGTCCAATTCCAACATACGTTTCATATTGCTGAGACCGAGGCAATACAGCTGACTAAATCGTGCATTGTACTTGCTAGGTCGGAATATGGCTCCATTGAGCGGCAAAAATCATCTGCGGACGAGTCGATCGCACAGGATTGGGTTCTGGAAATGACTTAGTCGACATTGACGAGATCTTCGCATCCTACTTGTTTGTTTAGAGCGGGTGATGACTCAGTCGGAAACAGAGGTGTCAAATCGGATTCCCATGTTCTGGTACACATCAGGAGGCCTTCCTAACAAGATCGTAATCTGGCCCTTAGTTATAGCTAGGTGTGCAAAAAAAATGAATTTTGCCCTTCGTAATTAAATTGACGAACCCCATGCTTATTATATGTTCAAGACAATGCAGTCATGAAAGTCATTTAGGGGTGTCCAAGGGTCACAGTTGTGACACCTAGGTTGCCCCTTGCTACGCCCAGCACTGCCTTTGTGACCCCGGCCTCAGAGGTGGGGAAATCAATGCCAAGAACACAGGGGTGTCTCACGTTATCATGATCAAGACCTAACCTCGTTTTCTGCTCATTTTAATTACATTAATAGTGAATAATAGTTTAATATTCACTATTACTGTAATACAAAATGAAGCAGTAAGATCTGGATCTTCTCTGGCATCTTAGATAACAATAATAAAATGGGTTTAATGTTTGTTGTGTATGCATGTGGGTGAGAGTGAATTTTGGTGAAATAGCATGTATATGTATGAGCATGTATGTTTGTATATGGGATCATGGATGCCTGTGTGCATGCATCAAAATGAGTGAGTCAGAGTTAGAGTGAGGGAGAGAGTGCGAATGAGTGATTTAGGGTGAGAGTGAGTGCACAAGAGTGGGTGAAAATGAATGAGTGCAAGTCAGTGCTAATGACAGAATGAGTATGAATATGGGAATGTAAGTGACCATGTGTTGTTATGCTGGCAGTTCCTCTGTTGGACCTGGCAGGCTTCTCAGCTTATAGAAGCACCCTTGACAAAATGTTGGCAATGGAATACTGTAGGCAATACCTGTACATGAGATACCCTTGGCAAAATGCTGCTGCTGGCACTCTGTAGGTACATTTTGGCAAGGAGCACTCATGAAAAAATTCCAGCGCTGGCTTCCTGGAGGACATTTTTGGCATAGTTAGCACCTGTTACAAATTGATTGTGATGGAGGATATCCTTGGTATATGGGAAGACAACTGTGGCAAGGTCATGGGCCATCCATGACCAAATGTGGTCCTTGACATATTAGACATAACCTTTGACATAAGGGACCTGCATAGTGCAAGAGAAGCAGTATTAGGAAAATACCATTTTGGCAATGTTTGGGAAAAATGTTGGTCCTAGCAATGGAGGTAATTTTTGACATAAGGGGGCACCCATAGGACATTTTAAAAACCTAATTGGGTGAACTCATGAAGAGTCAGATTTCAGACATTTTGATGAGGTTGACGCGTCCATAAATATTTAATGGCAGATTACCCCATCTAGTTAATGTTTTTGTAATTTCTTTTACTACTATCTGCCAGCTAATTTTTGGAATATTTTTCAGTTCTTGAGTTAAATGGATTCCCAAATATCTCATTCTATGTTTTGCATTTTGTATAGATGTGGTATTATTCCATCCCATTATTTCGGTCTTGTCTCTATTTATTTGATACCCCGAGAACCTTCCGAATTCCTCAGCTAAATAAAACAGCCTGGGTATAGCTTCCATATGATTGGAGGTGTATAAAAGAAGATCGTCTGCATAAAGAGCGACCTTTAGCTCTAAATCTGCTATCTTAAAAGGTTGAATTACATGGTCAGCCCTTATACCACAGACAAAAGGCTCAAAATAAATATCAAACAAAAGGGGGGACAGAGGGCAACCTTGTCTCGTACCACGGGATATCTGAAACCAGTCAGACAAGCCGTTGTTGACCAGTACTTTAGCTCTAGGGCCCTGATAGAGAGATTTAATTCCCTCTATAAAAATTGAAAGAAACCCAAACCCAGCCAAAGTGGCCCACAGATAATTCCAGTTTACTTGGTCGAAGGCCTTGGCTGCGTCTATTGCAATTAAAGATAATGGGAGCCCTCTGTCTTCCGCATAATCGATGGCTCCAATCGCCTGGAAGGTCAACTCATTCAGCTGCCTCCCCGGAATGAACCCTCTTTGGTCTGGATGTATTATGGATTTTATAATTTTGGCAAGTCTGGTTGCAAGAATCCCAGAGTAAAGTTTCAAATCAGAATTTAAAAGAGATATGGGCCTATAGGACTCGATTTTTTTTGGGTCCTTGTTGGGTTTTACGATTAAAGTGATCGTCGCTTCAGCCCAGGAAGGGGGGATGCTCTGGCCAGAGATCAATAGATGGTTAAAGAGTAGAGTGAGGGCAGGTACCAATTGCTCTGAGTAATCTGTATAAATTTCACTTGGTAACCCGTCTGGGCCCGCCGCTTTCCCCCGTTTAGTTTTCTTGAGTTGAGCTATTACTTCCCCTTCCATTATCTCACTCTCTAAAAAGCTCCTATCGGCTTCTGAGATTTGGGGTAGATTTTTCTGACTTAACCAAGATTGAACTTTCTCTAATTCAACACACTTATCTTCCTTGTATAAGTCATGCATAAACCCTCTTGCTTCCTCCCTAATGTCCCTATCCTCCAAAATTGATATGCCTGTCTCCCTTTGAGTTAAAACTTTAATATTATTCCTGGATCTTTCCTCTCTAGCTTTCCAGGCGAGGAGGGCCCCACATTTCTCCCCGTATTCGAAATTCTTCAGCTTGCTAGTTTCCCATTTTTTCCTAATAATCATTTCTTCGCTGGCTTTAAGAGAAAGTTGTAATTCTAAAAGCTCCTTTTCCAGTTTATAGATCTTCTCTCTATCTGAAACGGTGGCCGCTTGTAATTCCATGTCTTTTTCCGTAATCGCTTTCAACTCGTCCTGCTTTTTTCTTTTAATAATGTTTCTATTGTGGGACATAAGAGAACTCAACATGCCACGTAAAAAAGCCTTATAGGATTCCCACACGTTCTGAATGGTAGAGGAGCCAATATTAATATTTAGGAATTCAGTTGTTATTTTCCTTATTTCTGCCTTTACTTGATCCTCTAAGAGCAGTGTCCTCTCCAGTGTCCATCTAATGGCTGGGGGTCTAGAACTTGATGAGAAGACCATTTCAACGACCGCATGATCAGATATCCCTACTGGAATATGGGAAAGAGAGGTTATATCTGTAAGCAAATGTTGATCTACTAGGAAGTAGTCTATTCTCGAATAATTTTTATATTTCTTACTATAGAATGTAAACCCCCTAGTAGAGCCAAACTTAGCCCTCCAAACATCCAGCAAATTAAAGTCTTTCATCAAAGCTCCTAGGACAGAAAGTGATTTAGAAGGGGCATGATATTTAACCTTCGATGTCCTATCCAGCTTAAAATCAAAAATAAGATTGAAATCTCCCCCCAAAATCACAGGGCCTGGGGACACTAGTAAACCTGCTGCCAATTTCAATAGAGGACCAGGGTCATCATCATTAGGGCCATAATATACTGCGCATGTGTAGTGGAAGCCGTAAATGGAGAGGGCTGTCACTATCCATCTACCCGTTTGGTCAGTTTCAGACTTTATCAGTCTTATCCCCCTATTTGCTCTAACCACAATCGCAACCCCCCTAGTCACTCCTTTCTGTCTGGAACACACTATCTCCTGAACCCACCCCAATTTTTCGAAAACAGGCATACAGACATTCAACTCAAGATGTGTCTCTTGTATTAACATGAGGTCGGCGCCAGAGTTTCTTAAAAAATCACAGACCCTGGACTGTTTTCTTTTATCGCCCATTCCGTTCAGGTTCCAAGAGAGGATTTTAATACTTATCGATCTACTCATAACTATACTCTGCATTTTCTCTCATCCTAGACAAATTGTTCCTATATATGAGGACTATTTTTTTTGCTTTTTCACCCACCACCCAACACCCCACCCTCACCCACCCCCTGAGGAACCCCCCCAACATACCTGACGGTGAAAACCGTCTATTGTGCTCTGGGAGAACTGCCTTGGGACTACGTGCATCCACGGGAGTTTTTATCATTGCTCCAATTACTCCGGTCAAAAAAAAAAAAAAAAAGAGTAAATGCAAAAAATGCGAGGGAGCTATGTGACAGACTGGGTTTTTCTTTCTTTTTTTTTCTTTTTCCTTTTCTTTCCCCTTTCTTTTTTCTTCTTTTTCTTCTATTTTCCCCCTCTCTTTTTATGTATCTCCACTCTCTTTCGCCTATACTATTCCTATTAATTACTTAACCTCTATGCCCCATGCCCCCCCCCTGTTTGTCCCAATGTGACCTATATTACCTCCGGAGTTTGACGCCTACTTTAGTCCATGTCACTTCTGTCTCATTAAAGTTAAAAGATCGTCTACTTCTGTAACTTGGGTGCAATTGTGCATTTTATTGTTCCACATAATCTTTAAGAGGGCTGGGAATTTCATTTGTACTTGGGCTCCAAACGATCTTAATTCTGGCATTCTAGTGCCCAACTCCCACTGCCTCTGAGCTGTTCTACCACCTATATCCGATCTAATTAGATATGGGGTTGCCCGATAGTGAAGATCTGTTTTAGAGAGGCTTCTCCCTAAGATTAATTCTTTGACATTAAAAGACTGAAAGTTTACCAGAATTTTCCTAGGTGCTTTTCTATCTGCGTGTAACTTAAAGGGGTCTCTGTGTACTCGTTGAATTTCAGCCTCCAGGTTGATGTCTGGACGATCCTTTAAAACCCCTTCTCTTAACAGACTACAGACAAACCCCTTAATGTCCTCCAGCTCTGCTCCTTCAGGTATTTTCAAGATTCTCAAGTTGTTTCTTCTGGCTTGGGTTTCTAGCCTCTCCACATCTGAAGCAAGGGATTTATTCTGTACTTTCAAAGTCTCAATGTCTTTTAAATTCCCCTGGGCAGATTTATTTAGGGCTACCACATCCAGTTCCAATTTACTGGTCCGGGCGATAACATCATCAATTTTAGCTTCCAATAAATCAAACCTATCATGAATTGCCTTTTGATTGCCCTCCGAGATCTCAAATTTAGTCATCAAATCTCCCCTAAGGGACTGAAAAAGGGAGCCCAATCTGTCTGTCTCTAAGCTCTCTGGTTCTCTTAGGCTCCCCTGGCTCTGACCCTGATCACAGGCCGGGCCCAGGCCCCGAGCTAGGTCCTCGCCTTGCTTTTCCTGAATTGCGACCAATGTAGGAGCACCCTGAAGTCTTGGACCTTTAACCGCCCCCTCCACCTCCACCTCCTCAGACTGTACCAGCAGTATCCCGCTCCCAGTGCCATTGGCAGTGCCAGACAGACCAGCCAATGGGGCAAATTGATTCTCAAGGGGGATTGCTGAAGTCTCCGCACTCTGTTTTCCTTGTGGAGTAGGATCGGACTCTGCTTGTTTATTATGGCCGGCAGCCTGCTCCATTATTCTAAAATAGGTTTTAAGTGAGGGCGAATTTCTCTTAAGAGGCAGTTGTGCAGGTATCGGCACCTTTGCTTTTTTAATGTTTCCTACTTTTTTTCCTCCTTTGCAGGGGGTTAATGGCATGGGCCTTTCTCTGTCGACCGGATCCAACTCTCCACCTGCATTCAACTCCTGTGAGCGGAGTTGATATCTATTCCTTTGTCTTCCAGGGGGAAATGAGAATGAAGCCAGTTGATGCACCTGGTTCCGACTTGATGCTTTTACAGCAGGTACTATAGCCGGTGTAAGGAGCGAAATTGAGCGTGATCTGCCCAGGGAGAGAGGTTTCTCTATTACCCCCGCAGTTGGCCTATGCCTCATAGCACCCTCCTGAATTAACTTAGAGTGCTGGCCATCTGTAGAATTGCAAAGGGTAGAAACACTTATGCCCTGATCCATAAAATTGCAAGCTGGCGCTTCCCCCCAACACAACAGCTTACCACATGTGCCTGCGCCTGTACTGACGCCGCGTTACCCTGCGAAAAATTGCAGACTTTCTCACACACTGGGCCGCGGAGCTGGAACAAGACAAGGGCCAGACGAGAGCGAAACCACCAGCTCCTTCGGCATACGTCTGAATTCCCTGCTTGTACTTCTTTCCCGCACATTAGGCCAATAGAGCAGGTCTTGGTAGGTCCTAATGCCGCCTCCTCAGCCGTATCTCGAAAAACAAAGAGATGAGATCGGAGTTTAAAAGGATGAACCCTCTCCGTCACTACACGAGCTGCATTCTACTCTTACCGCCTTGAGGTGCCAGCTACAACCGCATATTATCCCGCTTCGTTATCGGCGTTTTCATCCTCGGCGCTCTCCCAGAGCCGCTGCAGCCGGCGCTTAACCTGCCGCCATGTTCCTCGTCGCAGACTCCGCTCAAAATGTCTATACTTCCCAAATTAACCTTTTTGTATAATTCCATCCCCCTACTGTTTCCTCAGAAAGAGATCAAGTGCCTTCAAGGTAAGATTGGCTCTTTTATATGGGCTTGTAAATCTCCTAGGATAGCCTGGAAAAAGCTAAGGAGAGGGTTAAGGATTGGGGGTTTAGGCTTGCCAGATTTACTCATATACTGTCATGCCTTTCACTTTAAAAATTTTAGACTACTGACCAATAAACTGGATTCAACCTCACAGGGCCGTCTATTTCAGGCTTTGCTTCATGATCTACCACAGGGTCAGGAGTTTTTTTTATTTAAATTCGGCGACCAGAAATTCTACAAAAAAGTCCGTTTGAAGATCCTGCAGGCTGCCCTTAGGAATTGGGTATATGTTAGGAGGGCTCTGGGAATCTCATATTACCATGCTTACGCCCCAATTTGGGATTCCCCGGGTACTCCGGAATGCCTTCAGGACCAGTTGTCCCAACCTTTAAAAACAGCAGGCGTGAGGATATGGGGAGACCTCTGGGGCAACTCGGGCCTTTTGGACTGGGATTCCTTAGCTTTATTAACTAATGGATCTTTAACAAGATTTAAGTTTTACCAACTCTCCGCCTGGTGGTTAAGACACATGCTACAGCAACAGAGGGACCTTGAGATACTTGAATCTGTCAGTAGGATAGGCGGGTGGAAACGTGAGGTATCATTTTGGTACAGGGCTCTATTGGGGCCAACAGAAATGTCAAACTGTGAGTTGGCTAATCTTTGGGGTAATTTGATATCAGATAGTCCCGAAGCTATAAGTAAGATCTGGATAGATTCCTTTTCTTTGTCTCAGAGCCTTATAAAACCGGCCAATCTAAGGAGAAACCATCTGTTCACGGCCTATCGGGTGTATTGGACCCCTGCTAGATTGACCAGGGTTACACGAGTCAACTACTGTTGCCCACGCTGTAAACTCCCGTCAGCTGACGACATTCATATATTTTTGGAATGTCCAAAGATTCTAGAATATTGGCAGGAGATCTTTGACTTCCTGGGGAAGGTTTTAACAACTACCATTTTACGCTCTCCGAGGTTAGTTTTTTTTGGCCTACCACCTGGCTATAATGTCAATAATTATTCCATACAATTCATTTTTTACGTGATGGTTATAGCCAGGAGAGAGATTTGTAAAGAATGGAAGTCATCGGCCCCTCCCAGGTTTACTAACTGTCTACGAAATATTATAGAAGTCAGCAAGATGGATATGGCGAGCCAAGCAGAGAATACGGATAGTGTGTGGTCGGATCTGGTGGCCTGGTTGTCGACATAACGGTCCGATGATTATGCCAGAGGTTTGTTTTGATCCGGTCCTCCCCTGTCCTGAGGTATCCCATCATAGGACAGGGGAGTGGGACAAGGAAACAGCCTACCTCTGGGCGACCCCTATTGCCGTGCATTGAGTCCAGGGTGGTATCGGTATCAGTAGACAATGTGGAAGGCATATGGAGTTTCCATCTAGAGTATAGACTGGCAGTATATATGAGGACAAAAAAAAAAAATAAAAAAAAAAATAAAAAAAAAGACAAAAAAAAAAAAAAAAAGAGTCAGATTTCAGTAGCTTGGGACACCATGAAAGGATTTGAATATTTAGGGAGTGTTTTTTAGAGCCACTGGTTTTTTAGCACATCTGGAAATTGTGCATTGAAATGCACTGGTAAAACCCATTCATTTTAAAACTTTCTCAGGGAAGAGAAACCCCTACCTTTTGCTCTCACCTAGAAGCATATAGAATATTTATTTTGTAATTACGTAACTTCAGCAATGATAATTATCGTATGTCTTCCGGATTACGGATATGGGATATCTCTTCTTTGGATGATGCAGGATCAAAGGTCATATGATGTAACTTCCGGTGACATCATTAAGGTCAAATGGTATATGATGTTACTTGACCTACCCCAGGTATTTTAGTGAATTAGCTTCCATGACTGCACATTGTACACAATAAGTTAGCACGCGTTCACAGCACCAACAGCAATAATTTCAGCTTATGCAAGCACTTGCATAGTGTAAGGTAAAGAACAGTCACAAAATTAAATTGTTTCTCTAAAGCATGTAGTCAGCAGTAGTCTTAGACAATAATGTATACAATTAATTTGACTCTTCTATACTTGGAAATGTATGGGTATGAGACCCAAATAAGAACAATGAATAAAACATTCCTGCTGAGATTTACAATTTGCAAAATGAACAATTGATGGACAGAATGCAGAACAATATCATATATTCACCCCCGTACAGACATCTGGGCCTAAATCCATTGTTTTTTGCTCCTCATGCCATTCCAGTTTGAACCAAGCCAGATGCAAATCAGTCGAGACCCTGTGCCCAATGGGAACCGTCCAGCCCGAACTGCCAGGCCAGGTCCTCCCTGGACTAGAAACAAGCATCCTATTTTTGGTTTTGGGGTTTCACCCCTCATCAGCCAGGATAGCTTGACTTCCAGTGGCATGGAGAGCACGGGACCCACGTCTGGACATACCCATCAAATTTGGAAATGAAATCAAAACTCTAGGAGTTTGGTTGGAACCCGACCTTACCATGAAAACACAGGCAGCCAAGACAGCAGGCACCTGCTTCGGTCTCCTGCGGTCCGTACGCAAGATCCTGCCCCTTCTTCCTCTCCCATCCAGGAAATTACTTGTTCAGGGTCTTGTCCTGGCCCGGCTCGATTATAGCAACGCTATCTATCTGGGGGCCCCGGAGTACACCCTGGACAAACTCCAATGCACCCAGAATGCGGCGGCCAGGCTCATTACGAATCTCTCCCCTAGAGTGTCAGCTAAGCCTGCCCTCAAAACTCTACACTGGCTCCCTGTCCGCCAACGAATAGAGTTCAAGGCCTTATGTACCGCCCACAAGCTCATCAATGGAGCTGGCCCTGCCGCGCTTAAACATATGGTTACCCCATATAAAGCCTCAAGACCCCTTCGCTCCGACGCCGAACACCTTGCTACGGTGCCCAAATTCAGGAAGGCTCGCACCGGCGGTCGCCGCTTTTCGGTCAAAGCCGCCACAGCTTGGAACTCACTCCCTCTCAGTCTACGACTGGAACCCTCCTACATGGCCTTCCGTAAGAAACTCAAAACCCTCCTGTTCCCCAAATAAGACACTCCCTCCTCCTCCTTCAGGATCTTTATAGGCTGAATAGCGCGGGGATGCCTACGGGTCACCAGGCGCTCTAGAAATCGCAAAATAAATAAATAAATAAATTTGGGGTGCCAAATGCAAAAAGAACAATTAATGGACAGAATGGTGAACATTGTCTTGCATTACCCCAGTACAGAGATCTGTGCCTAAATCCATCATTTTTTTGCTCCCCATGCCATTCCAGTTTGAAACCCAGCCAGATGCAAATCAGTCATGAACCTGTGCCCAATGGGAACAGTCCAGCCCGAAGTGCCAGGCCAGGTCCTCCCTGCACTGAAACAAGAATCCTGTGACCGGTTTTGGGGTTTCATCCCTCATCAGCCAGGATAGCTTGACTTCCAGTGGCATGGAGAGCATGGGACCCATTTCTGGGCATACCCGTCCCACTTGGGGTGACAAATGCAAAAAGAACAATTGATGGACAGAATGCAGAACAATGTCATACATTCACCCCGGTACAGAGATCTGGGCCTAAATCCATTTTTTTTGCTCCGCATGCCATTCCAGTTTGAACCCAGCCAGATGCAAATCAGTCTTGACCCTCTGCCCAATGGGAACAGTCCAGCCAGAACTGCCAGGCCAGGTCCTCCCTGGCCTGGAGACAAGCATCCTAGAACCGGTTTCAGAGTTTCACCCCTCATCAGCCAGGATAGCTTGACTTCCAGTAGCATGGAGAGCATGGGACCCACGATTTGCATATGGCCAGGTCTAAACTGGGGTGGTATGTACGAATGATGGATTTAACCCAGATCTCTTGACTGGGGCTGAATGTTTTGATTTGTTCTGCATTCCGTCCATCAATTGTGCGTCTTTTGCTTTCTCACCCTAAGTGCGCCAGGTACACCCAGACGTGGGTCCCGGGCTCACTGTGCCACTGGAATCAAGCTATCCTGGCTGATGAGGGGTGAAACCCCAAAACTGGTCCTAGGATGCTTGTTTCCAGTCCAGGGAGGACCTGGCCTGGCAGTTCAGGCTGGACTGTCCCCTTTGGGCACAGGGTCAAGACGGATTTCCATATGGCCAGGTCTAAACTGGGGTGGCATAGTGAGCAAAAGAATGAAGGATTTAACATAGATCTCTTGACTGGGGGTGAATGTTTTGATTTGTTCTGCATTCTGTCCATCAATTGTGTGTCTTTTGCTTTCTTGCCCTAAGTGCGCTGGGTATGCCCAGACATGGGTCCCGGGCTCACTGTGTGTCTGGATTCAAGCTATCCTGGCTGATGAGGAGTAAAACCCCAAAACCTGTCCTATGATGCTTGTTTCCGGTCCAAGGAAGACCTGGCATGGCAGTTCGGGCTGGACTGTTCCCATGAGGCAAAGGGTAAAGACTGATTTGTATATGGCCAGGTCCAAACTGGGGTGGCATTGTGAGCAAAAGAATGATGGATTTAACACAGATCTCTTGACTGGGGGTGAATGTTTTGATTTGTTCTGCATTTCATCAAACAATTGTGTGTTTTGAGATTTATAATTTCTCATTTAGTCACTGTCCCATTTTGAAAAGGAGAGACCAGTTGAACATAAGTGTGACCTGGAAAAGGATACAGCAGTGTTAAATGAGAGCTCACTAACTGCTTATTCACAGCAATATGAAAAACACCATAAAGCCATAGAAATTCTCAAACTAGGTGTGCTCTCAGAGTTGAGCACTTTTTAAAACCAATGCTCAACTAAACACCTAATGCGCTTTTTGAATATGTAAATCATATTACTAATTAGGAAGTTTTTCTTGGTAAGTGTAGTTGAGCATTGTACTGTAAACAAACATTAGAATAATTAGAAGGTCAGACACAATTAATGCTGGTCTCATCAGGCTTGTAAGAAAGTGGTAGTCTTTAGTAAATAAAACAAGACCAAAACAACAAAAATTCAATTAGTAGAACCAGAGTTATTAATTTGTTTTTTTAAGAAAAAAGGTGTAAATAGCCAACTGTGGCTAACTGGTCATGCTGGACTTGGACAAAGTCACATTTTCAGGCCGACTGTGACGGAGCGCGGGTCGGTTACAGGGACCCAGTTAGGCCCGCTGGACAGAGTACCTTATATTCTGGTTTGCTTCGCATTGCATGGATCTGCTCGAAGATGTGTGACGCAGCCAAAGCAACTTCCAAGTGACCAGGACTGGAGTGGTACCACTTGGCAGGGTAGTTTCACAGATGGCAGGGACTGTGGGAGAGTAGGATCTGCTTCACATGTTTACCCCCACTTTCTGCTGGTGTTTCACTGTTTTTCAACTTTAGTCTGGCTGGGACCCTGCTATTCAGGGCCCCAGCCTAGCTGCTTTCTCTCAAATTGATTGCATGTACTTTAGGTACACTCCAGGTTGGATTCTGGGGTACCCTTGTGAGTCCCTAGTAAATGGTATACTATGTTCCCAGGGCATAGGTACCCCAGTGTCCTGCCAGGGGCTGAAGCATGTATTGTGCCACCCCGGGAAGCCATGCAAAATGACACCACAGGTCTGCTACTGCAGCCTGGGTAAGGTGGTGCATGCACCCCTTACTGAGTTATAGGTTCACTATACCTCACCTATCACTGTACATAGTAACCTATCAGTCCCCCCTATGGCAGGCCTTATCAATACTGAAGGCAGGGTGCTTGGTTATATGTGAGAGGGTGCCCAGGCATGAGCCCCTCTGCAGCCTTCAGAATCTCTTCTCCGGGGTTGTCAGTGGTGCAGCCTGACCATATACTCTTAAGTGCATTAAATCTTAAACGGTTAATGCTAACTTTGGACTGACTGCACAGAAACATGCAGTGTTTGGTGTCAAACACCTTGGAATCATACCCCCACATCAGTTCTTGATGTGAGGATATGGTCCCACCCTTCTAGAGGGAGAGACATGACAGTACTTGTATACCCAGTAGAAATCTAATAGAGCCCTGGTATCACAAAATGGATGCTGCAGCCATAGACACGGGTCTGGCCTCCTGCTGCTGACCAAAACTCCATCAGGGGAGGCCTGTAAAATAGGTTTCCTGTCACAGGGAGGTGTAACCACCTCCCAGACAGGCTTATGTGTATTGGGGCTGGGTGGGAGCACTCTCTGAGTGCTTTGAAGTCCTGCACTGGAGGCAGATATGGTGTCCCTGTGTATAGTCCACCTCAAACCGGTTCAGGGGCTTCCAGCCCCTGCTCTGGCACGAAACTGTACAAAGGAAATGGGTGTAGCCACCCCGCTTTCCAACCCCTCCCATAGGTGGGTCCCTAGAGCTAGTCCACCCCCTTCCTTAGGTATAAGTAAGGAACCTTTGTAACCAGAACTTTAGATATCCCTGGATGAAACTCTGAAGCTGAATCCTGGAACTTCGATACTCTACTCAAGACTAGAAGACTGAAGAAATCTCCCTTGGGGTCAAGGAGTGACTCCCCTGCTTGGCAGGCACCAATGAAGCATTTTGCCAGTCTGCATTTCCGAAGCTCCCGCTGGACTCTGAAGTGTTTGCAGCCCAGGAAGAGAACTTCCACACATCTCAGAGTCTGACCCGAGTCCCCAGCAAAGCGGAGACCCGCAGCCCTCGTGAGTAGCGTGGAACTAGAAATCCTGGTCACAGTGCACTTTTGCAAGTGCATTAACTTCTCGACTTCTCTTGAAGTTGTGCTTGGGGTTACTTGTAGCCCCTACCTCTAGCAGAAGATCCACTGAAGATTGTCAGCATAGTCACCCCGAGTGACCCGTGGGCCGCCATTTTGTGTTTCCTCTTGAGGTCCCTTCACGATCCCTGGTCCATCGACTGGTGGCTCCCTGAGGGGGTAACTTTGAATTACCTTGGCCTTTCCTGGTTGCTCCAGACATGCCCTGAACTAAATGGTGAGTCCCCCAGACTGCTGGTCTGCACCGAAGCATCTTTCCCCTTTCTGCGTGGGTTGCTTTTGCCAAGGCTTGTTGTGTCCAATCTGGGCACCGATGCAGCAGCACTCGACATCCATCGTGGGACAGCTCAAATCCAGCTCCTGGTCATCCTCGACGCCTCCTGGTCCTCGTGGCTGAAGAGTCAAGCTTCACCTTCTTCACCTGAAATCACCCGACATCGGTGGGCATCCGCCTATTGCCTTCCTGGTCACTGGCAAGTGACCCATACTCTGTCCCCTCTGCTTTCAGGTTCTTCTTGACTTTGATCCAGGCTTGGATCTCTTCGGACACTTCGCAACTTCCCGGCAGCAGCACTTCTTTGCCAGCTCCCATTGAAATCGACGACGCGACCCAACACCATTTGACATCTATGCACCCGGCTTCCCTGGGTGAGGTAACACGAATACTCCAGTGCTCCTGTGGGTGTTGGCCCTAAAGCTTCCTAAGTCCCAAAGGGTTTGGTCCTGACTTGTTTCTGAGGGTCCCTAGTCTTTAAAAATCTAACCGCAACTTTCCCCATAGAAGCTAACGGAAGCTTGTGGCTGTGTTCTCACACTGCACACGGTCCCCGTGGGTTCCCTGTGTCGGTTCCTTGGGGTTCCAGCGATTCTACAGGCTCTAGTCCTTGTGGCTAGTTAAGCCGTGGTTCTTATACCACTATTTTAGTATATGGTTTGGCTCGCCCCTAGGGCCTGACGTGTATTTGTGCTATTCTACTGTCATATTTGAACTGTACCTTATGTGTTTTGACCTCCAGTCACATAAAGAGACTAGGAGGGTGTGTTTAGAAATAAATACATATATTTTTCTATACATACCTGGTGTGGTTGCCTTTCATTTTAAGCACTCAAGAGATTATAGACTGTTAAAACAAGATGCGTTACATTCCTTCAAGAATTAGCCTGAAGGCTGATCTCTATAGCTACCATTAGGATAGCTTTCAATAAAGGTTGTCTTTAACCTATAACCAATAAGGTGTTGCTTGAACTGGTACAGGGTGCCCACTATAACTAGTGGACAGCATATACCAGGTCAACTTTTCACATTGGTGTGCAGCCCGCGGGATTCCAGCTTGCTATTGTTTTACCAGATAATCTCAATTGAGTGACTAACTGAAAACCACTAAAGGTACCCTAGGTACATATAATACAAGCTTTAGAATACAGTAAGTTCTACTGAACTTAGAGTTGTGTGTTAAGGGGTTAGCACACCTTTTCTACAACTCAAGAGAGTTTAGTAGGCCAGACTAGAGTAGGTAGTGCAATACACCACACCTCACTAGTAATGTCTTCAAGGCCAGGAACCAGTGGGTCCCTGCCAGAAGCCAATGGGCTTCTTGTCTCCAAGTATGATAACTTCCCATTCATGGAACTGACAGCATTGTGCACTACTAGGAAACTAAAGACAGGCAAAAGTCCAACCACCCAGCATCTCATAGAGGTACTCAGGCTGAATGGTCTCTGAAGACCCATAGAGTCTGAAGGGGTAGACAGAGTGGGTGGGACAGCACATGAGGAAGGGCTTAGGGGTGAAATTCCCCATGACCTGACCTCTAATGCTGACAAGGAAGATGACAATGATCTTCACCTGGAAACCCCGGCTCCCCTGGAAGATGAGGGGGAGGGCCACACTGGCCCCCTCTTTGTCCCTCCTGGAAGAGTTGGAGGTGGGCCTAGAAGGTCTAGATCTCCATCAGTGGAGTCTAACCATTGTGGTTAATCTATAGGGACCTCTATCTCTTCTCATAGGAGGGAAAACTCTCAGGAGAGGAGGGAGAGACTGCTTAAGTATGAGGAAGCTCAGATTGAAATCAGAAAGCAACAGGTAGCCCTAGATAAAGAGGCCCTATAGCTCCATAGAGCTAGAAGAAAGTTGGGACTAGAGTCCCATGGTGGCAGCAACATCGCTAGAGATAGGGAGAGGTCTTATGACCATAGAAACCTGAAAAAGATTGTCCCTCCCTACCAGAGTGGGGATGAAATCCACAAATGGATAACTACACTGGAAAGGGCCTGTAAAGTTCAAAGGTTCCCCTATGAGCAGTGGGCAGCAATCTTATGGCTCTCCTTTGCAGACAAAGGTAGAGCTAAACTCCTCACTGTTAGAGAGGAGGAGGCAGATGCTTATAGCAGTCTGATGATTGCCTTAATTGAAGGGTTTGGCCTAACCACTGAGCAATACAGATTAAAGTTCAGGGATACCCAAAAGACACAGAATCAAGACTGGGTAAACTTATTAGATTGTGCTACTAAGGCTCTGGAGGGTTGGTTCCTTGACAGCAAAGTGCATGACTTCCAAGGATTGTACAATTTGATTATGAGGGAGCAGATCCTTAATAACTGTCAATATCAGCTGTTGCACCAGTTCCTGGTGGACTCAGATATGACCTCTCCCCAAGAATTGGGAAAGAAGGCCGACAAGTGGGTCAGAACCAGGGTGAGGCAGAAGGTACAGAACCAAGGTGGTGAACCCAAGAAGCAAGATCCTAAAAACTCTGACAAGGGTGGGGAAATGGGTAAAGACCAGAAGTCTTCACAAAGCCCCCAAAATCTTCTTCAGGTGGGGATTCACAGTCTAACAAGGGAAAAGGCCAAAAGAAACCATGGTGCAAAATCTGTAGGCAGAAAACTCACTGGACAAGTGACTGCACCAAGTCCAAAGAATCAACTCCAGCCTCCATTGCCCCTACAGCAACTGTTTCCCCTAGTACAGTTACAAATGGTGGAGGAAAAGTTCAGAAAAAGGGTGTAGTAGGGTTGACCCTGGGTTCTGAGATGGACTCTGGCCTAGTCAGAGTTCCAACTCAGGCTGTCTTAGTCTGTGATGGAAGCATGGATATGTCCTCCTATGTGAGTCCCAGTAACTTAGGCAAATACAGAAAACAGTCTTTAATAAATGGAAAAGAGGCTTTGGCATTCAGGGACTCAGGAGCAAGTGTCACAATTGTGACAAAAGGTCTTGTGGATCCTGGGCAGTTTATAATTGGTGAAATGTACCAAGTGACCAATGCTAGCAATGTCAGAACAGACCATTCTCTGGCAGTTGTTAACTTCTCCTGGGGAGGGATAACTGGCCTTAAGAAGGTTGTGGTAAGTGCAGACCTACCATTACGGTGCTTGCTTGGCAATGATCAAGAAACTTCAGCTTGGGCTGAAGTGAAGCTCAGGACACATGAAGAAATGTTAGGGATCCCTGCTCATGTCTTTGCTGTGACTAGGTCACAGGCCAAAATGTCTAAAACTGAACAGGCCCTGAATTCTGAAAGAATGGACCAGGTGCCTCCCAAGAGGACGAGCAGTAGGGTTAAGGCAGTGCCTTCCCACTTGACTCAGAATACAGATCAGTCTCCTGAGGGAGATGATCTTGAGCTTGGACCCATTAGGTGTTGTTAAAAGAACCCTCACATACCAACCTAGTTGGTGTCATGCTTCATCATTGGGGTCCCAACCGGGCGGCCGAGTGCCCCCCGGTAGTGCTACAATGCCTGATTACAGCGGAGCTGTTGTTGGTGCGTAAGTGTGATGTGTTGTGATATTCTACAGTTAAAAATACCTCTGAGAATCCTGGCCTTTATTTTTAATGTTGGCGGCTCAGGATATAGTTAAAATATGTGTGATGCAACTGTTAAGGACTAATTACCTATAAGTTGGCTTATGTGTGGCGGTCTACATGTTTCAGCTCCCGCTGTGTGATTAACGGGGCTTTCTTCAGGACCAGAAAGGTGATAAGTGAGTGGTGAAAGGTGAATGTGTCCATGTGAAAAATCAATGTGGTACCTACACACACACTAAGGTGTGTGGTAAGAAATGTCGGCGTACTCACAGACACTTTAAAATAACAAAATATTCCTGCGGGAAATAAGAAGAAAAGACAAAACATATAGGGTTTCGCAACATAAAATGCAATCTTAATGGTTATGTTAAAGTTATGCAGTTGTCCTGGCGGGAGGCCACTGCAGTGACTAGTAAAAATGCTCATGCAGATTGCGGCATGAATAGATACTGTGAGGCATGCTGCTAGGTTAAAAACACACAGAGAGCGATGTGGTTCAACCTGCGCTCCTGTGAATGGGCAGACAATGACTGTATCTGTAAAGGCACTGGGCGCTATGTGCAGATTCTATATAGTGGTGCATGTGCACTGGGGTGAGTGCCTAATGGTCTCGGGCGCACAGCGTGCATTTTTTGTTGGAATGTCATGCACTGGAGCGGTATATTGCACCTAAAAAACGGCCCCGATTACGAGGACATTGTTATGAGAACAACCGCGGGAAGTGAGTTGTGATATTCAAGTTACAAAGAGTTAAAAACGTGCACCAATAATATTTACAATGCTAAGGACTTTGCGACAGAAATCGGGGCTCGAGGGGAGAGGCTCATCCCGGATCCGATCTGAAAGTAAAAGTAACAGCGCTGTGGTAAGCCCTATCGGGAAAGATAGGGTCGCTGAGGATGCAGCATTTGGTAGCGTACAAAGCCTTACTTGGTAGAGAAGAGTCCTCTGCTGTAAACCTGATTATGGTCCCCGTGGTCCCGGCTGGAGTGTACAGTGCCGGTATGAGGTGGCTTATGTAGTGTCTAAGCTCTGTTACGCATGAGGTGGCATTTCCGGGTCTGGGAAGACTCAGTGAACCCGGGTGGTGCGCATGCGTGCGCATGTGCAATGGCCTTCTCCCTGATGTTGGTTCCGGCGGCCATGTTGGAAGGGGTCAATACACCAACCAGTATCATGTAATTGTATCACAGGGAGGTAATGACAGTACGCCTAGCGGTATTGCATGCAACAGTATTCTAATCACTGGGTATGCGTGCTGGGACCTGGGAGTCACTGAATATGTGTACTGGCTAGGCCGACGCAGTGCACAGTACACTAATCAATAAATGAATAAAGTATATGGATTGTTACAACAAACTGGAAATGAAAGGGTAGTGTGCCTGGGGTGGTGTCATGGGCAGATGTGTCTCTGTGCAGTGCACAGTAGACATTGTGTGTATTGTCAAAATCACGGGATACGTGCACGGGCTGGAGAGAGTTGGAATTACGTGTAGGATAGCTCTAGCCCCGTTTGTACTGGTATGCGCTTGCACTGTAGCGCTATAGGTGGTTATCATGAGGGCAACAGGTAGACTTTAGGCAGCCCTTGACTTGGGGAAGGGTGCCAGGAAAGCTTATGCTTGGGTTCAAATGTGAGTCTTGTCTGCTTATTGCTTACTGAGACTGTTCCAAGGGATATTGTCATTTAAACCCACTTTGTGGCTGGAGAGACAGTAGATCCATCTTTGTTCCTTAAGTAGTAATTGTTGTTGAAGGTTGGGCATGTTAGGGTCAAGGGCTTCAATGATGACCCATCTCATGTCATTGGTTGTGTGTCCAGTTTACAGGAAATGATTGGTCATTTTTGTTGTGTTCTTTTTGCATCGTATGGTGCTCCGATGCTCACACATTCGGGTGTTCACTTTTCTGTTCGTCATCCCGATGTAGGTTAGGTTGCAGGGACACAAGATGCGGTATACTATATGTGCGGTGTTGCAATTAGTGTGGTTACGCAACTCCCATGTCTAGCCTGGCTCTAGGTTTAGTATCTTGGTGGTTGTGGTCAGGTGGCATATGCTGCAGTTGCCACATGAAAAGTGGCCTGTGATATTCGGAAGACCCCAGGTATTCAAGACTGTGTTCCCTTGTTTCTGTGCTGGTATAGGTCTGGTGGAGATGATGGCATCTTTGATGGACTTGTCTTTTTTGTGAGAAAGAAGGGGTGGGTCCCATTTGAGGTTTCCTGTCCCGAGGATTTTCCAGTGCTTCTTTATTATGTTTGAGACTTGGTTAGAGACCGTGTTGAAGGTGGTGACACACGTCAGAGGTATAGGTGTCGCTTCACGTGGATGTACCTTGATCAGTCCTTGGCGGTTTTGGTTTCTTGCACGTTTTTTTGCCTTCTCGATGATCCGTCTGGGGTATCCATGGTCCCTGAGTTTGTTGCTAAGGTCGTTGGCTTGTTTTTTTAAATCCGTCACATTGCTGCAGTTTCTCCTTAACCGCAAGTATTGTCTGTAGGGAAGGTTCTCTCTCAGGGGCCTTGGGTGGAAACTGGAGAAGTGTAATAGTGAGTTACGTGCGGTGGGTTTAAAATGTGTTTTGCTTTTCAAGTGGCCATCCTCAGCTTCAATGTCAAGGTCCAGAAACGTGGTTTTGTGGGGATCAAAACTGTACGTGAATTTGAGGTTTTGGACGCAGGTGTTGAGCCATTTGCAGAATGTGGTGAGCGACTCGGTGTTGCCTTCCCAGATGAGTAGGATATCATCTATATAGCGTTTCTAGAATTTTATTTCTGGGATTTTTGGCACATCGTTTGAAAAGATGTGTTTAGTCTCAAAATGGTGTACGTAGAGGCCTGCTATACTGGGGCGAAAACGCTCCCCATAGAAGTACCATACTTCTGGAGGTACACTAGTAGCATTTAATTTACAGGTCCTGGGCACATGTAGTGTCACTTTACTAGGGACTTACAAGTAAATTAAATATGCGAATTGGATATTGGCCAATGTTGCCTTGTTTAGAGAAGAGAAAGCACAGGCACTTTCGCAGTGGTTAGCAGTGGTAAAGTATGCAGAGTCCTAAAGACAATAAAAAAGGCAAAAAAGACTGTGGTTGACCCTGCAGAGAGGGCCAAGTCAAATAAGGGTCAATTATTGCTCATATTCATTGAGCTTCAGCAGAAGTTGATCAATTGCATTTGCATGTGAAAATCTGTACAGGTGTCCATCACTTTGCTAATAGTTGAGGCATTGTTAATTGCTTCAGGTTGAAAAAAATTTCATTTTTAGATCTCGCCTGAGCACAATGCACATGCTGTTGCTTGCGAGACATTTTGTTTACTCACAGGGGGCTTAGAGTCCATCCATTGCTTACCACTGTATGGCTCTATCTGTGATCTCATTTGCTTGCCTCTCTTTGTTCATGGCATGCAGGCTTCACTTCTTCTTACTGTGTTTGTCTTCCTTCCTTCCCTCCACTGGAGAATTTCCCAAATACTGTTTCCTTGCTCAATGGGGGTCATTCCATTGCTCTTCGGAATTCGGAGGTAGTTGTTTGTTCTTTTATTTGTAGCGGTGCTTGTGTTTGCAGGCTCTCTCCACCTCTGTTGCTCTGTAATTTTGTTTGCTTGCTCCTGCTTGTGTTGCTTGTCGTATTGGTGATACTTGCCCTGTCAATTGTTGCATGTGCTGCCCCCTCCCACATTAATGTTTGCCCCGACCACTTTACCTCTCCCATGATGTGGCTTACCCCCTCCTGACCCTCTCCAACCAGAAAAAAACACATTGGCAAAGTCTGTAAGTCTCGCCTACTCGAGGGCTATTGTTGTTGTCACTGTTGTTTTTAGCCATTTTGGGCCGAAGTGTGGCTGCTGTGCAGCATGGCTAAAAGTAAATAAAAAGTGCCAAGATGTTGCCAGTGCTAACTGTGTCATAGTGCTTTTTTAATCTTTCAGCCATGCTGCACGACATGGCTAAAAAACAACTATCAACAAAGCCAAGAGCTCTTGCATTGGCTGTACCTATTGGCTGGGGCAATGCTTCATAGTTAGGGGATAGAATGTCAAAGTGTAGCAATTTAATTCATACCGGCATCTCCCATGCTTTGAGAATTCAGAGGGGGGAGAAGAGAGATCGTAGTCCAGAACCACCCCTTTTGTACTGCACAACATCTTCACGTCAAACACTTTTGTGAATCCTCATGTATGAGAGAGAACCAGTTTGCATAATTAAGAAAATTAGGATGTTTCTTGTCATTGACACCGAAGTCCATTGCTTGCCTAGTACCAGAATCTTGAGAACCTGAGTGAGGGCAAAAGAAAAGGATTAACACAGTCACTTTAACTCATGGTAACTCTTGTATTCTTAGGTCCTCATTAAAAAGGGAGCACTATTCATGCCCCAAATTGCAGATCTGGTAAATATCGATCTTGTGGGGTATGGTATTTATCTAGTCCATAATTTGCACATCATTTAAGCTTTTGACGCAAACACGCACAAAATGGTTTTCTTTGTTGCCTTAAAGTAATGGAAAGAAGCAAAAAGCGCTGCTTTGCATTACTTAGCATAAAGATTGCGTTCAATGGATTGTACATGGTTGTTCCCATGCAACAACCCATGCTTTTTGATGCAAAACCCTATCTACTAACATTATTAGACAATATTTTGCACCAAAAAATAACGCCTCTTTGAAGCAGGTGTTAAAAAGGAGAAATGCTTTTATTTCTCCTAATGCTTCTCATTTTGTATGTGCGTGGCACTGTACAGAACACATCTAAAGTGGGAACAGTTTTAAATTTTGTCCAGGCATAGCATTTTGTGCTGGAAGGTTACTCTTCCAGTTCAAAACCTATGCTAGATTCCCACGCACACCATTGCACTATGGTGCAAAGGTGCATGGTGCTTGGCAGCCTGATTGTGCACCGGTATAAGGGAGGGGAAGGAGAGTACCATATCCCTGTAGATATGGAGCTGTCCTCGTCTCTCCCTCTCACACAAAGCAAATCAGCATTTCTGGGTACTACGCTACATTGTGTGTAAGTATTGTAAATCTGGGCCCTTGATTCTCCTTGAGGCCCCACACAGAAGTGTTATATTCATGTGGAACTGTAACTATGCAATCATGGAACTTTGGGTGGTAGAACTCTGGAAATAAGATTTCAGAGCTAGGACAGAGGAGAAGCAAGGGCGATTAAATGGAGGCTGGAGAGCCAGTGGTCTGTATTACTGGAACTTGAATAAAAAAAACAACTTTAACCAACTTACCTGTGGTATGACAGATGAATGCATATAACAGTGGTGACGAGTGTTCTTCGACAACCGGTTTTGTGATCTCACTGTGCTGCAGTGAGCCTCTAGTGTGATCTTCATCCTCCTCACCGTGAATCCTGTTGAAGATTCTGCAGCTAGTTGTAAAGGATGTGCAAGGGCTATAAGAGTATATGGTTGTGCTAGTGCCAATGGTGCAGAGGTGTGGGACTGTGCTGAGAGCTAACCGGTAAGAGAAGCTTATTTTGGATCTTTCAATGGTTGCTGGAAGCAGTTTGTTGCCACCTCAAATAAGGGCATTACCTAAACCAAGTATCACAATTTAAAATGTGCACGTTAGCCCTAATGGAACTACATGGTTGCGTTAGCGGGCATTTTTAATTGGGCAGGAACATTATATCCAGCGTCAGTCCTAATGGAAGTACGTGGTTACATTATCGCCATTTCAATTGGATAAGAACATTTATATCTAGAAAACATTCTTTCAAGTTCAGGTCACTGTGTTGTAGGATCGTACATTTTACATGGGGATCAGAAAGGAGCATATTTTGACAGGAGTTTTTTTTTCACTCCTTTATGGCATTGTCTGGAAGGGCTTAGTGACCATTTTGAATGTATTATTGTGACAAACATTGTTCTATTACCTATAAATGTTCTACCCCAGAATTCTACGTTTGTAAATACTTGTTCTTTGGTACTAAACAATTCAATAAACCCTGGCTTAACTATGGCTACATCTGGCATGTCATAACCACCACAGTTTCTATCTGAGAAAGGGGATCCAATTCTACAGTGGAAGCATTGGAAACAATGGTTTGATTCATATCCCCTGGCTATTGGAGGTTAAAACTGTTCTGTGATCAGCAAACAGGCAGTACTACTTCATAATCTTGGAGTTTAAAACAGAAATGTTTATGAGAGTTTAGATGATATTCAGATAGGCACTGCTGAAGGTGATCAAGAGAATGTCTATGAAATGTTGGTTTTGATGCTGGAACAACATTTTGGTTCACATATCAATGTGGTTCCGTGGCAGCACAAGTTCTTCATGAGAGTTCAAGGGAAGACTGAGAAAAAGGAAAAATATTTGGCATCTTTGAAAACTTTGGCCCGTACTTGTGATTTTGAAAATCTTATTAACTCACTCGTTAGCAACCAACTGGTGAGATGCATTAATAATCCAAAAGTAAAGGAAAAACTTCTCACAAAAAAATACCCATTATCAAGGGCATGGAAAACACCAGCTTGTGTGTGCGTGAAATGAGAGAATGTAAGAACAATGATGAAGGTATATTGAATGAATGTGTTTTGCTGTCAAGAGACCTGGGCCTTAGAGGGCTTTTACATTGATGGATTCTAATCCTTTTGTTTATTTGCTGTACCTTCCGCCTCTGGCAGATCTAAGGTAGCTCCAGGGGTCTTGATTTTCCTAAGGAATTGGTACCTAAAAGCTGAAGTGATATCATGTACCGCTTGTGCCTAAAATATGCATTTGTAAATTCCAGGGACTTTGGTCGTTTTATTAATCAATTTTATTTCAACTATGTTTTTGGCCTCTCCACTGATCTGATGCGGGAGCTGGATCAATCTATATGCGAATATTTCATGAGATACCGAACAGGGTGGCCATTCTCTGGATGGGAGACTTTAACATCTCCACCTGTCCCCTTGGAGGTGATCAGGCATGTGGGGTCTTTGACCACTCACAGGACAATCTGATTCATGTTTTACACACAGTGTAATGGAGTTAAACCTACTCTTTAGATCAGTTTAGTTTTTTTAAAGAAAGTGACCCTATTTTGCGAACCTTTATAGGCAAAGGAAAAGGCTCTATTGATTTCATTTGGTGTTCTCCCCACATTGATCTTTTTATACAGGACTCCCTTATTGTTCCATCCACTTTAATTGACCAAGACCCCAACGTTTAGTTTTATCATGCTCTGTTTTTAAAATGCAACAGCCCAATTGCCCTCTGAATTAAAGTTCTCTAAAAGTAACAGCATCCATCTTACATGGGAAAAGGTAGTTCAAAGTACATTTTGGGAAAAAGTGACTTTCCCAGAAATATGAGAATTTCCTTACATCCTTGTCCAATAAGTCTAATGCCGCAGATGTCCCGGAGTGTTTTCATGGCATCTGTAAATATGTCTCTAGCCTGCTGGTTTTTCAACAGAAGCTAAGGAAACCATGCTCTTTTAGATTGTACAACCCCAGTTGCACAACAGCTTTAAAACTGTTGAATGAGGCTCTAAAACCGTCCCCACGTAATATGGCACAAGTTAGACTGCTTAGGTCCTCATACAAAGCTATTACAAAATCTAGGAAACAGGAGGTTAGGGAACAGACTTGGGACAATTTACAAGTGGCCTCTGCTCCTAGGGATTTCAGGGCTTTTTGGGAAGTCATCAATAGGCCCTACTCCTCAGATGATAATCAGCCCAAATTAGAATGTCACATCTCCACTGATGATTGGGTTGGTCACTTTTCAAAAATCTTTAGTGATGATGTGACCCCAATCTCCAGCAGAGGTTCCTCCCCTATCTATTGCAGAAACCCTTGCCCTAAGCAATACCATCGACATTACTGCTGTAACTTGAGCCATTTTAAAATAATCTGCTGAGAAAGGGGCTGGTCCAGATGGGGTCCCAATTGATGTCTACAGACAGAATCCCTCTTTTTGGGTGCCTCTGTTAACAAATGTCTTCCATTATGCGGTAAGAGGAGAGATTCTCAACTCCTGGAGGGACTCGATCCTGGTCCCCATTTTTAAAAATAGCAACAAAAACCAGCCTTCTTGCTATGGACCCATTTCTCTCCTTGGCTCCTCCATTAAGATCTTAGGGCTGGTCATTCTCCAATTATTAGAAGGCTGGGCTGTTAACAATAAGTTATTTTTGGAGATCCAATACAGTTTCCATCCGGGAGTCAGTACAGTTGAGCAAACAGTGAACCTTCTTATGATCTCTGGGACATATGTCCATGCAAAGGGCAGAGCACTTCACATGGCCTTCATGGACCTTTCAAGCTGTCAGACTCAGTGCTCTTCTGTTTCGCTCGGGAGCAGAAAGTTCCCAACGCCCCTTCCCAGCTCTCTGGGCCACTCGTCGATCGACACAAGTAAGCCCAAGTGAACCGGTGGGGGGAAAGGGGAATTGGACAGAGAAGAGACAGCCACTACGTCTTTTTCTTTCTTGAGTGTTTTCGCTCTTCCTATCTTCCACTGCTGTGGTAGAAGCGGACGTACTGTGAGGAAAAAAGGTAATGATTAATTGGTGCCCTACTCTAATCTCTTCTCTACTACGCCCTAAGTGACCTTTCCAGGTTATACCCACCCTAACGTTAGTGACCGATGCTCCTCTTCTGTTGTGGTGGTGTGTCGCCTTGTGGTGTAGCTTTTCTGCAATACAAATGATCTTTCTTAGTTATCCTACTCTCTCCCTCAACCTGGCTTTTATTTCTTGCTACTACTGACTCGCTTACCCTAAAAACCACTGACGGCGCCTCTAACTGGATTCTGTTGGGGAGTACTTCATCTTCTTCTACTTAATGTGTACTGCTACCATGTCTTTTCGTTTCTTATTCCTCCTCGTGAAGTTGCTCAACTGGAAGGATTCCTAAGAGGCTTCTTGGGAGTCTTTTATCGCTACTCTGTAGGGTTCTGCCCAACTACATTGATTTTGCGCACTGCTCTATTATTTCACTACCCTGAGGTGATCTCAGTTCAAGGCAATTCCCTGTGGGTTGAAAGTCGGGTTCCTTCTCAGACTGCTGACTGGACTTTTTACTGAGGTACATAAGAATTACATTTCTCGTTGTCACTGAAAATTCTCCTCACAAACTTTTCTTCAGAAACAGGTACTGATACTATGACAGATTATTCTAGTATAACAAGATAACATGAGCTCGTCTTTCTCCGCTAAGTTCTCTCTTGCAGGTAAGTAACTCTCACTAGTTAACTCCGAGGGGAGTTACGGAACAGTCTTACTTAGTACTCTGGAAACTTATTCTCCTCTCAAACTTGACGTCGAATTCTCCTCTCAGACTTGACGTCGAATTCTCCTCTCAGACGAACGGCACAAAACTACGACTCTCTCTCCTCACGACTCCGGTGAAGTGCGCCTCTCCACCGGGCTGACACCTGGATCCTATTGATTGTCCTGGAACGCTAGAGCGCTAACTTGCTGCCCAAACGTTCCAACAGCGGCGGCCATCTTAGATTCCAGTCTTACTCCTTTTAGCTTGGGGATCACTGTTGCGCCTGCTCTGCTGGTCCTGACAGTACCCCCTCTCAAAGGGCGTCCTCCCACCCTGGGCTTATTAGGAAATCTCCTGTGAAATTCCCTAATCATACGAGGAGCATGGATGTTTGAAGAAACTTCCCACGCTCTTTCTTCGGGCCCATAACCTTTCCAATCCAATAAATAGTACATTTGGCCATTTCGTATCTTGGAATCCAATACTCGCTGTACCTCAAATTCTTCCCCCAATTCAGTTTGGATTGGTTTTGGGGGTATTTTAACTCGTAGGCCTCTTGAAACCTTTTTCAATAAGGAGACATGAAAAACGGGATGCACCCGCAATCCTTTGGGTAACTTCAACTGATAGTTTACAGTACTTAGTTTTTTCTCAATTTCGTATGGCCCTATAAATCTGGGTTGGAACTTCCTAACCCCCTTGAGCCTAAGGTTCTTTGTGTTTAGCCAAACCTTTTCTCCAACTAGTAAGTCAGGTTCCTTCCTTCTTCGTTTATCAGAATAGAATTTGTAAGTCGCCTTTGCCTTGGTTAAATTGTCTGTGGCTAGTGAATGCACTCTTGTCATGTGATCAACTAAATTTGTTACTGCTGGAACATCTACCTCTTGAAAATCTACAGCTTGATGGGGATGTCTTCCTGTGTTTAAATAAAAGGGGGAATAACCTGTGGACATGTTTTTTGCATTATTGTGGGCAAACTCCGCTGCCCACAGATAATCCGGCCAGTCTCCTTCCTGTTCTAATAAGCAGAGTCTTAGATACTGCTCTAACTCCTGGTTTGTGCGCTCC
Organism: Triturus cristatus; assembly: GCF_964204655.1. NCBI lineage: Eukaryota > Metazoa > Chordata > Amphibia > Caudata > Salamandridae > Triturus > Triturus cristatus. The sequence continues at coordinate 1,153,656,084 of NC_140591.1, read as the reverse complement.
GTTTGGCCATCTGTCTCTGGGTGATAACTAGTCGTGTACCTAGAGTCAATACTTAATTTTTTAGTGAAGGCCTTCCAGAAATGGGATAAAAATTGGGATCCCCTATCGGATATCACCACCCTGGGTATGCCATGGGCTCGAACTATGTGTTGGCTAAAGGCATGCGCCAGAATTACTGCCGTGGGTACTCCCTTCAATGGTACAAAATGTGCCATCTTAGTAAATGCGTCTACACACACCAAAATAGTATCATAACCTTTACTGGATGGTAAATCTACTATTAAATCCAAGGTTATCGTGTGCCATGGGTGTGGTGGTGTGGGCAAAGGTTGCAGTAACCCTTGCGGAGCTTGTCTTTCCGGCTTTCCTCTAGCGCAAATGTCACAAGTGGCCACATATTGTCGCACATCCTTTGCCAAACTGGGCCACCAAAAACGTCGCCTCACAAGATCTTCAGTCTTAGTTATTCCTTTATGGCCTGCCAACAGATCATCGTGACTTTCCTTCAAGGCCTGTTGCTGCATTTCGGTTGTCGGCAAGTAAAGGACTCCATGATGATATGGTAAGCCTTCCCGAACCTCTCGACCAGAATCTTCTCTCACCCATTCTTCCAGTTCCTCTTTGGTCATAGAGAATTGCTTCTTCTTGTCCTGTGATTCTCGCAAAACTGCTCCAATTATTCTCTGAGAAGGGATGATGGTCTGATCCTTAACCTCCTCCATGACTTCTTCAGTTCCCCTCCTAGATAGGGCATCCGCCTTACCATTCTGAGCCCCTGGACGGTAAGTAATTATGAAGTCATAATCCGCAAAATATAATGACCATCTCAATTGTCTTGGTGTCAAAGTTCTCGCAGACTTCAAGAATTTCAGATTTCGATGATCCGTGTAGACGGTCACCACGTGTCTGGCCCCCATTAAGTAGTGTCTCCAGTCCTTGAAGGCATCCTTGATGGCCAACAACTCCTTCTCCGTGATGGTATAATTAACTTCTGGCGCCATCAACTTCCTCGAACGATAGGCCACTGGGTGCAGTTGACCAGTTGTTTTGTGTCTCTGTGATAGCACTCCTCCCAAGGCCCAATTGGAGGCATCTGTCTCTACAAAAAATGGCTCTGATGGATCTGGATGCAATAGAATTGGGGCAGAAGTAAAATCTCTTTTTAACTGTTTGAATGACTCTTCTGCCTCCTCTGACCATTCAAATTTGACGCCTTTCCTTAGCAGCCTTGTCATTGGAATTAACTTCTGAGAGAAATTTTGAATAAACCTCCTGTAAAAATTTGCAAATCCGATAAAGCTTTGGATTTCCTTCACGGACTTCGGAGATTCCCACTCCAGCACTGCCTTGATTTTACTCTCGTCCATAGTCACCCCACTGGGGGCGAGCACAAAACCCAAGAATTCCACGGATGATACCCCAAAGGCGCATTTTTCCAGCTTGACATAAAGACGGTGCTCTCGCAGTTTCCGCAACACCTTCTTGACATGTTCTTCATGCTCTTCCACATTGTTCGAATAAATGAGGATGTCATCTATATACACCAATGCATGCCGATCGATAAACTCCTTCAAAACATCATTGATGAAATGCTGAAAAGCTGCTGGGGCATTACATAGGCCATACGGCATTACTTGATATTCAAATAGGCCATGTTTTGTCCGAAAGGCCGTCTTCCACTCATCCCCTTCCCGTATTCGGACCAGGTGGTAGGCCCCTCTCAAGTCTAATTTTGTATAGATTTTTGCTTCCTTCACCTGATCCAGTAATACAGAAATTAAGGGCAAGGGATACCGATTCTTCACCGTTATTCTGTTTATTGCCCTGTAGTCAATGCAGGTTCTTAATTCCCCACTCTTTTTTGGAATAAAAAAAAGTGGCGACGACACGGGGGACTGTGACGGTCTTATGAAACCGTTCTCCAGATATTTATGCAGATACTCCTTCAAGTGCTCATCCTCCTTCTCAGTTAGAGCATAGATTCTGCTGCATGGAAGATTGGATCCGGGCTCCAATTCTATCTTGCAATCGAAGCTTCGATGCGGAGGGAGTCTTTCCGCCTCCATTTCACTAAATACATCTTGGTACTCTTCATATTCCTCTGGTAGTTCTACAGTGTTGATCACACAGATGGTGGATTTTCCTTCACTTAAAAGAAGGGCCTGGGTTTTTTCTGGATGTCCGGGACCTCCCAAATAACAGTGCTCCTTGCAATACTCAGAGTTCAAGGACACCGTTCGAGCTCCCCAATCTACTGTAGGGTTGTGTTCGGTCAGCCAAGGTAACCCCAGGATTAGTTGGAACTGCGGAGCATCAATCAAATTGAATTGGATATCTTCTCGATGACCTTCTTCAGATTCCAACTCCACGACTTCAGTATGACTCACTATGGGTCCAGATGAAAGATTCGTGCCATCTACTGCTCGAACAGCCTCACTTCTTTCCTTCTTGATGGCCCTCAATCCAATCTTTCCCGCGAACTTCAGGTCACAGAAGTTGCCGGTTGCTCCCGAGTCTAACATCACTGCGACTCGCCGTAACGTTTGTTCTCGGTAACGTAGCGTCATCATTAAGATTAAGTGCGGAGCTGCTGACTGCAAGGTATTCGCCAGGGTATGCGCATTTGGAGCTGTTTCTTCATCTGCATCCACCAGTCCAACTCCGCCTACTGGTGGTGCGAGGCGTTTCCCGCCGGCTTCTGCTTGGGCTTCTTCTGGCAATCCCGAACAAAATGCCCAGATCCTCCACAATATAAACATTGCTTGTTCAGCCTCCTTCTTTCCTTCTCCTCTTTGGTAAGTGGACCTCGGATTGTTCCAATCTGCATGGGCTCTCCCCCACGGGCAACGTCACCTTCCTTACTGCCTTCTGTTCTCACCCGATCAAACCGAGGCACACTTGGACGATAATCTCGCCTCCTTTCTCCTCTTCTCTCTCCTTGGCGGAAGTCAATTTCTAAAACTAGATCGATCAATGCTGATATCTCCGTGGGTCGATTGGGTACTTGTGCTAATGCGTCCTTCAACTCGTCCTTTAGACCTCGATAAAACACAGCAGCTCTCTTGTTGTCTGGCCATTCCGTTTCTACCACCAACTTATTAAATTGAGCCAAGTAAGCTACTAGGTCTCTGCTTCCCTGTCTAATTTCCAATAGTTCATTGTCTGTGGCCTGGGATACTCTTCTTCTGTCAAAAATGCGAAGGAATTCTTTCTTGAATTCATCCAGATCATATAACAATGGAGCGTTGCAGGTGACCAGAGGCATTGACCATGACGCCGCATCTCCACTTAAGTACGACAATATGAAGGCCACTCTAGACTGCGCATCAGGAAATAATGCCGGACGACACATAAAATGTAACGTGCATTGGGTCAAAAATACCTGTGCCTTCTGGGGATCTCCACTAAAACGCTCTGGGGGGCCAAGGGAATTACAGGTGACAAGGAATGGATTACTTGTGTCGTTTCTTTAGGCTGAGTGCCTGAAGACTCACTGGTAGTTCCTTCTGAATTAACTGGGTACCTAAAACTCGGGTCCGAGACTATGCCACTCATTTTTAAGTTTAAATCTGTGGTTTCCTTTCGCAATTCCCTATTCTCCTCCCTAACGGAAATTAACTCTCTTTGAATTCCTTCTAAAACCTCTCCTAATTTTTTCAAGTCCAAACTTTCAGCCATTCTGCTCAAGAGCGAATAAAAAACGTGGGCACTTCACTCTGTCAGACTCAGTGCTCTTCTGTTTCGCTCGGGAGCAGAAAGTTCCCAACGCCCCTTCCCAGCTCTCTGGGCCACTCGTCGATCGACACAAGTAAGCCCAAGTGAACCGGTGGGGGGAAAGGGGAATTGGACAGAGAAGAGACAGCCACTACGTCTTTTTCTTTCTTGAGTGTTTTCGCTCTTCCTATCTTCCACTGCTGTGGTAGAAGCGGACGTACTGTGAGGAAAAAAGGTAATGATTAATTGGTGCCCTACTCTAATCTCTTCTCTACTACGCCCTAAGTGACCTTTCCAGGTTATACCCACCCTAACGTTAGTGACCGATGCTCCTCTTCTGTTGTGGTGGTGTGTCGCCTTGTGGTGTAGCTTTTCTGCAATACAAATGATCTTTCTTAGTTATCCTACTCTCTCCCTCAACCTGGCTTTTATTTCTTGCTACTACTGACTCGCTTACCCTAAAAACCACTGACGGCGCCTCTAACTGGATTCTGTTGGGGAGTACTTCATCTTCTTCTACTTAATGTGTACTGCTACCATGTCTTTTCGTTTCTTATTCCTCCTCGTGAAGTTGCTCAACTGGAAGGATTCCTAAGAGGCTTCTTGGGAGTCTTTTATCGCTACTCTGTAGGGTTCTGCCCCACTACATTGATTTTGCGCACTGCTCTATTATTTCACTACCCTGAGGTGATCTCAGTTCAAGGCAATTCCCTGTGGGTTGAAAGTCGGGTTCCTTCTCAGACTGCTGACTGGACTTTTTACTGAGGTACATAAGAATTACATTTCTCGTTGTCACTGAAAATTCTCCTCACAAACTTTTCTTCAGAAACAGGTACTGATACTATGACAGATTATTCTAGTATAACAAGATAACATGAGCTCGTCTTTCTCCGCTAAGTTCTCTCTTGCAGGTAAGTAACTCTCACTAGTTAACTCCGAGGGGAGTTACGGAACAGTCTTACTTAGTACTCTGGAAACTTATTCTCCTCTCAAACTTGACGTCGAATTCTCCTCTCAGACTTGACGTCGAATTCTCCTCTCAGACGAACGGCACAAAACTACGACTCTCTCTCCTCACGACTCCGGTGAAGTGCGCCTCTCCACCGGGCTGACACCTGGATCCTATTGATTGTCCTGGAACGCTAGAGCGCTAACTTGCTGCCCAAACGTTCCAACAGCGGCGGCCATCTTAGATTCCAGTCTTACTCCTTTTAGCTTGGGGATCACTGTTGCGCCTGCTCTGCTGGTCCTGACACAAGCGCATTTGATCTTGTGGATAAGGGCACGATTTGTTCAATGATGGGTAAAGATGGGATTGACCCTGCTCTAATGGATTTGTTAAAACACCTGCATTTGGGAACCACAACCAGGTTCACTATGATACAAAAGGTGATTGTAACCCCTTTTGCAACTTGAATAAGGGTGTAAAACAGGGTTGTATTTTAGCTCATTTTTCTTTTATTTTTACATTAATACTCTTGAGTGGACAACTAGAGGAAAAGACCTCTTGGGATTGGTATCTGCGGTATCCTCTTATTAGTCTACACAGATGACACAGTCTTCATTGCTTGCACAGCCAACAGTCTCCAGCTAACACTCAATTAATTCAACAATGTTATGGGGAGCTGAATTTTAAAAATGAACCATCAGAAATCCCACATAATGATGTGTGGTCCCAAAAAATCCACTCCTGCCCTCATAACATACAGGCATCTCTATTTTAAAAGTATTTAATTTGAATTATTTGGGGAGTTTGTTGTCAGACAACCTGGGTTGGAACAGACTTTTGTGTCAGAGAGTCTGGAAACTTGAAGGGGAAATAGAAGAAATGTTTCAGATTTTCCAAGAGACTTAGACATAAGCCTATTAAATAACTTTTTATTTTTTAACTATAGATACAGGGCTGGCATTTGGGGCATCACTCCTCCTGGTAGTCTCCAAATGATCAAAAACAGATTTTTTTTGTAGGCTATTAGCAACACCAAGGAGAACAGCACGCCTCATTACTCATTTCAAAGTCAGCCTCCCTTTTTTAGAGTACATAGTTCAGATTGCTCTGCTGCTACTGTGGCTTAAGATTTGTCTCTCACTTTATACCTCTTTCACCCAAATGATTATTAAAGACTGCTTAGGACAGGTTCATGTGGCCTCTATTCCTTGGTTATCATATGTCCATGAAACCTTTTCAGACCATGGACTACCAAAACATTTCCTTTCTCCAAACAAAATTACCTAGCACAAAAGATATGCTTAAATTCCCTTTTTCTATCTAATAGAAATCAAGCTAGATTTGCTAAATATCAATCTATGACTAGAGTCACCCATTATTTAGAGCTTAGCTTGTTGAGGGAGTGGATCTTTATCATCTATACATTACACATCCTGAGTGTAGGCTCTATTTGACTTGCTTTAGATTTGGCACTATGCATTTTCTGGTAGCCCATCCTGAGTAGAGCATTTGGTTTTTCACCTTACCACCATGCCCCTGCAGCTGCATCTCTAAACAAACTTTAGCACATTTTATGTTTTTTTGTAGTTTTTACACCAGGCTGAGGGTGTAATTTTTTCTCCCCTTACTGCACATCTTTTACTGTTTGTTTGTTTTACACCTTCAGTTTGAACTTTGATGCTCATCTGTTTTAGGTATTGTTCATCAAGCTTTTAATATCAGAAAATCTTTGAATTATAATAATTTCTGACATTTCACTCTTATCTCCTATTACTGTAGGTGCCCAAATTGCCCATTACATTCTTATTTGTTTGATTGCAGAGCTATATTGAACATGAAACATGAAATTGTGTCTGTACTTTGACCTTACTTATAAATCAAATGTTATCATGTTTTAGCCTTTTAAGCAGCATGTATGTATTGGTGTACTAATGTTATTTATCTTTTTATGGCTATCTGCTGAATAACAGCTATTAACTGACTGACTGACAGAATGAAGTAGTGAAAGAGGTTGCTAAGGATGGCATGGGAAAAGGGTGTGTGCAAAAAGTTAAGGAAGATACTAGGAAAACCAAAAGAACAAGGAACAATGACCTAAGTGTTATCGATGTGGCAGTGAAAGACATTTGCCGAACAGTCAAGGTTGTTTTACCAGACTTTAAACATGTAAAAGAATGTGGTAAAAATGGCCAATATGCTTGTGTATGACAGGGTTATTTAAAATTAAAATACCAACTGTGCATTGCATGGATGAAGATAAGAAAGTTGTGTTGAGTATCAGAGATGATGAGGTTGTTTATGCTGAACTCTTGACTATAAAAAGAAATTTGAGAACTTCACACCAAACAGTAAACACTATTTGAACTTAGAAAGGAATACTAAGAAGTTTACCTACTTTTGTGTGCTGCACAGTGTTTGAGGGCTGCCAGTCCCTCATCTGAACACATCAACATCCATATATCATGTGTACAAAATCCTGTTTAATCTGTTTTGTATGGGTTTTTCTTTCAGGGTAATGTACCAAACCAGATGTGTTTTTTAAACTTTAAGGCATTTGTACATGCTTGTTGACACCTGACGGGCACTGGGGGGCCCTCTATCAAACGGCATTCCATGAGGCTGCATAGTTCCGCATTTCTGGTTGGCCTTCATTTGGGAAATGATCTGGGTTCACGTACTTTTGTGATGGGTTGTTTTTGCTTCCTTATGTACCTCTCCTAACATGGCCGATCTGTTCACTTCAGGTATCTATGCATGCGCACTGTCACGTCTTTCGTGGTCGCTTTTGTCGCTAACTTTGATTTTGGTTACACACTTCCGTGTTGTAACACGCTAGATTGTGGACAGTCATTGTTTACGTTGTTTGGTTTCACAAATCATGCCCAATTTTTTTGTACCTTTGTAGTGAGCAATACTTTTTTTTCCTTTCCATCATGGCCGACACAGTTTCCTTTAGGGGTACATCAGGTGACTCACCACACACGTGACTGGCCGCAGTTTTGGCACGGTTGTTTGAGCTTTTAGTCATTCACTGGTAAAGCTTACGCTCATCGTTCTTGGTATCAGTCGGGTCAAAGTCACACCACTTTTTGCTCTTATGCAGGTATGTACCTTTGAAATCAATGTACACCATGCTCTGTGTACTTTCTGTGTTATGCAATGACTGAGGTATCTTTCCTTTATCAGGAGGTTGTTTTCCCTTAACACGTTGGATTGTTATTCAGGTACCATAGCGTTTTTACTGCAGCAATGTACTAAGGTTTTGATGGTTAGCTTCATGTTTTTGACACATGTTCATGTTGTTGTTCCAGGATTACATAGCATTTTTGTGCACTTTATTGTAAGTTGCATGGATGTAGGCTGCAATTTCATCAGCTGTATTTATTTTTCGATCAAGGGGTGATGGTGTTTTCACGCACATTCTGACTTTTTCAACAATTGTCTCGTTGCAATCCCCGGACATCTTGTGCACCAGTTTCATCACATAATAGCACCCCGGCACGCATGCAGGGCTCCACAGTTGTCTATACCTATTCTGCTTTCGGTATGGTACTATCATTCTTAATGGTAATATTTGTATGACATCAGTACTCTTTTTAGCTGGTGGCTACTTTGGGGTTCACCTGGTTCTTCTTTCTCACTTTGCGGGTGTCGCTCGATAAGATGGCTTTATCTGGAATGTAGTCAATGTTCCAACAACCATACAAACAACAAAAAATTGTTCCCGTTTATATTATAGTGGCCCTGAAGAAGGGACTTAAGGTCCCGAAATGCATTGGGCACGGCTGGATCAAGCGCAACGTCAATCAAGATTATTGTACTGATTGTTTTTTTCTGCAAATTGTGACCTGTGTATCAGAAATTATGATACAATAACATTTTCACTGTTCCATTGATTGGTTGACAATCTTAATGTTTGAATATCTAAATGAAAACTTGTTTGAGATACTTTACTTGAAGACTGTTGTTTTTATTCACCCATAAAATTATCAGAAGTGTTCGTTGAAAACATGTGAAGTTAGAATAACATTCAGTTGTTGTGCACACAGTTTCATCAGGCTATGCTGCTTGATCATCATCACATATCTATGTTCAGATGAGCGACTGGCAGCCCTCAAACACTGTGTAGTACACATAAGTAGGTAAACTTAATATTCTTTTCTAAGTTCAAATAGTGTTTACTTTTTTTGGTGTGCAGTTCTCAAATTTTTTTTTGTAGTCATCTGTTAACTGCCTCCCTGCAGAACTTGCACCCATCCATGCTCAAATATGGCTTCGTTTGACAGTATAGCTAGTACCGCAGAGAATAGAGCAGAAATTAAAGCTTATGCCGCTGAACAAGCCACAGAAATATATGCATTGATTAAAGCCACAAAATCTTTAGACACCCACCAAGGATCCCCCACACAACAACTACAGCATTTAGAATTTATCATGAGATGGGATTTGAATCAAATTATCCACGCTTCCACATTGATACAGTATCACAAACATCAACAGATACCCAGAGGCTTGAGACTAGCCATCAAACCCCTACTTTTTGCAATTGCAATTCAATAAATTATTCATGGATAAATGGTATGCCGTGCTAAATAAATGTTCCCTAGACCTAATTCTACTGATAGTGGAACAACTATCCAAAACTATCAGTGAACTAGAAGAGGAAATTCATAACATCAAACTCGACTTCTCTAATCGAATGGAGACTGAAGAAAGGTCCAAAATATTGGAACAAATGAATACAAAGTGGGACATTTATGGTAATGACCTGCAAGAGCGCAAACTAAGAAAGTTCAAAAGGGGCACTATTGATTATCGACAAATCCACATTCTTCATCTGAGAAAATTGGAGTTTCAGACCGGGACTGTTACTAACAAGAACCCCTTTAAACGTGGAGACACCTGGAGACGAACCACCTTCAAGCAGCCATACCACTGAGAAGCGAGCTATGAGTGAAACTGAATTTTTTTATCAAAAGGCAAAAAGCCCACACAACCACCAGACCGGCCATCTGCAAAGTCGAACAAAAGCAACGCAAAACCAGGAGAGGAAAATGACAAACTCAAAGACAAAGGACGCCAGAATCTACGGACTCAGAACACATTGCCTTAAACATCTCATCAAAGATTTTGTCACCCAAACAACTACAAATACTTAATAAAGGCACATCATTTGAACCAACGTACAATAATAGCCTTCCTGAAACAGAGATTGCCTTTTATAGATTTATGTGCACCATAAAACTGCGGCATTTTTTTGACAATATGTTGACTGACATGAGACCCCAAAAACAACATGAATTTTGGGAATTTAAACCTAAGAGCACTTACACAGCACCGGTATCCCATAAAACCATTGACATGTTTGAATCATTTGTGCTACAAGATTTGAAGAAATTAGAGTTTAAACCAAGAAAAATGGCCAACTTGACGAAATCAGAAAGAGTTATTCTGCAACAACTGTCCAAGGATAAACAATAGATATTTAAGCAGGCTGACAAAGGTGGTACTCTCATAGTCATGGATAACAACTATTACCGCAATAAAGTACTTGAACACCTAGGCAGATGAAGCAACATATCTTAAATTGGATCGGGATCCTACCTATGAGATAAAACAAACTCTAATTAAAATCCTCGATCATGCGGTCGACATGGACGGGATCTCATAAAAAACCAAAAGCTTTCTCGGCAAACAATTCCCCAAAAAAACAAATTGATATATGTTGCCAAAAATACACAATGATCCAGTTGATGCTCCATTCAGACTAATTGTGTATGACGTAGGATCATTATTTGAACCTCTCGGTAAATGTATTGACCAGTTCTTGTAGCCCATTGTATGTTCTTGGAAAACATACATACAAGATACCACCAATATTTTAAAAAAGCTACAGAATTTGGACACCAACAACATTAAAGACTGGTTGCTTTGCACCATTGATGTTACCTCATTGTACACGTCTATTCCCCTACAAGAAGGTATCGATGCTGTTGAATGGGTGTTATTATCACAGCCAAAAATTGGTGCACACAAAGTGTTCCTGCTGGAACTTCTTTTGTTTTGTTTACAGCACAGTTATTTTCATTGGGGAAATGATTTTTTCCTGCAAGTCAGTTGAACATCTATGGCCTTTGGGGTGGCCCCCACATATGCTAACATCTTTATGGCTACGTTCGAAGAACAACATATTTTCCAAGACACTGCATAGAACAAACATCTAGTGTTGTATTGTCGTTACATCGATGATATTTTCTTAATCTGGTCTCACACTCTAGAATCCTTGTAAAATAACATTAGGTTACTGAACACCAAAAATAGCAGAATCCAATTTACGTACCATATTAGCACAAAACAATTGCTGTTTCTGGATGTAATTGTGGAAAGAAATGTTCAAGGAATCAACCAGCGTATTCGTAAAACCAACCGATTGCAACAATACTTTGCTTTTCCAAAGTTTTTACTCACCACAGTTGATCAAGAATTTGCCATATTCCCAAATGCTACGTATCAAAAGTATTTCCTCAACTCCAGAAAAATACAACCAGGACATTAGTCGCATCGAACACAGATTTTTAAAGTAAGGTTATCCAGCAGAGATCATCTCCAAAGCTGAAACACGGGTTCTAAATTTGGACCGTAATGATCTTTTAATCAGCAAACCAAAAACCATCAACAACAGAATTGTTTCGTTTCCAAATTCTCCACAAGATCAGCGAGCATCAAGAAAGTGGTTCATAAGAGATGAGAACTCTTACAAAATGAACCCGACTTTGGCAATTCATTCAAGGAGCGTCCATTGTTTGCCTTTACAAGAAGTCCAAACCTCAAACAATCATTGACAGCCAAAAAAAAACAAAGGCAGCAACACTGTCCTAGGTATGAGAAAATGCAACAACTGTACCAATTGCAATAATGTGATGCAACAAAACTTTGTTACGCATCCTAGAACAGGTAAAAAAATTATGTTAAGACACACTTCGGACTGCAATACCACAAATGTGATTTACTGTATCAAGTGTACGTGTGGATTCCTGTACATTGGAAAGACTGAAAGAAAAATCAAAATCAGAATCGGAGAGCACAAATGTATGATTCATACGAAAAACACTAATTCTAACCTGGTTGTACACTGGCTAGAACAACGTCACAACATTTCCCAAATTAGATTATTGGTGTTAGAAAAAGTGCAACCCAGAGAAGGGACTGATCCTAATCAGCTATTATCCCAGAAAGAAATGTTCTGGATCGGAAAATTTAACACCATGGCACCTTATGGGTTGAAAGACAAACTGGATCTTAGCTACTTTTTATGAAACTTTGGTAGACATAACACCACTCGAGCCATATTTCTTATCTTACTTTCATATTGCTTAGTTAGGCTCACTCTGGTTTTTCATATTATAGTATGGATGCATGACATCTCCATATCTCCAGTCGCTAGTTGGTTATATTTCATTATTTATGGCATTAGCACAACATTTGGCAATGGATAGCACAGACTTTTTCATACACAGTACACACAAACACCAACATCCACATATCATGTGTACAAAATCCTGTTTCATCTGTTTTGTATGGGTTTTTCTTTCAGGGTAATTTTTAAACTTTAAGGCATATGTACATGCTTGTTGGCACCTAACGGGTACTGGGTGACCCTCTATCAAACGACATCCCATGAGGCTGCATTGTTCCACGTTTCTGGTTGGCCTACATTTGGGAAATGATCTGGGTTCACGTACTTTCATGTTGGGTTGTTTTCGCTTCCTAACGTACCTCTCCTAACATGGTCGATCTGTTCACTTCAGGTATCTATGCATGCGCACTGTCACGTCTTTAGTGGCCGCTTTTGTTGCTAACTTTGATTTTGGTTGCACACTTCCCTGTTGTAACACTCTAGATTGTGGACAATCATTGTTTACACTGTTTGGTTTCACAAATCGTGCCTAATTTTGTTGTTCCTTTATAGTGAGCAATGTTTCTTTTTTCCTTTCCATCATGGCTGACACAGTTTCCTTTCAGGGTACATCAGGTGACTCACCACACACGTGGCTGGCTGCGGTTTTGGCGCGGTCATTTGAGCTTTTAATCATTCACTGATACAGCTTATGCTCATCGTTCTTGGTATCAGTTGGGTTAAAGTCTCGCCACTTTTCGCTCTTATGCGGGTATGTACCTTTGAAATCAACGTACACCAAGCTCTGCGTACTTTCCGTGTTATGTATTGACTTGGATATCTTTCCTTTATCATCAGGTTGTTTTCCCTTAACACGTTGGATTCTTAGTAAGGTACCGTAGCGTTTTTACTGGAGCAATGTACTACGGTTTTGAAGGTTAGCTTCACGTTTTTGACACATGTACATGTTGTTGTTTCAGGATTACGTAGCAGTTTGTGCAATGTATTGTAAGTTGCATGGATTTAAGCTGCAATTTCATCAGCGGTATTTATTTTTTGATCACCGGTTGATGGTGTTTTTATGCACATTCTGCCTTTCTGACTTTTTCACCAATTGGCTCGTTGCAGTTCACGGACTTGTTGTGCACTGCTTTCATCACCTAATGGCACGCATGCGGGGCTCCACAGTTGTCTATACCTATTCTGCTTTTGGTCCAGGACTATCATTCTTAATGGTAATATTTGTATGACATCAGTACAATATTTAGCTGGTGGCTACTTTGGGGTTCTCCGGGTTCTCCTTTGCCACCTTGCGGGTGTCGCTCGATAAGATGGCTTTACCTGTAGTGTAGTCAATGTTCCAACAACCATACAAACACAAAAAAGTGTTTCTGTTTATATTATAGTTCCCCCTGAAGAAGGGACTTAAGGTCCCGAAATGCATTGGGCACGGCTGTATCAAGTGCAATGTCAATCGAGATTATTGTACTGATTGTTTTGTCCTGCAAATTGTGACCTGTGTATCAGAAATTATGATACAATTACATTTGCACTGTTCCATTGATTGGTTGACAATCTTAATGTTTGAATATCTAAATGAAAATTGTTTGAGATACTTTCCTTGAAGACTGTTGTTTTTATTCACCCATTAAATTATCAGAAGTGTTCGTTGAAGACATGTGAAGTTAGAATATTATTCAGTTGTTGTGCACACAGTTTCATCAGGCTATCCTGCTTGATCATCACCATGAATTGTTGACTATGCCTGAATGTGAAGCCAGGATTGAGGGTAAAAGTGTGATGGTATTGGCAGATTCTGGGTAGCCATTCATCATGATTGGTGATAAGAATTTGGACAGTATATTTGGTGAACATATTAAAGAATTGCCTCCTCCAGACTTTAACCCTGTAGGCTATGGAGGTGTGAAGATAGATGTTCTTGGTTGTTCAGTGATAATCTGCCAGAAAGGTGAATTATAGCCAGATGTGCTGATAACTTACTGGGCTAGAGATATCAGGGTGACATGGGGAGAACTCTCAATTCCAGTTCACCTGAATGTGTGATGCTTTTGTCAAAAGGGGAAATATCATGTGATATTATAGATGACTTTCCAGAGGTGTTTGCTGAATGATTGGGTAAATTCATAAATGTTGAACAGAAGATTGTTTTTTAAACAGAGTGACAATTCCTTGTGTGTATTAATGGAGGAAAGTTCCAAATATGATGTTTGAACCATTAATAGTGGAATTGGAGGTGTGATTGAGGAAACTGAAGCATCAGAATGGCCGGATCCCTTAGTTCCTGTGCCAAAAGATGGGGGCAAGAGAATAAGGAGTGTGGACCTTAGGATTCTGAATAACTAGGTGGATCATTAGTCATTACCTAACATTGCTGCGACTTTGGCATCGATAAGGGATGCAAGGATTTCCAGTGTAATGCATTTGCCGTCTGCATACCATCAAGTTCCTCTTCATCCAGAGTCAAAACATCTCACTTCTTTTGTCACTCCTCTGGGGGCATAAAGGTTTGTGCATATGCCATTTGGTTTAGCTTCGGCTCCTTCATGTTTCTAGAGAAAATATGAAGACAGTTTTGGAAGATGTTCCCAGAGTACCATTCTTCCAATATGACATTGTGGTGCAAAAGAAGGATCAGGAAGAATGTGATACAACTCTTTTAGGAACCTTGCAGGATGTGGCTCTTACCCTTAAAAAAGAAAAAATTGATTTTGAAGTGACCAGAGCTACATATTTGAATCACAAAATATCCAGTGAAGGTGAGAGTCCCAAACTAGATTTAGCAAAATGTATTATGCAAGCACCTTCACCTGTCAGCACGGATACTCATTTTTAGGCTCAACTGCATATTTGCCTAGAAGCATTGCTAATGTGGCTAGTCTGTCCTTAACTTTGAGGTCCTTACTTAAGAAAAGTGCTCAGTTTGATTGTACAAGTGATTGTGAGCCATCATTCAAGGATATCAAAAAGAGAATTGGTGCTTTACTTACTTTGGGTCACTTTCTTCCATACAAAAAGATTGTTTTATCAACTGATGCAAGTTTGAGTGGGTTGGGTGCAGTATTGTCACAATTTGATAAAGGTGAAGAGAGGGCTGTAGCCTTTGCTTTGCACTGTCTGAAAGGCGCAGAAGAGCATTACTCGGTCATTGAGCGTGATACACTGGGTGTGTATTGGGCAATATTGCATTTAAAAGTCTTTCTGTGGGGTCTACCTTTCTTTGTAAGATCAGATCATCTCCCTCTGACTCAGATTTTCACATGGAGCACTTCTGATTTCATCACACCTAGATTGAGAAGATGGGTGGAAGGCTTAACAGAGTTCAACTTTTCTGTGGAAGTTTTCTGGAATCAAAACATTATGCAGCTGATTTTTTTGTCCAGCTTGCCTATTCAGAGTGAGGGTGGCATTTGAATTGTTGTCTCCCAATGAGTGATATGTTTTACTGTTGGTAGACTACATGTCAAAATGGGCAGTAACCAGATGAATGTTTAAAGTTGACATGAGTACTGTTGTTGAATTTTTATCTGGTCTATGAATCACCTTATAGGGAGCTTGTGCCCAAAAATTAGTATATGTGTGCGTTGTAGTGAGGATCTCAGTTTATTTATTTTAATCAGTTTTGTTTATTTAACTTATAATAACACCTCTTTCACATTTGCATAGGAACAACATGTTATGTAATTTTCCAAAAATAATGTTGATGTTCAGGTCAGGTTAAACATAATGGAGCAAGCTACTTACAAAGTCCTGGGATTCGATTTTTACTTAGGGAAAAGATTTGCTCATGCTTCTTTAACTCACTCAGAATAATGACAATATGGGCTGCAGCACAACCAGAACAACTGGGGGACTGCACCCTCAATGCAAGCTTCCTTCTGGCCCTGAACTGTTTCTGAGCAGCAGCACTATACCAAGCTCCCAAACATGCAGAGTGAGTGCATAAAGAACATACAGTACAGGCAGCAGCACATGCGGAACAGCTTTGGGATTTCATCAGCAATGCAAACTTCACTCATGCATTGAAAAGGTAGAGCGCAGTAGCACAAGTGCCAGCTTCAATAGACACAGAGTGAGCACAGAAAGTACATAGTGTACTGGCAGCGTCAAACACAGGACAGCGAGGGGATTACAGGAGCAATGCAAGCTTCTTTCAAGCACTGAAAGGGTATAGCACAGCAGCCCAAGCTCCCATACACAAAGCACAAGCTCAGAAAGTAAATACAGTACTGGTGGCATCACTGTATCAGCCTTAAACAGACACAAACATGCACTGCTTTAAATTTAAATATATAAGTTCCGGTACTCACTATCCAGAGTACCTGTTTTCTCCTGCAAAGTAATCTCCTATTAAATGATTTAAAGCAGGGCTAAGAATGGATTTTACTCTTCATTTCAAATTAAATGAGTGCAGGTACTCAGTATCGGACAATAACTTCCCAATTAAATTACTGCATACATGGTATTAACGAGACAACAGCAGTGCAAGAGTGCTTCACGGGGAAGTGAAAGAAGCTGGAAACAATACAGGAAGAGCCTTTACTAATGGATTAATAAAAATCCACAAGTAAGAGGGAGAAAAGGTGAGCATAACAGTGTTTGGACAAAATATTGAATCAAAATTATTGGGATGCAAAAATAGTGTGTCAAGAATATCGGGATGTGAGTGCTGAGACATCGCCATAGTGCCATTGCACACCAAAGTGGCACTGAAATGGACTGTGCCAGCAGAGGAGACAATAGCATCCAAGATTGGTAATATGCACTACACAAGGCATAAGGGGCAACAAGGGAAACTGGAGAAGAGAATATGTTTGTTCTTGTGGTTTCACTGTGTGTGCATTGTCCATTGTTTGTGTAAAATTAATAAAAAGATTAAAAACAAGAATATCAGATTGTCAAAAATGTTGTAGACAGGAATATAGAAGGGTAAAATATTGTTTTAAGTGTTGTTTTAATATTGTTTAAATAAATATTGGTATAGAAAATATTTTTGTATGGCAAGTATTATTTTGTAATTTATTGTAGCGTGTTTAATTGTATATGTTTATGATTTTTTATTTGTGTTTTTATTTATATAATTTATAAATGTTGTAATTACAGAAACTTTTGTTTTTATTTGTATTAACGTATAAAAATAATGGATTTATAAACAGTTATAGCAGCGGGAAAAGGGGTTTTTAGGAGATAAGGGGAGAATTTCAAAACGGGGATATTTTAATGTATAATTCATATACATTATTTTAATGATATGCAAATAATATTATACAACTTTAAATGTATTTAGTTTTATTAATATTTTTAATAAATAACATTTTACAATTAAATAAAATACATAATAATTATAATACATTTAAAAAGTTGTTCATATTTTTTAAAATATTTTAATTAAAACATGTATTAGAAGGATATATACATTACATTTAATAAAGTACATTCATTTGAATTTTTTAAATAAAACATTTATATTTTATATTTTTATGAAAAAATATTCACAATTAATTAAAAAAATCTTTATGTAGGAAATTATCTATTTGTAACATTTTTGTTAAACTTTTTTTTGTTTTATATATTTGATTATTTTTAATTTTAGATTATCTTTTTTAACAGTTCAAAGTTTGGAAATGGCAGTGAATATTTTAAATAATACATTAATTATTAATAGAGATAAAATATTATTTTATATGTTAATGCTCATATATATTTATATATAGATATAGGTTTGTAGTTTTGTTTAGCATCTTTTCAAGTACATTTTAGTTTATCTGTGCTTTATTATGTATGAGTATGAGTACTGATTGTGCATGTAAAATATTTAAGTGAATATTGTGAGTCTGGTGGTACACTGTCCGTCAGACTCGTGGGGGCACGGTGGTGACATTCTTCCGACCGCCCCATTAGGACCACACTCGGACTACCGCAACCACGGTCTAAGGCTGCAATATGCTTGGTGAGGCGAAGCATATTATGGTGCCGATTACGATCCGCTAAAAAACGGGTACGAACCGTCGGTCGGAGTGTTTTCTCCGTCCGACTCGTACCCGGTTGTAAAACTTTACAAACATGGAATTACGATTCGCACGGAAACACCATTTCCGTACGAATCGTAAAAAACACCGACCGACGAAAATATACATACGAATGTGATCCGGGAATGCTGCGACGTGACATCAGGACGCTTTCAGGCAGCGTTTCACGACCCAGGAAGTACGATTCGAACCGACAGCAGTCCGGACGGCAATATTTTCACGGCACCCAAAAAGTGCCGGAAAAGCGAAGTACAGCGCGAAATGACCAGAGTACGTGGCCCGGTACGCGCCGTACCCCCCCAGCCTCCGTACGTACGCGCCGACCCCCCCAGCCCCCGTACGTACGCGCCGAACCCCCCAGCCCTGTACGTACGCGCCAACCCCCCCAGCCCCCGTACTTACGCGCCGACCCCCCCCGTGTATGTACACCCGTGTACGTGTCGTACCCCCGTGTATGTACACCCGTGTACATTCGAGTCATACCCCCCGTGTATGTACACCCGTGTACGTGTCGTACCCCCCGTGTATGTACACCCGTGTACGTGGCGTAGCGCTGGGGGTACGCACCGTACATACACAGGTGGGGGTATGACTCGAACATACACGGGTGTACATACACGGGGGGGGTACGACTCGAACGTACACGGGTGTACATACACAGGGGGTACGACACGGACACGGGTGTACATACACGGGGGGTACGACACATACACGGGTGTACATACACGGGGGGTACGACACGTACACGGGTGTACATACACGGGTGTACATACACGGGGGTACGACACATACACGGGTGTACATACACGGGGGGTACGACACATACACGGGTGTACATACACGGGGGGTACGCCTCGAATGTACACGGGTGTACATACACGGGGGGTCGGCGCGTACGTACGGGGGCTGGGGGGGGTCGGCGCGTATGTACGGGGGCTGGGGGGGTCGGCGCGTACGTACGGGGGCTGGGGGGAGTGTTGGGCGCGTATGCGGGCACATGTCTCCATGGTTGCTGTGGGAGTTCGGTGCGGACGGTGTTTTTTCCATACGGTTGTAACATCGGACGCACGGGATGGATCGTAATTCCGCGGTCGGACTTCACTTTTCACATTTGTACGGTAAATCGTCCGTGGACGTGTCGGACACATTTTCCGACCCGAGGACGTGTGGGGAATAATTCCCAATGCGATTCGTATGGACCTTTTCCCATGCGATTCGTAATTGGCAGTTTGTACGGCACTTGTACGATTCGTACGGTAAAAAGACCGGATACGAGTCGTACGGGGAATTTTTTTACCGGATCGTAATCGGCACCTATGTGTTTTCTCACTGCCACAGTTCTCATGGCGGTGTGATTGCCATGAAGAGTGTAGCGCTGAGGAAACTGGTGCCTCTCACCATGTGGATGCACACAGGGGTGTACATGCACATCAGTGCCTGCACAGCATGGACTGCAGCAGTCCATGCCGTGCAGGTACGCCTTTGACGTTCAAATTACAGTGTCTATTTAATAGGCACCACCCTGGGAATGGCAAAAGGCCACTCACCAGACAGGAGAAAACTCCTGATCCGGTAGGCAGTTCCTACATGGGTTTGGCAGTGCAGGAGTGGGGCAGTTCTGCTCTTGCACTGCCCAACTCATAATAAGGCCCTTATTCTCTAGCACCTTGCATACAGTGTTTTACATTCACCCTTTTAGTGTCTTAGACTGGAGTTGGAATTGTGAATGACACCCATTTACTGTCTAATACTTTCTCCAAATTGGTATAGATTGGACTGTGAATAGTAAATGTTACCCCTTACATTTCCAACACTTTTACCAAATTGGTTTAAATTGCAGTAGAATGGTAAATGTCACCCTTTTAGTGTCCAAAGCCTTCCTCTAATGGGTATTAATTGGAGTGGGAACAGTAAATGTCGCCTGCCCCTTTAGTGTCCAATACTTTCTCTAAACTGTTTTGGATTACAGTGGGAATAGATAATGTCATCCCTTTAGTGCCCAACACTTTCTTCAAATTGGTTTAGATTGGAGTGGTACTAGCAAATTTGGAGTGGGAAAAGAAAAAGTCACCCTTTTATTGTCCAGCACCTTCTCAAATTGGTGGAGATTGGAGTGGGAATAGTAAATGTCACCCCTTTATTGTCCAACACCTTTCACAATGTGGTATAGATTGGAGTAGGAATAGTAAATTAAACCCCTTTAGTGGCCAACACCTTCCCCAAATTGGTATGGATTAGAGTGGAAATAGTACATGTCATCCCTTTAGTGTCTAACAGTTTCTTACAAATGGTTTATGTTGGAGTGTAATTATTTAATTGTATATTTTTGTACAAAATTGTTTCAATTGTATTTGCATGTTGTAGAAATATTTTGAGTTATTTAATTAGTATTGCTTGTGTTTGGAAACAGAATAAAAATAGTTAGTTGTATGTTTGGTATAAATTATATATTAAAATGAATGTTTTATAGAATAAAGATATGTAACATATTTTTTTCTTTTTCTTTTTGTTTTCAATGTATATTTAATATACATTTTATATAATTTTACAATTGAATTTCAATTTAAAAATAAACATTAACATATAGATAAATAAATTAAACATGTCAATACATTTTTTTTATTATATAAAAAATGCAAATCACATTTTAATACATTGTTTTACATTTTTTAACATGTATTAAATTGTTTATATACATATTTCCAATATCATTCTAAACAGTTTTTTCAGTATATATTGCATTATTCTATAGTATTTATACTATTATTTATTTGATACTTTACAATTTGCTAACATTTTGTGCAACATTTGTTGATATTTTACATGTTTAATGTTTTTTAACCTTTTTTAAAACATTTATTTCACATTTTACCATGTTTTGGATTGAATTTGTTCTTTGAGCTTTTTGTTTGGTTAGGTTTGCATTTTTCATGTAAATTATTTATAGATTATTTTATTATCTGAGTCATATTTAAGATTGGGGTTTTAGCAAATGTTTAGACTGATTTAATAAAATATTATGTTCATTTTTTATATAAAAATGATTTGTCATGTTGATTTAGATTTGGGGAATTTTGTGGATTTTGACTTTACATTGTAGCATGCCATACATTCTTTTGGTTTGTTTGCTAAGTTTATGTGCAGTGTGGGTTACAGATTGTTGCATTCGTAGTTGCTGGTAGCTTTGCTCTTTTTGTAATGTTAAAATAAATTCATAGAAAAATCCCTAATATTTTACTTCTACTTCTAAGGTCTGATACCTTGAATTTTGCAGTTCCTCCTAGTGAGTAATTCCTACTACACGATCCGGTAAAAAATTCCCCCGTGCGACTCGTATCGGGTCTTTTTACCGTACGAATCGTACAAGTGCCGTACGAACTGGCAATCACGATTCGCATGGTAAAAAGTCCATACGAACCGCACTGGGAATCATTCCCCACACGTCCTCGGGTCGGAAAATGTGTCCGACACGTCCTCGGACGATTTACCTTACAAACGTGAAAATCCAAGTCCGACCGAGGAATCACGATCCATCCCGTGCGTCCGAGGTTACAACCGTATGGAAAAAACACCGTCCGCACCGAACTCCTACAGCAACCATGGAGACATGTGCCCGCATACGCGCCCAACACTCCCCCCAGCCCCCGTACGTCCGACACGTACCCCCCGTATATGTATACCCCCACCCGTCTATGTACACCCCTGTACGTTCCAGTCGTACCCCCACCCCAGTACGTGTCGTACCACCGTGAACCTACACCCCAGTACGTTCGAGCCCCACCCCCACCCCAGTACGTGTCATACCCCCCGTGTACCTACACCCCAGTACGTTCCAGTCGTACCCCCACCCCTGGACGTGTCGTACCACCGTGAACCTACACCCCAGTACGTTCGAGTCGTACCCCCACCCCAGTACGTGTCGTACCACCGTCAATGTACACCCCCCCACCCCAGTACGTGTCGTACCACCGTCCATGTACACCCCAGTACGTTCCAGTCGTACCCCCACCCCAGTACGTGTCGTACCACCGTGAACCTACACCCCAGTACGTTCGAGCCCCACCCCCACCCCAGTACGTGTCATACCCCCCGTGTACCTACACCCCAGTACGTTCCAGTCGTACCCCCACCCCTGGACGTGTCGTACCACCGTGAACCTACACCCCAGTACGTTCGAGTCGTACCCCCACCCCAGTACGTGTCGTACCACCGTCAATGTACACCCCCCCACCCCAGTACGTGTCGTACCACCGTCCATGTACACCCCAGTACGTTCCAGTCGTACCCCCACCCCAGTACGTGTCGTACCACCGTCAATGTACACCCCCCCACCCCAGTACGTGTGGTACCACCGTCCATGTACACCCCAGTACGTTCCAGTCGTACCCCCACCCCAGTACGTGTCGTACCACCGTGAACCTACAGCCCAGTACGTTCGAGCCCCACCCCCACCCCAGTACGTGTCATAGCCCCGTCTACCCACACCCCAGTACGTTCCAGTCGTACCCCCACCCCAGTACGTGTCGTACCACCATCAATGTACACCCCCCCACCCCTGTACGTGTTGTACCACCGTCTATGTAAACCCCAGTACGTTCCAGTCGTACCCCCACCCCAGTACGTGTCGTACCACCGTGAACCTACACCCCAGTACGTTCGAGCCCCACCCCCACCCCAGTACGTGTCATACCCCCCGTGTACCTACACCCCAGTACGTTCCAGTCGTACCCCCACCCCTGGACGTGTCGTACCACCGTGAACCTACACCCCAGTACGTTCGAGTCGTACCCCCACCCCAGTACGTGTCGTACCACCGTCAATGTACACCCCCCCACCCCAGTACGTGTCGTACCACCGTCCATGTACACCCCAGTACGTTCCAGTCGTACCCCCACCCCAGTACGTGTCGTACCCCCCGTGTACCTACACCCCAGTACGTTCCAGTCGTACCCCCACCCCAGTACGTGTCGTACCCCCGTGTACCTACACCCCAGTACGTTCGAGCCACACCCCCACCCCAGTACGTGTCATACCCCCGTGTACCTACACCCCAGTACGTTCCAGTCGTACCCCCACCCCAGTACGTGTCGTACCCCCCGTGTACCTACACCCCAGTACGTTCCAGTCGTACCCCCACCCCAGTACGTGTCGTACCCCCCGTGTACCTACACCCCAGTACGTTCGAGCCACACCCCCACCCCAGTACGTGTCATACCCCCCGTGTACCTACACCCCAGTACGTTCCAGTCGTACCCCCACCCCAGTACGTGTCGTACCACCGTCAATGTACACCCCCCCACCCCTGTACGTGTCGTACCACCGTCTATGTACACCCCAGTACGTTCGAGCCCCACCCCCACCCCAGTACGTGTCATACCCCCCGTGTACCTACACCCCAGTACGTTCCTGGCGCACCCCCAACACAACCTCCTAAGTACGGAGCGCACCCCATGCCCCAACATCACAACCGCATGTACGAGTCGTACAAAGCCACACACAAGGACATAATCGTACAACCAAATGGCCCATGTACACACCGTACACACGCTCAAAACGCACGTACACAACAAGGACAAAACAAAACAACACAAGAATACACCATTCGAAAGGCACACAGCCACTAAACATGGCCAACAACCACTAAAATAACACAATCACTGACCTGCAACTGTCAAAAACAAACAGAGGCCCAATACACCACCACTCCTTATAACACACCCACCCAAAATTCAAACACTGCCACACCCACCCATGGACCAATGAAAAGGGCCCACACACACAAACCATGAGCCTTTGCAACAGACTCACTGCTGCCAGACACCACAGAACCAGACTACAAGCTACACCACATCTTACACTTGCACACCTTCACACGACCACCCTCACAAACACCCTCTCATCACATTCACACACACACACAACCATCCACACCCCCCCCAACATCCACACCCCCCCCACACCCACACCATCCCCACCCACACCCCTCACCATGCCCACTACCAAGAATCCAAAGTTCAGTCACCGAGAGTTGGAGGTCCTTGTTGATCAAATCCTCAGAGTCGAGCCACAGATCTTTGGAACATTGGTCAGAAGCACCAGCCAGGCAGCCAAAACAGCCATGTGGCAGACCATCGTCGATGCTGTGAATGCTGTTGCGGACACCAGGAGGACCAAGCAGGATTGCCAGAACAGGTGGTACGATCTGCGGAGGAGGGTCAGAGCCAAGAGGCAGGAGGAACACGACCAGGCCAACGCCACCGGAGGAGGGCCCTCCCGCAGAGCCGTACAGTACCATCCCTGGGAGGAGAGGGTGATGGCCATACTGCCGGTGGAGGCAGTTGAAGGAGTAGAAGGACTCCGAGACCCGGGTGAGTACACAAACAACGCACCTCACATGGGGGGAACTGCAACCACAACCAAAATTAATAACAGGCACGCAACCACCACAAGCCATCGCATGACTCAACCACACTCCATGAGCAGGCACATGCCACTGCTGCCACCATGCCCCATGCACCCAGCTGGACAATGTCAAGTCACAGGCCACAGAAGACAACAACACATGACACGGTAACCCGGATGGCGGGAGGCTGGGCACCAAGAATCACATAGTGCGACTCCAAAGCAGACAACAATGCCCTCTGCCCATATGGCCTAGGTCACAGCCAGACAAACACTGTGTCCCAACACAGGAATGACTTGCCAGCAAATGGCGGACGCCTTGCATCAACACATGGGGGTGAAGGCACTGTTTTGCACATGACAGCAGCTAATGAACAGCCAACATTGTGAAAGAGTGGCAGCACACACCACCACAGCAGCAGCGCACAGACACACAGCAGACAAAATGGGTGCCTGGAGATCAGAAACAAACTCACATCAACAGGCCAAGGGCCACTCAAAGATCTGCTAACAGTGTGTGCCCAGGAAGCTGGGCCAAGGTGACAGAGGGTGACACACGGAGGGAGGGAGAGGGGGACACAGAGGGAGGGAGAGGGGGACTGAGAGGGAGGGAGACGGACAGAGGGAGGAGGCTGACACACAGAGGGAGGGAGAGGGGGACAGAGAGGGAGGGAGAGGGGGACAGAGAGGGAGGGAGACACAGGAAGATGGACAGAGGGAGGAGGCTGACACACAGAGGGAGGGAGAGGGGGACAGAGAGGGAGGGAGAGGGGGACAGAGAAGGAGGGAGACACAGGGAGAGCAAATCAGTCCTTTGGTGTGTGGGAATGTCTGCTCGTCAGCAGGTGGACTGCGTGCATGTAGACAAGGGTGGCCAGTGCCAGAACCCCCCCTCTTCATCATGGCAAAACGCAGGGCCATGTCACAACCTGTACACGAGCACAAGGACAGCCACCTGCATCATATAAGTGTGTGGATCCACTCCATGTGCACATGTACAGTGCTACAAGGAAGGCGCAAATGCATGGCTCGCCACACATGCACACTCCACTGCTGACTGCAGTCACACTTGACGCAGCAAGTAAGACTGTGCCACACATAGTTAAAGGGGCCAAATTGGTGCCCAAGGGACACACCCATGCACAAGTGCACTGTGAGTGGAATGCAAGACAGATCCTAATTCCAAGAGGAAATGTGCCAACTTTGTAACGGATGAAACATGGATGTTGCATGGATCAAAATTAACATTTTCTCTCTCACACACAGGTCAACGTCGTGCTGCACCCCCCAACACTGGGGGGGAACACTCACAGGACCCGGATCTGCAGGAGACCGATCCCACCGGCAGCGACCACTCTCACCACTCTGCGGACGACCCCGACCGACCTAGCCCCTCTGGTGTCCAACCACCTGCAGCACCTGCGTCAGGTACAACCGTGCCAACCACCACCCCCACTCCTGCCACATCCCAGGAGACACCCAGGATCCCTGCCCCAACACCACAATGCAGCCAGGCTCGCCAGGAGGGACACGGTGTCCCGGGCACCCAGGAGGAGGCAGGCGACAACGCCAATGCCACCCCTCAGGGGTCCCGGAGACCCGATGTTCCCACAAGTGCAGGCCAGACGCAAGTGGGCAGGGGTGGTGGGAGTGGAGGACGGCGGAGGCGCGAGCCTGATCAGTTGGCTGGGGATCCGGTATTTTCCCATGTCCGTAACATCCTGGACTCATACCGGCAGGACACCACGGGCATGGCCCAGGTTGTGTCCGTCCTCGAGGGGATCAAGGTCCAGCAGGCCCAGCAACATGCGGAGCTAATAGCCTGTCTACAGGTACACCAACGGAGGATGGAGGACAGACAGGCTGAGCAAGTGACGGCGTCCCAGGGGATTCACGCTGAACTCCGTCGGATGGCCGACACCATGGCCGACCCTCCCTGTGCCAGAAGGCGGAGAACATCACCACCCACAGGGAGGGATCATGAGGAGGAGGAGGAAACATCCGACGGAGCATCCCAGACGTCGTCACGGCCTGCTGCTGAGGTTCCCCGCAGGAAGCCGGGTCGTCCACGGAAAGGACCGTGAGGGTGGCTGCTACATCACCATCTCCCAGGACACCTGGCCTGGCACCTGGCCCACTGGAGCAACAGCATCACAGCATCAAGAGACATTCTCTGCCACATGGCCCTGCTGGTCACTGGCTGACCAATGTTGACAAAGACTGTGGCATGGACTCTGAGGATTTCCAATGGCAAGGACACCAACTCCCCTACTGAACTTTGGATTCCCTAATCCCGGAAAGCCCCTCACTTTGTCCCCCCCCCCCAATAATAAATCACACTATTAAGAGTAGATGCCTGCTGGTAGCATTATTACCTAACATGTGTCTTGTACAGTCTAAACATGCCTGAGTCATCTGTTCACTTCAACCATCCACACCCTGGGGCCTGAGTCTGGCACAGGACACATGGGTCACAGTTTATTAGGCAAGACAGACATGGAGCACCATACACACCCGTGATGGTCAGAACCAGCTGAGGGGGTGGGCGAACAACCGTGCTGACAGACACATTGAGTACAGCAACAGTCATGCGCAGAGGTCAGGGATCCTGGCCCGTGTCCTGGGGGGCACCCAGGTATGTGTAGACAGGTGGCAGAACCATGTCCTGCAAGCTTGAGTCCGGTGGATGCAGAGAATGGGTCATGGACAACGTTGGATGCATGGGGATGGCACATGTCACAATACCCACACAGTCATGGACATCATGCCCAATACACAGTCTCAGCACACACACACAGCTTGCATCTTGCCACTCGACACATTGACACATAGCCACAATCAGGGAATACCATGCCAGACATGCAGGATGCACCGTGCCAACACACCAGCATTGACTGAGAAGAGGCACCTTGGAGGCATAGGGACACCTTTATTAGTCATGTTTTTGGGATTGCAGAGGCAACTTGAAGTACACATGAACACATCATGTGGAGTAACATGTGGCTCCAACACTGGCACCCCCCTTCTGCAGCACAAATGCGTGATAGCCATGGAACTGGCACACAAGCGTCGGCTAACAGCTAAACACCCACAGCTGCTCACGGAGAGCCTGCCATACACCATACATCCGCTGATGTGGAAGTCCCACGCCATGTCAAGACAATGTTAACCGTATGTGTCCGAGGGCAGTGTCACACACATTGATGCCATCATCACAATCCACTATCCCATCACTGATGACTGACAACCAGGCAGCCCATCTATTCAGGTGTACCCAGCTGCATGTCGTGTCCCATGGGGATGCCACATGTCTGCAGAGGAACCAAACCCCGACCGGGGCAGTGTGCACATATCGTGAACAACTGCCACACCCAATACACCCCAGATGCATCCCTTACCCCATGGAGACTTCCAAACGTGTCATTGCCTGTGACGCTGAGTCAGCCCACGATGTCATGTCCATGAGGAATAGCAGTGCCACAACAATGCAACCAGCAAACGGCATGCGCAGGTACCTGGGGAAGAGAGACACACAAGAAGTCAGCCACAAAAAGCACAGCCACTTGCATGTGCAGTTACTCGACACATGTATGGATGACAACATGCTAGGTCACAATTATGACTGGGGAAATACTACCATCACTGCCACCATCACTCCAGTGACACACCCACACACACCTCTGACCCACGTGCCATACATGCAGGTGGAGACACACATCACAACGCATGCCACACGGGGACCAATGCGTGCACACTCAGACCCTGGTACTCACCACTAAGCAAAGAAGTCGCGTATGAGCCGAGTCCGGATGTCCTCTTGCGGCTCCACATCCTCCACATCACTAGCCCCATTGCCAAGCCCTTCGTCCTCCACGGGTGGATGGTCCTCGTCATGTTGATTCAGGATGAGTGGCACAGCTCTTTCAACTGCCATGTTGTGCAGCATGCAGCAGACCATGAAGATCTTGCAGACCTTCGCCGGGGCATAAGGGAGTGCACCGCCGGTCTTGTGGAGGCACCGGAATCGGCTCTTCAGCATGCCAAACGTCCTCTCTATCACTCGCCTTGTCCGGCCATGGGCGGTGTTATAGCGGAGCTGGGCCGGCGTGATGGGGTTGCGGAGAGGTGTCAGCAGCCAAGGCATGTTGGGATAGCCAGCGTCCCCTACATGGGAAGCACATGGACATCGTTAGAACTGGTGTAGCGGTCGTGCTGGTCGGCTATACAGAATACAGGACAGACAGACTGTACCCACCAACAACACATGCCCGTTCGTTGCGCAGCTGCATCATCATATCAGGCATCCCGCTACGCCTCATGATGTAGGCATCGTGTGCTGATCCTGGGAAACGAGCACAGACATGTGAAATCACCATATTGGACAGACACACCACAAGGGCATTGATGGAGTGGTAGTGCTTCCGATTGCGGTACGCCACCTCCCGTGCGTGTGGTGGTACCAAACCTACATGTGTCCCATCTATGGACCCAATGACATGGGGCATCCCTCCCAGGGCATAGAATCCACGCTTGACCTCAGTCATCTGTTCAGGGGTTGGGAACTTGATGAAGTCATCCAGGTGAATCAACATGGCCTCCAAGAAATCATGCAGCACACCGCTGAACATGCTCTGGGACATGCCACCAACATGAGCTATGGTATTTTGGAAGGTACCCGTGGCCAGAAAATGTAGGGCAGCCATTACCTTCAGCTGGGGTGTCAGTGCCGTAGGATACCTGTGCTGCGGTTGCAGGTGTGGTGCCAGTCTCGCCGTCAGCTCCAGAATCAACGGTTGGGTGAAGCGGTAGAGCCGGATCCTGTCATTCTCCTGCATGGTAGCCAAGTCTGGAATTCTTCGGGCAACAGGAGGCTCTCTGCAGTAATTTGGAAGTGACAAGGAAGAGTGAGTGCACTACGAGAACAACTCATGTCTACTGAGCACATGTAAATCTGGCAATACACACATGCCACATAGGGAGTCAGGCATGTGCTACATGCCCAGGACACGTATGGATGCAAGGTGACACTCCTTCCAAGACCCAGCTACACACGGTGATTGAGAACGTCCCCATGCCACGCCATGGAAATAGCTGTGTCCCAGTGCAAGTGCACTGCCCGACGCAAGACAGGAGTGACATACACCCACACATCAGCAGAAGTGTGATGCCGATTGCAGAGACTGGTAGCGGAACACTGGAGCCACAGGTCACATGACATTACACTAGTCCAGCCCACACACCTTGCCATGAAGGTGCACATGTCATGACTCACCACACATTCCTTGTGAGTTTGCTGACATGGCCTTGTCACGCTACTCCGTGTCCCATGCATACATGTGCACCTCACATCCGATAACACATGTGGCATGGTGTTGGGAACAGTGTGCAATGACAATCTACACACAGCCACATGTTGGTTGCTGCAACGGCTGCAGCTTTTGAGGGTGCTACAACATCAACCTGATGTAAATCCCGGACACATATATGACATAGTCACATTGTGCACTGTGGGTAGTGACAAGTCATGTGTCATGACCCCTGTACCGGGCATCATGGGACACTTCCGTGTGTTGGTGTCCGTGCCATGCCAGTGACGCTCACCCCAAGTGCGCAGTCCCACATGCACACATGTCAAAGGAGTCAAGGGCATGCCTGGCACACATTGCACCCTCACACAGTACACATGTACACATCTCATCATACATCTGGTGCCTTCTCCACTCAGGAGGCATGTTCCACATCACAGCCTGTGACACCTGTGCCCCACACATGTAGTAATGCACAGACGATGCCTTGATGTCCATTCCTGGACAAGTATGTCCATCCATGGACAAGTATGTCCGCCCTATTCCTACATGTGTGTCGCCTATCACCACAGTGATGTGTAAAAACCGCCGTACTGCTGCTGAGAGGGCCTGTGCATGTTCCCAAATCACTGTGGGAGTGCTGCCGTATGTGTACCCATCGTGATGGCGAGCGTACAGGCATTTGTACGGTCCGTAGCACTACGGGTACGCATACGCGTGCAGACCCATAGTGATAGTGAGCGTAGATGCGTGTGTACGGCCCTATCACTATGGGTCTGCACGCGTATGCGTACCCGTAGTGGTACGGACCGTACACACGCATGTACGCTCACTATCACTATGGGTCTGCACGCGTATGCGTACCCGTAGTGGTACGGACCGTACACACGCATGTACGCTCACTATCACTATGGGTCTGCACGCGTATGCGTACCCGTAGTGGTACGGACCGTACACTCGCATGTACGCTCACTATCACTAGGAGTACGCATACGCGTGCAGACCCATAGTGATATAGAGCGTACATGCGTGTGTACGGTCCGTAACACTACGGGTACGCATACGCGTGCAGACCCATAGTGATAGAGAGCGTACATGCGTGTGTACGGTCCGTAACACTACGGGTACGCATACGCGTGCAGACCCATAGTGATGGAGAGCGTAGGCATGCATGTACGGGCCGTTGCCATGCATTTGGGGTGCCCTAGGGCCCCGAAACGCACCGTACCTGTGTGTGATGCTCCAAATTACATAGGGGACAAGTATTAAGGCCTACATGCATGCTGGTTGTCATGGAGACCAAGTTCAAAATTCGAAATTGTTCTGGAAGGTGCACAGCAGAAGTCAGTTGGAATTCTTCTACTTTGTTGCAATGTGTTTGTGGGGCTGACATCATGCAGGAGAATGAAACCGATAGAGAACCCACAGACTGCTAGGTTTGAAGGGATTGGTGGAAACATAGGATGCAAATGTGAGTGACCAATCACTCTGTACTCCTGTGCATGAGACTGGGCAGAAGGGCACATATAAGGCAGCCAGGTCCCATGAGGGAGCACTTGCCTGCACATCTTTGCATTCGTCGACCCAGCTGCTGCTACTGATTCCCTGGAACCATGTCAAGGGCTGTGGAGAGGACACAGCCATTCACCCTGGAGGAGAACATGGCTCTGCTGGATGTGATCCTCCCACAGTACTCCATGCTGTATGGGCGACCAGGGTATCAGGTGAGTGCATAGGCCACTGCCACAGACTGTCCCTATGTTGTGACTGTGACTTCTGCCATTGCGTCCAGGTGTAACACACATGCCATGTACTGTCGGGGGGGTCCCAGGGGGGGGGTGCCTGATGTCTCCCAGCAGTGCCCTGAGACAGGAGGGGTGGGGGCCTATCACTCACAGCAGTGCCCTGAGACAGGAGGGGTGGGGGCCTATCACTCCCAGCAGTGCCCTGAGACAGGAGGGGTGGGGGCCTATCACTCACAGCAGTGCCCTGAGACAGGAGGGGTGGGGGCCTATCACTCACAGCAGTGCCCTGAGACAGGAGGGGTGGGGGCCTATCACTCACAGCAGTGCCCTGAGACAGGAGGGGTGGGGGCCTATCACTCACAGCAGTGCCCTGAGACAGGAGGGGTGGGGGCCTATCACTCACAGCAGTGCCCTGAGACAGGAGGGGTGGGGGCCTATCACTCACAGCAGTGCCCTGAGACAGGAGGGGTGGGGGCCTATCACTCACAGCAGTGCCCTGAGACAGGAGGGGTGGGGGCCTATCACTCACAGCAGTGCCCTGAGACAGGAGGGGTGGGTGTGATGCACAGTGTGAGCCTTGATCATTGATTGTGACATTGCCATCATTCCACCTGTGTACCCACTGTGGCACGTACTGCTTTTTCCCTCACCAGGGGATGATGTCCCTATGACAAAGGTGCAATGCGTTGGCTGCATGACATGCCTTGTTGTAACCAGCTAATTTGTACCCATATGTCTCTCTGTGACATGTGGCTGGTGTATTGATGTGGTGTCACTTGTTCCTCCTCACAGGTAGGCGCCACTGCCAAGGAGCAGATCTGGCTGACCGCCGTCAGTGCCGTGAGGGGTGTGGATGGTCGGAGGCGGAGCCTGCCCCAGGTGAGGAAACGCTGGCAGGATATCCGGTGCTGGACGCGGAGGATTGCACGGCTCCTGCTGGGGGACTCACCTGAGAGCCACAAGAACCGCGGCCGCCGCCGTCTGAGCCACCTCCACAGGCGTGTGCTGCCGGTGGTCTTTCCAGACCTGGAGAGGCGCTTACAGGCGATGCAGCAGCCGGAAGGGGGTAGGTACATGTGTGTTTGTTGTGTGTCACCGGCATTTGTAAGGGCACAGTAGCATGAATTCACTGGCAGTGTTTAAAGGTGCTGTGCAGATCCTGTTTGCCCCAGTATAGCGCTGTGCCCCTGCCACCCTTCCCCTCCTTGCAATGTGTTCCCTGGTCTGTGTGTAGTCACTCCTTCACAAGGTAATGTAGGCTGGCGCTTTGTCCACGAGAACAATGACTGTAGCATCATGTGTGGGGGTGGTGTGTAACAGGTTGTGGGACCTTGCCTGTGCACTGTCAAGTTCACTGCATGTGGGTTCCATGTCAGTTGGCACTGATGCTGACTCCAGACATGGGAGTTGGTCTCTCATGTGTCATGCCTTACAGCGCGCATGTCCTATGTAGTGGCCTGTGACATGATGTGACATGATGTGCATGAGTGTGCGATACACATATTGCAGGGATGGTGACGTGTGTTGCAGTCATTACCATTCAGTAGCATGTAGTTGTGTGCCCACTACTGTCCCCTGGGGCAGCTCTTCCTCAGTGGTGTATGTGTCATCATAAACGTGGCCAATCTCAGTGTCTACAGCGTAGGTTGTGCTCTGTGCCATTGTCCCCTGTCACCATGTATATTGACGTGCTATTTTGTACAGGTGTCCACTGTGCAGCCTGACCTGATTGTCCTTCTTCATACTCACAGTTGCCAGTGCCTGTGTGTCTTGTTATACTCATCTGAGGATGGGCACTGGTACCTCATTATTTGTACAGGCGCACCTTGGCTGTTTGGCGTCCAATCTTGCTTTTTGCCTGCCCCTGTGTGTATCACCCAGACTATGAGATGTTGGTGCCACCTGTGTCTCAACAATTTGCCTCGTGTAGGGTCTTGTTGGGGCGGGCAATGCCTATGTGTCAAATCCTGATTTCCACTTGCTGTGTCTGGGCAGTGTGTGATGTGTCTGGACACACACGCAATGTGCAGTGACCGAGTCATGTTGGGCATGTTTTCAGCATTACCTATGCAGCATGTGTCTCAAGTTCATGGATATGGTCCCTGGTCATCGGTATTTTCGCCAACGCTGTGTGGTGCAGATGCAGTGCTGGATTGTCCCCAGGGCCTGGGTGCTATGTCAGACTCCGTTTCCTGTCTTTAGCTATTGTCTCATGCTCTCCATGGTATTTCAGTGGCATGGTGGCTCAACCAACTGTGTGTTTCATGCCCTACATCGGTACCCTGTTCAGTAGATGTTAGGGATCTTCCTTTTCAGGCTATGCAATGTTACCTATGTAGATTGGACTCATGTGACAGATGTGTACAGGTGTCTGATTAATTTCTGTCTCTCCACCCTGCCCACAGCATCGTCGGGGGACACAGAGGGAGACATGGACACAGACCAGGCGGAGGGACCGAGCACCAGTGCCAGCCGTGACTGGCACATCGAGTGGGACAGAGGCGGAGGAGAGTGTGGCCGAGGACCTGTCGACTGGCACATCAGACTACGAAGCTGACAGGTCCGAGGAGGATGTCTCCGAGTGGGCGGAGGCTGCACCAGCAGCTGACAGCGGAACAACACCTCGCACCGCCCCCTCAGTTTCCATCAGCCGCCTCCCACTTGCTCGTGTCCCTTCCCAGCGTGCCCGGTCACAGCATGTCTCCTTCCTGCCAGGCACCGCACCCCCTGCCCCTGTCTCCACTGCTGCCGCCAATGCAGAGTCTGTGGACATCCAGCGGCAACTGCAGGTTGGTCAGGCTGCGATCCTTAATGTCCTCCATGCCCACGGCAAAACCCTCACCAACATCGAGGCTTTCTTGGAGGGCATTCATTCATCGCAGGCTGACCAACGCAACTTGCTGAGGTCCATAGACTCCACACTGACTGCAGCAGTGGGTCTCCTGCAGCGCGACCTCCCCCACCTACCCCTGCCCCATCCACACTTCCCACTCCCATGCCTGTCCCACGTACACCCAGACGTCGGCATGCACCCACATCAACGGACACGGGCACCACACCAGCAGGGAAGGTCCACCGCACTCCTCCTGACACGCACACACAGGGTGAGGTAGGCACACCCACTGGGTCGGGGGGCAAACGTGTGACACGCAGCCATAGTGGGAGTCCGCATTCCACCCAGTCCACTCCCTCCAAATCCCCTCCCCTCAGCTCTCCTGGCCACATCTCCCCCAAGGACTCCTTCATGGCCGCTCTGTTCCTGAGCCCCACGCAAGCGGTCAAGGAGGTCCCCGGTCAGGGTGGTTGAGTCTCCCCCCCTGTCTCCACCCTCCCCCAGTGGCGCTGCGACCCATCCCTCTGA
The DNA here is from genome assembly GCF_964204655.1 of Triturus cristatus. Taxonomy (NCBI): domain Eukaryota; kingdom Metazoa; phylum Chordata; class Amphibia; order Caudata; family Salamandridae; genus Triturus; species Triturus cristatus. Next base: position 1,153,621,164 of record NC_140591.1, on the reverse strand, counting down.
CCCCCCCCCCTCCTTGGGGCCTGAGGTCCCTTCGGGTGCAGGGGACTCCCTGGAGGACCTTGCAAAGGTGTGTAGTGCCATCCTGGCCTCCGCCTTTGGCCCTGCCCCACCCCCTGTGGTGGAGTCCTCCATCCCTGCACCCACAACGCCGCCCCTTTGCCCTGATGTCCCTGCGGTGCCTGTTGCTTCCCCCCCCCCTGATTCCCTCACCAGTGTGGAAGACGATGCCATTTGACTGTGCAGGCAAGGTAGGGGACACGCATCCCACTGTGTCCCCTATCCAGCTGAGAATCATTGACTGCCCTATGGGCTTTGTGAAGATTGAACTGCCTGCGATCCACGGACATTGTGCTCATGCTGAATAAAGCTTAAATTTTTTTTCATTATCACACTACTGCTATGCTGGTATTGGTGTTGGTGGGGCTGCTACATGGTTTTGGGTGGTGTGTAAGGGTTTGGGTGTGTGGGATGTGTAGTAGTGTACTGCTCATTGGTGGGACCCTGGGATCTGTGTGCCATCACAAGGTGTTGGCTAACTTTCTTTGTTCATGTAAGCAGTTACTGCATGGTGCACTTGTCCCAGGGTGTATTCCTTCCTCTGTGTACCCAGCTTTCTTCCCTGCAGGGTGTTCCCAATGTTTAGCGCAGAGCTGTGTCTACATGAGCTGTGTGTGTGACGGAGCCCTTCTACTTTGGCCATGCATGCAGGGCCATGTCTCCACCTGCAACAATCGTGGCATCCTTGGTGATCACTGTACTTGTGTGTGGAGTCTGTTGACATGAGTTCATGGGGACATGTTCCCTTGTAGCCAGTATGCATGTGGATAATTCTGGCCTCACACACATGTGTTACACCCCTCCTGTCTCAGGGCACTGCTGGGAGGACTCCACACACACCCCTCCTGTCTCAGGGCACTGCTGGGAGGACTCTGCACACACCCCTCCTGTCTCAGGGCACTGCTGGGAGGACTCTGCACCCACCCCTCCTGTCTCAGGGCACTGCTGGGGGTGATAGGCACCCACCCCTCCTGTCTCAGGGCACTGCTGGGAGGACTCTGCACCCACCCCTCCTGTCTCAGGGCACTGCTGGGAGTGATAGGCACCCACCCCTCCTGTCTCAGGGCACTGCTGGGAGGACTCTGCACACACCCCTCCTGTCTCAGGGCACTGCTGGGAGTGATAGGCACCCACCCCTCCTGTCTCAGGGCACTGCTGGGAGGACTCTGCACACACCCCTCCTGTCTCAGGGCACTGCTGGGTGGACTCTGCACACACACCTCCGATTTCAGGATATGTACGCTTGGAACATACACGGTGGGGGTACGCTCAATGCATTCGAGGTGAGGGTACGAGTCTACTTACACTGGTGTGGTGGGGGTACGCTCCATGCATACGTGGGTGGGGGTACGGGTCGTACTTACACTGTTGGGCTGGGGGTACGCTCCATGCATACGCGGGTGGGGGTACGGGTCGTACTTACACTGTTGGGCTGGGGGGTACGCTCCTTGCATACGCGGGTGAGGGTTCGAGTCGTACTTACACTGTTGGCATGGGGGGGTACGCTCCATGCATACGCGGGTGGGGGTACGGGTCGTACTTACACTGTTGGGCTGGGGGGTACGCTCCATGCATACGCGGGTGGGGGTACGGGTCGTACTTACACTGTTGGGCTGGGGGGTACGCTCCTTGCATACGCGGTCGAGGGTTCGAGTCGTACTTACACTGTTGGCATGGGGGGTACGCTCCATGCATACGCGGGTGGGGGTACGGGTCGTACTTACACTGTTGGGCTGGGGGGTACGCTCCTTGCATACGCGGGTGAGGGTTCGAGTCGTACTTACACTGTTGGGCTGGGGGGTACGCTCCTTGCATACGCGGGTGAGGGTTCGAGTCGTACTTACACTGTTGGCATGGGGGTACGCTCCATGCATACGCGGGTGGGGGTACGGGTCGTACTTACACTGTTGGGCTGGGGGGTACGCTCCTTGCATACGCGGGTGAGGGTTCGAGTCGTACTTACACTGTTGGCATGGGAGGTACGCTCCATGCATACGCGGGTGGGGGTACGGGTCGTACTTACACTGTTGGGCTGGGTGGTACGCTCCATGCATACGCGGGTGGGGGTACGGGTCGTACTTACACTGTTGGGCTGGGGGGTACGCTCCTTGCATACGCGGGTGAGGGTTCAAGTCATACTTACACTGTTGGCATGGGGGGTACGCTCCATGCATACGCGGGTGGGGGTACGGGTCGTACTTACACTGTTGGGCTGGGGGGTACGCTCCTTGCATACGGGGTGGGGGTAGGGTCCGTACATATCCGTCCCCACGCTATGTGATGTTTGTGCGGCCCGTACCCAGGCCTTTGCCACGTGGGTGCGATCCGTCCCGCCATTGTTGGGGTGACGTGTGTGGGCGTGGTCCGACTCGTACCCACGCTCTTCAGGCGTGGGTACGGGACGTACCTGTCTGGTTGTGTTGCCAGTTCGCGTGGTGACGGACTTCCGTTGTGGCGGTCGCTGGCTTATCAGGACACGCCCCCACCCCCTCGTGGTGACCAGGGCATGGGAGTCAGGTATGTCCAGGCCATGTGTGGTGTGTGACTCATGTGGTTGTTTTGTGGCCTGCCCTGGTCGTGCCACCCCCACCCCACCCCACTTTCCACCCTCCCTTAGTTATTCTGACCTTCTGCGGCGTCTGCGTCGTAACCTGTAGAGGAGGTGTACTGCTATGAGGGCAGGGATGACTCGTAGGTTCGGGTCCATGTCTGTCCGTCGCGTACTGGTACTCCTTGCTCGCGTCGTCCTGTCGTGTACGGGTCCTCCTTGATCGCGTCGTCCTGTCGCGTACGGGTCCTCCTTGGTGGCGTCGTCCTGTGTGTCCGTCACGTACTGGTCCTCCTTGTTCGCGTCGTTGTCTGTCCGTCGCGTACTGGTGGTCCTTGTTCGCGTCGTCCTGATTTCCCGGCAGTTTTTGGCTGCCGCAAAATATTCACCGTGCGGGGTGACGTCGGTGCGAATCGTGATTCCTGGGTCGTGAATGGCTGGCTGCGAGCGTCCCGACGTCAGGTCGGCGCTTTCCCGGATCGCATTGGTAGGTGTTTTTTTGTTCGGTCGGGCTTTTTTACGATTCGTACGGTAATGGTGTACCCGTGCGAATCGTAATTCCTTGTTTGTGAAAATTGACGACCGGGTACGCGTCGGGCGGAGATTGTGCTCCGTCCGACGGTTCGTACCCGGTTTTTGCAGGATCGTGATCGGCACCATTGTGTAAAATGCTGTTCTGAAAAACTACTTCTTAGTGTATGAAGTGCTTCTATAAAAGTACATAGGGCTGATTACGATGGCGGCCAGACACATGACCGTCCGCCACTGTTTCTGAAAAGGGACTGCCCGACATGCTGTTGAAAGTCCCATAAGAGGCATTACAATGGGACCACCACCACAGCGGTCACAATGCCTATATTTTGCATTGCGGCGGATGATGCTGGTCGCAGCACCCACAGCAATGCAAAAAAGGGACACTGTACATAATCCTGCACTACGTGGCAAGCACAATGCAGTGCCTGCCACATGGTTCAGGAATATGTAGGGGGCACCATGGGTGCCCCCGAGTGCCCACAGCTTAGGGCCAGGAAAGAAGGGGGGTCCACTACAGGTTCCCAAAGTCCTTTTCCACCTGCCTGTTCATGGCGGGTTAACTGCCCTGAAGAGGCAAGTGGAAAAGGACATTGTAATTAGGCCTGGGCGATGAACTCCGCTCCGTTCGCGGAGTTTGCAGAGTTTTCTGCACTCCGTGATCTATGGAGTTCATGGAGTGCAGAAAACTTCGCTTTGCGTAGTGCAGGGGATGTTTTTCCCTGCTTTCGAGCGTAAATGGTAAGTTTACGATCGCGAATGGTAAGTTCGCGATCGCGAGTTGACAGTCGGGTAGAATTTCTACCCGAGCAGCAGGAATACCAATACGTAGCAAAACTCCGCGAACTACACCCAGGCCTGATCGTAATCCCTACGGTGGTGCCTTGTAAGCACTGCCACCATTGTAGGGAATACGAGGCCCACCACCACACTGGCTTTCTGACTGTCATCATTCCGCCTGCTATTATAATATGGCGGGCGGAAAACATGCAAACAATGGTGGTGAGACAGCCACTGACTGACTGTCGGTGGTGGTCTCACCACCATTGTAATCAGGCCCATAGTGTGGACACATAATAAAACCAAATCCTAAAGTTCAAACTGAAGCTACATAGGGTATGGCAAATAAAGGTCACACAACTTGTTTCCATGAAGTGTGCAATTGTAGGCTTACTCTGGGTGTCAGAACGGCCACTGTAAATAAAATGGCAAAAAGATAATTTTTTGTTGGTGCATAACATTTTCTGGGTAGCAAAATGACAAAAACGTGAGGTAACACTGCCAGAGAGAATTCCTCATAATTTGCATTTTGTGGTCACATATTTTAACCCCTTGTTGCATGATTTTGGCCTGCACTGCTATATAGTTTTAGAGGCACTTAACATATTAAAGCATCAAAAGCACACTAAAACATAACATCTGAGGTTTTTGCATGACTGTAGGCTTTCAGTCCGGAGATTATTATATTGGAGGTCTCTAGACCAGGGGTCTTCAAACTTGGGGACAGTCCCCCCTAAGGGGGGCTCAAGTGATCGTGGGGCATCAGGCTCGGGCCAAAAGAAGCATAATGCTTTGTTTTTAGCAGGAAAAAATTATCTGTAATTAGCTGCTCTGCAATTAGCTGCTCTTTAATGGGCAATTGCTAACATCTTTTGTAATTTATATCCTGGCTGGGAGAAGGTGTCAAAAGGGAAGGGACTCTAAATATCCTTCAAAACCCCTACCCTCATTTCTAATAATCACACCGTGGATACCTTTACACGTTGGTAAGGCCTGCTTGAACAGACTAGCATGTTTGGCAATCATGTACATAATTGCATTTTTAAAACAGTAATAGAACTTAACTGCTATCTTTAAATAAATCTAGACATATTTAAACATTGCCAGTTTAATAGAATAAATGGGAAAGCATTTGAGGAGGGTGACCTGGTGATTGTTTTCCCACTGTGGGGGACATGGCATGAAAAGTTTTGAAGACCATTGCTCTTGAGGTATGTAACAGAACAGCTAAACAATTCTTGAAGGAAGGGCTGTATGGGTCCTCTGAAAGTGACCTTTACACCCTTTTTACGTGAACAATAAAAGCGCACGGTCTGGTGTCTAGCTCACTTGTAATATTTCTGAATACTCATGGTTAAGTATCACTGGTTCTTTATTGCCACAAATAATAAAGAATATTCCTCTGCTACACCATCATTTCAAATGTTAAAGAACCAGCTGATATGTATTTCGCCTGCAGAGATATCAATGGGCTTAATAAAGTAAAACCAGTAAATGTGAGGCCATTGTCAATGCGCATATCACAGAACCCCTAATATGACTTCGTGAATGACATTTGGGAGATTGACGTGCTCCTGACAGTGAGACTTACATATTTGGACAGAGTGATAGCATTTAGACACAGAATTTACAGTTTTGTGATAACACATAGAAGTTGTTGCTGTCAGTTATATCTTCTTTAAGCTTACAGCAATGCCATAAAGTAAAGTAGATGTTCATTTTGCCCAATGCACTTGGGAAATTAGTGCTAAAAATTAGCTCTGATAGCATGCACTCTAACACTCCCAAGTTCAGTGGGTGATTCCCAGTTCTTGGAGGAAAATGGCTTTATTTGACTATTATCTGGCTTAAAACCTCCTCTGCTTCCAAGAAAGCTAATAGGAAAATTACCTATCCCCCTATACACACTTTTTTAAAACAAATCTCCCTCTTATCCATTGCTAAAGGTCATAGGTGTTATTGACATTTTCTAATACTTCATATTTGACATGGGTCCTATAACAATAGACTCATATTGTATTTACCAGTGTGGAGGTGAAATTAACTCAGAAATAATTATAATTTTTCGCATGAACTATAAATGTATTTACAGTGTGCCATTTATTTACATAAGCATTCGTTTCATGAAATTCATCATCTGGTTTTAGCCATATTGAGAACCATATGGCATGGTGATGGTGGTGTAGATGTAAAAAATATGGTGAAGATGCAGTTGGAAGAGTACAATATAGTGCAAGATCATGGTGTAGGTGGCAGTGTGGGATGCATGTGGAAATACAGACTGTAAAACCTCTGAGAAGCTGCTATGAACCTTCACAGAAACTAAATCACCACCATCTGCTTGTTTTAATAGATCCTCTAGGATATTACAGATTGGATTAGCAAATGTGTCTGTATCAAAGATGGACATGTGTGCTACATTTAAATTTTTTAGGCATTTTATTTTGTCCTGGCCCCTACCCACACTCTAAAAAGATACAAATATTTGGAGCTGATACACTAACCTAGAGCCCTCCAAGTCTTTGTTTTAATGCTTAATGGGACAGAGCTCAGTCCATTTGGGAGAACTGAACAGATTCCATTATGTGTATATAATTCACATAGCTAACTTACATTTTTTAATAAATTACACTTTTGAGAAAGTTTTCTATTTTTTTACTATTCACAAAATTCAATTGCAAATTTACCCTAAGAGTGTAACTTGAACTCTGATTTTGTGAATAGCCAACAAATAGTATACTTACTCAAAAGTGTAAATGAATAAAATGTTTATAGACCCCAGGCACTTTGGAGGAGACATATAGGTTATACTTTGAAGTAAAGTTGCACTGAGATTCTGTGAATAGCCAAACAGTAGTAAACTTAAAAGTGTAAATCACTCAAAAGTGTAAGCTGAATCAAGTCCAATGTCTCCCCTAGCTACAGTGTGAAACCTATAGCCTTAACCTCTTTTGCACAAAAATCATCTCAGATTTCTCCTTTCTTGTCACTTTTGTGTGTGTGACTTCCGAGAGGAGGGACCCAAAATGGGTCTCCTTCTTTCAGTAAAGAGTAGAGCTAAGTAAACAGTTTCCCTTCACCTCCGAGGGTAGGCTAAATCAGAATCTTTACCTTTTTAAAGGAAGGCAACTTTTTTTGACTTTGTCCAACTACACCTGACTCAAAGTTAAACCCTATTAGGCTTATTTGTTTCTACTATCAGGTGCCTTGTGGAAGAGACAACCTGGGCCAGGAAAATATTGAGGCTACAACCTCTTCCCACAGAGATAAGAAGTGCACATAGGAGAAGCAGTCAGGAGGTTGGAAATTGGGACCCCTGCCATGTGACAGCTCATGGGTAGGAGTAGTCATAAGCCCATGGCAGGGTACAGGTCACAGCAGGATGGCCCAGGACGGCTCAGGGGCACACATCCTGTTGGAGGGGACAGCTTAGAGATGATATGGTGGACTACTGTAAAGAAGTGCTCTGGTAGCAGTGCATGAAGGGGCAGATGGGCTATTTTGAAGGAGGAGGGGAATCAGAATTTGAAGCATGAGCCATGGTGTCAGCCAATCCTCTGTCCTGGGTATCCCTTCAGTGCACCAAGTGTTCTTTCCCACTGTTTTGTTGGTGTGCTAAAATTGCCCACTTTTTAAACTTTATGGATTTTTCACTATGGAAAGCTCCTGAAGTTCAAAATAGACATTTTGAGATTGTAAGTCTGTCAACTACACAAGTTCCCACCCCTTGTAAAGAGTTTTTTTTTATTATACTTTAGACATTTGATCCTGTGCTGAACATTATGTGTTCAATAGCCATAAAAAGCTTTATCAAGGACTTTGGAATTCTGTATTTTTTCAGAGCCCTGAGGAAGTTGACGCTGACCCGGAAGCACCAGGGAGCACTGTGAGGAGCGAGAAGCAGCTCGGAAAGCAGCTCGGCAACCAGCAACTGGTGCCTGCCCGCTCGGAGCTCCGAGCTGGAGTACAGAACCCGGAGCCCGAAGGCAGGGATGGCCACCTCGATTCACTGACCTGACCCCGCTTTGCAGACCCCGCAGTACAGGCATCGGAAGGGTGGAAGGGCGGAAGTGTGTTGTGGCGCAAGCGGTATGAGAGGAGCTGAATAAGCAGGCAAGTGAGTAATCAAAGGTGCAAGCGGAGGAGGGAGAGAGTGTAGCCTTCGTTAGCAGGCGGCTGCTGAGTGAAGTGCCCAGTAGTGCCCGCGGAAGCGGCCCAACCAGGTTAGGTGCTGCTTGCGGCCCCTAGCGTGCCCTTCTCACCCCCTCATAAGCTCGTATGCTCTCAAAAGCTCCTGCTCCTGCTGTCTCTGCCCTGCAGCTCCCTCACATCATTCCACCACTACTCCTCACTGGAGGTCCTGCCGTTTTACAGTAGAAGCCACTACCCTTGAGGGTCATGCTCATTAGCTCACTGGCGGACTGCTCAGACTACCCAGCGCATTGTCCCCTTTGTAATTGCACCGCCACTACTTCACTATTCTCCCCCACCAAACTATCATTTTAACAGGCTGATACCACAGCCGTAGGTGGGATGGAGCAGCAGGCTGGAGCCAGCACATAATGTAATCTAATTTACTACATTTCCTTTCAATTTTTAATTTTTAATTTTAACAGGGGTGCCAGCTAAGCCCACTTGTGCTGTTAGGCTTGGGTTCTTTACACACACCATTTCTCTAGAGAATTGCGGACCACTCCCAGTGCCTCCTAGCGGTCCCATCTCATCAGGCCTGTGAGACCTAACTTGGCATGAGGTCAGGGAGAATGAGAGGAGGTGAGAAAAAAGACAAAAAAGGCAAAAAGATGCAAGGCACAGCCAAAAAGGAAAAGGAGGACTGACCAGCCACGGCCACGGATCACACTAGCATTTCATCTGGAATAACACTGGAGGAAGCAAACCTTTCATAGCCAAGGTCATCAAACAAAGATAAGCCGCTCAAGCTGGAAACCCTAACTACAAGCCCTATGAGCACTAAGTCAACTGCTTCAAAAAAACTCACAGAGTCCGCCCCACATGCCGCTCAAAAAGGAAGCAAGAGAGTCACCTCACGAGCCCTAATTAGGCCCTACTCATGTCCAAACAGCAGCAAACGGGCGCTGATCACAGACTTTTAAAAAGTTGATATTAAAACCACAGAGAAAAACTGGGACCGCAACTATTTCATGATCTCTAAAGACACTAACCTAAGAGATAATACCACAGATCCTCAAATCGAATCCAACAAGAATTTCTCTGGTGACAGAAGCATCCATAGCTGCAGGGATAACGGGAAAACATCAAAGAACATGGGGTCTATTACCCAGCACACTTTAAACAGACAAGTTCCATTTTCGCAAACTTTAATATCTAATACTCTCCTCTCTCCGGAAATTCGTCAAAGTCACAACCGCCAAGCCATCGAGGCACTTATTCATAGCCATCCGCCTTTCCTAGACTCACAATCACTGCAACAACAATATATCCCATTGGGAAACAATGAGGGCAGACTAACATATCAGATGAACTCATACATTCTTAGTCCTTTCGGTGATTCACATACGTTGCTGGTAGTTTCACCTTTAGATGAGCTGGGTTGTGCCAAACTAAATGCCAACAAACAAGACAAGCCCAATTCATTATCTCCTCCATTGGAAATGGCACACCAACCAGGCCAGGAATTTCTGCAATGCAATTCATGTGACAACATGCGAAGCAAATTAAAAAAACCCGAAACAACCCCCACGACGTTACTCTCGCAAAACATGGAGCATCTCAGTAGGACCCAGGGTTCTCTGGACCATCCATCCCCGGATCCTCCACAGCACCGGGAACAACGAGCATGCTCACCCCTAGTAGCATCAAGTAACACATCAACATCTTCAGTCTGGCTTCATTTGCTAAATTCCATGGATACCATTGGGAAAGCAATGATCTACCACTCAGATAAGCTAGACAACCAAGTAGAGCTTATAAACATTTTAGCAATCCGCGTACAGGGGGTTGAACAAAAGCTGCATAGCTTCAAGGAGATGATTATGAAGGTCCAGCGAGACCGGGATACAACATATCAAATGTGCCACTGCCATAATGCCATTGCACCCAAATAATTGAAAAGCTTGCCACGGTCCCAACCTTAAAGACAGAATTACTGGGGGCTACTAGGGATACCGCACTCAAGATCACATTACCAGCCGAGAAAGACGTAGAAACACTAAGGACAGAGGTTCAAGCATGCCCCTCGCCTTCTTTGGGGCCTAACTTAAGAGACATGGGGACTGATTCAGCCCCAATACTGGCAAGCCTATTCGCACTTAAACCATCAACCACACTAGGAAACTTAGGCGTACTATCTCCCATTGAGCAATGCAAGCAGTCACCAACAAAGCAATCTCAAACAACGATCTCATTAACTAAGCGGGAGAGAAAATGCTTGAGAAAGCCAGAAAATTCAAATTAACCAGACAGGTGCTTAAAGGTACCTATAATACGATGGAGCATGATACGACCCAAAGCCAAGACAACGCAATTCTAAATATCAGGGATGTTGCGAGAACGGAGGAGTACACGACCCCATCAACCAACTCGCCCACCATTCTATGCAGCCAAATTCAATATACAAAAGAGAAATCTCCACCAGCAATAATATTTAGCTTATTGAACGAACACTAAGGTGCACAATTACCGAGATGAGTACAATCTGCACTCAGGAAGCCACCTTAATCAGGGCATACCACAGTGAAGAGAGGCGCAACCCAGTTACAACCAACAGCCACTGTTTGGGATTTAATTAAGCTATCTCCGTAAAGAAAACTGAAACAAATCCTCAAAATAACACACTTGACTCCTCAAATTCACTTTCGTCTTACTTGGAGCCTATTACGGGCATTAAAAATTCTGAAAATTGCTCAGACAACAAATCACGGCTAGATTTGCCTAATGAAAAACACAAGATAGATTTTCTTCCCCATTACACCTCGAGGGGAATTCACGATATTCTCAACAGAAGTGTATTGTTAAAATTATTTAAAGCCCTCCCTCCCCTGAGTCACATTGACACCAGTGATCTAGAAAGCATAGAGTTAAAAAAAAACCTTAACCATAATGGCCAAGAAATTACCACAGCCACGTTTCTCGACAAGTCCATCATTGAGCAGATCTGGCGGCAGTGGAGCCATTTGCCAATTGGGGCATTGAGCTAAAAAAGCCAATACAACCCCGCTATCCAAGCCCGCTGCAAAATCCCTACCAGATAGAGGGCCTGCTAAAAGGTGCTAATAGCCCGGACCAACACTGCTCAACAAAGCGTACAGATGCAACTGCAAGGAAAATTACCATCACCTTTGCTCATCCTGAAGCAGTCAAGCCCCCTGGCTCCCAGCAGATGAACACAGCCGGAACTACCCAAGGAATGGCATGAACAAACACAATCGAAGCCACAAAACCAAACCAGGGTTGCAAGTTCTGTTCCTGGAACGTGAACATGAATGGTCTAAGTACAAAGCTAGAAGAATTCTTCTCCAAGAAACATGGCAGATAACCCCTTCACCAATAGTAGGCTTCAAGGAATACTCAAACCCGGCCAAGAGAGACACAAAGCACAGGAGAGCAAAAGGCGGCCTCTCAATTTTTATTTCAACTAACATCCTATGGCAAGCCTCTGCTATTGATCTCGACTCAAGCTGGATGCTATGCATTAAAGTTCACGTCTCGCCTTTTAACAGCTTGTTAATATTGAACATCTACATCCATCCCGCGTCTAAACAAAAAGGGTCCAGAATAGAGAAATTATTAGCAACATTAGCAACACTAAAACTCGCTTACCCACATACCAATATTATACTGTTCGGAGATTTTAACATGAATTTATTACAAGGAAGGAACAAATACAAAACAGTTTCTTCCCATGCCTTAAGACGATATGACACATATGGCCAAAGATGTGCGGCTCATCTGGATGATCTCTCAATGTGCGGAAGGAACAGAGGAGGCCAGAGAGATAGCCCCGCTGTATTCAGAAGGGTAACACAAAAAACAGGTTCAACCATTGATTACACATTTACGGACCACAACCTTCTCCCTCATATTTCATACTTCCAAATAAAAGAAAGGGCAGAAAGTGACCATCACCCCCAAACTTTTATCCTGCTCATAAACACAGTAAAAGCTGGTAAAGATAACCCGATGACCAAAAGAACTCAATGTTATAATTTAAAATGTCTCACTTGTAATAAGGAAAGCATAGGTGAAATTATGGGGACATGTACCAGCCTACTGGAGAGTTTCAACGCCGAACCATCGAGCATAAAGGCCTAGGAGTCACTTATTCATGAACTAAATACCAAATTTTCCAAACAGGGCAATAACCACAAAGCAGGCAGACCAACAGGGGCAGTTTGGTTCACTAACAGCTTATGGAGAAAAACATTTTTTAACAAGCTCCTAAGACAACTGCCAACCAGGGGCTCCAAATACTCCCAGGAAATCCTCATGCTAATAGCAAGAACCAGAAAAATTCTAAAAAGGAACATCAAGGTGGCCAAGAAAGAGTTAAAGACCATTTCTGGGCAAAACTTCTCCACTCCTGTAAACAAAAAGACTCTAAGCTTTTCTGGGAAAACATCAATCAACTATCAAACAGCAAGAACCACCACTACCATTCAGACATAATGGAGGATACTTGGAGAGCCCACATCAATCTCATATACAACATTATTCCACCTTCAGACACAATAAATCATGGAGCACCAACAGGGAAGGGGGAGGTTTCAGCAGCAACAGTCCAGGATACAACTCAGTTAATATCAATGGAATCCCCCCAGCGGATCCTTAAAATCATAAAAAATCTAAGATCTGAAGGAGCTCCAGGGCCCAACGGACTGCCAAATGCCCTCTTCCGGCATGATCCACCATACTGGTTGAGCTACCTTACCCCCCTTTTTTCACAAATTGTGGAGTCTTGCACGATCCCTGATTCCTGGCGAGGAAGTATCTTACACCCAATACACAAAGCGGGTGCACGTTCTGACCCGTCCAATTACAGACTGATCGCATTAATAGATGTTGAAGCGAAAATGTATGCACCGAATGTGTTATTAGAATTAGAGGATTGGGTCAGTCGAACAAACCCAATACCTAATAAGCAAACCGGATTCCGGGCAGGGATGGGAATATCTCCACGGTCACCCTCTTAGCTAATCAAGCTCACGCAAAATCCAGCTCTCTGTATGCGTGCTTCATAGACCTTAAGCAACTTTTGATAAAGTACTGAGAGCTAAGCCGTGGGTCAAAATGCAAAGTTGGGGGGCCCCACCCAAACTTTTGGAGGCTGTTATCAAACTTTATTCACAAACATGGGTTCGAATTCGGAAAGGAGATGGGCGCAGCTTGACAAACAAGATTGCAACAATCAATGCACTAAAACAGTGTTGGGTGCTGGCCCCTTGTTTATTTAACATCTACACTGCCGACCTTGAGCAGCACCTTCATTCAATACAAACTGAGCTCCCAAAACTATGTATAACACCAATAACCAGCCTTTAATACGCGGACGACATTATCCTCCTTGCCCAGACACCCATAGACCTCCAACGATTGATTATTCAATTAGGAGCGTATATCATCTCTGCTCAACTGATGATTAATCATCAAAAAATGAAAGTAATGTGCTTCTCTAAACACCCTAAAACAAAGAACAAACACAGTTTTACCTGAATCTTAGATGAGAAACCACTGTCCCAGGTAGACTCATATAGATATCTGGGGTTTCAACTTGACTGTAACCTTAATTTTAAGCAACACCTGGAACTAGGAAAAACGAAATCCAAACAACTGCTTTTGGCATTTAAAATCCTACAAAAAAAGCTTAATGGCTGCTCCACAGGACACCTGCTTAGGGTAATCGCTGCAAAACTCCTGCCCTCTATATCATACGGATCGGAAATGCTAAATACTAAAGATGTCACAGTATTGAATACTGCTCAATCTAGTCTCTTTAAGCATTTGTTCCTAATCCCCAAACACATCTCACAGGCACAAATCCGACTGGCGTAAGGACTAAAAAAACAGAAACCAGCAAGACAAGGAGCATTGACCAAATATTATTGGAGGATGAGGGCAGCAGAAGATAACACCTTTGCCCATTACTGTTGGCAAGAGGTTGAAAAACAAGCCAGGCTAAACAACTCTACTTTTAAAGCTTTAAAAGAATCTCTCGCTGCACTACAGCTCGATGATGCCTGGCTCACTAGTACTACTTATTCTGGATTTAAAACTGTCGCGAATAATTCAATCAAATGGATCTTATTACTAATGGACAAAACAACGTTCTCAAAAAAACATCATGCATCGGTAGTGATACAATCTTTTCAGACGTTGAAACCCCAGCCATACTTGTCTGAGCATTTTTCACACCAGAAAAAGCAGAAATAGCCGACAAAAGAATGCCGCCTCTGTGGAAAAGGCGAGGAGTCCTCTTATGCATTTGCCCATTTTATTAAAAACTCAAAAAATCGTTTTTCGGGAGTCGCTAAGGAAAGCACAGATAAGGACATGCCAAGCGTCAATTATCAAATGCCTTGGAGGCTCATTGATCCAATTGTCCTGCAGAGCCATTACATTCTGTAACATTGCGGTAAAAGAACTAGACAAAAAAGAGAAATCATTTGGAAATATTTTAAATGAACTTTTTGTACCTTATTCCATCTATACTTTTTACAAACTCTTGTTTTTATCTAACTAGTTGTCTATCGATAAAGGATATGACTTTGTTGTGTGTTTATCTCTAGCTTTTTATCAATGTTTATCCAATTTAACACCCTTTTATGATTTTTTACGAAATCAAATAAAATAATTATTGACTGTATTTGTTCATTTAATCTGGTGTTAATTGGCCAGGTAGCCCTGCTTAACATTTGGATCTTTAGTGACTGTGTACAGTGGGTGTAGGAAATCTGCATTTTCTGCATTGTCACTCCAGATTTTTTACCATTTACTGGACATTATGTCTTTGCTAGCTTTATAACAATCTCTGTGCATTTTACCCCTGCTAACCAGTAGCAAGGAGCCAGGGCGCCCCTTTAAACATGTCTTACTTGAGTCCCTAGGATATGGGTTAGAAAGTGTGTCCCAGAATTCAAAGTTAAATGCCACTTGTGGACGGCAGCACCTATTGTACCATCCACTAGTGTGACAAAATAAAACATGGTTTGAGGCCTAGCATTGTAGCATGACTGCTGGAGTGTAAATCCTGCAGTGCAACGTGTTAAAATAACTCTTCTGTGACAGGTAAAAGCCTCTTTTTTTAAATATTTGTAAGTGACCTCAATATAAGCCTTATATCCTACATGTAGGCTGCATGGTATTTAAAAGTGGGACATACAATAAATTAATATTGCCATATCACTACAGTGACAAGGCTTAAACGCTATTTTCAATGTGGCAGGTCTAGCTGTCCTATGTAGAAAACCACAGGACAGAATAAAACACTTATACTGCTAGCTCGTTAGAGAGGCCAGCTATAAAAATACTTATTGTCACTACTTTCATAAAGTTATTAAATGATGAAATCTAATTTTTTATATATATTAAGAACAAGTAACTTTTAGGAAGTTACCTTTTCTCTGCCTGAAAGTCTGGATGCTAATTTATATTTACTCTTCAGCAAATCCCAGCCTCTGTTCAGCTAAGAACTACTATGAATGAGGTCTGAAGTGCCTCCTGGGAGCAGCAATTGGTTGACCCGAATGGGCAGAGATGATTCATGTGAACTCCACAGAATATTCCAAGAGCCCAAGTTTAATGTGGCTGAAGAAATTCTTGATCTTGAAAATGTTCTGACAAATGGAATATGGGCCTGTTTCCAGTAAAGCAAACAGGAACTACTGAAAAAATGGGTAGGGAGGGCCCTGGACACTTTAACTCATTGGTTAGGGATTGCATAGGAGCCAGTCCCAACCTCTAGCTTATGCCAGGCATAATTGTAGCACCCATAGGCACCCTTTTGAGAACACTTTCTGAAGCTATGGAAGATCAGAAGATGACTGAACTTGCTGTCTGTAACCTGCAAGGAGCCCTGTTGGACTGGACATGCTCTATCTTGTACCCAGGATAAAGAAGTAGACACCAAGGTCAGTTGGCTGACCTTCTGTCTGGCTACAGGGAGACAAGAAGCTCCAAAAGACCTTTTTCTGGAAGTACCCTGCTGACCAGTGGCAACTGGCCTTGGACTGGATGTTGCTGTTGGCCTCTGTCTGACACCTTGTGAGCCTCTAAATGTCTCCTCTGAGGTGCTTGGGGCTTTAGAAGTGTATTCCTTCTTTTTTATTTTTTATTTTTATTTTTTTAATTTTATAATCATCATCCTTTGATCAATTCAATATTACACATAGTTATAAAAATTAAATGAATAAACCCAACATGAGATATATTAACATATGATACATCATCCCAACATAATTCCATGATCATATAGAATTAATAATAGAACCTAAATGCAATTCACCCATTCGTAAGAGGAGCAAAATAAGCATTCATGAAAATCAGTGATCCCCCAAATTCATTAAATTTGATACCGCGTTCCCATCCAACCCACCCTTGAGCGACATAATACTTGAAAAACATGCTATTCTACTAATTATGACTATCTGCCACTAGATTCTATCCAGCCTACATTTCCATTCTATTACTGGAGCCCATATATGCTTCCCTAGCTGTCTAGCTTTCCATCTTTTTTTTTCATATAATCCTTTTTCTAGGCTATATATAGCTAGCAACCTCGACAGCCATTGTTGAAAAGTGGGGTGGTCGGGGTCCTTCAATGCTGATGCTATACAGATCCTAATGATAGCCGTTGCCATAAAGAGAAATTCATGATGAGCTACAAAGGCCCCATCCCTAGCCACCTCCAAAAGCACTAGTTCATTAGTGAGGCTTGTTTGAATGCCCAAAGTCTGTCCCATAAAAAGCTCTATTGCAGTTTTCAAGGGGGTCAGCATTGGACATGAGTCAAACATGTGAATAAGTGTCAGCTTCTATACTTTGACAACGCGGGCAGAAAATACCGCTTCTCCCCCCCAGCGAGCTATTCTTGCTGGTGTAAAATACAGTTCAAAAATAGTTTTATAATGTTGGGTCTGAAGGTTCACCACCTTTAGGACCGTATCCCCCAATTTGAGCGAGATTTCAAATTCATTCCCTTCCGTTTTCAATTTTGCCCGCCATTTTTCAGAAACTTTATCCAGATCATCATTCTTATACTGGTTCAATTCCCCATAGATCTTTGTTATTGAGGCCCAATAATATGCCCTTAGGTGGGGTACTGCCCAGCCCCCTCTATCCCTAGGAAGGAACATATATTTTATTGCCCTTCTTGTTTTCCCACGAGACCAGATAAAGCGGTTGACTACTCCCTCCATTTCTTTAAACCAGTTGTTGCCAAACTTCAGGGGGATAGTCCTGAACAGATATAGAACTTTTGGGAGAAGCAACATTTTAATAATGTTGCAGCGCCCTACTATTGTCAAGTGTAAATTATTCATTCTGTCAAGATCTTTTTTGGATTTTTGGATTACCGGGCCTAAATTTTTTTCCACTATTTTAGTTAAGTCTGATGTTATGATTACACCTAGATACATGGCCGAATCTGTCACTCTTGAATCTATCATGTCTACCTTGTTGTTAATCACAATTTGCGTCTTGCCCCGATTTAATTTATAGCCAGAGATTGCCCCATAACAATCCGCTTCAAATTCTATTTCATCCAGAGCTGAAGAGGGGTCTGCTGAAGTGATTGCCAGGTCGCCTGCATAGCCTAACATCTTTGTTTCAAACCCATTCAATTTTATCGGTAAAATACTTCTGTTTAGCTCTATTCTTCTAATGAAGGGATCGATATAAAACGCAAAAAGAAGCGGAGAACAAGGACACCCTTGTCGGGTTCCTTGCCGGATGTTCATTAGGTCACTCTGTTCTCCCATGACTCGGAGTCTAATCTTAGGATTCCTGTACAACGCCTGTAGAACTCTTATTGGTATAGGGTATACCAATGTTTAATTTCTCCATTACTGACCAAAGAAAACCCCACGAGACCCTATCAAACGCCTTCTCTGCATCCAGGTAGTAGGAGAGCCATAGGGTCTCGTGAGGCTGCCGTACCATCGAATAAAGTGCATACTCTCCTAATAGGGTCTGCCGTTCCCCTCCCTGGGATAAATCCATGTTGTCTAGGCGAGATCACTTTCCCTATTATTGAGCTGAGGCGATTTGCTAAAATCTTGGAGTAGATCTTCGTATCACTATTCATAAGGCTGATTGGTCTATACGTCCCTGGATCAGTTGGTGGATATCTTTCTTCAAGAAAACCACCAAAGTGGCTTCCTCCCAAGACTGTGGAGGTGTTTGTCCTCTTTGGGTTTGGATCATTTTTTTGCACAGGTCTCCCCTCAAATATGGGAAGAATTTTTTATAAAATTCCAGGGGAATAAGATCTGGCCCAACAGCCTTACCAGCAGGTAAATCATTGATCGCGCCTTGAATCTCTTCAATAGAAAAACTAGCCTCCATTTCCGCTATATCCTCCCCGGAAAATCTTTCCATTAAGGCCGATTCTAAATAGTCATCTATTTCCTTGCTATCCGCTACCATTTCCCTACTATATAACGTTTGATAAAAATCTTGAAATACTCTACATATATCCTTTGGAGTTGTAGCAGCTACCCCAGCTTCCGAGATAACTTCGGAGATATCCCCTCTAGTTGCTGCCTGTCTAGTTCCAGGCCAGAAATGCTCCTGCTGCTTTGGCGGCAATAATATCCCCGGCCGCAGCTTTTACAAAAGCAAGCTTTTGAGCTATCTCATCTATATTAAGATTAGAACCGATGGCCCGAGCTAATTCTTCTTCGAGACCAATAATTAGTCTCGATCTTATCTCCATCTCGTTTTTTTCTAACTTATTTCGTCTCAATGAATAGCTCATGGTTTCTCCTCTGATACCTACCTTCGGGGCATCCCACATTATCCCAGAATGGGTACTTCCTCTATTGATTTCAAGAAAATCCTTGAGCCACTTCTCTATATGTGACACATAATTTGCATCTTGCAGCAAAGCGCGCTCAAATGACCAGTTTGTAGATTGTGGGGGTTTATTTGTATTAAAAACCTCTAGCACTAGGGGATTATGGTCCAAAACAACCTGTGGCAGCCTACTAATTTTACTAATAGAGATAAGGGTGGAAGAAATCAAGAAATAATCTAATCGTGCTATAGCCCTATGTGGTGCAGAAAAATATGTACTACCTGTCCCCAAGGGTTTTTTTGGTTCCCACATATCTATGAGTCCATGATCTTTCATTATTTGGATTAGAGCTTTGGATTAGGGGGGGTGTTATCCAGATCTGCATAAGCCAACACTGTACCACGACTAACCTGGGCTCTGGAACGCTGGAACGCTGCTTCTTGGACGGGGCACCTACGCTGTGTGTCTCCCCCGCCGCCTCCATGACACCGCAGGCCGCTGTTGGGGGAGACTACAGCTCCCGTGAACCATCACTGCCCCGCTCCCTTCCTGTTGTCAGCGCGCCCGGAGGCGCTTCAAAACTCGCGGCTCCCTCGGTGGAGCGGGGGGTGTTATCCAGATCTGCAGAAGCCAACACTGCACCACGACTAACCTGGGCTCTGGAACGCTGGAACGCTGCTTCTTGGACGGGGCACCTACGCTGTGTGTCTCCCCCGCCGCCTCCACGACACCGCAGGCCGCTGTTGGGGGAGACTACAGCTCCCGTGAACCATCACTACCCCGCCCCCTTCCTGTTGTCAGCGCGCCCGGAGGTGCTTCAAAACTCGCGGCTCCCTCGGTGGAGCGGGGGGTGTTATCCAGATCTGCATAAGCCAACACTGCACTACGACTAACCTGGGCTCTGGAACGCTGGAACGCTGCTTCTTGAACGGGGCACCTATGCTGTGTGTCTCCCCCGCTGCCTCCACGACACCGCAGGCCGCTGTTGGGGGAGACTACAGCTCCCGTGAACCATCACTGCCCCGCCCCCTTCCTGTTGTCAGCGCGCCCGGAGGTGCTTCAAAACTCGCGGCTCCCTCGGTGGAGCGGGGGGTGTTATCCAGATCTGCATAAGCCAACACTGCACTACGACTAACCTGGGCTCTGGAACGCTGGAACGCTGCTTCTTGGACGGGGCACCTACGCTGTGTGTCTCCCCCGCTGCCTCCACGACACCGCAGGCCACTGTTGGGGGAGACTACAGCTCCCGTGAACCATCACTGCCCCGCCCCCTTCCTGTTGTCAGCGCGCCCGGAGGCGCTTCAAAACTCGCGGCTCCCTCGGTGGAGCGGGGGGTGTTATCCAGATCTGCATAAGCCAACACTGCACCACGACTAACCTGGGCTCTGGAACGCTGGAACGCTGCTTCTTGGACGGGGCACGTACGCTGTGTGTCTCCCCCGCCGCCTCCATGACACCGCAGGCCGCTGTTGGGGGAGACTACGGCTCCCGTGAACCATCACTGCCCCGCCCCCTTCCTGTTGTCAGCGCGCCCGGAGGCGCTTCAAAACTCGCGGCTCCCTCCGCGTCGCGGGACGCGCGCGGGCGGCGCCGGGCTGAGCCCGGGCAGAGGGCGGGCTGTCTGTGGCCGTCCGGGGTCGACTTGGGTCGGGTCGGCTTACTCTCTGATATTGTGTGCCCGGATTCATAAGGTACTGTCTATTGTTGACCATTCCCTAGAGCCATGGGCAAGAGGAAAACCCCGGAGGACGTGTCTGAATTATCTAGTTCTTTGCCTGTTAAATCCAAGCTGAGGAAGACGAAATCAAAGAAATGTCGCCAGCATGCGGGAAGTAATTGTGTAATGGATCGCATTGATGTTATTATTGACGAATGCGGGGAACTACTCAATGCCACCCCTGTGACAGCTACAGGCGGGAGGAGGGGGATTACAAGAGGTGCTGTCACGGTTCCAGATATGTTTCTTTCGAAAAAGGGTGGGGAGGATCAAACAAATGGGGAAAGGGGCAATGCACCGGTTTCTATCACCCCTATAGTATCATTGGATGAGGGGCAAGCTCATTCTCCAAAGCCCCTTCCCGCCTCCAACCAATCACCTGGCATTGTTTGCAGTAATAGGTTTTCTCTACTGAGTGTACTTGACATCGATACTTGTAGCCCCGCCCCGCCTTCCATTGTATCTTTGGACGCTAATGTGGATGCCTCTGCACTTGAGGATAGTACCACCACTAATATATTAGAGGGTCTCCCGGGGACTAAATCTAGTAATCATGATATAAAATCTTTATTGGTGGTAGTGAAAAATCTTTGCTCCTTGATTGAAACTATGCAAACTAAGATTGAAATACTAACGGTTACTGTCAGAAAATTAGAAGAATCTAAATTGGGCTCTGACACCCATTCCAAACCTAATCCTTCCACGTCTGGGGGGGTTCTAACTAAAGCCCCTTTAGAAGTGGCAGATAGGTTATGTGTGCCATCTAACGTATGTGGTAAGTTTCTGACCCATGATTCTCACCCTCTGAGTAACCAGTCTCGCTTCCCTGCTCCATCAAGGGTTTATCATCCCCCTGCTTGTACTCCATCCCTTGTTAGACATCCTACTAGAGCCCCCCCTGGTATGTGTCAGGCTACCACAAGTGCTGGAGGACCTCCTCCTGTAAATGAGAGACCTGGTAAAAACTCTAGAGGCAATCTTTATCATCAAACTCAAAGCTATGGGCCACACACTCGTATTCTCCATTCACAAAAAATCTTTATGGTGAATGTCCCTAGTTTGTCCTCTGGGTCTGACTATGAAACCAGTGAATCCCTGATTAACAAGTTTATTCATTGGATTAGACACGTAAGGGGTTGCCGCTCTGTAATTAGAGCTGATATAGCTGGAGCAAGTAGGATTTCTCAGGCTGGCAGAGGGATGGATTATATTGAGGTCACTTTTATTGATCCTATTATAGCAGAGAACCTAATTAACCTTGAGTTCAGAAGCTGTTCCCTGGACTACTCTGCAATCCAAATGAGGTCCACTCCTATTCGGTCTCCCTGCCCAGATGGTGCTTCCAGACTGCCCCCGGGAGAGTCATGTTTAGAACAAAATGACTGACTGTGTAAAGAGTGTAGTCCAGAAGTTTCTCCTGTTTGTTCCTTTCTGTCTAATAAAGTCCCTAATGCCGAGTTGGACATTTTGGCTAATGAAGAAATGCTAGGCCCCTCCGTAGACCCGGTAAGGATAAATCTACTGAGTAGTATTCCGGAGATCAACAAGGTTGACAGTGCAACCCACTCAGAGTTTGGGTCGCTCTTGTCCTGGAATATTGCAGGATTAAAATCCAAGTTGAAAGATCCAAACTGGGCATTGTTTATCAACTCTTATGACATCTGCTTATTCCAGGAGACTTGGATACTTGAGGCTCAGTTTGCATTGGGTTTTTTGAACTTTAATGTTCTGGCAGTCAAGGGAAAAAAGGGGCGCCCCTCCGGTGGTCTTACCATTTGGATTAGACAGGACCTTGGTATTATTGTCAAGGAGCTTTCTACTTCGCACCCAGATATCCAGCTACTTAACCTTAAGCTCAAGGATGGAAAATCGCTGGATATTTATAATGTCTATGCTAGAAGCACTGGTGGGAAGAAGTCTGACACTATAGCTCGCCTGGACGAACTTATGCTTCTTTATTCCCAGCACTCTTATATAATTTTAGGTGGAGATTTTAATACAACCTTTGAACCTCTTCTTGGTGTTGATTGGAGCATCTCGGAGGTAGAGGATGGCTTATGGGGTGTTCCAAGTTTAGATCTTGAACCTGTCATTCGTTGGTCAGAATTGGCTATCCAGATTAACGCCCTTTGTTTGAATAAGGGGCTTCGTGCAACAAATGGCAGGTCTGAGCAAGACAAATCAGGGTCCATTACTTTCAAGAGTGGTTCCCGTACTAGCAGGATTGATTACATTCTGCTATCACTAGATCTATGGGATACCCTGAGGGACATGGTGGTTATAGACAGACTGGAGAGTGATCACAATCCTCTCTCTCTATCTACTTTGTTTTGGGTGACCCCCATTGCCCATAGTGATTCTTCTCCACTGCACTATCAAGATGTAGTCATTGCTAATGATCTGCGCCACGTTAAGTGGGCTAAGGTTGTTCAAAGTCAAGAATGTTTAACTCGCATTTTTAATAGACTAGAACTTGCCACTCAGGATTTAGGGGTTGCATATAACCAGTGTCCTCCGGAACCACATTGTATACCTGGAATGTCGATCCATGATTCTTTTTTTCTGGAACTCAAAGATATCTTTGTAAGGCCCTGCAAAGCAATTAAGCCCAACTATGATCCTTCACCACGATGGTATTCTACCGCGTGTAGAGATGCTCGCGCGAACTTGGGCACCGCACTGAAATCTGGCGACAGTCTTAAAGTTCGCTCTGCTAGATATGCTTATAAGCAAGCTATCTTTAAATCTAAGAGAGCGTGGGATTTCCAAAGATGGCAGGAACTCAGGGAAGCAGGTGCCCAAAAGGATATGAGACGTTTCTGGTCTGTTGTTAGATGGGGGACTGGGGGCAACCCTGATAAACCCCAAAATTGGGTTTCGCAAGATGCCTGGGTCAAGCACTTTTAGTCCCTATATGCTGTTGAAGAAGGCATGTGCCCCTCTTCTAACTACCAATTTACCTTTTATAAGGAAGACACTTTTACCCTGGGTGATGTTGTTATTGCTCTTAAGTCGTTGGTTCCTGGAAGGGCCCCTGGGATGGATGGAGTCCCTGCTGATATCTTTTTGAGTAACAGCGAATCTTGGGGAAACTATATCTTAATTTTAGCCAACTTGATTGCTAGAGGTGCCCCGATCCCCACTTACTGGAAAGGAGCTGAAATTATTCCGGTGTTCAAGAAAGGGGACAAGTCCCTCCCTGCAAATTATCGTCCAATCAGCCTGATTGATACCACACAAAAGATTTTAGGCAGGCTGATCTTGAACAAAGTGTTGGATTGGGCTCTAGATAATGCAATCCTCTCCCACTTACAAGCTGGTTTTAGAGCTAGAATAAGCACCATTGACCAGGTGCTGCATTTCGCTATGCTCTATTGGAAGGTGGTTTACTTGGGGGGTGGCAGCTTATATGCTGCCTTCATTGATCTTAGGGCAGCCTTTGATCTTGTCCCTCGGGCATCCCTATGGGCTGTCTTGGATAAGATGGGGATGCCAGCTGTTTTAATTTCCCTAATCGCCAGACTCCATGTAGACAATTTTGCGCAGATTAGATGGGGTGGTGTTGGTCAAGTGACTAGGCAGTTCCCTATCCAGAAGGGGGTTAGGCAGGGCTGCGTTCTTGCGCCAACTTTATTTTCCTTGTATATTAATGATGTGGCCAAATTATTAACAGATGCAAATGTTGATGCCCCCTCATTGGCAGGTGCAAAAATTCCTATTTTAATGTTTGCCGACGATTGTCTTATTATTTCTAAAACCCCGAGTGGTTTACAGAAGTCCTTATGTATCTTTGAGGACTTCTGTTTTGCCCGCGGGCTCGAAATCAATGTTTTAAAATCTAAATTTATGTCTTTCAACCAGTCCAAATCTTTTAAAAGCAAAATATATATGAATAATATGCCATTGGACCAGGTTCAAGATTTTACCTACCTAGGTATTTGCATTCAACATGATTTGGGATGGAGAAAGCAAGTAGAGCTGGCATCCCTTAAACACTCCCAACTCTCTGGTGCGCTAAGCAAAGAACATACCAAATCCCTGACTAAACCCATTGACCCTGCACTTCGGGTGTATGATGGCAAAGTGGTCGGTGCCGCGCTCTATGGAGTCGAGTTGTGGGGATTTGATAATGTACTCAAATTATCTACCTCTGAAAATAGATTTTTACGAAATCTTACTAAACTACCTCAGAGCACTCCCCTTTGCCCCCTGTTTTATGACCTAGGTATGAGACCAATAGCATTAATTGCCTTATTTCGCCCCATATTATACTGGCGGCGATTATGGGTCATTCCTGAACTTAGGCTCTTTGCTCTTGGCCTCATGGATATTATTAAATTAGATACCTTTCGTAAGGTCAAGTGGCTCCGTAGGCTACATGAGTCGCTTCAGGACTTGGGCTTAAAAAATTTGTGGGAGGATCCACTCAACGCTAGCTTCCCGTCTAAGCAAGCACTGAAGGCTTTGTACTGGGAATTGGTAGCTACCCGAGTTTTCAGATCCACAGCTCCGCTTTCATTGTCTGGTATTTTTCTTGATTTCAAGGATACTATTTCCTTGGCACCTTTTTGGGATGACATTACTAATCCTCTAGACAGGAAGCTCTATTTTCAATTCAGAGTAGGCAGTCTCCCAGTAAGAGAGTTTTCATCTAGATGGGCCGTGACCGACGTGCTTAACTGTCCTGGCTGTACTGCACCTATTGAATCTGTCAACCATCTCCTGTTCCATTGTCCATCCTACACAATTCCCCGCCAGACCTGGCTAAAACCAATGTGCCGACAGTTGGGTACTAGAAATGCCAAGGTGGCACTACGTATTTTGCGCTCTGCTGAAATTCCACTTGTTTATATTTCTGTCGCTAAGTTCCTTGGAAGGGCATGGGTGATTAGGAGCAAAATGTTGATTGGGTAAATCCTCCTAGACCCTGAAATGCCAATCTTTTTTGCAAATACCCTTATTTATTGTTTTAACTTATTTTAACATGTTTTGTGTACTTTGTATGTATATAAATTTTGTATGCTTTTATGACAATCGTCGAATAAGCTTTCTTGACTTGACTTGGATTAGAGCTCTATGACTTTTCTTTTTTCGTCCCTTAAACTTAGTTGGATCCCCTTTCCAAAGCCCGTTTAGTCCATTAATGTTGAGATCTCCACACATGATAATTGGGAGAGACCAGTTCGCTAATTGTGTATTGACTTGGTTAAGCATCGCTGGGTCATCTACCGGTGGACCATAGACAGCACAAAGGGTAACATTAAGCCCTGGTGTTTGACATTCTGCTATGGCCCATCGACCGTAAGCATCTGAGAGGCGTCTCCTAACTGATACTAGCTTTCCCTGGGTAAGTATCGCCACTCCCCGTGTCCTGGTCCCTTGTGTGGTACTTACTATTAATTGAAAACCCATCTGTTCCAAAAGAAACTTGCGAGCCCCCTTGACATGAGTCTCCTGTAGACAAGGTAACTCAGCTCCTACCTGCCCTGATATCAGCGCACAGTCCAGCGCAGCGCTGTCTGTAGTCGTATTTTAATTCTTCCCGTTTATTATTTGTGTTTTATTTTACTTTATTATCCTTGCTTTTAGGTACGCTGTGGTCCTCTTACCCGCATTTTAAATTGTTGAGCACCGCTGTTTGGCGGGTCCTTGTCCTCAGGGGGAAGCGTCGGGGATTGTTTGGACGCCATCTTTGCTTGGGGTAGTGGTGGGCCATTGCCGGGCGCCATATTGGGGGAGGAGGCCTGCAGCCTATGCGCGGACAGTGCATTTAAGGCGGGCAGTGGCACGGGTCAGTCGGACAAGGTAACTCAGCTCCTACCTGCCCTGATATCAGCGCACAGTCCAGCGCAGCGCTGTCTGTAGTCGTATTTTAATTCTTCCCGTTTACTATTTGTGTTTAATTTTACTTTATTATCCTTGCTTTTAGGTACGCCGTGGTCCTCTTACCCGCATTTTAAATTGTTGAGCACCGCTGTTTGGCGGGTCCTTGTCCTCGGGGGGAAGCGTTGGGGATTGTTTGGACGCCATCTTTGCTTGGGGTAGTGGTGGGCCATTGCCAGGCGCCATATTGGGGGAGGAGGCCTGCAGCCTATGCGCGGATGGTGCATTTAAGCCAGCCATTTGCACGTGCAGCGGTGACGCGCAGGGGTGGGCGCCCTCTCTGCGCCGGAGTCGCGCCAGAGTCCTGCCCATCTGCGCTCGTCCGCGTCTCGGAGGCGTTCGGAGGACAGGTAGTGGCCATTTGAATAGTCCGAAGGCTTACCCCTGCTTCTGGCGTTATGCTGTGCTACACGGCGCATGAACTACGCTCTTTGCAGAGGATGTCCTGCAGCTGTCGTAAGGTATTTCCTGGGAGGTTTAGGGGGAAGAATAGATGCCCTGGTTGTGGGTGGCTTCCTACTAAGTCTGCGGCCCATTTCTCCAATGAGGAAGTGGATCCTGTAAGGCATTTGTTCATGCTCCTTAATACTAGATCCGTGAGTCGTCACGCACAGGACATCTACGATCTTTTAGCCACCGAAAAACCACTTTGTTTAATGCTGACTGAGACCTGGTTGCGGGAGTTCTCCAACCCGGACATAGCGGTAGCTATTCCCCTGACTATAACATCTACGTCACGATAGATCGGGCGGAAGGGGTGGGGGGGTGGCTCTGGTAGTGAGTAAATCGGTTGCATGCTCCATCATCCCTACTGAGGCCATCACTGGATCGCAATGCCTTGCGTTTTCTTTAGCGCTGGCGCATCATCATTCCCTAAAAGGACTGTTAGTCTATAGACCTCCTGGTCCAGCCGGTTCTTTCTTTGATGAGCTCCAGTCGCTAATTACCATGCTTGCTATGAGAGCTCAGCATTGTATTCTGGCGGGGGACTTCAATTTCCACATGGATGATGGATCTGATCCTGATACGATGAAGCTCTTGGATGTTACGGTTCCTCTTGGTTTTACTCTGTATCTCACAGGACCCACACATGATAAAGGCCACACCTTGGACCAGGTCTTCTCCACGCTTCCTATCGAAGCTTTTGTACTTCTTCCGGTGATTTGGTCTGACCACCGGCTGGTCAAGTTTTCTGTACCTGGCCTGCAGAAACCTGTCACTACTGGTCCTAGGTATCAGGCGCATTCATCGAGAGCATATTATCGGGTGACCCCCGATATGCTGACTCGGGCATTTCATGATCATCCCTGCTCCTTTACGGGTGATTTGGAGAGTGACCTCGAATCCTTACAGGTTTGGCTAACTAGGTGCCTGAACGATCTGGCCCCTGAGAGGGCCCCCTGGGTATCTTTTAATCGGGCTTCGGCCCCCTGGTTTTCTGCTGCTCTGCTGGCGTCTCGCCGCTTATGCAAGGTAGCCGAGAGGGCCTGGCGGTCGCAGTACGATCCTGCTGCTAAGCTGACGTACAGGTTGGCAATTAAAACTTACCATTGTGCTATTCTCGCGGAAAAAAAGGACTATCTGGCTAAGAGGATTGAGGCCGCCTCTAACTCCTGTAAGGAGACCTTTACTATTGTTAAAGAATTCACGTCCACGCGCCAAAATGAGACGGTGGCTGCCCCCTCTGAGTCATGGGCTTTCGCCCTAGCAAACTTCTTTGTCAAGAAGATCAAATCAATTCAGGATACTCTTCCGCGGAGTATCGTTAAGCCTTGTCCCAGTTCTGAGAGTGACCTAGATCCGGAGACTCCTTCGGGCCCGGTTTTGGTATCCTTTCCGCCTATTTTGACTGCATCATCTCTGGCTCTTATGGCCAATCTTAAATCTGGCTCACCTCTAGATCCATGCCGAGCCAAGTTTCTGGCCAAGTTGGCGGAAGCTGTTAATTCCTTGGCTAATCCTCTTTTGAACTTGTCCCTTACTCGGGGTCTGGTTCCGCGGGCTTGGAAGCAGGCGCTGGTGATTCCTCTTCTTAAAAATCCTGGCCTGGATCCAAAGGTCTTGGCCAACTATAGACCTATTTCTCTTCTTCCGGCCTTGGCCAAGATTGTGGAGAAACATGTTCACTCTGTGCTCTCCAATTTCTTGGAATTTCATAGCCTCTTGCATCCATCACAATCCGGCTTTCGCCCCAACTTAAGTACGGAGAAGGCGCTTCTGGAAGTGTCCGAGGCCATTAAAGAGGTGCTGGACGTTGGTGGCAAGGCTATGCTTGTCATGTTAGACCTGTCGGCAGCCTTTGACACCGTCCCCCACGAGGGTCTCCTCGCCAGGCTATATGACATCGGTCTGAGGGGGACGGTGCTCAGGTGGTTTAGATCTTTCCTGGAAGGCCGTCGGCAAACGGTTTGGGTTCCCCCTGGCTCCGCCGTGATGCCGACTCTGGGAGTAGGAATTCCACAAGGATCTGTGTTGAGCCCTACTCTCTTCAACATCTTTATGACCCCTTTGGCGGCCTTGGCGGAGTCTCGGGGAGCTCAGATCGTTTCCTATGCCGACGACACTCAGCTCCTGTTCACATGCAGGAAAGGCGAAGACTTTGATGGGGAGAGCATTCGTGAGTGCCTTGGGGCTGTTTTTGAATGGTTTCAGGGTAACAGTCTCAAGTGCAACTCAGACAAATCAGAGGTACTTTTCTTTGGCTGCTCGTCGGACCCCAACTGGCGGGAATGGTGGCCTCCTAACATGTTTCCTCCAGCGAGCTCTTCTCAGCTCGCTAAGAATCTGGGGATTAAGATTGACAATGGGTTGACATTAAAAACCCAGATTCTAGGTCTCACCGGAACTTGTTTCGGCCTCTTGAGAATGTTACACAAGTTTCTTCCTCTTATTTCCGAAGAACACAGAAGGACGACGGTGTTGGCCCTGATTGGCTCAAGGCTGGATTATGCTAACATCTTATATCTGGGTCTACCGGAGTATCTTCTGCAACGGCTGCAGGTAGTCCAGAATTCGGCCGCGAGGGCGATCTTCGGCCTGCACAGGCGAGCCAATGCCTCTTGCCTTTTACAGTCACTACACTGGCTTCCGATCCGGAAACGGATTGTGTTCAAGGCCCTGACGCTTGCGCACAAGGCTCTTTATGCCTCCGGTGCGAAATATCTTCAAAGGAGGCTTGTCTTCTATCATCCGGCCCGAGCTCTGAGGTCCGAGTCTCTTTTTTTGGCCGTAGTCCCCCTTGTTAAGAAAGCCCGCATCGGTGGGCGTTCTTTCAGGTTTTTGGCACCGCAGCGCTGGAATGCGTTGCCCCTGGCCTTGCGCTGCACCGCCAACTTGTTGGCCTTTAGGAAAGGCCTTAAAACCTGGCTTTTTACTCTTTAGTTTGGCAGTTTTCTCTTATGTTGTGTTTCTCTTTTCTGCTTGCCTCACTGTGTCTGCTGTCTCTAGGCGGGTCTTCAATAAAAGCGCCGGGACACTCTGTAGAGTAGCTGTGCGCTATACAAGACCCATTTTAACATAACATAACATAACATATAAGATCAGCCCGCAAGGACTTAAAATATTCTTTCATCGTCCTGCGTTTTGCAGCATTATTAAGCCCACATACGTTAATAGTTACAATCCGCATGCTATATCTCTAGTTTCCCTTTTACAATTATGTGAGTCTTTTTGTATTTTTTCCCAACAGGATGATGATTTTTCCCCCCACAAACCTCCCTACCCCCGATCTCCCCCCACCAAAAATAAGAAGCAAACAGACTTATGGTCTCTATGATGGAGCCTGAAGGTCGACCCCCCTTTGCTGCTTTCCTATCTGCATGTATGCTGACAATATCTTAGCCCTTCCTCCCCATTTTTTTTTTTTTTTAAGCTAAGCTCACCCGCTTGTTAGTTTATCCTTCTCAAAAATAAAATAAAAGGGATAGCTTGTCAAGCAGATATAGCCCATCTCTATGCCCAGCAGGGCGTTGCAACTTTTAAAATTTTAAAGTATCCATATAGGCCTTAGCTTGGACTTCAGATACAAAGACCCTTGAATTGTCCTTGTGTATGATCTTTAGCCTTGCAGGATTCATCAAATAGGCTTGTAATCCCATAGCTCGGCAAGGCTCGATCAGTTCTCTCAATCGCCATCGCCAACGCCTTACGTGGCAAAAGTCCGGTGTAGTAAAAAATGATTGACTCTCAAAGGTCCGTTTAGCATTCGGGCGAGCTTTAGAAAATACCTCCTCTCTGAGTAAAAAATTCCCAAAATAAACTAAGATTGCTCTTGGCATCACACCAACATCTTTGCCTCTTTGTGGATTCTTCTTGCGCTTCATTGGGAATCGGTGGACCCGTTGTATCTCTACCTCCCAGTTCCAATGTAGGAGCTCTGGAAAGGCCCCTTTCATCAGTCTCAAAGTGTAAGCCCTTATATCTTCCCCTTCAACCCCTTCTTCAATGCCAAGAATCCGAAGGTTGTTTCGCCTTTGTCGATTCTCAAAGTCCTCCATCTTCCATTGTAAATCCGTGAATTTTTTGTCGAAAATCTCCGTCTGGCCAAGATCTTTCGCCTGATTATCCTCTATGAGACTTGTGCAATCTTCCAGCTGAGTTAGTCTTGGCCATTTTTCTAACTGCCCCCTGTAGCTTCTTAGTTGCCAGTCTATTCTTTTTTCCATCATTTCTTGTCTCCTCCTGAAGCGGTTTAATTGAATCGAATATCATTTTCAAGGAGGGCACAGCGTCACCCGCCTCTATTGCGCCCTGCCCAGCCCGGTCTGGATATACACTCCTAGTGGCTGAGTAATCCCATTTTAGAGCATCATTAGCGTTAGCTCTACCCCCCTGCCAAGCTCCTCGCCCATTTTCTCCAAGGAGTGAATATCCCTTTGTCTCCTTGAAAGTTTCTTTTTCCTAACAACTGTGTCTTTTTGTAGGGTATCAGTGTCAGAGCTAGATATAGAGCTCGAGAACTGAGCGTTGCTGCTACCTTCCACCTCCGAAGGACTCAGTTCAGATCCATCTGTTACTGAGAAGAACTTATCGCCCAGGTCAAGTGTATCCTCTGGATTAGTGGGAAGCAAGATAGCCCCTGACTGACGGCAGCAGTCGATCGCTTCCTTTGCTGCTGGTGATTCATGGCTGATTTTGGATGCTGACTATAGACTACAGACTTGAATTATGGAATTAAGCCTCCCATTTAAAAACGACAAATGACCTACCCAGTTGAAAAGATCGATCCCCTCATTGTGGCCGAGGAGCTGCTTGCGGTCACGCTGATCGCGGTGCGGGCGGTGCTGGCGGAGCTGCAGGGAGCGGTGTTCTGTGACCAGCGCAAAGGCGGAGGCGAGATCGGGAGCAAGACGCCCGGGAGGGCTGAGTGGCTTTCGGCGGCGCAGTGCATCCAAACATCTGGAAACGCCGAGGCTCCCAGGATGCTACCAAAAATAAACCGCGGTGGGTGAGGAAAAGCTCCTGATCCCTCTGAGCTTGGAAGCAGCGCTGGGGAACATTGTCGAAAAATACCAGAGCTACGACTACCGACGCGCAGCTGAGAGACACTGGGAGCTATCTAGATGTTGTAGGTGAGAACTCAGAAGCATTTAAAAAAAAAGTGAGAATATGATCGCTATGAGCAGCACGCGTGGCAAAGGGTCAAAGACCGGGGGCCCAGAGACGGGGGGTCACCAGAATATAACTGAATTTTTTTCCCCCGCAACTTCACCCATTGCCAAGAAAGGTACACCCAGTCAAGGAAAAAAAACTTCGGTCAACAAGGGGAAAAGCGGGCAAAAAGAAGTGGAGAATTATGTACATGGACACACGCCGCCCCCCCCAGATAGCTTCTACTGGGATTGTACAGTTTTTCGATATCGTTGAGTCTGATGTCATAGGGGGTAACGGAGACAAAAGAAATAGTACTGGCCAAGATAAAAGGGAGTGCAATGCAAAAGAAAATCCGCCGCAGCCTCAACCTCAACTTCAAGTATCTCAAGTACTCCAAATTTGTGAAAAACAGGACACGGTCTTTGAAACAGCCAGGCCACTAACAGACCCAGGAAATACAGCACAATTGGATATAAGCAAGCTAGTGCAGGGGGCTATAGCTAGTAGAAGTGTTTTCCTGTTGTTGATTGGGGCTCAAAAGACAAAGGGGCTGATTACGACTAAAGCGGTCCATTGGACACACCATAGTAGCTGTGACAGTCTGAGCACTGCCGCACTGGTGGTCCAACCACCATATTCGAAGTGCTCGGTGAGACCACCACAGGACCACCACAACTATCGGGGATCATGGATTCCACAGCGGTGACATAGCAGTCTGTGGCTGCAATATGCTGGCAGTGCTGCTGCAGCACCGACAAGCATATTACGATTTTCCTCACTGCCCTCCCTTTCATGCTGGTGAGCCTTCCATGAAAATGGTGGTTGTGAGGAAACTCTCACCTCTGTGCATGGGGTGCATGCATGGGGCACATGTTGTGCCCCTCCTTTATTTTTGCACTCCCTGTTCCCACACAGAAAGAAATGCACAACATTTCTTTACATGCAGGAGCGGGCTGTGGCGGTGCATGTCAGATACGCACTGCTGCAGAACCGCCCGCACAGGATTAATTCATAATCTTATGGGCTGTCTGGCTACGGGTTGGGCGGTCTTGCAGTGGTGTGCTGGCTTGGCGGCCTGCTGCAAGACTGCCAAACTCGTAATAAGGACCTAAGTCAGAAAATAAAAACTTTGACTGAGACAAACCTGGTTAGTGTAGTTGACTCGTAATTTACTGTGGTCAGCTTTAAAATTACACCTTTGCCCAGTCTACTTCAACCATAGATTATCATTTGGACCTAGAGCTTTTTGGTATTATTCCTACTTAAAACATTACGAATTCATATCTCGTGTCCCTTATTAAGTTTAAGTTATTTTGATGTTCTGTTTTTAAAATGTTTTATTGCTGTTTTGGTACTGTATAAATACAGGATGCATTGCCCTAATTTAATCCTGTTTGTTCTGTGCCATAGCTACGAAGGGTTGAACTGAGGATAATTTAGTGATTTTGGGGGTTTACCCTGACTAGAGTTGCGAATATTCTTTGAGGTGGGCTGTCACCCACCCTAAATAATAATCAATTTTCTTACAGGGGGATATTTGTTTAAGTTTGTTATATAGCAATTATTCTGCAAATCGTACACCTATCTTTTATTCACACATACCCCTTTGTGAAATGTTATCATCTCATTGAATATTGTTTTAAGAAGTTTGAGTCTCACCAGCAGCCCTCCTTGAAAGATTTTTTTTAACTTCCTCTTGGCAACTGTCTTACATCTCTAACCACATTACATTCTTGGTATTCCTTTTGATTATTTGAATGATCCTTTCTGGACAGACATCAATATTGCTCTTTAGTGTCTTCTCTACAGCTATTTCTGGGGTGGTTCCTAAGTTTATGAACCACTGTTTGTATTTTTTTGTTACTTTTGTTTTAGTCTGTATTTTTGTATTTAAAATTATAAGCAGATTACAATTTTGATTCTTGCAACGCCGAAAAATACACATTATCTGCATCAAAACTGAACTTGCACATCCCAATATTGGCAACTTGATGGAGCGACATGATGTGGGGAGTGTTGAGAAAACATTTTCACCATGACAAGGAGAGCAATTAGATTGTTTACCCAGCTGCTATTTTTAATGTACATTTTGTGCTTTGAAAAAAGTGCAGGTTTTCAAAACAATGCCAGTTTGGAATTGTGCTTTGCAAATAGTAAAACTGATAAATCCCGGGTGGTTTTCTTGAAACACATTCAAATGGTTAAGGAATGAGGAAGCACCAGACGTTTTAGGTCTAGTAAATCCAAATACCTATTGTCATGAAAAAGAGTGGGCTTGAGTATTGTGCAGGTTTCCATTGCCAAAGGAGTCAGTCTCTGTGATGCAGCTAATTAGAGATCCACCATTTTGGCACTGCTGCCTGGGATGTTGGCTGACACTGCTGTAATCTGCACAGAGGGGCTGGTGGTGCTTCAGCACAGCCATCACACACAGAGGGTAAGGCAGACACAGGGGTTGCTGGACCTGCCCTTTTTTGAAGGGTTATCCACAAACGTGTTGCCTTCTTCCTCCTATTTTTTCTGACCTTTTTTTGTTGGCTTTAGGACTCTGGGCATGTTACCATTGCTAAAGTGCATATGCTCTTTGTCTAAGTTGGACTGGTGATTGATTTATCTATGATTGGCATATTGGATTTACTAGTAAGTAAGTCCCAAGTAAAATACACTGTGTGTGTCCAGGGCCTGTAAATCAAATGCTAATAGTGGACCTGCAGCACTGATTGTGCCACCCACGAGTAGCTTGCAACCATATCTCAGACCTGCCGCTGCAGTGTCTGTGTGAGCAGTATTAAACTGTCATGTCGATCTGGCAATTGCACCCACTTGCCAAGCCCAAGCCTTCTCTTTTTTATGCATATAAGGTACCCCTTTGGTAGGCTTAATGTAGCCCCACTGGCAGGGTGCTGTGTATGTGAAAGGTAGGACATGTACTGGTGTATTTTACATGTCCTGATAGCGAATTACTGCCAATTTTGTTTTTCACCATTGCAAGGACTATCCCTCCTAGAGGTTATCATTGGAGCTGCCTTGTGAACTTTACTAAGTGTAACTACCAATTGGGAGGAGATGGAGATTTTGAGTTTGGGGTCCCAGAACTCATGCATCTTTTAGTGGAGTTGGCTTATAAATTGCATATTGGAAAATGCCACTTCTAGAAAGGGAGCATTTTCTTACATTACCATTCTGTTACTCTGCCTGTGGAATCCATGCCTGATTTAGACTTACAGTTGGGCTGTTTGTGCATTCACTCTAGACAGTCCCAAAAAGTGAGCTGAGGTGTGCCCTGCATGTTTGCTTACTTCAAAGGCAGAAACTGGTATAAGTACTAGAGCTGTGACACCATAACGTAAGAACACTTCTGAACTAAGAGGAGATTCTGCCAAGAAGAAGAGCTGCAGAACCTGTAGAAGGGGAACAGCCACTCTCCTTGTTGCTGTGTTGTGCTGTCCTGCTGCTTGCTACTTCTGTTTTGGACATTGAAAGGACTGGACTTTGCTTTCTTTATTCTGCTTGTCAAGGTTCTTCAAGGGCTTGTGTGCTTGCCTCCAGTTGGAAGTCTCAGGGAGATCAAAGACTTCATCCACATCTTGATGCCAGCACTGGGATACTTCTGCTGTGAGTTCTGCATTGCCAAGTGGTACCAAAACCAGTCCTGGGCCCTTGGAACTGAGAAACCAAGAAAATCACCCCAACACCAAAGTAGTGGTCACCGCTCGTGGGAAGCACGATGCATTGACCGTGATGATATCGCAGCCCCAACTTCACCGACAACGCTGCTTCACACCGTCATTGATGCTACTGCCTGCAATGTGGCTGAGGGCACCTCTTGTGAAGAGCACGATGCACCGCCCCATCTCACATTGCAGCCCCTGTTTTGCTGACTACAGCACCATCAACTCCAACTTCATCCAATGACGTAGCTGCCTGCAACATGGCTAAGGGCACCACTCATGAAGAGCAAGACGCATCACCCCATTTCACACCGCAGGCCTACCAATGACACCGCTTTTGCATCAACATCGTGCCGATGCCAGTACTGAACCCATGGTCACCGCGTGTGAGGAGCACGACGTATCGACCACAACGACATCGCAGCCCTGACGCCTGTCAATGCCAACTCTCCTGACTTCAACAGCACGGAGATCAATCCACAACTCATGTGACTTCACATTCTCACCAACTACTGCACTGACTTCCAGAACAGACGCCTACTGGTGACACCTCATCTTTGTATTTCACTGCAAAGACCCTAAGGCCCCTTCATTTCCAAAGGTACAGTTTAGCAGGTCTTCCCAATGCTGCACCACTGAACTGTTGGACTTGTGCTGTCCACGATGCCGTGATATCCCCGGTTGGCGCTATCAACTTAAAGGACTGTATTTTTGTTTATTCTTGAAAAAGTGTTATCTTTATATGTGTATGTTGTGTTTTTGTCATGTTGGCCTTGTTTTAGACAGATAAAGATTGGTTATTTTTCTAAATGCGTGTGGTGTCCATTTCTAGTCAATCGAAGAAAGCACAACCCACTGTCTACACTAAACTGATTAATGGTATGCCCACAACTGGGTCAAATTTATACAAAGGAGCACAGGGCCAAAACAGACAGAAAAAGAAGATATAACAAATCGGAATTTATTTGAGTTTAAATGATCGTGATAATAGTGCTTACATAAAAATTTGGACAATGTAACAGGCAATGCAGTTTTTACACCTGAACAAAAGGTCCCACACAAAGAAGACACATAGACAACTCAATCAAACATCATACTCATAAAAAAGACAAGACAAACATATACACTTCAATAATACATATTAATTTTCAATTGGATTTAAAATAAACATCCACAATGTACAGATTGGACAAAACGCAAACTCGTGTGTTCCCAATTCATAGGGGCATGTAGAATCTACTGATGGGCACGAGAAGGTAAGAGCCAACGTACGTTTCGGTGTTCGCCCAGTCAGGGCTACACCTTCATCAGGGCAACGATGATGAGAGGCGTGTGGGACAAAAAAGGCGAAACCTGTCGTGGAATCATAAGACATAAAACATACATCAACATATCAAGGTTTTTAAAAAAAAAAAAAAAGAAAAGGTAGACAATTCAACAAACGAGCTGATATAATAGTGTCACCTCCAAAATTATCATAGAGATGGGAGGGTCACAGGGATGTTAGAGAATGATATTCACAATATGCGTCAAAGAAGGCCCAGTAAAGAGAAAGATAATGTAAGGGATACATAGGACCAGCCTCATGCACAACTGGAGGTAGATAGAACCGAAGTGCATCCGAGAAATAAAGAGGAACAAATAGTATGGGAGATGTAGATGAGAAGAAAAAACCACCTCACCCAAAGCGTGGAGTGAATAAGTTCAGAGCTAAGCAATAATGTTGCGATCAATGACCCGGGAGTGTAGAGACAGGATTAATGATGAAATAAAGAATAATGCAAACGAGATAAAAAGACATTCAAAAAGGGCTAACAGACATTAGGAAAACAATACCTTTCAATGCAGGACGCTATTAGAGGTAAGTTCTTCTAAATGGTGTCGGTAATACCAAACTATTACATCTAATGGATAGGTGCATCAGTTCTATGGCAGAAGAAGGAAGGAACACGGTAAGGAAGCTTCCGAAGGGTAGGCGGATAATCAGAAGATTATCCGCCTTGGCCGCCTATGTAGATGATCCCCGTTTGTTGCCTATCTGGAGTCCGCCGCTTATTCCCGTTATCTCGCATAGTCTCGCGAGATTCCTCATTGTCGGTCCCGTGATTGGTCCGAACTTCCTTAAAATCCTGGGCTATCGAACTTACTTGCCTGCTATCATTGTTACCCGGTGTCCTGACTCCAGTTACCACTGCACGGTAAGACTCTCTACACCCTTTTCTTTTTCCCCCCTTCCCCCGCGTTCCCGGTCCACTCGTCACTGCTCCTGTATCGTAACTTTGGACGCTCGCTTGGGCTTTGTTAAATCCTTCAATGTTTACTTCTCTCGCCCCTGCGCTTAATTGTTATTGGTGTACGCTACCTCCCCCCTAGGATCCCATTGCTTAATCCCTGCACCTGAGTTGTTGTTGACACTGCACCAGTAAGGATGTCTATCACATCCCTCCCTCTAATACACTCGGTGCTCGTGCCTTTCCCTACTATGTTCTGCCTATCTTTTAGATGGACTATTACCTTATTCCCCTTTAGATTTCGCATCAGACGGCTGGACTTGAGATGCTCCTCACCTTCTTCCCTTCCAGCCTGGACTGTGAACATTAGTCTGTGGATCATCTAAACATACGGCTCTTGCCCTTTGGTGGGCCCCCCTCCCGGGTAAGCGTTCCCTATCAGGTGATGACTTTAACTATCTGTAACACCTGTCCCCTTATTCCGCTTTTTAATCTTGCCTATTATCTCTATCTATATCTAGACAGGAATGGCCCTGTTCATGCTTTGGGCCATCTCCCCTCTTCCTCCCTCAGTGATTGATTCGTCTCCCATTTACATACAGGGTATTCTACTCCCGACGCTCTAAAAAAATATCTCAGGCGAGCAGCCCATTCCAGGTTGT
Source organism: Triturus cristatus (assembly GCF_964204655.1). Lineage (NCBI taxonomy): Eukaryota > Metazoa > Chordata > Amphibia > Caudata > Salamandridae > Triturus > Triturus cristatus. The sequence continues at coordinate 1,153,582,503 of NC_140591.1, read as the reverse complement.
TTTCCTTGACTGTTACCTATTGGACCATTCCCGGGGTAAGCTGCCTCTTAATATATATACATTCTTGCTATTCTATCTCTGCTCCTCTCCCCCTTTTCAACCTTTTCCCTTTACTCCTTTCCTTCTTTTTCTTTCCCCCCTCATTTTCTTCTGATTATCCGCCTACCCTTCGGAAGCTTCCTTACCGTGTTCCTGCCTTCTTCTGCCATTGAACTGATGCACCTATCCATTAGATGTAATAGTTTGGTATTACCGACACCATTTAGAAGAACTTACCTCTAATAGCGTCCTGCATTGAAAGGTATTGTTTTCCTAATGTCTGTTAGCCCTTTTTGAATGTCTTTTTATCTCGTTTGCATTATTCTTTATTTCATCATTAATCCTGTCTCTACACTCCCGGGTCATTGATCGCAACATTATTGCTTAGCTCTGAACTTATTCACTCCACGCTTTGGGTGAGGTGGTTTTTTCTTCTCATCTACATCTCCCATACTATTTGTTCCTCTTTTTTTCATTTTTCGGATGCACTTCGGTTCTATCTACCTCCAGTTGTGCATGAGGCTGGTCCTATGTATCTCTTACATTATCTTTTTCTTTACTGGGCCTTCTTTGACGCATATTGTGAATATCATTCTCTAACATCCCTGTGACCCTCCCATCTCTATGATAATTTTGGAGGTGACACTAATATATCAGCTCGTTTGTTGAATTGTCTACCTTTTCTTTAAAAAAAAAAAAAAACCCTTGATATGTTGATGTATGTTTTATGTCTTATGATTCCACGACAGGTTTCGCCTGTTTTGTCCCACACGCCTCTCATCATCGTTGCCCTGATGAAGGTGTAGCCCTGACTGGGCGAACACCGAAACGTACGTTGGCTCTTACCTTCTCGTGCCCATCAGAAGATTCTACATGCCCCTATGAATTGGGAACACACGAGTTTGCATTGTGGATGTTTATTTTAAATCCAATTGAAAATTAATATGGATTATTGAAGTGTATATGTTTGTCTTGTCTTATTTATGAGTATGATGTTTGATTGAGTTGTCTATATTTCTTCTTTGTGTGGGACCTTTTGTTCAGGTGTAAAAACTGCATTGCCTGTTACATTGTCCAAATTTTTATGTAAACACTATTATCACGATCATTTAAACTCAAATAAATTCCGATTTGTTATATCTTCTTTTTCTGTCTGTTTTGGCCCTGTGCTCCTTTGTATAAATTTGACCCAGTTGTGGGCATACCATTAATCAGTTTAGTGTAGACAGTGGGTTGTGCTTTCTTCGATTGACTTTGTTGTTCCCTTTTCCCCTGTCTACCTATCCCACCTTTAGGGACCCCCCCTTTTTTGGTCCATTTCTAGTGTTTTCACTGTGTTACCGTGTGTTATGTGCAAACGCTTTACACATCGCCTCTGAGATAAGCCTGACTGCTCATGTCAAGCTACCAAGGGGGTGAGCAGGGGTTATCTTAGTTGCGTTATCCTCTTACACTGACTGGAAAATGGGTCCCTACTTGGACAGGGTTCAAACTACTACCAACTAGAGACCCCCATTTCTTACAGGGGTATAATGCAGCTAACTCTAGCCCCTGCAGAGCAGGTAGCACCCAATCCCCAGGTGCCCCCAACCCTTCAAGTGGGGCAGAGTCAGCCCAAAACCAATGCATATCTGTGAGATGTGGGTAACTGGGGGCCTCTCATCACATTTTGAAGGGGGCCATAATGTTGCATTATACAACTGAACAGACATTTATGAGGCTTGAAGGTGGAACATCTGTGTTGCTTTCCTACACTTGGCATCATCCGACACGTACTTGCATCATGTTTGACCGTTATATTATGCTTCCAGTATACCAGAAGCACTGACCATTAAAGTGATGGAGGGACCTGAGGGAGTAGAAATGAAAAGTTTTCAGTGCATCCGCAAAGTCAGCTGCATATTTAACACAAGAAGAATCAATTTGTTGACTGACCCTTTCAACTTCCATGATGGGTATTGGGGGAGGTTACAGAGCTTCAAATGTGTGAGAGAAGACAACAAGCAATACATCAGTAAGATGAGCGTGGTAAGATAGAGGCATATTGAGGATTGTATCCCTATCCTACCAGTGCTCTATTTGAACCGGTAGAGTCCACCGGCACTCATTTTTTGGGGACTAGCACTTATTTTTTCTGAATCGAACTTTGACCGAGAGCAAAAAAGGTGATACATGCAAATGGGAAAGGCGGAGGAACAGAAAGATGAAAATAGTGTCAAAAGGGGAGAAAGCAGTAACCTGCCAGAGTGAGGCAGAGAGTGTCTGTCAGTGAATTAAAGAGGCCTGAGGTGAGTTCAAGACAAGCAGCCTTGAGATTCATAGAACTAACATTTAATAGCGCTGGCTGCAGGCTTCTGAGCAGAGCTTTGGGCACAGGCTCTCTTTCTTTTACAAATTAAGCACTGCCACCAATTCATGGTTAGCATGGGACCGAAAATAGACCGGGGCACCAAAGAAAAGTGTCCCACATTAGTGAATAAGAAAGCTACAAAAGTGATCGTGTTTGCAAATTGAGGAAGTTTTGAGCTGGTAAAGACACGCTGTATGAGTGTATTGCAAGGTATGTAAATGTGCGTGGATTTCAGCAGGCTTCAGGCAATGTTTGTTTTAACATCAGGGAAATCAACAGTAAAACTCAGCATAGCAAGACCTTAAATTTTGATCACAAACAACCCAAACAAAACGGCCCACACACTGACCTTTCAGACCAGCCTGTCAGTCGCAACCTGATTGCCCTATTGGCTGTCTTATGTGTGAAGCAGGCCGGCTGCCCAACTCCTGTACGTGGCGCTGTGCTTCAGGTTTACATGAACATTAATGTTACTGTGAGTGCAGCAATACTGATCTCAAACCTCTTTTGCTCAGAATGCTCTGTGCTGTGTGTGAGCCGCTGTATGTGACTATGCCATGATATGAAGACGAGTGCAGACTTCCTTGCATTCCCTATTAGCAATGTTTTACACCAGCATGCCTCAAGATCAAAAGCAATCACAGTAGGTTGGGATCATACTTGTGAAAAGACATTAGTGCAAGTGCCTGGGATACTTAAAATGAGCAAAGACAATAGGCCAGTCCTTGGCAAGCATATTTTATTTTTCTGTTTTGTTTTTGCAGGAATATTAATGAAAATTTGAAAATTGAAAACATTGTCAGTGCAACAAATGCTTCACTCCTAAAATCTAAGGGGAGTATTTATCAAAGGTGAATCCAAACGTAAATGAGATTTATCAAGCCCCATAAGACCTCCTTGTGCAATCCTGAGGGGCTTGATAAATGTCGAGTAACACAAGGCAGTGCAAATCACTGCCTTGCATTACTGTGCAGCAGGAAGGCATGCCATGGGAGGAATGTGGGTGTTACAATGCATTTATCCATGGTTTCTGTTCATTCCCAGATTTACCGACATTGGTATGCCTGGGAATGCATCAGAGTTGCACGCCTCTCCACCAGAGTGCAACAAAGAGAATCATTGAGAATCGTATCCTTTTTCTGACTGTGCAGCATTCTGCAGCACACTTAGAAAGAGGAAAATTCCTTTGAGGATTGTTTTTGTGTAGGAAGGTGTACTAGGATGTTGGAAAGCCCCACATACCCAAGTATGAACAGATCATTTCATACCCTCAATTTTTAGGAAGTCACTGTGTGAACATACCCCAAGTTCCAGGCCTTTGGCTGCTCAGAGAGCAAGCTTTAGTCCAGCCTAAGCATCCCCTGAGGCTCTGCCTAAAACAGATGGAGAACAAATAAGGCTAATCAAAATGAATCCTATCATAATCAACACGCCCTTATGGCCTTTAATTGTACGTTTTGTGTAGGACCTTGTTATTACTCTCTTGTTGCACATGAGGCCTACATCACACATAGGCACTTCACTACTTAGTTACACACTCGGTCATCGCTCCTATAGCGCACACTCAGTGTACTTAAGCTTTATTACACATTCAATTTACATCACACAGTTCTCATATACTCTCTGTACGCCAATCCTTATCACCTGCTATCACCACACAAACACTGATGATCAAAGGCCAACACCATCGTTGGCCATCAAAGGCCACTAATTCAGCATCACCACATAAACCCTATCACAGACTAATTGTATGACTGATGATAGGGCCTTCTTTAGCGATGTTGGCGCCCGGTGCGACAATCATTTTTTGTGCCCCACTTCATGATTTCCTCATAAGATTCCCTCATTACCACCACACAAAAGTGCTCCTCATCTCTCCATACCCCCTCTTACATCCATTTCATTTATTTTAAAACACTGGTAGAGTCTGGCTTTACTATTAAGAATGGATATCTACCCCCCAAAAGAACCTATTCAGCAACATTAGGAAAATATAATGAAAGACTAGGGAAAAAAATATAACGTCCTAACTTTTTTTATGCAGTTTGCATGCAGTTCTTTAATGGGAGTTTGTAACAGCCACTGTTCTATAATAGGGTTATATCTTATGAACTGTGTTAACAAAAGAAACTCTGTGACAAAAGCAGTAATTCTCTCTGCTATCCACATAAAATACAGATCTGTGATCTGCACGCTACGTGTTTTTTGCAGCAGGCATATTAATCCTTTGCACTATTTTATGGTTTGTCAAAACTCTGGTCTCTCTCTCTCTCTTTGTTATGTTATGTTAGGTTAGTAATATTTTTAAAGTGCAGCAATTACCCTAGGGTGTCCTGTCACTAGTTACTTATCCGATAGGCAAAAAACGGAGGTAACAAGTTTTATTTAGCAAAAAGTCAGGTTTTTAAACAGTTCCTAAAAGTTAAAGATCCGTGGCATTTCTTAGATGAAACAGAAGGTCATTCCAGGCTTTCGCCACACAGAAGGCAAAGCTTCTACCACCCCACAAAACTTTTTTTGTGTGTGGCACTGAGACCAACTTGGCACCCAGTGAGTGAAGTGTCCTTTTTGGTGTATACCACTGGAACTGCCATTTTAAATAGTCTGGTCCTTACCTTGAAGAGCTTTAAAAACCAAACAGAGGGATTTGAAACGCACTCAACTCCTTACCGGGAGCAAGTGCAGTTTTTTATTTCCTTGGATATGGGAGAGAACCTGGACGTACCAGTGAGGAGTCTAGCGGCTGCATTTTGCAGAAACTGGAGTTTGTTTGTGAATCTTTGTTGAATATTTAAATAAAGGCTATTGCAGTAGTCCAGCCTCAACAATACCAGTGCCATGACCACTGTTTGCCGGCTACCCAAGGGTAAAAACGGCAGTATTTTCCTGACTGTTCTAAGCACATAGGCTGTTGTTGATACGACTGCATTTACTTGATCACCAAAGGTAAGTCTCTCATCCACTATTACTCCCAAGTTTTTTACCTTTTTTGAAGGCAACAGGAGAGAGCCCATCGAGTCAGGCCACCAATTTGGTGTCCAAAAGTTGGTATCCTTTCCAAACAATAAGACGTCTGTTTTGCCTGAATTAAGCTGTAAACAATTCTCTTACATCAATCTCCCAACTGATTTCATACACTCTTGGAAGCGTTTATCCATACCCACCTCCTGGCCAGGTAGCAGAGACACCACAATTTGAGTTTGATCAGCATACGAGGTGAGACCAAATCCAAATGCACTGATAATGGAGGCCAAGGATGAAACATACACCTTAAAAAGCGTAGGGCTCAGAGAGGACCCCTGTGTGACACCACAGGGCAGTGAAAAATGTTTAGACTGGTATTCACCCAGAGCAACAATTTGTCCTCTGTCAGATAGAAAAGATCTTAAAAGATCCCAGGCTTTGGATTGGATCCCACATGCCTTTAAACAGTCCATCAGAATGTCATGATAGACCGTATCAAAGGCAGCGGACAGATCGAATAGGATCAGAGCCGCCCTGCCACCCTGCTCCACAGCTTCTTTGATCTCCTCTGTGGCCTTAATGAGAGCAGACTCGGTACTATGTCCCTCTCTAAAGCCATACTGGGAGGGATCCAATGCTTCTCTCTCAGCTAAGAAGGTACTAATTTGAGTATTCATGATTTTTTCAATCAATTTAGCTGGAAGCGGAAGACGTGAAATCGGGCGAAAATTATTAGGATCCTTAGGGTCCAAGCTAGGCTTCTTTAGAAGGGGCAATATAGAGGCCATTTTCCAGCGTATAGGGAAATGCCCTGTTTCAAACATGCTGTTAAAAATAGAAGACAGTGATAAAGCAATCGGACCTGGGGCCAATTTGGCTACCACGATCAGGCATGGATCATAGGGTGACCCCGATGTGGCTGCCATGAGAAGCCCAAAAACATTGTCAGGTGACACTGGCAAGAATTTATCAAAAGTAGCAGTGGAAATCCTTGTGGGCTTGAATTCCTCCCTTGCCGTGTTCATCCTGGCAGCACTTGAACCACTAAAAGCCAAAAAGATAGTCCCCACTTTGGTCAAGAAGAACTTGCCGATATCTTCACAGAGTTCCTGACTTGACTGAACTTTGTCTGGGTTTTGAGAGGCCAGGCTAGAGACAGTTCTAAATAATTATTTTGCCGAATTCTTCGCTAGATCAATATAGGTTGCATAAAACTTTTGTTTAGCAGAGAATAGGAGTTGTTTATATTTCTGCAGGCTGTTTTTGTAAAGCTTTTTCTCTGTTTCTTTATAGCCTTTCCTCCAGCAAATCTCTAGACATTTGCAAATTAGTTTTTGATTTCTCAGGTCCTCTGTAAACCATGGATTAGAGGGTTGTGATCTTTTGGCAAAAAGAGTTTTTTCTGGGGCTATTTTATCACAGGCTTTCTCCAGCTATTTTGTATATACAGTGGTGGCTTTTAACACTCCCACCGGCACATGGCCAGCTGTGGAGGTAAGGAGCTCCTGCAAAGAAGTCCCCTTAATTTTGTTCCAGGCTCTGGTTACTATTCGACCGTTTGAGTGTAGTCCTCTTGCGCGCTGGGCTGTCAACGTCAACTCAGATTGGACGGCAGCATGATCAGACCACACGAGAGGTAAAACGCCTATGAACTGCAGGCCAGGGTGGTTAGAAAAAATACCATCCAGGGTATGTCCTGCCGCATGAGTAGGACGAAATACCTGCTTCCTCAGGTCTGCGCTGTTCATCATATCAGTCAGAGTCACTGTGTCAGGATCAGTAGAACCCTCCAAATAAAAATTTAAATCTCCCATAATTGTATAGGCGTCGGTGCAAAGGCCTTCTTCCAATAGGTTTCCAAGTGAAGCTATAAAGGTGTTCCTAGCTCCCGGCGGTCTATACAAGAGAATACCTTTAAAGGTATGATGGTGAGATAGGCTGAGAATAAAAGACATGGCCTCACACGCTGCAGTTGGGGCAGGTCAAAATGCTGCACTAATCGAGATATGGTAGATCACTGCCAATCCCCCCCTTCCTAAGAGGCCTATTTAAAGTATAGCATAATAACCCTGGTGGGGTGGCTTTCACTAAGTCTGGACCAGAGGACTCATAAGTCCATGCCCCTGTGATAAAAGCCATCTTTGAATCCCACTCCTCAATGAGCCTCGCGCATTCCATTCTATGCTCAACCAAGGATCTTGCATTAAGCTATATATATTTGAATACTTGAGTATCGTATCAGGCAGACCCTGTCCTTTTATCATCCATAGATGAGATGAGCTGATATAGGATCTTGGGTAGGGTCATTTACAGTTGGGGCATACCGCTGGAAGCGGTACAGGTAGTGAGTCGAAGGGGAGGCTAATACAGTCCCTACCCTTATCCGCCACCTTAAGTTCTAGCAGGGTTGTTTTAGCATAGGTACGAAGGAGGGTGTACCTGACATATAACTACCAGGGGTCCTGGCACTGAGTGCGGTCCGTACGCGGACGGGCACAGACAGGCTTCGCAATTTAAGTCCAAGTCAGGGAAATGCCTAGTCTGCTGACCAACGTACCCCCAAGATGGCGGCCCTGCCCGACTCAAACAAGTCTGAGCCAGTGCAAGCCAACACTTCAGTCCCCAGTGAGCAGCAGTTAACAGTTACAGGTACTCTAAAAACGATTTGATTTTTAAAATAGGGTGTTAAAATACATGAACCACAATGAGCAGTTGTGCAAAATTGGGAAACAGCCATTACAAGGCGCTCATAAACACTCATGACTATTACCATGCATCCTCTACAACGAATATGCCTTTACCACGCATGTCCGTCACCACAAATCCTTTACCACAAATATGAGTGGTAATGGCATGTTCGTTCTACGGATTCATGATAAAGGATAAAATGTGTTGATGGTCATATTATAGTGGCTGTTTTGATTGTTGTCTTTGTTGCTTTAACTTACTTTAGCATTACGGCTGGTGTGATGAGAGGAATCAGCAACTCTGAGGGCTGTAGAGGGATTGCTTCCGGCTTGTGAGACTTGCATCTGGGAGAGGCATTACGGGTGGTCCGACGATAGAAATCAGCAGTTATGAGGGCTGCAGAGGGGTTACCCCGGTCTGCTACACTCCGCACTTCATTGTTCCTGATGTGGGCCTTTTCAAAAGTGTTTGCCTTATCATAAACATCAGAGCCCGGAAGGCCAGCCTTCCCGCCAGCCACCTCTGAGACCCATGCTCGAAGCTCTGCCCGCCACTTTCTGAGAACCAGTCGGGCGCTGGAGGTCCTCTGCTCAGTCCCCGCTTCATTTTAGGGGCACAGGGCACCGACTAGTAAGTCTATTCAGCATATTCCACGGAAACATCAAGCAACTGTGCCGGTCTCAAGGTTCTGTCCTCCACTGTCTAGCTGTCTGCTTTGCGTGGAGCTCTTCCGATCAGTACTCGCTTCAATGAGTGATGTTGAAACACAACAAAGGTAAGTACTGGCAGCAGGGTTGTGTGGATTTAACTGTGAGTGAATATGTATGCTTGTGTTAATTTTTAACATGCATATGAGTTTACCAAACATGCCATTACAATGACATATTGGTGGTAATGACATGCGTGGTAAAACCATATGCGTGGTAAATGCATGCGTGGTAATGACGCATGCGTTGTACTGACGGCGAAGTATAGGCATGCGTGGTAGTTGCATGCGTTGTTCCATCATACAGCCTGAAAAATTCTGCTAAGGTGCCTTGATGTTCTCCCGGCTCAAGCTTCAGGAGCAATAACGCTGCGCACTTGTGCCTGCATCACAATTTAAGTCCAAGTCAGGGAAATGCCTAGTCCGCTGACCGACGTACCCCCAAGATGGCGGCACTGCCAACCTCAAATGAGTCTGAGCGAGCGCAAGCAAACACTTCAGTCCCCAGTGAGCGGCAGTTAACAGTTACAGGTACTCTGAAAACGATTAGATTTTTAAAATATGGTGTTAAAATACATGAACCACTATGTGCAAATGAGCAGCTGTGCAAATTTCTGCTAAGGTACGTCGATGTTCTCCCGGCTCAAGCCTCAGGAGAACTCTCTCTCTCTCTAACAGGAACATTAATCAGAAGAGTTATTGTGACATTGTTATGCTGCCTGAAAAATGGGTGCCCAAGGAACTCTGCTGCAGGTGCTTTTCAATTGTAAGTTATTGCTAAACACATTGCCCCCCAGAGGTCAGCGGCACCCTTCCCAGGTTAGTGCCAGGGACTTAAAGCAATCCTTAACAGTTGGGGATTACGCTTAGGTGGCAATTGAGTCTGTTTTCTGACTCTCGGAGCACGTTTGCTTGTTCCCTTTCTCTGACCTGTGTGGCCCTGTGATTCCTGGGGGTACCGGCTTCGTGTTGGTTCCTGCATCTCCCTCCCGCTGTCGCCTGCCATCGCGACCGCTGTGTGGGGGGAGCGCTCGACGGGACCACAATACCCAGGATCCCCTGGGATACGGAAGCGGGACTATCGCACTTTGCGCGCCAGGAGGCGCTACTTAACTGTCCCCGCCCCCGCGTCACGGGACGCGCGCGGGCGGTGCCGGGAGAAGCCCGGGACAAGGGCGGACCGTCTGTGGCCGTCAGGGGCTGAGGGAGGCCGGGCTGGGCCGATTCTCTTGGTTCCCGATACAAGTTCCTCATCTGCAGCTTCGTATTCACAAGAGGACTTTCGAGATAACTCAAGGGAGGGGGCTCGAGGGCTACCCATTGTTTTGCACACAGAACCCCAGATACAGGTATTCATACTTCTAGTAGAGGGCCTGTCAAGGTGCATTGTTATTCGTGTTTCGCCTGTTAACTTGGGTTGATAGCGTCGGTTAGCACTCATTGTAACATTTCTATGGGCTTGTCCCAAGTGTCTTCTTGAGATTTAGTAGGCCAAGGAAGAAGATACACGACATTATAAGTCTGTGAGCCTGAAGTCGTAACATGGGTAAATCCAAAAAAAACCCAATTAGATCAGGGGGTGGAGTGAAGGGAACTTTGGATGCATTCATTACGCGAGCCGAATCCTTGTTGACCCACGAAATACAGCTAACAGAGCGTAGGCTGTCCCTTGATTCCCTTCTGGCACATAAACGCTCGTCGTTGGGGACAATATCTGAGTGTGTCACTCCAGGAGTAAGCACCCCAGCAGGCCAGGGACTCCCTGTCCATAGCGTAACCCAGTGCACAAATTCACACCAATATGCCTGTACGTGGGGAACGGGAGCTACTGATTTCGGAGGGGTCTGAAAACACCATCTACCAATATGAACTCTCCCCTGTGAGATTAGAGGAAGATTTGATGGTAGAAACATCGGGAATTGGGGCAAAGGGAGACCAAGAGCAGGGGGGTATTACACCCGGAGGGGAGAGGGAGCCTAATGCATTAATAAGGAGGGAAAGGGAAGTGGTTACCCGCTCAAAAAAGCGTTATTGGTGCCAGTTTCTCCCCTAGAAACAGCTGCCTCAGAAGTCACAAGGACCACGGTTATCTTACAAAGCAACGGGACCAACAAAAATAGAATAGATAACAAACCCAAAAGAGGTGGGGCTAGAAAAGAACCCAAAGTTGTTGAGGACGGGACTAATAGGTCAGCCTGCCAACACTGCGAAATTCGCTCTTCTGTAAATGGGGTGGAATGGTCGCGGGAGATAATGAAAACATTAGAGGCCAACTTGGAAGCCCTTTTTGCTAAACATCTGGGTCCCATAGTGAAACATATAAAGAGAATAGAGGAGAAAGTTAGTAGGCTTCTAGAACAGAATAGCGGTGAACACCCAGTGCCCCCACTGAGCTCGAGACATGAAGGGTTAGGGATTGCACCTTGCCCTGTTAGTCCCTGTGAAAACAGAAGTAGGTTGGCAGGAAGTAAGTGGAGTGTTGATCCCACTCCCAGTAAGGATAAAGGCACCCCCCCTATTACTGTGCCCCATAGGCCACAACACGAGGGTAGTAAAAAAGGGCTCGGAGTAGCCAATAGCTCCCTAGATGATCAGGTGCATTGTACACCGGGGCTGCAGACGTTGGATTTACCCCCAGCTTCTTGTCCCTATACGATAGTCTTAGTGGGGGTTCCGGCCCATAACCAGGATAGAGAAGAGTCCACAAGCTCCCTGATAAATAAGGTCAATCATTGGATGTATAATAATGTGAAGGAGTTTAAGCCACAGAGTAGCCACATCCTTATGGCAAGGAGGGTAGCCTGGGTTGGACCCTCTGAGAAAAAGTTTGCAGGAGACTGCGTTATTGTTAATTTCAGACACACCGAGCTGGTAAAAGAACTGCTTATTTCCAGTTACGGGATTTTTGACAGAGGGACGAGCATAAAGATTCTCCCCCTGAACTTTTTTTACAGGGACTACTCAAAAGAGTCAGGCCAAGTGACACGCAGAAGAGGGGAAATTCCCAATACAAGGGCCAACAGACTGGGTTCAGTATCAAACAGGTTCATCCCGTTGTTTGATGCGGCAGTGATGGATGAACTGGACTGACTGACCCAAGGTGCTAACAGGGAGATTCCCCCTCTCCCAGTTAGCCCAATGCTAAGGGATACTGTGGGTCCCATGGGAAATTCTCTTCCATCTGTTATCCCCCCAAATGAGGTTTTGCTTAACCCCTCAGACAAGAGTATTGCATTGGCAACGAGTAGTCTAGCAGGACTTCTCCTCAAACACAGGCTATTCCAGCTAGGAGAGAGATAAATCACTGACCCCTGTGCCCCACACAGACGGTCGCTCACCTCTCACTGCTGCTGCCCGTCGCCTGCTGCTGCCTGTCGCCTGCTGCTGCCTGTTGCCTGTCGCCCACCTGCTGGTACCGACCCCGCTCACGCCGCTCCCTCCTCACCTGCGCTGACCTCCGCTTCACGCCGCTCTCCTCCTGCTGCTGCTGGCCACTCTCCTCGCCTCCTCGCCGCCGCCGCTGCCCCGGTCACTCGCCTTCCTGGTTTCCCGCCGCTGAGCCCGCAGTCCCGCCTCTCCTCCCTGCCCATTGGCCACCCAGCCTCCCGCCTCCCAGCGGACCCTCCCTCCCGGCTCCTTACTTAAGGTGACCGCGGCGGGCTGGTCAGTGTGACCCCTGTGCCCCACACAGACGGTCGCTCACCTCTCACTGCTGCTGCCCGTCGCCTGCTGCTGCCTGTCGCCTGCTGCTGCCTGTTGCCTGTCGCCCACCTGCTGGTACCGACCCCGCTCACGCCGCTCCCTCCTCACCTGCGCTGACCTCCGCTTCACGCCGCTCTCCTCCTGCTGCTGCTGGCCACTCTCCTCGCCTCCTCGCCGCCGCCGCTGCCCCGGTCACTCGCCTTCCTGGTTTCCCGCCGCTGAGCCCGCAGTCCCGCCTCTCCTCCCTGCCCATTGGCCACCCAGCCTCCCGCCTCCCAGCGGACCCTCCCTCCCGGCTCCTTACTTAAGGTGACCGCGGCGGGCTGGTCAGTGTGACCCCTGTGCCCCACACAGACGGTCGCTCACCTCTCACTGCTGCTGCCCGTCGCCTGCTGCTGCCTGTCGCCTGCTGCTGCCTGTTGCCTGTCGCCCACCTGCTGGTACCGACCCCGCTCACGCCGCTCCCTCCTCACCTGCGCTGACCTCCGCTTCACGCCGCTCTCCTCCTGCTGCTGCTGGCCACTCTCCTCGCCTCCTCGCCGCCGCCGCTGCCCCGGTCACTCGCCTTCCTGGTTTCCCGCCGCTGAGCCCGCAGTCCCGCCTCTCCTCCCTGCCCATTGGCTACCCAGCCTCCCGCCTCCCTGCTGACCCTCCCTCCGGGCTCCTACTTATGACGCCCCTTCCGCGACCGCGCAGCGGACGCGCGCAGCGGGAGCGCCGATTGAGCGCCGAAGGTGCGCCAAAGGTAAGCCCGTCTGCGCCCGTCCGCGCCTGGACCGCGCCCAGCGCCAGACCCCCTGGCCCCCGCGCCCGCCAGCCCCCCCGCAGGACCTACGACTTCGCTACGCTCATCGCACTCAAACCCGCCCGAGCCCCCGGATGCCACCGAGCGTCCCCGCGACGCACCCATGGACCCTTCGACTGCCGATCCTGCAACTTCTCCTGCCTCCGAACAAGCACCACGCCCACCAAGACGGACAACAGCAACCACCTCAAGTGCATCCTGATCAACACCCGTTCCATCCACAGACACGCCGTGGAACTCTGGAACCTCCTCGACACCGCATCTCCAGACGTCGCCTTCCTCACGGAAACCTGGATGAACGACTCCTCAGCCCCCGACATCGCCATAGCCATCCCGGACGGCTACAAGATCATCAGGAGGGATCGCAACAACCAGACCGGAGGGGGCATCGCCATCGTTCACAAAAGCACCATTCGCATCTCGACTGACTCCACCGACGCATTCAACACCGCCGAATACCTGCACTTCCAGATCCACACCGACCCCAAGACTACCCTCAGAGGCACCCTCATCTACAGACCCCCGGGACCACGCGCACAGTTCTGCGAAGACATCACGGACTTCATCAGCCCTCACGCCCTCCCCTCCACCGACTACATCCTCCTCGGAGACCTCAACTTCCACCTGGAGAACAACAACGACCGCAACACGACCACCCTGCTGGACAACCTCGCCAACCTCGGACTCCAGCAACTGGTCAACACCCCCACCCACTACGCCGGCCACACGCTCGACCCCCTCTTCTCATCCAGCAAGCACATCACCTTCAGCCACTGCACCGGACTCCACTGGACTGACCACAGCTGCGTCCACTTCAGCTTCAAGAAGAACACGGTCCACCACCACCCGAAGCAGGTTCCCCACAGAAACTGGAGCAAGATCACCGTCGACCAGCTCACCACCTCCCTCAGCCAGAACCCACCGGTCCGGACAACGGACCCTAACACAGCAGCCCTCGACCTCACGCAATGGCTGACCTCCTGTGCCAACGACCTCGCCCCACTGAAGAACCCACTCACCAGGCCCAGAAGCAAGAAGGCCCCCTGGTTCACCGATGAACTCAAGGACTCCAAGAAGGCCTGCCGCACCCTCGAGAAGGCCTGGCTCCTCGACAAGACCACCGACAACATGACCGCCCTCAAACTCGCCACCCGCAGACATCACCAGCTCATCCGCACCACCAAGAAGAAATCTTTGAAGGAACGACTGGACAAGAACGCCCATGACAGCAAGGAGCTCTTCAACATCGTCAAGGAGTTCTCCAACCCCAGCACCAGCAACAACGACATCACTCCCTCGCAGGACCTCTGCGACTCCCTCGCCTCGTACTTCCACCGCAAGATCGCCGACATCCACAACAGTTTTGGCGCTCCACCCCCGCACCCATCGACCGAACCTACGCACCCCGCCGCTATCCTCCAGACATGGACCAAAGTGACCCTCGAAGACACGACACGCATGATGAACACCATCCACTCCGGATCTCCGACCGACCCATGCCCCCACCATGTCTTCAACAAGGCCGCCTCTACCATCGCACCCCACCTCCGAGACATCATCAACGCCTCCTTCGACACAGCCACCTTCCCAGAGAGCTGGAAGCACGCCGAGCTCAGCGCACTACTGAAGAAACCAACTGCGGACCCGACCGACCTCAAGAACTTCCGCCCTATCTCGCTCCTTCCTTTCCCTGCCAAAGTCATCGAGAAGGTCGTCAACAAGCAGCTGGCCGCCTTCCTCGAGACGAACGGATCCCTCGACCCATCGCAATCCGGATTCAGAGCCAACCACAGCACAGAGACCGCCCTCATCGCAGCCACCGACGACATCCGAGCCCTGCTCGACAAAGGTGAAACAGCGGCACTCATCCTCCTTGACCTCTCCGCAGCATTTGACACTGTCTGCCACCGCACCCTAGTCCAACGCCTCAACGACACCGGCATCCAGGGGATTGCTCTGGAATGGATCATCTCATACCTCTCCGGCAGAACACAGAGAGTACGCCTCCCTCCGTTCCGCTCTGAGGCCACCGAAGTCATCTGCGGCGTCCCGCAAGGATCATCGCTCAGCCCCACTCTCTTCAACATCTACATGAAACCCCTCGCTGCCATCGCACGCCAACACAACCTCAACATCATCTCCTACGCCGATGACACCCAGCTGATTCTCTCCCTGACCAGAGACCCAGACACCGCCAAAGCCGACCTACACGAAGGGATGAAAGATGTCGCCGAATGGATGAACATCAGCCGCCTGAAGTTGAACACGGACAAGACAGAAGTCCTCATCCTGGGACCATCGCCCTCTGCATGGGACGACTCCTGGTGGCCCCCGGCCCTGGGCACCGCACCCAAGCCAACGGACCACGCACGCAACTTGGGCGTCATCCTGGACTCCTCCCTGTCGATGACCAGACAAGTCAACGCCGTCTCCTCATCTTGCTTCCACAACCTCCGCATGCTCCGCAAGATCTTCAGATGGATCCCGACTGAGACCAGGAAGACTGTCACCCAGGCCCTCGTCACCAGCAGACTAGACTACGGAAACACCCTCTACGCCGGTACAACAGCCAAGCTTCAGAAAAGACTTCAGCGTATCCAGAACGCCTCCGCCCGTCTCATCCTGGACGCCCCCCGACGCAGCCACATCTCGAACCACCTAAGAGACCTGCACTGGCTCCCTGTCAACAAGAGGATCACGTTCAGACTCCTCACCCACGCACACAAATCCCTCCACGACCTGGGCCCAAGGTACCTCAACGACCGCCTGACCTTCTACACGCCCACCCGACAGCTACGATCCGCGTACCTCGCCCTCGCCGTCGTCCCTCGCATCCAGAGAGCCACCGCCGGAGGAAGATCCTTCTCCTACCTGGCGGCTAAGACATGGAACTCCCTGCCCGTCCACCTGCGGCTGACCCAGGACCACCTCGCCTTCAGGAAACAGCTTAAGACCTGGCTGTTCGAGCAGTAGCAGACCCCCTCCCCCAGCGCCTTGAGACCCTTCCGGGTGAGTAGTGCGCGTTATAAATTCCTTGATTGATTGATTGATTGATCACTAGGCTGAGGAACTTAGGGTGGTATCGTGGAATATCGCAGGGATCTCAACCAAATTAAAAAATAAGGAATGCTTGGATTTCAGTCGAAAATTCCACATTATCTGCCTACAGGAAACGTGGGAGACGGACAGTAGTGCCCCGCCCCTAGAGGGGTATAAAATGTTTTTTGTTCCTGCCGAAAATCTATAATGGGCCGAGCTAAAGGGGGTTTAATAACGTACGTGTCTCTCTCCCTACAAGGGTCCTGGGTTGTCCTGGGCTGGAGTTCGGACAATATCCAGGGTATCAGTTATTGCAAGAAGGGCTTAAAATTCGTTTTGATAAACTTCTATAATGCGGGCCAATCAATGCAGAGGTTGAATGAGCTCAAGGACAGATTGGCAGACTTGCACGACAGGGGAAATAGCCACCCTAATTTGATTTTAGTGGGCGATTTTAACTGTCACCAATGCCCATATTTGAAATGGGGAGGGGTAAAATGGGACTCTTGTCCATCCATAAAGGATTGGCACTTAGAGCACACAACGGAAGGCAGCGAACTAAGTAAGATCCTGGGCATATATGATTTAGCCCCTACGATGGACTTAATCAAGCCCAGGAACTTTAATACTATTAATCCTTCTTTTAAAGGCAGGGGCAGGGATACAATTATTGATTTTATCTTTGTTTCACATAGTTTTAAATGTAAGGTCATAGATTTTAGTATAGAAATTAGTATTTTTAGTGATCATAACCCTTTGGTGCTGTCCCTGAGGGATTTGGATTTATCTATGCAGCCAAGGAATAGGATGATGAGGGGAACATTGGAAGCAATAGACCAGGGCAGGCGTATACGTTGGACCAACATAGATGGGGAAGCATTTTTTAAAAAACTTATTGCATCCTCAGAAAGTGGGATATGGAAGTGCTTAAATCAGGAAGTTGAGGGTAAAGAACTGATAAGTGCTTTTGAAAGTACGGCAAGGGACATTGATAGGTTACTGAGGGCCAAATCATCGCCTATGCCTAATCTTTCACCAAAATGGTTCGACAAAGCATGCTCCAGAGCCCAAAAAGAATTGAAACGGGCACTCAAAATGGTACCTAAGGATAGGAGTAGGATAGTGGAATGCAGAGCTCAATACAAATCGGCCATAAAAAAGAGGAAACACACTATCTACTACGAGGCCTGGGAGAATTTGAGGGAGGCAGCTGAGAGGCAGCTGAGAAGAGAGACATGTCCAGATTTTGGAAGGTGATTAATGACCCCAGTTTCCAGGCACCGAATAATGAGAAGGTGGCCTGCCATGTCCTGCCTGAAGCATAGGTATCTCATTTTAAGAACCTGTATAATCATGGTAGCCCCACTGCCCGACAAATCACAGATGTGGGCATTTTACCAAGCTCTTGTTCGCAGTTTGGAGTGGGTGAGATTAAAGTTGGAATATATGCCCTGACACGGAACAAGGCCCCAGGACCGGATGGGATTCCCCCGATTTATTTTTGTCCCAGGTCGACCTATGGGCACCTATACTCACGAGAGTTTTTAACACGGCAGTTGAAATGGGAATGCCCAGGTCTTGGTCAACTGCTAGTATTGTTCCCCTATTTAAAAAGGGCAACAAGTGCGACCCTCAATGTTAACCCCCGATCTCACTATTTGACGTGTCAGCAAAGGTTCTAGGGAAGGTAATCCTAAACCGCCTAATGGACTGGGCAGAGGAAAATGAAATTATTACCGACACTCAGTGCGGTTTTAGAATGGGCCGTTCCACCTCGGACCAATGCCTTAACCTATATAACCTGGTGGCAAAGTACACCGTGGCAGGTGAGGGGACAGTCTTTCTAGCCTTCATGGACCTGACAGCAGCTTTTGACCGGGTTAAGCAGGAAAAGTTGTGGGAGATTTTAGAGCTGTTAGGGGCCGATTTAGGTTTGATATTCATCTTAAAAACATTACATATGAACACAACAGCTCAGGTCAGATACAGTAATGAGGGGAATCTTACTGACCATTTCTCATGTACTAGGGGTGTGAGACAAGGTTGCATCTTGGCGCCCTTTTTATTTACGCTATATATAAATGGTTTGGACAAAGCACTTGGAGAGTTGGGGGTAGATTGTCCTAGAGTTGCCAATAGAAGCATACCTGTCCTCTTATACGCGGATGATGCAGTACTCCTGTCGCGTACAGGGAGGGGACTGCAGTCTCTTATTGTTGGCTTCTGTGGGTTTATGGCAAATTTAGACCAATCTCCCAATTTAACAAAATCATACGTTATGGAAGCAGGAAAAAGACCAACGAGGAATTTTATTTTCAAAATTGGGGGTCACAAATTAGAGAAGGTCGAGGTCTTTAATTATCTAGGGATAATTTTCGACAAACACCTCAATTTTAACACACTAATCTCAGAAAAATGTAAACATCAGTCGAGTACAATGGGCTCAATCATGAATCGAGCTACGAGACTAGGCCGCTGGTCACCGAACGAAATACTGCATTTATATAACTCAATTTGTTGCTCCAAAATTATGTATGGGAGTGAGGTTTGGCGATTCAGAAATACTTCCATGATACAACTGGAGGAAAACAAGTTTCTTAGAAGGATTCTGCAAGTCCCTCAAAGCATACCGGCCCACATTGTTCACGAGGAGCTAGGGCTTCCTTACATTACTGACAGACTAAGCATTAAACCAATAATGTGTTGGATTAAAATTTGGACCAACCCTGAGGCTAGTCTAAGTAGACAAATAATTAAGGATTGCATTAATAGGGACAAAGGACATAGGATACCGTGGCTTAAATATGTGAAGGATACTTTGAAGTGGCTGGGCTTTGCTAGTTATTTTGATGAGCCCACGTCCCTGACGCCCCAGTTAAAAGTAGTTATAAAAGCTGAATACCTCAGGCGTCTAGCCTGCGCACGGGAAGACAGTGAAATACTGAAAGGGTCAGTGCGATCACACATATTAACGAAGTCTGTAGCAGGTTTAGAACCCTACCTGGCGCAGATATATAATAAAAATGATAGATTTTTAATGACTAGATTCAGACTGGATATTTTACACCACATTTTAGCTGTTCCCGCAGGGTTCACAAGAGATATTGGGTCAAAGGGTCCGTGCGGCTGCGATCTGGGATCTCCGCAGGATACCCTCCATTTTGTATTCTTTTGTCCATTATATGAATACCCACGGGCAGTTTTCTTAAAAACCATCTTAAGACTGAATAAATTTACCCAGGTAAGGGTAGCACTCTTATACCTGAAACTCTCCTCGGAACCCCTTACTTTGTTTTGCACCGTGAACTTGTTAAGACTAGCTGCAAAATTAAGGAAGTCTAGATGTGAGGTGTAAGCAACTTTGCTTGTTGGGCACAGAGGGTTGGGTTTTATGATTAAAGTTGCCTCTTAAAACTTATATATATATTTTGCACACAACAGTAGACATTACCGAGGATGTATGTAAATTATGAAATGTATGGTATAGTGTATTTGGGATGTGTCATGATGTTTTAATATGATATAGCTTATTTTAAAAGGGATTTTTTAAAACTGGCTATGATCAAGCATTTTCAAGAATTTTATTGTGTTGGTATCTCGTATTCCATAGCTGTCAGCACCCTGCACTTTAAAATATTATGAATTCGCAGCCTCTTTATAAGTTTTCTTGTAATTCTGTTATTAAGGCCCCGGACAAACCCTGTAGAAATGACTTATTTTAAATATTATAAGATCATTTGCTCATATTATTGTATTGTGAAATGTGTAAATGTTTTGCTCTTTTCTTGGATGTTTCAATATCCGAATAAAGATATTTTGATGATGGAAAAAAAAAAAAGAGTTAATCACCTGCATGGGGTCCATAGGGCACTTAACAAGATGCGAAGTAAATCCCTGGGGGCTCGAATACGTTCTGAGATGCTGTTTGGGGTGACAATGTGGATCTCAGACCACGATAGTGTCAGTACAGTGGCTGTTTTGACCTTTCCTAAACATTCCTTAATTACGACTCGCAAATTGTGAGTCGCAATTAAGGAATGACTTCCCATTCATTCCTTTGGGCCTACAGGCCCATAGGAATGAATGAGAATTGCATGCGCAATTTGCGAGTACCCAATAGTTATTTGCAAATTGCGCATGCAATTTCAAGGGTGCAAAAAGGACACCCAGTTCTACCCCTGAAATTGCAATGTGAACACATGTTGCGCACACACATGCCCGAAGGGCATGTGTGTTTGTAACCAGGAACTTTGAAAAATTCACTTTAAT
Organism: Triturus cristatus; assembly: GCF_964204655.1. Taxonomy (NCBI): domain Eukaryota; kingdom Metazoa; phylum Chordata; class Amphibia; order Caudata; family Salamandridae; genus Triturus; species Triturus cristatus. The sequence continues at coordinate 1,153,561,941 of NC_140591.1, read as the reverse complement.
GCATTTTTCTACGTTTTTGCAAATTACCATCAAGTTCCAATTGATGGTATTTTGCGACCCCTAGTTTCTAAATCGCTATTTGCGATTTCATCATGCATTGTATTTAGGGAATGGCAATTTGAGATTCCCTAAATGCAATCGCAATTATGCAATCTCTATTTTTGCGATTACTTAAATTGCATTTTTTGCATTTGGGATGATGCATCCCAAATGCAAAATTACCGGTCGCAAATTGGCAGATTCTGAAAATCTGCCTGTTTGTGACTGGATTTTCAGTTGGTGCATGGGGCCCCAAGTCCTTAGTTTATGGTGTACAAATAATGCGTAGATCCCAAGGATTAGTAGGAATTTCACAATACCACTTGTATTAGCCCAGTCCCACACACCTCCCCTTTTGTCACATCATAATCTTTAACTTCATGTTCTCACAATCTTCAGTTTATCACTTCATCCCTTTACAGCAACTCATCTTTAGTCAGCCTGCCTTTTTATGGTGAGTGACAAATATTGGGAGATAGAACATTGGTGGTCAGAGTCAGTGGTATTGTATGGGCCTGATAGTGCGAGAATAGTGTGAGCAATTGCTTTTTGTATTGGTGGATATCGATGTGAGCATATGGGTGTGTGGCATTTACTGAATTTTGTGGTAATTGATTAAATTAACTCTTGGAGACAGAGAGAGAGAGAGAGAGAGAGAGAGAGAGAGAGAGAGAGAGAGAGAGAGAGAGAGAGAGAGAGAGAGAGAGAGAGAGAGAGAGAGAGAGAGAGAGAGAAGGGAGAGACCAAAGTAGAAAGAGATTGAGAGTGAGAGAGGAAACCTTTCTCTGCACTAGGCTTAAAAAGCCAGAAGCTGGTTTAAAGAGATAGGAAGTCGGACCACAAAAGCATGTAACACCTACTCCAGTGGCAGTGCACTGTAGGATGAGCTAGTACAGACTTTGCAGAGATCTGGAATAGACACGCCACAAACATAGGTCAGTGGGTTAAGCACGTGCTGTAGACATCTGTGTGCAATCTGCAAGTCACAAGTTAGAATGTCTACAGTGCAGGCATAGTCATCTGTTCTTGCAAGTTTAATTGGATGAGAATCATTACAATGGCCATAAGCCTGGGATAGATAAAGTACCCCTTCAATTGCTCCTTTTTTCTTGGTGTCCACACTGCTGCGGTAGTGCTGTACCTGTTGTGTGTGTGTGTGTCATTGAAACATGACAATACCTTTTCACTGTACATGGCACAACATATGCTTTGTCCATGTTTGGTTTTCTCCCTACAGCCGCAGAATTGCCCTTTTTTCAACTCACGAAAGGGATTCTCTGGTGACCACAGTTGCCACCTGGCCAATATTTTACTAGCCTGATATGAACAGGAAAGTGAATTGGAAGTAAAATTACCTGGGATGTTCTATATGAGGCAGATTTACCTGAACCCTCTTTTCTTCCCCACAACTCAACTGCTATTCTCCGACCACACTGGAAGAAGAAATGATAACATTGGTTGAACCGGATGATTTTGGTCATGAGACTACCTTGGAACCAATCAGGGAACAACACAGTTGTTTTAAGGATCATCATCCAGCACCAGAAGACGAAGAAGAAGAAACCAATCCGGAAGTGAGACCCACACCGATTGAGAATCCTCCAGGCCACCAGGAGCTGAGACTGACCTGGTTCCTTTCTTGAAGTTGGCAGAGAGGAAAGACACAGGGTTTCAGTAATCCAAACCCCATAACTGCTGGAATCCCAATAGAAAATCTCAGCCATGGTAACAGCTGTGAAGAGAAGACCAGCAACTTCTTGGTATCGGCATCCCTGAGTTCCACACGGAGTGGAAGACTAGGACCGAGCCCACAAAAAGACATTTCTGGACAACCATGGCTTAGCCAGGCATGGGGCCAGATTTGAGTAAAACGGGAGGGGAGGATAACCTAACCTTCCACAAGTTCCTCACGTTTTCCAATCCTTTATTTTTTTCTCTTTCTCTTCTTCCCGCACCAAAATGGTTTCAGGTTCTTAAGGGAAGCCGTTTTTAGGTCGAGGGACTGTCGGTCTGCCGAAGGCAGAACCGGAAGTCCGGAGATCTTATGATGCTTAGAGTGGCTATTTAGCCCGCCTCTCTTTTTGGCTCTCCTCCATTGGCTGGCTTCCTAAACGGAGGCCAGCCATTGGAGGAGAGAGCTGTCCCTCCAAATAGGCTCCGTCTTTTTCAGATTCGGGGGCGTGTTCCGTGCTCGTCTTTCCACTTTTTAGCCACGCCCTTTTTAGGTCTCGGCTCGAAGGCTGCGCTTGCGCAGTCTCGCTCCGAGATTTAATGTTTTGGAGAAGAGGGGCTTGAACCCGCCCCTCTTCTCTCGTCTTCTCCATTGGCTGGCCTCTTAAATGCTGGCCAGCCATTGGAGAAGAGTCTTTGTCTCGCAAAACAAGCCCCGTCCTTTTCGGATTCGGGGGCGTGTTTTTTCGCTACTTTTCGCTGGGCGTGTTTTTCTCTCTTCCAGCCAATGGCAAGAGGAGAGAAAAGAAAAACACGCCCCCGAATCCGAAACCGCCGCTGCTTTTCTCCGAGGCATTTCTGCTTCGCCTCGGAGAAAGGCGGCGGTGTTCATGGCTCTCGCTGCCCTATCCTCGCAACCTGGAGCTTGTGGTGAGGTGTGCTCTGATGTTTACATTTCCAACTCAGGTCACAAACCATAATACGTTTAAATCCTGATTTCTCCACTTGACACCAACCGTGTGATCTTGCGCAAACCACTTTAACTGCCGGTGTAGTTCCGGATTCCCCGGGAACGGTCTAAGCTCCAATATTAAGCCTTATCTTGGAAGACTGCATCCTCCTGCACTGGAGCCGCACTGTTGGGGTCCCCCGTACCCCAGGAGGTCCCCGTTGCTGGCAGAGCTGCAGAAAGGATGTCCAAGGGTCCGTCCCTGCCGTGCCGCTCCTTATGCGCCCTTGGCTCCTCTGTACACTGCACCCTCAGCTGCAGCGGGTAGAAAACGAAGGATCCGCTGAAGAGTGGGTGCGGTGCCCTGGCACCCCCGGGTCTGCACGGGTCCAGCTGGGAGTGTGAGGTGAGTGTGTGGGGTGCCACAGGTGCACTCTTCTTCCCCTGCAGTTAGCCTTGCGGAGCTCTCAGCTATGGCACAGTACCGGTGCTTGACACGGATCCTCCCCCCTACCTTTAAGTACAGTGCATCCGCCCTATCCAATTACAGCGCCATTTCCACCCCCCGCGGCCCCTCCCGGCCCCTTGTGCGCTCTATTTTTTGCTAACAAGCTTCTGATGCAATTTAAGAGCCGCCAGACTCTGCCAGGCCGGGAGGATGTGCCTTATTCATGAGGCACTGCGGTGGCGAACCTTCAAGTCTTGGCACCTCCCACAGTGCCCTCGTGTGATGGGCAAGGTGCTATAGGTCACCCCTCTAAAGGCAGCTCAGTGTGTTGGGACCCTACTGCAAAGAGTACCGTTAAACCCAGGCTGTCATGATTGGGCAGATATAGGCCGCAATCCTTATGAGGTCGATATATTTACAGCCATATGTGAAACTCAACCTGTTATCCTTCAAAGATCTATATAATCAGGGCCACTTGAATTATGTGATTCTGCAGCCGCAGCGTTTTCCACATAATTATAGATTTGCCCCATTTGCCACTTGATCTATCCACTGCTGTATCTGCAGATTTTAACCAAACAATGCGTCTAGCTGAATCGCATCAAACGTTACTAAATATGTGGCGACCCCTGTTTCTGCACAATAGAATGCCACCCGCAAAGGTTGACTGGTTATCCATCCTTCAGTTGTTTATGACCGTATTTGGTTGTTAAACTGGTACCAATGAGGTCAAATCTTTGGGCAGAAAGTGTTAGCAAGTATAAAAAAAACACAAAATAATGAAGCAATACTATAAAAAAGTGCCTCATTATACTGCATAGTTGCCTTTTTTGCCTCCTAGTTTGGTCCTCCCTTTCTGCGTCATTCGAGTGGCCTAGGAGATAATAAATATCATAATTCAAATTAGGCATGTCATCTTTCCGAGGTCGATAAAAATAGTCCTGCAGGTGACACAGCCTTTAATCCTTCTGAAGCTGATAATGTGAAGGACATTCTACTCACTCCCTCCACTGTTCAACAGCAATCTAGATGATACCATGAAAGGGGTGGGGGAGGGGGGAAATAAATGCTCTATAATTGTATTATCTTAGCTTTTATTTGCCTCGAGGATTATATTCACAATGTTAGCATACACTATACATTGGTTCTTTTCTCTCCGGCAGATCTAGCATCTTTGAGCTTACCCCTTTACTGCACCTCCTTTCAACACTGAAGTTGGCAGACATAGTGATTGTGGTGCGGCTGTGGTGGGAAGGTAACGTTTGGGAGTACTTGTGAAAGGGGGGGGTTAAAGTTAACAACCTCTGACTGTTTGGCGCAACGCGTTCTGCTTACATGATGAGTGTGAGCTCAGATGCATGATTGGTCATGTAGTTTACTTGGTCCTTGCGAGGGTAGTTAATCCTACCCAGATTGTATTTTTTTTACAGGTTCGGATTTATAATTCTCCTGTAAGAATGAGTTAAAAGTAGGGCTACAAGTATTAGAAGGCACAGCGAAAAACATGAACTCGGCGAGCTGCTCACGCATGGGTCAGGGCACACGAGAGCTTAAACAGATTCGCATTCAAAGTCTCCTAAGTGGTCGAGGTCAAGAGGCAGGTCAGTGGGTCCTATAATTCAAACTAGGACGTAGACTTAGGGCTAGAGCAGCCGACTTTGGAGCTGACGCACAGGGTTCGAGTGTCGGCCTTGGTTCAGCATCCTGTGATATCTTAATCTTCCTGTGTTTATAAAAAATGAATGTGTCTTGTGTAAGGTAACTGGTGGTCATTTAAAGTGCTCCAATACCTTCGGGTAGTGGTTGCGCTATATCAACCTGCAAAAAAATAAACAATGGATTTAGGAAGAGCAGGGGGCCGCAGAGGTGGGTGTTCATATCTCTTTGACTTCAGAGCCTGTAAGCGCTTTGTGAATATACACATCGTTAGTTTAAATAAGCGCGCGCCTCGCGCTACAAGTGGGAGGGGTGGGGGGGAGTGCAAGAGCACACAAAGCGTTTCTCTTGCAGGAGCATTTGAGAGTGATTAAGCTATTGACATTGTAAATAACAATGCCGTTTCTTTAAATCTTTTAAAAACAACAACATAAACAAAAATAATGTCATGAGCAATGCCAATAGCTCTAACTTTAATAATGCCGAGACCATTGCATTGTAAATGCTTGTTTTATTTGTACCTAAGAAGGATTCCTATTTATTTATTTCTTCTCTCGTGAATTAACAAATTAGTACTTGTTTTAAGAAAGCGACAAACCACCCCTCCTGGTTTTCTTTTTTTGTAAAAAAAAATAATGGAACATGAGTGACTTATTCCTTGGTGATTACTCTATCCTTAATCAGTATGGTAAAAGAGATGTGACTTACTCTGGGGTGCGTTCTGTTTTCCGGGAGAATCTTCATTGCTGGCCGGAGTCTGCTTCGGGACCAATCCTGAAAGAAAGGAGATAAAAGACATCAAGACAATTTGACTTTCCTAACTTTAGTTAAAACTTGTGTGAAATTCTGGAGAAAATAATTGGCTGACAATATTACCCTAGAACTCAAGTTGTTTTTATTCATGTTTACATTTACCCGCAACCAACAAGTTGTAGAGAGTATGGGCACATTAGACCATTGATAAAAATTGAGAATGTGGTAAAACTACTCATTCAAGGGCAGAGAAAATTAGAAAGGTTCCTCGAAAGACAAATGTATTCCATCAATGGTAGACCTCAAAACCTTAAATGACACTATTAAGTTTCAAGTGGCCAGTATACAGAAGGTCAATGTAGATCAATTTTAATTAATGTCCAACCTCTCTGCCACTCGCACCTCATGCACATGCCCCTACATATCATTACAGAAATATGTCACTGGGGAAGAACTAGGTACCCTAATTTTAAATTCTGAGATGGCTGCTTGTGCTTGTGCCTGGCCCCCTGACAAATGGCCTTTCTTCCTGGCTCCTTGACTAGTCAGGGAAGCACAAGCTGCCTAGCAGGTAGCCAATACTTATGGTACCACTTCCTATGGTAAAGTCAAGAATGTCATATTGGACCACCTGTGATTAGATGCAGAAGCCTATCACCTGAATTTTCGAAATGAATGTGGCATAGCAGGTGATAATCCTAAAACTCTTTTCCTCAAACTAAAATTGGCCGCAGATAAATGGCTCAGACTCCTTGAGAAGACCAAGGAAGAAATCATGAACTTGATTTCCCTGGAACAATATGTATAGGCTTAATCCCTAGCAACACAACAATGGCTCAAACAACATAGAGGCCTAACCATAGAATAATCCACGGAGATGGCCACAACTTTTTCCAGAGCCCAGCCACACTTGAACCTCGGAGAACCTAGGCAAATGAGAAGTCAGGTTCCTCTCAAGAATGAGAAAAGACCTAACAGATTTGTCACATAACCTTCCAAAGTTAGGACCTTTTCAACCATGCTGAACTCCTTTAAGAATCCCCAATATTTCAACTGTGGTCAATGGAGACACATTTCTCGGTCCCCTCCCATAAAAAACAGTTGAGGAACCCATGGACGTTAGTTGTATCCCAAGGAACGTTCTTCTTAAGCAAGAGCTGAGACACTGCTATTATGTAAGTATTTACATTCAAGATCACAGAATTAAGACTTTGTCAGATTCAGGATGATGTCAGTCAGTTATCCTACAGAAATGGGTAGAGCTCTCCCAAATCCTTCCATATAAGGAAGCAGAGATTAGGTGTTTTCAAGGAGATATAAGGAAGAATCCAATAGCTGAGGTGACAGTGACTACTCTAACAGGTAGAGAGATAAAAATAAAAGACAGAGGTGTGCCAACTCTGCCAGAAGAATTGATACTTGGCACAGATTTTCTCACTGTGGTTAAGGCCCTATTGTCTTCTTCTCTATTTAAAAAGGAAAACCATTCAAAATCCCAAAATGCCTTTATCACTGCTGAACCTTATCAGGAAACTGTGTTTTCCATCATGTTCAAAGGAAGGACAGTACCCTACAGAATACTTTGAAAAACACTATAGAGAATATAAAAAGCACTAGTTCTCGGTTTCCCCATTTTATAAATAAAAGGGTCTTCTACATAGATTAGAAAAAATATGTGCAGGTCCCCAAATCCTAGGTCCAAAAGAATTTAAGGAACAACATTTTTTGTTCTCCCATTCACATTTATTGGCTGGCCATACTGGATCAAAGAAAACATCTCTAACTGTGTTAAGGTATTTATATTGGCCCGGAATTCATGCTGAGATAAAAAGTATTGCCAGAGTTGTGAGATCGATCAACAGAAAAACCCATATAAAACTCCTGCAGTCCCTCTCCAACCCTTATCTATAACAGGACAACCCTTCAAGCATATTGGAATGGACCTGATTGGTCCCTTCTAAAGAATCAAACAGGGTAAGACTTATTGCTTGGTAGTTGTTGACTTTGCAACTTGTTATCCTAAAGCGGGTCCCCTTAAGTCAGCGACTACCAGAAATATTACCTGAGTTCTTATTTGTATCCAAATTAATGCAGGAATTGTGTACTATGTTAAATTTGAAACATCTTAAAACCTCTGAATACCGCCCGCAAACCAATGAGCAAAGATCAGAAGAGTGAACAAAGCTGAAAAGGGAGACACATCACACTTCAAACTACATCATCAAACAAGAAGATAAACAAAACTCAACAAAATCACAATTTATATGCACAGGCTGCTAAGGACTCTGCTTCTGAACAGGGAATGGGCAGTGACGATGCTGGACAGCGCAGCAGAAGTCACAATAGCTCATCAGAACATGATGGATTTTCTGGAAGTAGTAGCACTGAGTGAGCATATAATGGTGGAAACACCTGATAAAAGAGTGTAAGTACCCCACATCATTTACACAGAATAATCCTTCAAATAGAAGGGGACATACAAAGAGAAGTGAAGGGTCTCTATTAGGAGTACTTGACTCATGGTTACGACATTCTTTTCGCTGAAAAAATGGCCACCTGAGTTAGTAATAGATTGCCCAATGGGGGAAGAAATAATTTTACCTTCTTTCTCCGACCTCGTATCAGAATCAGTAAAAAATGTATACGTGCAGGATTGGGCATTAGCTTTAGCACCTGCTCAATATTGCAATCATGTTGGGTGGGATTATGAGTCTCCTCATCGCAAGAACTAATTTAAAAATGATACCTTAACCACAGAGAAAGCCCTGATGCTGGCAGTACAACATACGGATCACAAATTCCCCACAGTTATAGTGTATAATTCATTTTAATGTGTCCAGTCTGATAATGTATATCTTTACTTTTGGGGCCAAAATGGGTTTTGATATTTGAAGGGTTGACCAATGAAGCATAAGATGCTTTGGGTAGAATTAGCAAAGCTGAAAGAAGGCCTGCCAGGGCTCATGTTATTTATACATTGAGTCATCAGCTTGTCGGCTTTCACGTTGAAGGGAATTTAATGGCTGATGAAGCTTCCAAGGCAACAGTGAGAACTGCTGCCATTGCAACAATCCCTCGCTCTATCACGAAAAAAAAATGGAACAACTATGATAGCTGTCAATGCCATGCACAACAGCACAACAGCTCAGCACCACTGAAAGGCTTTCCACTCAAGTATTTCTGCAAGTTAGATGCCTGAATTATTCTGTATGCTCAAATTCCAGGAGTGTGTGATAGAATAATACCAAGCACTGATCACTGATTAGGATTACTACTAGCTGCACATGAGGATCTGGGTTCAGCACATGCAGGGATAACTGCTACTATTTCACTGCTGAAGCACTGCTACTGATGGCCAGGTCTCAATAAAAAGAACAAGGACTTTTTCCTTAAATGCGTCATCTGTCAGCAGATAAAAGGCTCCACCGTAGCACGTCCACTGCAATCACCTTTATTGATCTCAGATATATCCCTTGTTTGTGTCTATTTGGACCACGGGGCCTCATACACTCAGACGGTGCTTATAAGAACATCTTGGTGGCAGAGGATTCCAGATCTAGATTCCTATGGGTTTGGCCCTAGCGCTTGGCTGACGGCCGAACTGTTGTAAAGGATTTAGGAGTCTTTTATCAGGACGTACGTAAATGGTAGACTACATTCCAATCAGGGACTGGCGTTTAGCTCTCAGGCTTACAAAGAAGCCATGGGAAGTTTGGGTGTGGCCTTGCGTTACTCCTTCTCCTACCATCCCCAGGGAAATTAGGTCATTGAGTGGACGAACTGGGACTTAAAGCAATCCTTAATAGCTGGAGTATTAGGCCTGGGTGGCATTTGAGTCAATCACCCATATGGGGTCCTGAGTAGGCCTGGGCTAAAATTTCGTTCCGTTCGCGGAAATTGCGATAATTTGACATTTTCGCGTTCCGCGGAAAGCGCAAAAATGTCAAAATTTCCGCATTCCGCAGCTTTGCGATAGTTTGGTTCTTGCTCGTGCTGTAAAATAATACATTCTCGCGCGCGCACGATCACCTTACCTGAATCCCTGCGTTCGCCGACAAGTTTTCTTGATCCGGTCGCGTTCTCCATGAGATGTTGTATTGTTTTTAGCCATTTGCGCTGTCTCGCGACAGTTCGCGCCCGCAGTGACCTCATGCGTCGCTCGATCACGTCTTTCTTCTCGCGATCATGCACCGCGAGACAACTGAAAACAAGATGGCTGCGCCCGCGAGCAACCGCATGGGTAAGTTGGCGAGCCGCAACCATGCAGAAAATCGCATGAACATGAGGGAAACAAACTTCCGCATCTTCGCGATATTTACGCGTGTTTGCGATAATTTTAAACATTTTCGCGATAATTTGTGAAAGTGGATTTCGCAAATTCCGCCCACCCCTAGTCCTGAGGGCACTTAACAACATGGCAAGTAAATATGTGGGGGGTCATATACCCTCTGAGATCCTATTTGGGGTAAAGGAGATATGGGTCTCAGACCTCGATAGTGTAAGCAAAGTGGCTAATGAAACTCCATTTGACCTCAATGATCTTTTGGATGTTTTACAGGGCCTAAAAGAATACAGAGCATAACAAAGCAACGTGCAAGTGAAACGCACCACCACCAGAGAGGTGAAAGCAGTATCGGCAAGACATGTCTGGGTCCCGATGATTGGGGAACTGATCAGAGAGAAAAATACAGGGGAAGAAAGAATTTTGGCCTGTACCTATCCTGGCTGATGACGGTACCAGATCTGCACTTGTTCTGCCTCTTGCTGGTCGCTGAGACAAAAGGTTTGTCTCCATTAATCTGATCAAACCACACTATGTGGCCAATTCTAAATAGTAGGCCAGGTGGGCTTCTGGAAAGCCGACAATCTCCTTTCTCTACCATACAGGAAGTTAAGATGGAAGCTTTATTAACGACTGAAGACTCTACTTTTCAAAGAGAGGCTGTCGAGGAAAATTAGATGATGACTCTCCCCATTGAAACAGCTACAACTGTACAGTCAACAAGTACAGAAATTTCAATTAAAGAAATTGACAACGTCTATGTCAACATGTCACAGATCGAGTCATCTCCCAGTTCTACAGAACCTGCTAAGCTACCAAAAAATAGAATGGACGGCATCTGGCTACTACATGCATTATGACAATTTTTCATTGGATCCCAGTGAGCCTGAATTGCCAACACTACCACTCCCTTTCAAGCCACAAGTTTGTTCTCTCTATCTTTGGCTGAAAAAGACGTACGTTGTTACCCCCTTTATACATCTCTGGATTACAATTGGATTACTTTGGATTGGTTTGGTGAGGGCCTTTTTCCTACTTCTGAATGGACATTATCTCCCAGGACGATCTGCAGTCTAAAATATGAACTTGGTTCTAAAACCACATGAATTATCGTAACATGATCTAAGGGCCCTGTCGCTGGTCAACAACATTACAGCAGTTCCAATTCAGGAATAGTATGGGACAGTGCCATATGATGTATATAGTCCTATTGAAAATGTGCAAATTGCATATTTGTTCAACATTTCTATAAATGCTATAATCACCTCTAGCACATTATCTGATGATTGGGACATTGAAACTTTGCATAATTTGCTTACAGATCTAGAGCAATCAGCAGCATTTTATATTGATGAATTGTATGATGGCACAAATTATTATTGAGACATGTTATGTTATCAACATTATGGTTAATATTTTTTACACAAACTAGTATCCTACGTGCTGGGAACATTGCCCAACACTGCCGAAAAGTAGTTCAAAAACATTTGCTGAGAAGTTTGCATACTTTTCTGGTTTTGACACTTCAGACCCAACCTCTAATTACTATAGGCTTGTACTTACACCTGCAAAGAAGAATATGCACAAAAAATACAAAACTGATTTTTGCAAAATCTGTCTGGGGAACAAAAGATGTGCAGGTTCAGGGACAAAGGCCTTTTTCAGATCATGCCTCATGCCACATCAAATGATTTCCCTGAATAAAACAGTGAATCAGACTTCCTGTCTTGGTTTTACTAAGACAAAGGATTTGAACATACATTGCACTCCTACATTTGCACCCTTTGAAAATTAGCAACAATACACAATGTACAGTGAGGATACATTGGATGCCATGCTCTGCAATTGATCATATAATACATCAGACCCTGATCAGCAGGGTTGGTTGGTTTGACCTCTAGACATGGACAGATGTCATTCTAGATTCCTGGGCAAAATGGGAAGGTTTAAGATAAATAGGCCTGACTTATGCTATGTACAAACAGAACATGCAGGGGTGGTGACATAATACAGTATTGATAAGGTATACCTAGATTGGCTAAAGACCTCAACACTTTCCCAGGTGAAACAAATCTTGTCCCTTCTGTCTAATGACCTGGATATCAGGGATGTCTTACTAGGTCCCAGAAAACCAATTCAAAAACACTTCCTCTACTGAAGATTTCTTAGCAGGAAAATGCAGAGAGATTGCGCGAGATTGACAGGGTAAATATGGAAAAGGATTTGGATTTGGTTGACAATGGTGTGACCACTTTATCATCCAAAATGTATTCTTTGGGCAACATTGTGTCTTCTGCAATTTACATACTACAGCGGGACATGTCTATTTACAACATGGATAGTCACAATTACGTTCCATCATAATGCTGAGCAGGACATTACAAACACTTTGTTCTGGCCACGTGCCATGGTGTTACATCAACACTAATAGTCTGATTTCTGAATATCATCTGACGGAAAGACAGATAACTATGGCACGCAAAGTTGTGAATACACCATGTTGCACATAGAAAAATTAGAGCATTTATCTTTTACAGTGGCAGTAACACCATCCACAGACTGATTATCCATGGTTATCACCCTACCCGTCACGACTTTCAGATTCCAATTTTGTCTCCAATACCAACAGGTAGGCAGTTACGAAGCGCTAGGGGAAGGTTAAGTGAATGACTTTTGGGAATTGCCTTTCAGGTTTAAGCACACAAAAGAGGGCACAGACGTTTTTCTTAGTGGTTCCTAGCGTGAGGATGCAGAAGCAGTTCCTTAGTTTGCAAGGAGATTTCTCTTCATGGGGCATTTAATGCTTCTGTATCAAACTTGTTATGTCATCTGAAGGGTTCCCCAGCTGCTGTGATACCGTACGGTTTTCAAATTGCTCTCTAAGTTGGAAAAACGTGATGATGAATGATCAAGGTTGCTGTGGAATCGAACCGGGCATCGCTAATCTGGTGACGGTTAATTTCTTAGTCACTTGTTGTACACAAGTACTGTTTCAACCTGCCCACAAAATTAGGGAGGCACCGCAGTGGCCTTCAATAAATGTATCCAACATACACTTTGATCCGCTTAGCAGACTGAAAGCCATGCTTTTTCAACAGAAAGTGGCCTTAACTTCAACGAGAGAGACGTTTGATCTCCAGGTTGTAAAGTTCTCATCGGAGATACAGACACTACTCCACACTAACCTCCTGCTGCATTTTGGGGAGCTAGTCCATCGGATCTTCAACATTTCTTATGCGAAAGGAATAGTGTATGGTGTTAAATGTGTCATCTCTAAACTGGTCAGCACATTCCGATCTGGGAAGCGTTTTTGGAGGGTTTCCGCTTGTCCTGCTACTTTTGGTGGGAATCCTGATTTTATTTTTCCTAATCCACAATGAACTTCGCAGTTTAATTCGGAATGGAGACAGCACTACAAGTGTGGTTATGCCGTGAGCACATGGTTCACACTTTAGGCACACTTCGACTTTGAGAACTGTACGTGCACTGGTTCTTGTCCTTCAGGCCTGGTTGGCTTAACTGCATACAAACTGTGTTCTACTGCCTGCTTTGCGGCAACAAATGTGTATTAGACATATGCCTAGGATCCCAACTGGTGGCGCCATTGGACACTGTTGTACTACTGGACCCGTTAATGGCTCATGGGTATTGTTGTCCCCAGCATCTTAAGTTGCTGATGTATGGCTTTCTTGAGCAACCCTGGGGTGCTTCGGCTCCTAGAGACGTCGACAAATGCTTCACAATACACATGCAGAATGCAATCTCTTCCTCGGCGTCTGCTGTGGGAATTGCATGGAATCACCTTTGCTCCATTCATTAGCTTCGAAGTGCGCCTCTAAGATTGTCATCTGCGTTAATGGACAACAACAATATTGTGTCAGCCACCTGGCACACACGAAATAATTGGCCTTTTCCATGTGGGAACAATTCGGCTTGTTTTATAAACTATATTCGACCAAAATATTTTTGTTTTATTTTCCTTTTCTAGGCACCATGGCTTTAGGAGTGCTTAGAATTTCAAACAGTATAATGACTTTTAGGCTTCTTAGCTATCTTCCTATCTTCATCCACGGAGCGACAGCGCAATCCATATATCCAAAACATCACTAATCTAGCATGTACATAGCGAGGGCTGCTTTTTCTTATAAATAGTCTTACCTGTTTTCAGTTTCTATTTTTTGTAAATTCTGGTGGGTTTTTTCAGTGTTGTCAATACTTAAAAAAACTGTGGTTATCAGTGATTACACAATTTCACACCATTAAAAACAACAGGAACAGTGTTTTCCGGTGTTTATTTAAAGTTTTGATTTTATTGTTGCTTGCTTTTTGCACTGATAGTCAGTGTATAGACAGTGTGCGTACAGGGTATATGTGGTCCAAATACATCTTTATAAATCAAACATTTTGTAGTGCACCATACAATACTTCTTTAGAGTGTCTTTGGTCACTCTTTTCTACCAATGTAAACATTTATCTTTGAAAAGGTCCGCTTTATATTCTACTACTAATCTTTATGGTACTACTTCCTATGAAGAAGTCAAAAATGTCATATTGGACCACCTAGGTTTAGACGCAGAAGCCTATTGCCTGAAGTTTAGAAAGAAATGAGGCATAGCAGGGGAAAATCCCCAAACTCTTTTCTTCAAACCTAAATTGGCTGCAGATAAATGGATCAGACCCCTTGAGAACACCAAGGAACAAATCACAAATTTAAATTGTTTGGAACAATATCTAGAGATTTTACCCTTAGCAACACAAAAATGGCTCAAACAACATACAGGCCTAACCGTAGAACAAGTGGTAGCGATGGCCACAACCTTTTCTGGAGCCCAGCCACACTTAAACGTCGGAGAACCTAACCAAGTAAGAAGTGGGCCTCCTCTAAAAAATGAGAAAATACCTAACAAAACTGTCACAGAATCTTACAAAGTTAGGACCTTTCGAACCATGCGAAACGCCTTTTAAAATTACAAATGTTTTGACTGTGGTGAATGAGGACACATTTATCTGTCCTTTCCCAATAAAAAGCCATTTGAAGGACCCATGGACGTTAGCTGTATCCCAAGTAACATTCCTTATATGCAAGAGCTGCTTTTATGTAAGTCTATATATTTAAGTTCATAGGATTAAGGCTTTGTTTGATTCAGGATGTCATCAGTTAGTTATCATACAGAAATGGGTAGAGCTCTCCCAAATCCTTCCACATAAGGAAGCAGAGATTAAGGGGCACATGCATCATTGGAATTTGCGCTCGCAAAGGGACTTTGCGACTAAAATTTTTGCATTTGGGATGCAAAAATGCAAGATTGCATTTAAAATAGCGATTTCGCTATTATGGACTGCTAAATACCGATTATTTCAACCTGATGGTATTTAGCGACAACTTTGAAAAAAGCTCTAAAGTGCATTTTTCTAAATTTCAGGTTACACACACATATGCCCTTGGGCATGTGTGTGAGCAACATGGGGGCACATCACAAATTCAGGGGTGTGACAAGGTGTCCTTTTGACACCCTTGTGCCCTTGAAATTGCATGCGCAATTTGCGAGTACCTATTGGTACTCGCAAATTGCGCATACTATTTCCCATTCATTCCTATGGGCCTGTATGCCCATAGAAATGAATGGGAAGGCATTCCTTAATTGCGACTCACAATTTGCGAGTCATAATTAAGGAATGTTTAGGAATCGCTATTTTTATAGCAATTCCTACATGCATAGGCTTTTGCGATTCCTTAAATGCGATTCCTTAATAATCGCAGATAAGGAATCGCAAAAGCCTTCCTTCATGCATGTGCCCCTAAGTGTTTTCATGGAGACATAAGGAAGTGTACAATATATGAGGTGACAGTGACTACTCAAACAGGTAGAGAGATAAATATAAAAGCTGAAGTTATGCCAACTCTGCCAGAAGAATTGATAATTGGCACAGATAACACAGAGTTTCTCACTATGTTTAAGGCCCAATTTTCTTCATCTCTATTTAAAAAGGAGAACTATTCAAAATCCCCAAATGCCTTACTCACAGCTGTACCTTGGCAGATAAACTTATTCAAAGGAATGACAGTACCCTACAGAATGCTTCGAAAAACACTGTAGAAAATGAAGAAAACACTAGATCTCGGTTCTCTCCATTTATAAATAAAAAAGGGGCTTCTATATAGAATAGAACAATAGGGGCAGATCTCCATCGCCTAGTTCCAACAGAATTTAGGGAACAAATTATTTTTTCCTCAAATTCACATTTATTGGAAGGCCATATTGGACTAAAGAAAATATCTCAAATGGTGTTAAAGTATTTCTATTGGCCCGGCATCTATGCCAAGTGTGAGAAGTTGGCCTGATATATGCTGTCCACTAGTTATAGTGGGCACCTTGTATCAGTCCAAACAACCCCTTATGGTGATAGGTTAAAGACAATCTTTATTGAAAGCTATCCTAGTGGTAGCTATGGAGAGCAGTCTTCAGGCTAAGTCTTGAAGGAATGTAAAGCATCTTTTTTACCAGTCTATAATCTCTTGAGTGCCTAAATGAAAGACAACCACATCAGATATATATAAAAAAAATATAAAATATATGTATTTATTTCTAAACACACCCTCCTAGTCTCTTTATGAGACTAGAGGTAAAAACACTTAAGTTACACTTCAAATATGACAATAGAATAGCACAAAAACACGTCAGGCCCTAGGGAGGAGCCAAACCATATAATAAAATAGTGGTATAAGAACCACAACTGAACTAGACACAAGGCCTAGAGCCTGTAGACGTGCTTGGACCACAAGGAACCACCCAAGGTAGTGACACAGGGGACACACGGGGGACGCGTGCAGTGTGAGAACACAAACGTGAATCGCCGTAAACTTCTATGGGGAAAGTTGCGGTTGGAAATTAGGAGTTTAAGGACACTTAGAGGATGACTGCGAAGTAACCCTTTTGGACTTAGAGGTGTCTAGGGCCAACACACACAGGAGCACTGGAGTACTCAAGTTACCTCACCCAGGAAAGCCGGGTGCATAGGTATCTTTTGGTGTCGGGTCACCGTCTCTGTTTTCAATGGAAGCTGCTCAAGAAGTGCTGCTGCCATGAAGAGGAGAAGTGTCCGGAGAGATCCAAGCCTGGATCTAGGATGGAAGTAACCTGAAAGCAAAGGGGACAGAGTCTGGTTCACTTACCAGTGACCAGGGGCATGATAGTCCAATGCCCACAGATGTCGGGTGCTTCAGGTGAGTTGACAGGTGTCTTGACTCTTCAGCCACGAGGTCCAGGAGGTGTCGACAACAAACAGGAGCTGGATTCAAGCTGTCCCATGAAGTTTGTCAAGTGCTGCGGTATCGGCAACCAGACTGGACACAACAAGCCTTGGCAACGGAAAGTCACTTGGAAACAGAGAAAGGACGTCAGTGCAGACCAGCTAGGTCTGGGGGACTCACCCAGTGAGGGTAAGTCGAGGCAGGTCAGGAGCAACCAGGAAAGCTCAATCAGAAGAGGAGTTGCCTTCGTGGGGACCCACTAGTCAACGGGCTAGTGAACGCGAAGGAGCCTCAAGCGGTCGCACTGGAAACTGGCCCACGGGTCACTCGTGGAGTGGAGGCCAGAAATCTTTGGTGCAGGAGGTGCTCAAGGCTGGAGCTACTCAGAGCCCAAAGCACAACTTCGTGGAAGACCTGGAAGATGATGGATCATCAAAAGATCATGGTGTCTAGGGGTCAAGGTTCCACGTCACCCACGATAGCCACAGGCCTCAGCTTTGCTGTGGACTCAGGGTAGCCTCGGGGAAGTCTGGAAATTTACCTCTGGGGATGCAGAGACTTCGGCATCTGGTGGGAGCTTCAGAATTGCAGACCAGACAGTTGCTTCTTTGGTGCCTACCAAGCAGGGGAGTCACTCCTTGACTCCAAGGGAGATTTCTTCAGTCCTCTAGTTGAAATAGAACGTCGAAGGTCCAGGATATATGTTGCAGAGTTTCGTACAGAGTAATATAAAGTCTCAAGGACTGGGTTCCCATACTTATACAAAATTTGGGGTCGCACATACTCTAGGGACCCTCCTATGGGAGGGTTTGTAAAGAGGGGTGGTTACACCCATTTCCTTTGTCCAGTTTTGCACCAGAGCAGGGGCAGGTAGCCCCTGCAACCGGCTTGAACTGGACTATGCACAGGGACACAAAGTGTGCCCCCAGTGCAGGACTTCTAAGCACCAGAGAGTGCTCCTGCCCAAACCCAATACACATCTGCCTGTCTGGGGAGGTGGTTGCACCTCCCTGGGACAGGAAACCTATTGTCCAGGCCTCCCCTGCCGGAGTTTCGGTCAGTAGCAGGAGGCCAGACCCGTGTCTGTGGCAGTGGCATCCATTTTGTGATGCCAGGGCTTTAGAAAGTCTTTACTGGGTAGACCAGTGTGAACATGTCTCTCCCTCTAGAAGGGTGGAATGCTACCCCCGCCACCAGAACTGGTGGGGGGGGGGGGTAGTATTCCAAAGCTTTTGACACCAAACACGACATGTTTCCTTGCAGCCAGTCCAAAGTTAGCATTTACAGTGAAGTTATAATGCACTTAAGAGTATATGGTCAGGCTGCACCACAAACAGCATCAGAGGAGGTACTCCGAACGCTGCAGAGGGGCTCTGCTCATGCAGGGGCACCCTCTCACATAAAAACCAAGCACTCTGCTTTCAGAATTGTTAAGGCCTGCCATAGGAGTGACTCTTAGGTTGTATGTGTATGTGCAATGGTAGTGATATAGGTAGCCTATACCACAGTAAGGGGTGCAGGCACCACCTTACCCAGGCTGCAGTATCAGACCTGTGGTGTCATTTTGGAGTTCTTCACAGGGATTGCCTCTGGGGTACCTATGCCCTGACTATATAGTATACCATATACTAGGGACTTATAAGGGCACTCCAGGATCCAATCAGAGATGTACCTAAGGTACATGGAAACCATTTTAGAGAGGAAGCAGATAGACTGGGGCCCTGAATAGCAGGATCCCAGTCCAACTGAGTCATAAACCAGCTAGTCACCATATAGTCAGATTCCACCACCCTGCACCAAGATTGCCAGAGTTGTGAGATCTGCTAACAGAATAACCCCTATAAAACTCCTGCAGTCCCTCTCCAATTCTTACTTATAAAAGTACACCCCTTTGAGCATATTGGAACGGACCTGATTGATCCCTTTCCAAGAACCAAACAAGGTAACACGTATTGCTTGATAGTTGTCGGCTATGCTGCTCACTATCCTGAAGCCGTTCCCTTTAAGTCAGCCACTACCAGAAATATTGCCCGATATCAATCAATCAAAAAGATAAACAAAAATCAACGAAACCAGACTTTAAGGATAAAAAGGTGGTAGGGATAAAGATCAGAGATACCCAGGCTGCTGAGGGATTTGACTCTGAACGAGAATGGGCTGTGACGATGCTAGGCAGATCAGCAGAAGTCACAATAGCTCATCAGAACATGATGGATGTTCTGGAAGTAGTAGCACTAAGTGAGTATATCACGGTGGAAACCCCTGATAACCGAATGAATGTCCCACATTGTTTGCACAGAATAATGGTCCAAATAGAAGAAGACATAAAAGAGAAGAGAAATGGTCTCTTTTGGGAGGACCTGCCACATGGTTACAACATTCTTTTGACTGGAAAAGATAGGCCACCTGAGTTAGTAGTAGATTTACCAATGGGGGACGAAGTAATTTTACCTGCTTTCTCCGACCTCGTAGCAAAATCAATAAAAAATGTATATGTGCAGAAGTGGCCGTCAGCTTTTGCACCTATTCCATACCGCAATCATGTTGGGTGGGATGATGAGTCGCCTCATCACGAGATCCCATTAAAAATTATCCCTCAACGATAGAGAAAGCCCTGACACTGGAATTACAAAATACAGATCGCAAATTCCCCACACTTATAGTGTGTGATTCATTTTACTGTGTCTAGTGTGTCTAGTCTTAAAATGAATATCTTCACTATTGGGGCCAAAATGGGTTTCAAGATTCGAATGGTTGTGCAATCAAGTACAAGATGCTTTGGCAACAAGTGGTAAAGCTGAAAGAAGGACTGCCACGGGCTCATGTTATTCATACATTGAGTCATCAACGTATTGATGTTCACATTGAAGGGCGTTCAATGGCAAATGAAGCTGTCAAGGCAACAGTGCAAACTGCTGCAGTTGCTGAAATTGGACGCTCTAGCACAAAAATAGATGGAACAACTATGGTAGCTGTCAATGCATTGCGCAACAGTTCAGCACCCCTGAAAGACTTTAGATGCACAAAATATTCTGTATTTCAAATTCCAGGAGTGGGGATAGAGCAATACCAAACACGTATCACAAAATATGATTAATAATAGCTGCACATGGGGGTCTGGGTTCAGCACATGCAGGGATTACTGCTACAGATTCATTGCTGAAGCAGCACTTCTGGTTGCCAGGTCTCACTAAACCAGTTAACAGGCTGCAGGTGGCTCAAAACGCGGTGGCAAGGATGTTACTGCGTATTCCTAAATTTGCTTCGGTAAAAAATGAGTTAGCCAAGCTGCACTGGCTTCCAGTGAAGCAAAGAGTTTATTTTAAGGCCCTTTGTACAGTTTTTAAGGCCTTAAATGGGACTGGCCCTCAGTGCTTGCAGGACAAGTTTATATGGTATGTTCCTACTAGGACCCTTCGGTCCTCTAGTGCGAAAAAAGTTCTTTCGCCTTTTGTCAAGAAGGCTACCTGTGGTGGTAGGAGCTTCAGTGGCATGGAATAACTTGCCTTTCTCCTTGAGGAACGACCCCAGTCTTCTTCTGTTTAGGAAGGGTTTGAAGACCTGGCTTTTCACTCAATAATTGTCCACCCCCTCTGGTCAGGTATCAATACAGTGCCAGGACACCTTAGGGTAACCGTTGCGCTTTACTAATTTTATTAACATAACATAACATAACTAAACAGACCAAGGACTTTGTCCTTAAATGCGACATATGCCAGCATATGAAAGGCTCCACTGTAGCATGTACACGCAATCACCTTTATTGATCTCAGACATACCTCTCGCTTGTGTCTGTTTGGATCTCTGGGGCCCCTTTCACTCAGATGGGGCTTTCAAGTACATCTTCATGGCAGTGGATTCATGCTCTAAATTTGTATGGAGTTGGGCCCAGGGATTGGCTGACGCCCGAGCTGTTATAAAAGAATTGTGAGTCTTTATTTGGGACATACACAATTGGAACACTACATTCACACCAGGGACCGGCATTTAGCTATCAGGCTTACAAAGAAGCCATGGGTAGTTTGGGTGTGGCCTTGCAATACTCTTCCCCCTACCATCCCAAGGAAAATTCAGTCATTGAGAGGAAGAACAGGGACTTGAAGTGATCCTTAACAGCTTTGGTATTAGGCTCGATGGCATTTGAGTTAATCACCTATATCAGGTCCAGAGGGCACTTGACAACATGGCAATGAAATCCCTGGGAAGTTGTGTACCCTCTGAGATCCAGTTTGGGGTGAAGATATGGGTCTCAGACCTCTAAATTATCTGCACTGTGGTGTCTGGAACTCCATTTGACCCCAATGATCGTTTGAATGTTTTATAGGACCCAAAAAAATACAGAGCTTTACAAAGCAATGTTCAAGTAAAACGCACCGCCACTGGAGAAGTGAATGCAGTGTCAGCAAGACCTGATGGGGTCCCGAAGATTGGGGCCCTGGGCAGAAAATAAATACAGTGTAAGAAAGAATTTAGGCCATCTTACAGAGTGCCCATACCTGTCCTGGATGTTGAAGGTACCAGAACTGTATTTGATCTACCTCTTGCTGGTCACTGAGACAAAAGGGTTGTCTCCATAGATCTGATCAAATCACACTATGTGGCCGATTCTCAACAGTACGTCAGGTGGGCTCCTGGGTGGTCGACGATCTCCTCTCTCTGCCATACAGGAAGTTTAGATGGAAGCTTTAATAAGGATTGAACACTCCACTCTTTTCAAAGAGGGGCTTTTGAAGAACATGAGATGATGCGTCTCCCCATTGAAACAACTACAACTGTACGGTCAACAAGTACAGAAATTTTTAAAAATTGACGACTTCTATGTCAATGTGTCACTGATCGAGTCATCTTGCAGTTCCACAGAACCTGCTAAGCTGCCAAAAATAGAATGGACACCATCTGGCTACTTCGTGCATTATGACAATTATTCATCAGATCCCAGTGACCCTGAATTGCCAACACCACCACTCCCTTTCAAGCTTCGAGTTTGTTCTCTCTGTATTTGGCTGAAATAGACATACCTTGTTGCTCCCTGGATAAATCTCTGGATTATAATTGGATTACTTTTCCTGGAACTGGTTTGGTAGTGTCTTTTTTTTACTTCTGAATGGACATTATCTATTTATCTCCCAGAAAACTCTGCAGTCCAACATATGAAATTGGTTCTAAAACCACATGAATCATCGCAACATGATCTAAGGGACCTGTCTCTGGTGAACATTACAGTGGTTCCAGTTCCGGGTGGAATAGTATGGGACAGGGTATCGTATGATGTATATAGTCCTACTGAACTTTTGCAAATTCTATATTTGATTAACATTTCTTTAAATAATATCATCACCTCTAGTACATTATCTGATGATTGTGACATTGAAACTGTGCATAATTTACTTTCAGAGATAGAGCAATCCATTACAGGTAGACATTCCCTTTGGCTCACTCTTACACTACATATCCCACAATACACTAGAATAGCCGTCCACTTGTGTGCCTTCCCAGACTGCAATGATGAGATCAGCTGACTAGCACAGCTTATGAGCCTGCAGCTCCCGCTCCCAGGTGTTTGGCTTTGTTTCCTGTTGGAGCCACGCCCTGTTCTTGTGTGAAGTAACCTGCTTCTGGACAACTCCTCCTTACACACCGTTGGGTGTTCAGTTCTACCTGTTTCTGGACTCTTGGAATATCCCTAGACGCTGTACGAGTCGGCGAGACTCCCTGGGGCAGTAGCGCAAGGACGTGCTGAGTGGTGATTCCCCTCCTCCCCGCAATGCGGGTAATGGACGCGAGCGAGATCGCGTTTCATATTTCCGTGGCAATACCTGTGTGCAGTAGCGCGCGGAAGCGTTGCTAGAAGACTCGTCACTCCCTACTCCAATTGAAAAATATGGGACCCTGTTTCAGTTGCGTTGGAGTGCCGCTGCGCTAGGAAGTGCTAACGACCTTGAGGTACGCTGTACCTTTAAGACGCGCGGAGGACGTGTTGAAAGACTTCCATTTTTTTTGTGTTGCTTTTTTGGTTTGTGTGTTTGTTTTATTGATTCAGTACGTGCCTCTCAACGTCACCCTCACGAGCAGCTACACGCGAGCCTCCTGAGCTTCTGGGTGTGGAAGTACTTGGATATTACCCTCCGTTTTCCTTAGTAACCTGATCGTGAGCAATCTTATGAAAACGTTCTCGTTTCCTCTGACTACCAGCACAAGATAAAGTAAGTGAGCTCTTGCATATTGATGCGTGTGTGACATTGAGGCTCACTGTATACTTACGCACCCATTTCCATTCCTGAGTCTTGAAGCCCTGGTTCATTGTAACTCTAATTTCTATTCAAAGACCTCCTCTGATGGCGCTAGTGTACCTGGAGCACTTTGAACGTTAAAAAGAAAGACTCTGTTACACATGCCTTCTGGAGAATTCTGATTACCAGGCTATGCTGCTGGTCTCAGTGTAAGTGTGTGGGGGTACACAAGACATACGTCTAGTAAAGAGTTAATGGCTGGTATAGATATAGTGTTGAAAGTAACCTGTCCCTCTCCTCCTTCTCTCATTGCTGCAGGTTCCTTTCATTCACTGCCACTCCCTGTATCCCTGAAATTCCAGACTGACGCGCCATGGTCTCTCCACTCCCTAGAGATACTGCTCTCTTCTTTGTGTTTAAATAACCAAGGAGTGAGCTATCTCGGAGGAGAGGAAAGGCGCTTCTGTACCTACCGCCAGAGGCCTCAACACAATCAGCAGCATTTTCTAATAATGAATTGTATGATGGGATAAGTCATTTTGGAGACATGTTCTGTTATCAACATTATGGTCACCATTTTTTACACAAAGCTAGTATCCGATGTGCTGTTTACTTCTACACCCAAAGAGAACATTGCCCAACACTGCTGAAAGGTTGTTCAAAGCCATTGGCACAGAAGTTTGCATATTTTTATTACTATAGGCTTGCACCTACACCTGCAAGGAACATGCTCACAAATACCAATCTGATTTACTCTGCTTCCTTTATTTTCCAATTGTCCATACAAGGTTTTGACTTTTGGTAAGACACAATAGACACAAAATTTGTCTGGGGAACACAAGATTGGGTGGTTGAGGGACATGATGCCTTAATCAGAGCATGCCTCATACCACATCCAATAATTTTCCTGAAAAAAACAGTGCAACAGACTTCCTACCTTGGTTTTGCTAAGACAAAAGATTTGAACATACTTCTCATTCCCACATTTTCACCCTTTGAAAATTGACAACATACACAAAGTACAGTGAGGATTCGTTGGATTCCATGCACTGCAATGGATCATACAATACATCAGACCCTGATCAGCAGGGTTGGTTGGTTTGGCCACTAGACACGGAACAATGTCAGTCTAGATTCCTGGGTAAAACGGGAGGGTTTAAGATAAACAGGCCTAACCTATGCAATGAAACAAACAGAACACACAGGGGTGGTGACATCATTTAGTGTTGAGAAGTTATGTCTAGATTAACTAAACACCGCTACACTTTTGCAGGTGATACACCACTTGTCCCTTCTGTCTGATGACCTAGATATGAGCAATTTCCTACTAGGTCCCAGAAAACCACGTCAAAAGCATTTCTTGTATGGAATATACAAGCAATGGAAGATTTCTCAGCAGGAAGCTGCAGAGATAATTTGCGAGATTGACTATTGAGTAAATATGGAAAAGTATTTGGTTATGGTTGACAACGGTATGACCACTTTATCATCCAAAATGTGTTCACTTGGCAAAATTATGTCTTCTGCAATTGACATACAGCGGGACATGTCTATGTGATAACATTGACAGTCACAATTACGTTCCATCGGAATACTAAGCTGGATGTTGCAACCACTACTTTCTGGCCAAGTGCTGTGTGTCTGTTTTCTAAATACAATCTGACGGAAAGAAAGATAATTATGACACATAGAGAAGTGAAATAGACCATGCTGCACATTGACAACTCAGACCACTTACCTTTTACAGATGCAGAGACACCATCCACAGACTGTATATACATGGTTATATCACCCTACCAGTCACGGCTTTCCAATTCCAATATTGTCTCCAATAGCAACAGGTAGGCAAATCCAAGCGCTATTGGAAGCTTATGTGCATGAGCATTGAGAATTGCCTTTCAGGATTAAGTGCAGGAAAGGAGGTACAGACGTTTTTCTTAGTGGTTCTGAGAGTGTGGATGCCCTAAGCGGTTCCTATATTTGCAAGAACATTTCTCTTAATGTGGCTTGTAATGCTTCTGCTGCGAACTTGTCATATTATCTGAAGGGTTCGCCAGCTGCTGTGATTTGTCCCATTATCAATTTGCACGGGAGCTACTTGATGCTTAATGATCAAGGTTGCTGTGGAATGGAACCGGGCATCGCTATTCTGGTGACAGTTAATTCCTTAGCCGCATGATATACAGAAGTACTGTTTCCACCTGCCTGCAAAATTAGGGAGGCACCACTGTGGCCTTTGATAAATGTTTCCAATACACGCTTTGATTCACTTAGCAGACTGAAAGCCATGCTTTTTCAACAGAATGTGGCCTTAACTTTGGACAGAGAGAGGTTTGATCCCCAGGTTGCAAGGTCCTCATCGGTGATACAGACACTACTCCACACTAACTTCCTGCCACATTTAGGGGAGCTAGCCCATCGTATCTTTAACATTTCTGATACAAGAGGAAAAGTGCATTATTAAAAAATATATTGGCTCTGGACTGGTTAGCACATTTCAGACAATCTTTGGATTATTCCATCATTCTTACTCTCAATGTTGGGAAGCGTTTTTGCAGGGCTCCCGCTTGTCTTGCTACTTTTGGTGTGAATCCTGATTTTATTTTTATTTTCAGCAATGGACATCACAGTTCAATTCGGATTGGAGTCAGCACTGCTTGTGCTACGATGGTGTGAGCACATGGTTCACACATTTGGCACACTTTGACTTCGAGAACTAGAAGAGCACTGGTTCTTATCCTTCAGGCATGTTTGGCTTAACTGCATACAAACTGTATTCTACTGGCTGCTTTGCAGCAACAAATGTGTATTAGATATATGCTTTGGATCACAAATGGTTGCGCCATTCGACATTGATGTACTACTTTACCCGTTTATGGCCCATGGATATTATTCTCCTCAGTGTCTTCCTCTGCTGATAAATACCTTTCTTGAGCCACCCTGGGGTGCTTCGGCTCCTAGTGACATGGACAATGGCTCAATGATACGCATGCAGGATGCAGTCTCTCCCTCTGCGTCTGCTGTGGCAATTGGATGGAATCACCTTTTCTCTATTATTCTGCTTCTAAGTGAGCCTCTAGGATTGTCTTCAAGGGTTATGGACAACAATAATGTTGTGTCTGACACCCAGAACACATGAAATAATTGGCCCTTTCCATGCGGGAACAATTCAGCTTGTTTTATAAATGAAATTTGACTAAAACTTTTTTGTTTTATTTTACCTTTTCTAGGTACCATGGCTTTCGGAGTGCTTAGGATTTCAAACAGTATAATGGCTTTAAGGTTTTTTAGAATATTTTAAGGGGGAAGCTTGCTTGTAGACAATGTTAATCATAGTTTTTACCTGTTTATTTACATTTTAATGCCATCTTTTTAGATAGCTTTTGTAAGAAGTTGGCCAGATATATGCTCTCCACTAGTTATAGTGGGCACCTTGTATCAGTCCAAACAACCCCTTAATGGTTATAGGTTAAAGACAACCTTTATTGAAAGCTATCCTAGTGGTAGCTATGGAGAGCAGCCTTCAGGCTAAGTCTTGAAGAAATGTAAAGCAGCTTGTTTTACCAGTCTATAATCTCGAGTCACTAAATGAAAGATATCCACAAAAGGTATATATATAAAATATATGTATTTATCACTAAACACACCCTCCTAGTCTCTTTAGGAGACTAGAGGCCAAAACACATAAGTTACACTTCAATAATCACAGTAAAATAGCACAAATACACGTCAGGCCCTCGTGGCGAGCCAAACCATATACTAAATAGTGGTATAAGAACCACAACTTAACTAGACACAAGGCCTAGAGCCTGTAGAATCCCTGGGATCCCAAGGAACCACCCAAGGTAGTGACACAAGGGACCTACGGCGGCCGTGTGCAGTATGTGAACACAGCCGCGAGCTCCCTTTAGCTTCTATGGGGAAAGTCGCGGTTCGATTTTTAAAGATTAGGGACACTTAGAAATGAATCAGGACCAAACCCTATTGGACTTAGGAATTTCTAGGGCTGGCACCCACAGGAGCACCGTAGTACTTGTGTTACCTCACCTAGGGAAGCCGGGTGCATATGTGTCTTTTGGTGTCTGGTTTCGTCGTCGATTTCAATGGGAGCTGGCAAAGAAGTGCTGCTGCCGTGAAGATGCGAAGTGTCTGAAGAGATCCAAGCCTGGATTGAAGATGAGATGAACCTTAAAGCAGAGGGGACAGAGTCTGGGTCACTTGCCAATGACCAGGAAGGCGATGAGCAGATGCCCACCGATGTCGGGTGATTTCAGGTGAAAAAGGTGAAGCTTGACTCTTCAGCCACGTGGTCCAGGAGGCGTTGAGGACAACCAGGAGCTGGATTTGAGCTGTCCCACAAAGGATGTCGAGCACTGCAGCATCAGTGCCCGGATTGGACACAATAAGCCTTGACAACAGTAACCCACGCAGAAACAAGAAAGATGCTTTGGTGTAGACCAGCAAGGTCTGTGTGACTCACCACTTGGATGGGAGTCAGGGCACATCTGGAGCAACCAGAAAAGCCCAAGGAAATACAAAGTTACCACCTCAGGGACCCACCAGTCAACGGACCAGGGATCGCAAAGGGACCTCAAAACTAAACACAAAATGGTGGCCCACGGGTCACTCGGAATGACCAGGCTGACCATCTTCAGTGGATTCAGTGGCCGAAGTGGGGGCTACAAGATAGCCCATGCACAACTTCAAGAGATGTTGAGAAGTCAATGCACTTGCAGAAATGCACAGTGACCAGGAGTTTGGGTTCCACGCTACTCACGAGGGCTGCGGGTCTCAGCTTTGCTGGGGACTCAGGATGGCATCTGAGATGTCTGGAAATCCTCTTCCTGGGCTGCAAATACTTCGGAGTCCAGCGGGAGCTTCGAGGATGCAGACTGGCAAATTGCTTAGTTGGTGCCTGCCAAGCAGGCGAGTCACTCCTTGACCCCCAGGGACATTTCTTCAGTCCTCTGGTCTTGAGCAGAGCGTCGAAGGTCCAGTATTCAGCTTCACAGTTTTGTCCAGGGTAATCTAAAGTCCTAAGGACTGGGGTCCCAATCTTATACTGAGGTAGGGGGTTGGACATACTCTGGGGACCCACCTATGGGAGGGTTTCGAAAGAGGGGTGGCTACATCCATTTCCTTTGTCCAGTTTCATGCCAAAGCAGGGGCTGGAAGCCCCTGAACCGGTTTGAGCTGGACTATGCACAGGGACACCAAGTGTGCCCCCAGTGCAGGACTTCAAAGCACTCAGCCCCAATACACATAAGCCTATCTGGGCGGTGGTTACACCTCCCTGTGACAGGAAGCCTATTGTCCAGGCCTCCCCTGCCGGAGTTTCAGTCAGCAGCAGGAGGCCAGACCCGTGTCTGTGGCTGCAGCATCCATTTTGTGATGCCAGGGCTCTATTAAGTTTCTACCGGGTATACCAGTGCTGTCATGTCTCTCCCTCTAGAAGGGTGGGATCATACTTCCACACCAGTTACTGGTGTGTGGGTATGATACCAAGGTGTTTGACACCAAACACAACATGTTTCCGTGTAGCCAGTCCAAAGTTAGCATTTACCGTTTGGTTATAATGCTTTTAAGAGTATATGGTCAGGCTGCACTACCAACAGCATCAGAGAAGGGTCTCCGAACACTGCAGAGGGGCTCTGCTCATGCAGGGGCACCCTCTCACATAGGAACCCTGCCTTCAGGATTGATGAGGCCTGTGTTGGACTTGGCCCTTTTGGCAGGTTCACCCCTAAACTTTTTGCATTTATCTTAGCCTTGGTCCCTATGTAGTGTTGGTGGTTTTAGGCCTCTAGGCACTTTAGCACTGTGTCCCAGTGTAAAGTGCGTGCGCTCTGTGTTACATTTAGTGAGACTGGCCTGCCCTCCCATAGGAATGCATGGGGGATATGTGTGTCCATGGTAATTCCTGATGTGAGAGGAGTACAGGGTCAAGTTTAGTATGTGCGAACTCGTAAGAATAAATGCTGCACAATGATGTGCGCGGATTTATTATAACTATAGGAAAAGTGCCACTTCTAGAAGTTGGCACTTATGTGTACTGTGTGTCTGCCTGCCTGAAGTGGAGTGCATGTCTGGCTTGTGATTGACAGGTGCTGGATGGTGTAGGGAATTCCAGTAGTCAGGGTGGGTCAGCCCAGTGGTGAATAGAGAGATCTGCATGCAGATGGGAGGGAGGAGTTGCACCTGGGACCTGAATAGGATTGTGCCTTCCCTACACAATGCTGGCTCCACCTCCTGTGGTGCGTCTGATGTCCCTAGCCTGTCCTGTGAATAGGGAGAGGGGTTGAGCAAAACAAAGTGCTCCAGAACCAGTTGTAACTGGTTCTCCCCATGCCCTACAGTTGGTAACAAAGGAAATGTGTGTATAAGAAAGGGCTGTGACCCCATGTATGTTGCTCTCTGCTGCTCTGATCCTGACGCTGGGGGCTGCTGCTGCTGGGTTCCAGGAGGAACTGCCACAAGGGACTGCCTCCCTGCTGGAGGGCCCTGTGTGCTGGCCTGCCTGAGTCCAGCCTTGTGCCCCCCTGAACTTGGCCTCTACTTTGAAAGGGCGCTTTGCTCTTTATTGCTGGGAAGAGCGTGCCATTTCTGACCCTGGACTTTAGCTCTATCGCATTGGGAGCGTTTGGCATTTATTTTTTAAGAGCGCTTTGCTCTCTATAGCTGAGGAGCAGCGCTTCCCATCTTAGTTGCAGCACGTAGCTGCGATCCTTTTGAAAATGGAATCCCCGGCATGGAGATTCCCCCACAATCCCCTGTATTCCAGGAAGCGGGTGCCCACCCCGCATCACAGCCGTTTTTTAGCATATTTGAGCAGACGGGTGCCTACCTCGCGTTTCTGCCGCCTTTTCCCTTTGTTTTGTAGGCGGGAGCGCACCCCGCGTATTCGCTGTTATTTTTAAATACTCCTAGCGGGTACCCACCCCGCAGGCGACTTTAATTGAACATATCCCCCTAGCGGGTGCCCACCCCGCAAGTGACTTCACTCAAAATGGGAGCCTACCCCGTACTGCTGCCAGAAGGAGCCACTGAAACCCTGAGGGCCGCCGTGCTGCCCACGGCGACACGGAAGTGGAACTCGGCAGCCTTAGTTGCGGGCGGGGCTTGAGAGGAGCCTGGAAGAGAAGCGCCGGTCGGAACACAGGCGGAGCCCTGCCTGTGTTCCAGGAAGCGCCACGTCCAAAGACCCAGGCGGGAGCCCACCCCGCACTGGGACGTGCTGCCTTGAAGGTCTGGAGCTCGACAGGCTCGGCATCTAAGTCCCGGGTCCCAGGAGGGGACCCGGGTGAAGAGAGACCCGCTTCGTTTGGGTGAAAATAAGCAGACGGGAGCCTACCCTGCGCACCCGTGCTCGTGGAGCGCACCGCCTTCTTTCAAGCCTGACCTGTCGATGGGGAGACCACCGCAGACAGAGCGGAGTTCCCAGAAGCAAGCCCAGTGAGTCTAGAAGGGCTGGGAGGCTCTGTGGGGACTATTGTTGGTGCCTGATAAAGGCACAGTGCAGTTCTGCCTTTAGAGCGGCTCCGGATGGCAGCGGGCCGCTCCAACCTCGGGGGCATGTTTGTTCCCAGAGCCTCCGTGGCCCCCACACTTGCATATTTGGTTTTAAGAGCCTAGAGGGCTCCAATGCGCACATTATTTGTTTCTAGAGCCTAGGTGGCTCCAACGCCCCCCTTTTTCAGAGCCTAGGTGGCTCCAACATTTGGCGCATTTGTTTAAAGGCCCGCTGAGAGCCCAGGTCGCATTTTCCCTACTTCCAGCTGCCTAGCAAGTAGTGGGCAGCTGCACAGCTTAGGTATTCCTTCATTTTAGGGGACATGTGGAATCTAGGAGTGAGACACACTCCTTCGCCCCCATCTTTTTCTACACAGCTGTGCAGCACTTAGTGCCAGCTGCCACGTTTAGGCCAGTTTCACGCACTCTTCTTTTGCTGCATGCGCCGCTAGCCCTGACACTGTTGGACAAAGGGCATTTGAGACCCTGTGAGAGGCCAATTGGCCTGGGTTCAGTTTATGGTGGTAGGGCACGAGGCCCTAATGTGATGCCTAATGTTTTTATGTGGTGGCGCTCATGCTTACAGTTATTGCATAATGTGTGATGCTAATGAGGTTTGGGCCTAATGTAGTTTTATGCCTAAGGTGATTCATGAGCAAGGTGATTTATGAATCCTCTGTTTTACATTGCAGGATCTCATACTAAGTTCCTAACTTTACCAGTAGTTACTGGTTGTGCGCTACATTTACTATTTGTCCTACATTTACAATTGGTGATTTGTGATGGTGGTGACAGTGGCCCCATTGGCCCTGTCGTATGTAAAAAGTTCCCTGTAGATACTGCCCAGTGCCCGTTGGCACGGTGTATATTATGTGATTATGATCTAATGTGTTTATTATAATACAAAGGCTATTTTTTATATATAACCTTGTGTGGAGTTCCTTTTGTGGTGTACCTGGGGTGTTGTGGCTGTGTGCGTGCGCAAACGCTTTACACATTGCCTCCGAGATAAGCCTGACTGCTCGTGCCAAGCTACCAAGGGGGTGAGCAGGGGTTATCTTTGGCGTGTAACTTCTTTGCCCTGACTAGAGTGGTGGTTTCTGCCTGGCTTTGGCGCAAGCCTTAGCCAACCAGAAATCCCATTTCTAACAGGCTGCAATAGGAGTGACTTATAGGTTTATATATGGGTATATGGTGAGATACAGTGAACCAATATCTCAGTAAGGGGTGCATGCACCACCTAACCCAGGCTGCAGTAGCAGAACTGTGGTGTCATTTTGAGTGGCTTTCCAGGGGTGGCTAAATACATGCTTCAGCCCCTGGTAGGCCTCTGGAGAACCTATGCCAGGGGTACATAGTATACCATATACTAGGGGCTTACAAGGGCACCTCAGATCCAATCTGTAATGTACCTAAAGTACATGGAATCCTTTTAGAGAGGAAGCAACTAGGCTGGGGCCCTAATTAGCAAGGTCCCAGCCAGACTAAAGTCGAAAAACAGTGAAACACCAGAAAAAAGTAAGGGGTAAACATGTAAAGCAGATCCTACTCTCCTACACAACACCCCCCAAACGCAAGGACATTAAACTAACCTTGACCAGTTGAGTCTTCATGTTGTAAGTGGAAATATCTGGAGAGTCCATCTGTATTGGCATGGTTACTCCCAGGTCTATGTTCCACTGTATAGTCCATCCCCCTGTAGGGAAATGGACCACCTGAGCACTTTGGGATTTTCACCCTTCATCTGTTTTAGCCACAAGAGGGGCTTATGGTCTGTCTGAACAATGAAGTGAGTACCAAATAAGTATGGCCTCAACTTCTTCAGAGCCCAAACCACAGCAAAGGCCTCCCTCTCAATGGCTGACCAACGTTTCTCTCTGGGGGTCAACCTTCTGCTTATGAAAGCTACTGGTTGATCCTGACCTTCATCATTCAACTGTGACAGTACAGCCCCTACCCCCAACTCAGATGCATCTGTTTGGACAATGAACTTTTTGGAGTAGTCAGGACTTTGCAGAATGGGAGCAGTGCACATGGCCTGCTTCAAGTCATCAAATGCCTTTTGACAGCTAACTGTCCACTGAACCTTTTTGGGCATTTTCTTAGAGGTCAAGTCATTCAGGGGAGTCACTATTGATCCATACCCCTTGAAAAATCTTCTATAGTACCCAGTCAGGCCTAAGAATGCTCTCACCTGAGTCTGCGTAGTTGGAGCAACCCAGTCCATTATGGTCTGGATTTTGCTCTGTAATGGTTGAACCTTGCCTCCACCTACAAGGTGGCCCAGGTACACAACCTGACTCTGCCCTATCTGGCACTTAGTAGCCTTGATAGTGAGGCCTGCTTTCTGCAAGACCTCCAAAACATTCCTCAGGTGGACCAGGTGATCCTCCCAGGTGGAGCTAAAGAGAGCAATATCATCTAGATATGCTGCACTATAGTCTTCCAGGCATGTAAGGACTTGATTCATCAACCTTTGGAAAGTGGCAGGTGCATTCTTCAAACCAAAGGGCATTACCACAAATTGATAGTGCC
This sequence comes from Triturus cristatus, assembly GCF_964204655.1. Classification (NCBI taxonomy): domain Eukaryota; kingdom Metazoa; phylum Chordata; class Amphibia; order Caudata; family Salamandridae; genus Triturus; species Triturus cristatus. The sequence goes on along the minus strand of NC_140591.1, from coordinate 1,153,528,617 downwards.
CGCTAGGGGTAGAAAATGCTGTCTTTGGCTTTGCATCATCAGCTGGTCTGATCTGCCAGTAGCCAACTGTCAGGTCAAATGTGCTTAGAAACTTGGCTGAGGCCAAAGTATCTATTAGCTCATCTTCCCTGGGGATGGGGTGGGCATCAGTCCCAGTGACTGCATTGAGACCACTGTAGTCTACACTAATTTCTCTCTTGCCATCTGTGGTGTGAGGTTTAGGTACCTCGACACCTGGACTAGCCCAAGGGCTAACTGAGGGTTCAATCACTCCCAAATCCAACATCTTTTGGACTTCTGTCCTTATACAGTCCCTGACATGGTCAGTTTGCCTGTAGATCTTATTTTTCACAGGCAGACTGTCCCCAGTGTCCACTTTATGAGAGCACCAGATGGTCTGACTTGGAGTCAGAAAAAAACATATGTCTGAACTGGCTGAGATGTTTTCTGCAGTCAGTTTGCTGCTGGGCAGTGAGGCTGCCTGCCAAGGCTACACCATCAACTGGCCCATCATCAGGCGTCTGAGAAAGCAGGTCAGGGAGTGGGTCACCCTCTTCCTCCTGTCTTTCATCAGTAGCCATGAGCAAGCCCATGGCTGCCCTGTCAACATATGGTTTTAGTCTGTTGACATGAAGTACCCTGTGGGGACCCCTAGTGGTTCTATGGTCTACCAAGTAGGTGACCTCCCCTTTCTGTTCAACAATTGTATGGGGGCCACTCCATTTGTCCTGGAGGGCTGCTGGAGCTACAGGCTCCTACACCAACACTTTCTGTCCTGGCTGGTAGACACTCAGTACAGCCTTTTGGTCATGCCAGGCTTTTTTAATTCCTGGCTAGCCTCAAGGTTTTTGGTTGCCTTTTTCATATACTCAGCAATCCTGGAGCAGAGACCAAGTACATAGTCCACTATGTCCTGTTTGGGGGGCTTGAGAGGTAACTTCTATCCTTCCTTAACCAGACACAATGGACCCCTGACAGGGTCACCAAACAAAAGTTCAAAAGGGCTGTAACCAACCACCTTTTGAGGCACCTCCCTGTATGCAAATAAAAGGCAGGGTAAGAGTATGTCTCATCTTCGCCTAAGCGTTTCTGGAAGTCCTTTAATCATGCCCTTTAAGGTTTTGTTAAACCTTTCAACTAAACCATTGCATTGTGGGTAATAGGTTGTGGTGAACTTGTAGTTCACTCCACACTTCTTCCAAATAGCAGTCAAGTAACTAGACATGAAGTTTGCATCCCTGTCAGAGACTACCTCCTTAGGAAAGCCTATTCTTGAAAATACACCAAAGAGAGCTCTTGCCACCACAGGTGCTGTAGTGGTCGTTGGGGGAATTGCTTCTGGGTACCTGGTGGCATGATCCACCACCACCAGTATAAATATGTGCCCAGATGCTGTGTGAGGATCAATGGGACCAACAATGTCAATCCCAACCCTCTCAAAGGGAACCCCCACCACAGGTAGTGATATCAGGGGGGCCTTTGTGGTTCCACCTGCCTTGCCACTGGTTTGGCAGGTCACACAGGAGCGACAAAACTCCTTAGTGTCTTCAGACATGTGGGGCCAGTGAAAGTGAGGGACAATTCTGTCCCAAGTCTTGTTCTGGCCCAGGTGTCCTGTTAGGGGAATATCATGGGCTTGTGTCAATAGGAAGCCCCTAAACTTCAGAGGTATAACCAACCTCCTGGATGCACCAGGTTTGGGGTCTCTACACTCTGAATAAAGGTGTCCATCATCCCAATAAACTTTATGGGTGTAACTAGCATTCCCAGCAGCCTCATCAGCAGCTTGCTTTCTGAGGGGTTCAAGAGAGGGACATGTTTTCTGGTCCTGGCTCAGATCAGACCTGACCCTGTCCCCAAGAACTCAACCTGGTCAGGTTCAAGCTCCTCTGGGACAGTTCCTTCTTCAGGCTCAAGATCATCTCCCTAAGGAGAATAATCAGCATTCTGAGTCAGGTTGGACGGCACTGCCTTAACCCTACTGCTCATCCTCTTGTGAGACACCTGGTCCATTATTCCAGAATCCATGGTCTTTCCAGTTTTAGACATTTTGGCCTGTGACCTAGTCACAGCAATGACATGAGCAGGGATCCCTAACATTTCTGCTTGTGTCCTGAGCTCCACTTCAGCCCAAGCTGAAGTCTCTAGATCATTGCTAAGCAAGCACTGTACTGGTAGGTCTGCACTTACCACAATCTTCTTAAGGCCAGTTACCCCTCCCCAGGAGAAATTAACAACTGCCAGAGAATGGTCTGTTCTGACATTGCTAGCATTGGTCACTTGGTACATTTCACCAAGTATAATCTGCCCTGGATCCACAAGATCTTTTGTCACCATTGTGACACTTGCTCCTGTGTACCTTGGGATAGTCCATTTATTAAAGGTTGTTGTCTGTATTTGCGCAGATTACTGGGACTCACAAAGGGGGACATTTCCATGCCCCCATCACAGAATAGCACAGCCTGAGTTGGAACTCTGACTAGGCCAGAGTCCATCTCAGAACCCAGGGTCAACCCTACTACACCCTTATTCCGGACATTGCCACCACCTATTGTAGCTGTACTAGGGGGAACAGTTGCCTTAGGGGCAATGGTGGCTGGAGTAGATTCTTTGGACTTGGTGCAGTCACTGGTCCAGTGAGTTTTCTGTTTACAGATTTTGCAGCAAGGTTTCTTTTGGCCTTTTTCCTTGTTAGACTGTGAATCCCCACCTGAAGCAGATTTTTGGGGGCCTTGTGAAGACTTCTGCTGGCACATGCATCAACAAAGACTTTTGTGATTCCTTAATTGCGATTTTTAAGAAATCGCAATTAAGGAATTGCAAAAGCCTATGCATGTAGGAATCGCTATAAAAATAGCGATTCCTACAAATTCCTTAATTGCGACTCGCAAATTGCGAGTCGCAATTAAGGAATGCCATCCCATTCATTCCTATGGGCCTCCAGGTCCATAGGAATGAATTGGAGATTGCATGAGCAAATTGCGAGTACCAGTATGTACTCGCGAATTGCTCATGCAATTTCAAGGGTGCAGGGATGTCAAAATGACACCCTATTGCACCCCTGAAATTGATCTGTGCACATATGTTGCACAAACACATGCTCTAAGGGCATGTGTGTGCGCAACATGAAACTTTGAAAAATGCACAAAAGTGAATTTTTCAAAGTTTTTGCAAATTACCATGAAGTTCAACTTCATGGTAATTTGCTCCCCCTATTAGCGAAATCGCTAATTTTTTTACTTTAATGCATTGCATTTAAGGAATCTCAATTTGGGATTCCTTAAATGCAATCGCAATATAAGGAATCGCTATTTAGAGAGTCCTTAAATTGCGATTTTTGCATTTGGGATGATGCATCCCAAATGCAAAAATACCGGTCGCAAAGGGGCAGATTCTGCTAATCTGCCCGTTTGCGACCAGTTTTCTCGTTGATGCATGTGGCCCTAAGTTTTTACCCTTCTCTCCACCCTTATCAGAGTTTTTAGGATTTTGCTTCTTGGGTTCACCACTTTGGTTCTGTACCGTCTGCCTCACCCTGGTTCTGACCCACTTGTCTGCCTTCTTTCCAAATTCTTGGGGAGAGGTCAGATCTGAGTCTACCAGGTACTGGTGCAACAGCTGATTCTGACAATTATTAAGGATCTGCTCCCTCATAATCAAATTGTACAATCCTTGATAGTCATGCACTTTACTGCCAAGTAACCAACCTTAGTAGGACAATCTACAAAGTCTACCCAGTCCTGAGTCTGTGCTTTGTGGGTATCCCTAAACTTTAACCTGTATTGTTCAGTGGTTAGGCCAAACACATCAATTAAGGCACTTTTCAGACAGTTGTAATCATCTGACTCCTCTTCTCCAACAGTGAGGAGTTTATCTCTACCTTTGTCTGAAAAGGAGAGACATAAGATTGCTGTCCACTGCTCCTGGGGGACCTTTTGTACTTTACAGGACCTTTCCAGTACAGTTATCCATTTGTGGATGTCATCCCCACTCTGGTAGGGAGGGACAATCTTATTCAGGTTTCTATGGTCATGAGACCTCTCCCTATCTCTAGGGATGTTGCTTCCACCATGGGACTCTAGTTCCAACCTTTTTCTAGCTCTGTAGTGCTCTAGGGCCTCCTTATCTCGGACTACCTGCTTTCTTCTGGTTTCAAGCTGAGCTTCCTCATACTTAAGCAGTCTCTCCCTTCTCTCCTGAGAGGTTTCCCTCCTATGCGATGAGATTTAGGTCCCAATAGATTCGTTAGAATGGTTAGACTTCACTGAGGGAGATCTTGACCTTCTTGGCCCACCACCAACTCTCCCAGGAGGGACAAAGAGGGGTCCATTTTGGTCCTCTCCATCACTGTCTAGGGGAGCTGGATTTTCCAGGTCCAGATCACTGTCATCTGCCTGGCCAGCCTCAGAGTTCAGGTCATGGGGAATTTCCCTCTAATGCGAAAACAACAGTTGATGGACAGAATGCAGAACAATGTCATACATTCACCCCAGTACAGAGATCTGGGCCTAAATCCATCATTTTTTTGCTGACCATGCCGTTCCAGTTTGAACCCAGCCATATGCAAATCAGTCTTGACCCTGTGCCTCATGCAAACAGTCCAGCCCGAACTGCCAAGCCAGGTCCTCCCTGGACTGGAAACAAGCATCCCAGGACCGTTTTCGGGGTTTCACCTCTCTTCAGCCAAAATAGCTTGATTCCAGTGGCATGGAGAGCACGGGATAAAACACAAAATGGTGGCCCACGGGTCACTCAGAATGACCAGGCCAACAATCTTCAGTGGATTCAGTGCTCGAGGTGGGGGCTACAAGTTAGCATAAGCACAACTTCAAGAGATGTCGAGCAGTCAATGCACTTGCAGAAATGCACAGTGACCAGGAGTTCTGGTTCCAAGCTACTCACAAGGGCTCCGGGTCTCAGCTTTGCTGGGGACTCGGGATGGTCTCTGAGATGTTTGGAAATCCTCTTCCTGGGTTGCAAATACTTCGGAGTCTGGCGGGAGCTTCGAGGATGCAGACAGGCAAATTGCTTTCTTGGTGCCTGCCAAGCAGGAGAGTCACTCCTTGACCCCAATGGAGATTTCTTCAGTCCTCTGGTCTTGAGCAGAGCATCAAAGGTCCAGGATTCAGCTTCAGAGTTTCGTCCAGGGTAATCTAAAGTCCTAAGGACTGGGGTCCCATATCTATACTAAAGTAGGGGGTTGGACATACTCTGGGGACCTATCTATGGGAGGGTTTGGAAAGAGGGGTGGCTACACCCATTTCCTTTGTCCAGTTTCACGCCAGAGCAGGGGCTGGAAGCCCCTGAACCAGTTTGAGCTGGACTATGCATAGGGGCACCAAGTGTGCCCCCAGTGCAGGACTTCAAAGCACTAAGAGAGTGCTCCCACCCAGCCCCAATACACATAAGCCTGTCTGGGACAGGAAACCTATTGTCCAGGACTCCCCTGCCGGAGTTTTGGTCAGCAGCAGGAGGCCAGACCCGTGTCTGTGGCTGCAGCATCCATTTTGTGATGCCAGGCCTCTATTAAGTTTCTACTGGGTATACCAGTGATGTCATGTCTCTCCCTCTAGAAGGGTGGGATCATACTTCCACACCAGTTACTGGTGTGGGGGTATGATTCCAAGGTGTTTGACACCAAACACAACATGTTTCCGTGCAGCTAGTCCAAAGTTAGCATTTACAGTTTGGTTATAATGCACTTAAGAGTATATGGTCAGGCTGCATCAGAGAAGGGTCTCCGAACGCTGCAGAGGGGCTCTGCTCATGCAGGGGCACCCTCTCACATAGGAACCAAGAACTCTGCCTTCAGGATTGATAAGGCCTGCCATAGGAGTGACTTATAGGTTTATATGTGGGTATATGGTGAGATATAGTGAACTATATCCCAGTAAGGGGTGCATGCACCACCTTACCCAGACTGCAGTAGCATACCTGTGGTGTTATTTTGTGTGATTTTCCAGGGGTTTCATAATACATGCTTCAGCCCCTGGTAGGCCTCTGGAGTACCTATGCCCTGGGAACATACTTTACCATATACTAGGGACTTACAAGGGCACCTCAGATTCAATCTCTAATGTACCTAAAGTACATGGAATCATTTTAGAGAGGAAGCAGCTAGGCTGGGGCCCTGATTAGCAGGATCCCAGCCAGACTAAAGTCGAAAAACAGTGAAACACCAGAACAAAGCGGGGGTAAACATGTGAAGCAGACCCTGCTCTCCTACAGCTTTTATATATGGACCCTTAGGATGAAGAGTAGGTGTTATATTCCAGAGTTAGGCACATGTATCAAGTCAGTTTATTGCTTACATTGTCCTAGAAAATAATGTTTCAGCAATTACCTTTTGCACACATTTACATGCACAATGTTGGATTAATTTTCTGAAACTTCTTTGTTTATACATCCAGCTTCACACAACATTGTCAAAATGCCCTGAACATCATGTACAGGGCGTCTCTAAGCACTAGGTATAACATTCATCCTATCTTCATCCACGGGCTGACAGCACTATCCATAAATCCATAAAATAACAAATCTAGCATGCACATTGCAAAGGCTGCTTTTCATTCTAAATAATATGCAGCTCGATAGATTAGTAGAGGAGGCACTTCTGCGGACACTGAAGGTCAATGCCTGCTGACAAATCACCACACACCAGTCTGACATTGTGTGAGGGTTGTCCAACTCGAGACCAAGACGTGGTCCTTCACTCTCTACCATCAGGTAATGGGGTTGGATCGACGCTAGGGAGGATTGTTGGCTCTACACCTACAATCATCATCTCATCTTTATTTCGGTCACTAGGACCATAAAAGAGTGCAACAAGTATACAATTAAAAGTTAGACTATATGAAAATAACAGACATGATTCGATTAAAATCAATCATAAAACAAATGAGCTAGAATCATCAAGAATATTAATTCAACTGTGTTAGCTTAATACATCAGTTACAGCTGATCCACATTGTTGTTAAAACATTTTCGACAGAAAATACAATTGGGGCAGATAAATCTGTTTTTAGGATTCTGAATGCTGGAAAGTGCTGCCTAAAGCCAAGATTTTTGAGAAGTGGGACAAGCCAATAATTCCTTGCTCTTTGGTAAGCTGGGCAAAAGAAAATAATATGCAAATCAGTCTCTCGCGAATGCGCGCAAGCTGGGCATTGCACTGTGGGCTGGGGATATGTCCAGCGGTCTGTGTGCGCCCTGAGGGGAAGAGTACTATAGCACCAATTGCATGTATAGCTTCCTTGTTAACGAAGGGCCTTTATCATCGAATGTGAGCTCTAGTTGATATGAGTCTTTAAACCTCAGGAAGTGTTCGGTTAGGGACCCCTCCCGTGCGGTCTTGATTAGAACGCGTAAATCATGCTCATAATAAGCCTTGGAGATGGATTTGCGTGAGATCCTGCAGCATGCATTTCCTGGATCAGACCACAAATCCGGTCTTCCTAGTGACTCACATGTTTGCTTGATATATCTTAGCCATGGGATTTGTGCAGCTTTGGGAAGACACAAAATCTCTAGGAGCTCGGCTCTATAATTAGATAGTTCCGGCGAGCTCCATATTTTGCACCAAAAAGTTATGGGTTTGAGTCCCAACTCCTCTGAAATGGGTCTTAGGCCCAGGTCTAATCTCAGTGGGAGGAGAGGGGTACTAGACGGTAAAGCTGCCAATTGCCTTACAAAATTGTTCTCCGTGACCTGCAGCTTCTGGACGGCAGTATGCCCCCAAATTTCGCCTCCATAGGTCACTACCCCTCTTGCCTGGATTTTATAAATTTGGAGGCGGGGACCAAATGGCTTATAAGTCAGTCCTTTTGTCATCCTAGCAATGCCACCCGTCAGCTGAATCAGTTTCAGATTTGCCTTGGTTCGGTGTGAATCCCACGTCATGGACTGGTTGATTGTTACCCCCAGATATTCGAACGTGTAAACCCTCTCTAATCTGGAGGGCCCTATAGAGGGATTCGCGCGTGTTGAGGAGGGCGGGTTGAAGATCATGTACTTGGTTTTAGAAGCATTAATCTCCAATCCACGTCTCGCACAAAAACTCGCAAATCCGTCCAGCACCCGTTGTAAGCCCATAGGGGATTTGGAAAGCAGCAGGGTATCATCTGCGAACATGATAGCAGGAACCCTGCTGCCATCCAACCTAGGGGCATCGATGTTGCTCAGCTCATTGAGATGGTTAATGACCCCGTTGACAAAGAGGCAGAAAAGGGTCGGTGCGAGCACACAACCCTGCCTAACCCCCCTGTCAACGGGGAAGCCATCCGAAAGAGTGCCTCCTCTTCCACACCTCACCCTGGCAAAATTTGCTTGGTGTAGTCTTTTCAAAATTAGTAAGATGTCAGCGCGAACCTCGAGGTCCGCTAAGGCAGCCCATAGTTTATCCCTGGGCACTAAGTGGAAGGCGGCTCGCAAGTCCACAAACACCGTGTATAGGCTGCCGCCCTCGATTAAGACAGTCTTCCAATATAGAAGATTCAGACGGAAAATTTGGTCAATGGTGGAAATACCTCTTCTGAACCCTGCTTGATATGGACTCATAATCTCGCGTTCTTCAATCCAATCTTGGAGGCGATTAAGCATGAGTCTACCAAAGATCTTTTGGGGCACATAGATGAGACTGATGGGTCTGTAGTTGGCTGGGAGCAGAGGCAAGCCCTTTTTGAATATTGGGACAATCTCTGCGCCCAGCCAAGTATCAGGCAGCTCCATGCCCCCCAGGATGGAATTAAATAGAATCATAAGATAAGGTGCCGAGACGTCAGGTTCTTGTTTAAATAAGTCACCTGGCAAGCCATCCAAGCCTGGTGCCTTGCCTGATGACAACCCGGCAATTGCCGCTCGGACCTCCTTTAATGTAAGCGGCACCCCTTTCTAAGTGATGCTAATCAACTGGGTGGAGTTTGTCCTGTCCCTCTCAAGTAACTTATAAAGGGACTGAAAATGATCTTGCCATGCCTTAGCTGAGATGTTGGGCTCTATAGCAGGGGCCACCTTATCAGAACCTGTGTTCACGTAGCGCCAGAATTTGCGCGAATCCCCACATGCCAGGGAGGTAGTAAGTTTTTCCCATCTTTGGTACTCCCATTCGCTTTTAGCATTGGTAGTCAGGGTCTTATAGGCCGTTCTCCTGGCCCTAATTTCCACACTTCCCTTCCCCGACTTAATCAAGGTCACGAGGTCGGTTTTTGCCTTGCGGCATGCACTGTTGTACCAGAGGGGGCCGGCAGCGCATCCATTAACCCTTTTTGGTGTAATAGTAAGGATTTCAGACACCGATTTAATGAGGTCTTCGTGTAACTGCCCCAGTTGTTTATATGCACCCTGGGTAATGCCTTGCACCTTTAGTGCCTGAACCTTTTCGAGTGTAGGAATTACCCGAGCGTAGAGCTTGGATATCTTCCCTGAATTGGAAGCTATTTTCTCCGACTTCGCTCTGCGTCTATTGTTCTCGAGGACTAACCCCACCTCAGATGCCTCCCTCTGTTTCCCCCTGACCTCAAGACCAGGGTGATCATATTCCAGTTCTAAAGCGTTGTGGTCGCTATCTTCCCTAGCTGTCACCCGGAAGTCTCTAATGAGTGACCACGAGGCCAATGGAACCAGGATATAATCAAGTCTTGACTCCCTGCCCACTCTGTTATAGGTGCATCTTGGAGGGATATCAGAATTTAGCCTTCCATTTCAAGCCCGGAGACCATATTTCAAGGTTAAAGATGTGATTTGTAGAGCCAAAGGGGTCCATGCTCTTGGGGCCGGTGCCTGCGAAGGAGGCATAGACCACACCAGGTCCTCCTCCTGGGCCAAACAATCCAGTGTACCTGAAAGGGGCTCAAAATGGCAATTCAGGTCACCGCCTATTAAAAAAGGGATACCCTCCGGAATTTCGTTAAGGGCGAGTGCAAGCTCCTCAATAGTACGCGACTCCTGTGTGATATTGACTGGCCTGGAGTAGACATTTATCAACAGGAGGCTATGTGAATTTGGCAATTCCAGCAATACAACTAAATGTCCCCCGTGTTCAATGGGAGGACAGCGGCCCTACATCCCAGGTCGCTAGCCACCCAAATTGCAAGACCTCCCGAAGGACGCCCTCTGCCCCCCCATGCTGCATGTGTGGAGAATACAGCGAAGCCCGTACAGGTGACGTCTTCCTTCACCCAGGTCTCTTGGAACAGGCATATATCTTTATCCTCGATAAAGGAACTCCAGGCCAGGCTGTTCAGTTTGTTACCCAGGCCCGCCACATTCCATGATAGAATCTTGAGCGAGGAGGGGTTAATTCTCTCTGTTTGTGAATTAGGAGGCGCAACCATTCCAGAGTGTATCCCCCGTGATGGGTTACAGTCAGAGCTACCAGCTTGGGCAGCCATCACCTCAGATGTATTGTGTGGAGGGCTGGGGGTCCCTGCACATCCCTCTCCGTTTATTTGGATATGCTCAGAGTAATCCTTCTCCATGGGGATTGCTAGTCATATATTGGATATTAAGCTCCTATTTTGGGTCAGGTCCTCTCCACCCCCCGTCTTACTCGGTCAATCCACCATATCTAGGTTGCTAAACCTGTTATAGGTAGAAAGATGGTCATAGCGCGGAAATCTGGGAATAGGGTGATCCCTTCTTTCACTTGGGCCCCATCTACCTCCTCTCTTGCATACTGGTTCCCATCCTTCCTCTTCCTGCTCATTACTGATGGAGGGATAGAAGAATGAAAGGGGAAGGGATTGGATAGAAGTCCCCTGGGCGTGGTGAGGCCAGCTACATATATGTGAGACAGTAAGAGGGTCCCTGAAATTAATCAGGACACAGTCTCCATGAATAGATTTTCTGGTGTTACCTAGCCAAGGGACTCTCCTCACCATGAGGACCTCACTATGAATACCTTCGGGGAGGGGCCTGTTAGTCGAAAGCCATTGAATTACCTTGTTTTTTAGGGCCTCCATAGGTTCTCTAGTAGATGGTTTTAATTCGGGAATACCGGCTAAAATAACTGTGTACGGAATGGCCTCCGGTGGCAGATTGACTGGCCTATATTTTGTACCATTACCATGTACCCCTATTACGGGCGCGGCCAACTTCTCTTGAAGATTAGCGTTTGCTACGCAGAAAGGAACCTGTAGATTTGAGGTTTCTGGAGTGGGTAGTGTGAGATGGTGTGTTTGTACAAGCTTTGGTGGAGGACACCCTTCCTTAACTGGAGGTACTAGTGTATGCTTCGTACATGTGCTGGGTATTTTTTGGGGCATCTACTAATTGTGCAATTCCCTTTTGGATGTTCAATAAGCATGTTTCCATCTTTGCAAGGCGATCTTCTAGGGGATTAAACATTTTCGTCAGGAGAGAGCTAATATCCGGGAGAGTGAAGATCTCCTGCCCCGATATGGCATTGAAGCTAGGAGATGTCTGGGCCGGGGTATGGGAGGGCAATGCCCTTTTTTTTTAAAGCGGGTCTAACCCGTTACTGTATGTGCCATGTTGGTTGTCCTCCCGCATCGAATTATGCTTTTGAATCTTGGGTTTTCGACCCCCTGTGATTGACGCCCTTCTTTTTCTTTTCGGAATAGCTCCCTCCCACTACCCCTGTGTTGACTGCACAATCAGGTGAGCCCTATCAGTAGTTGCGTCCTTGACAGGGACACTCACTTTGGCAATAATTGGAAGTGGAGGGGGCCTGGATGGTGGGAAAGGTAATATACTAATCTCTACGGGGGCAGAGATGTCACAATCAGTAATGGATATAATAGGGCTACTTAAATCAGGTAGGTCAGGCATGCCAATTATCCCCCCAGCATCTGTTAATATGCAGTCAGGCGTTTGCTCTGGGGTGGTGGCATGGGCAAGGTGCCCCAAGGAAGATCTCCTAACTCAGTCGATTTCTTGTGAAATGCGCCTTTCTAGGGTGGTTATTTCATCAATAAGAAGTGACCCTGCCTTAACGAAGTACGTGTCCAGAGCACCTTTTGCCATCCCAGCGGCCAGTGTGGTTTTGCTCCTTGTTTCTCTTGCAGTCATGGTCCGAAGCTCAACTCCACGATTAGAAGAGAAGTTTTAGGCCAGGAGGGGCGGCCCAGGCCCTATCTCTCCCGTTCTCGAACGGCCTCAAACGGCCCGATCTTTGCCCGGTCTTCGCCCGTGCTATGTCCCGCGCGCGTTCCGCTAGTGCGTATGCGCGGGGCATCTTTTAAATGGAGAGGAGAACAGGAGGAGGAGTGGGCGGGAAGAGGCCCCAGCTGCAGCGGTGATGGTAGCGCTGTGCAGGCTGGTCCTCGCAGTCCCACCGCCAAGTAGATCCCACAGAAGAGGCTCCCCAGGTCCGGCAGAGTCCGGGTTGGCCGGGTTTAAGCACCGGAGTCTCAGCAATCACAGTGGTCAGAGTTGCAGTGAGCGGCTCCCGCGAAGCGGGGGCCGCGAGTCTTTAAATGCGCTGGTGGGAAGAGTGGGCAGGAAGAGGCCCCAGCTGCAGCGGTGATGGTAGCGCTGTGCAGGCTGGTCCTCGCAGTCCCACCGCCAAGTAGATCCCACAGAAAAGGCTCCCCAGGTACGGCAGAGTCCGGGTTGGCCGGGTTTAAGCACTGGAGTCTCAGCAATCACAGTGGTCAGAGTAGCAGCGAGCGGCACCCCTACAATCACTTGAGGTACACTTAGAGTAGGGTTCGTACCGTAGGAGTATATTAGATTACCATTTTGCATATAAACCTGAATATATTCATTGTTTTAGCATCATGGAAGAGGTGTGGTGCATCGGTCAGGGCAACTGACTCCAGAACCCAGGGGCTCACGGTTCGATTTCCAGTGCCGGCGGCAGATTATCCCAGCACCATGTAACGCTGAGCAATAGCTCGCTTAATCTTCCCGAGGAACCCCAGCGCCTTGACACCTTCGGGTAATTGTTCGCGCTTTACAAATATTGGACATTTATGGTAGAAATGAATCTACTGTTTACTCTCTTGGTGCTTGTAAGCTTTATTTCATTCTGTCTCCTAATCTTTGAGGCACACGTATTTCATGAAAGAATAACATTGGTTCAATAAATATTTTTTGAAAATGTCTCACTATGTATTCTCTGTATATTTCTTTGAGAACAAGTGAGCACAATTGATTGAGCGAAATGTTTTGTCCTGTTTCCACGAGTCCTCCAGGGTCAGTGTTGTCATGTTCAGTGTTTGCCAGAGACTGTCCTCTCCTTGATAAGTTAGGGGGGCTTGCACTGGCAATGTGAGCTCGCTGGTCTATGAGTTAATATATCCAGCGGGGGTGTCCGTAATCAGTCTAGGGACCAAGCCCTTAGTTTCTCTCGTCCAAACAATGCTCAGATCCTAAGGATTAGTAGGAGCTACACAACACCACTTAATTTACCAGTATTAGCCCAGACCTACACACCTCCCCATTTTGTAACATCATACTCTTTAACTTCATGTTCTCACAAACTTCACTTAATCATTTCATCCCTTTACAGCAACATATCTTTAGTCATCCTGTCTTTCTATAGTGGGTGATAAATATTGGGAGATGTAACATTGGTGGTGAGAGTGAGTACAAGACTGATGGTGTGAGAATGGTGTGAGAATTTGCTTTTTGTATTGGTGGATATTGATGCGAGTATATGGGTGTTGGCCTTTCTGCATTTTGTGGTGATTAATTAACTTACCTATTGGAGACAGAGAGAAAGAGAGAAAGAAAGAGGGAGGGAAAGAGAGAGAGTGAAGGAGAAAGAGAGAGAGAGAGAAAACCTTTCTTTGCACTAGACTTGAAAAGCCAGAAGCCAGTTTAAAGAGATATTGAGTAGGAGCACAAAAGCATGTAACACTTACTCCAGCGGCAGTGCACTGTGGGATGACCTAGTACTGACTTTGCAGAGATTGTGGAAAGACAAGCCACTAACAAAGGTCAGTGAGTTAAGCATTTGCTGTAGAGGTCTGTGTGTAATCTATAAGTCACAAGTTAGAATGTCTACAGTGCAGACATAGTCATCTATTCTTGCACGTTGAATTGGATGAGAAGCATTACATTGGCCATTAGCCTGGGATAGATAAAGTACCCTCAAAGTGCCCCCTTTCGTTTGCTGTTCCCACTGCTGCTGTAGAGCTGTACCTGTTGTGTGTGTGCCAGTGAAACTTGACAATACCTCTTCCCTATACATGGCACATTTGCTTTGTCCAAGTTTTTCTTCTCTACAACCAATTGCCCTTCTTTCAACTCACGAAAGTAACTATGGTCAATATTTCACCAGCCTGCTGTGAACAAGAGAGTGATTCGGAAGGAGAAAGTAACATTCTGTGGTACGTTCTATATGAGACAGACTTACCTGAACCCTCTTCTCTTCCCCCACAGCACAGCTGCCATTCTTCAACCACACCGGAAGACGAAATTATAACATTAGTTGAACCAGATGATTTAGGTCATGAGACCCCCTTGGAGCCAATCAGGGATCAACGCGGTCATTTTAAGCACCATCATTCAGAACCAGAGGATGAAGAAGAAGAAACGAATCATGAAGTGAGAACCACTCTGATATAGAGCCCCCAGGCCGCCAGGAGCCAAGTCTGACCTGGTTCCTTTCTCGAAGCTGGCAGAGAGAAAGGACCCGGAGTTTCAGAGATCCAAACCCCTTTGGTGCTGGAAGCTAGATAGCAAATCCTAGCCATGGTAACATCTGTGAAGAGAAGACCGGCAACTTCTTGGAATCAGTGTCCCTGAGTTCCACACGGAGTGGAAGACTAGGACCGAGCCCACAAAATGACGCGTCACCCCACCACATTTCTGGAGAATCGTGGCTTAGCCAGCTACGGGGCTGGATTTGTGGAAAACGGGAGGGGAAAAGAACATAACCTTCCACAAGTTCCTCACGTTTTCCAATTCTTTTATGTTTTTCTCTTTCTCTTCTTCCCTCACTAAAATGGTTTCAGGTTCTTAAGAGAAGCGTTTTTTTATTTTGGACCTAATTCTTTTTTTTGTCTCTCGTGACTTATCAAATTGGTACTTGTTTTAGGAAAGTGACAAACCACACCTCCTTTGGTTTTTTTGTAAAGAAAAGTACAGGAAAACAGGTGACTTATTTCTTGGTGATTACTCGATCCTTAATCAATAGGGTAAAAGAGATGTGACTTACCCTGGGGTTCATTCTGTTTTCTGGGGGAATCTTGATTGCCGGCCGGAGACTCCGTCGGGACTGACCCTGAAAGAAAGGAGATAAAAGACATTAAGACAATTGGACTTTCCTAACTTTAAGTAAAACCTGTGTGAAATTCTGGAGAAAATAATTGTCTGACAGTAAAACCCTAGAACTCGAGTTTTTTATTTCTCTCTGTTTATATTCACCAGCAACCACAAGTGGTAGAGAATTTGGGCACATTAGACCACTGATAAAAATTGAGAACATGGTACAAATGCTCATCCAAGGGCACAGTAAATTAGAATGGGCCTTCAAACGACAAATGTCTTCTGTCAAGGTGGACAGTAAAACCATAAAGGACACTATGAAGTTGCAAGAGGCCAGTATACACAAGGTCGATGAAGATCAATTTCAATTAACGTTCAACATCTCGGCCACTCGCACCTCATGCACAGGCCCCCACATATCATTACAGAAATATGTCCCTGGAGAATAGCCAGATGCCTTAAGTTTTGAGATGGCTGCTAGTGCTTGTGCCCTGGCCCCTGACAAATGGCCTTTCTTTCTGGCTTCATTACTAGTGGGGGATGCACAAGCTACCTACCAGGTAGCCAATCCTTATGGCAGCACTTCCTATGAAGAAGTCAAGAATGTCATATTGGACCACCTGGGATTAGACGCAGAAGCCTATCCCCTGAATTTTAGAAAGGAACGTGGCAGAGCAGGTGATAATCCCAAAACTCTTTACTTCAAACTAAAATTGGCTGCAGATAAATGGCTCAGACCCCTTGAGAAGACCAAGGAAGAAATCATGAATTTAATTTGTTCTGAACAATATCTAGAGGCTTAACTCCTAGCAACACAACAATGGCGCAAACAGCATGCAGGCCTAACTGTAGAATAAGCCTTGAGATGGCAACAACTTTTTCCAGAGCCCAGCCACACTTAAACATCGGAGAACTTAAGCAAGTGGGAATTCAGGCTCCTCTCAAGATTGAGGAAAGACCTAACAAATGTGTCATAGAATCTTCCAAAGTTAGCACCTTTCGAACTTTGCCAAACTCCGTCATAAATCCCTAATATTTTGGCTGTGTTGAATGGAGACACATTTCTTGCTTTCCTCCCAATAAAAAAACAGTTGAGGAACCGATGGGCATTACTTGTATCCCAAGGACATTCTTTATACGCAGGAGTGGGACACTGCTTTTATGTAATTCAATGCATTCAAGACCACAGGATTAAGGCTTTCTTAAATTCAGGATGTTGTCAGTCAGTTATACTACAGAAATGGGTAGAGCTCTCCCAAATCCTTCCATATAAGGAAGTGGAGATTAGGTGTGTTTGTGGAGATATAAGGAAGTATCCAATAGCTGAGGTGACAGTGACTACTCAAACAGGTAGAGAGATCAAAATAAAAGACAGAGTCATGTCAACTCTGCCAGAAGAATTAATACTTGGCACCGATAACACAGATTTAATCACTATGTTTAAGGCCCAATTGTCTTCTTCTCTATTCAAAAAGGAGAACTATTCAAAATTCCAAAATGCCTTTCTCACGGCTGAACTGTGGCAGATAAATTGCGTCTTCAATCATGTTCAAAGGAATGACAGTACCCTACAAAATGCTTGGAAAAACGCTATAGAGAATGAAGCAAACACTAGTTCTCAGTTTCCCCTGTTTATAAAGAAAATGGTCTTCTATATAGAATCGAAAAAATAGGGGCTGATCCCCAACTCTTAGTTCCAAAAGAATTTAAGGAACAAACTCCCATTCACATTTATCTCAAAGGGTGTTAAGGTATTTCTATTGGCCTGGCATTCATGCTGACATAAAAAATATTGCCAGAGTTGTGAGATCTGTCAACAGAAAAACCCATATTAAACTCCTGCAGTCCCTCTCTAACCATTATCCATATTAGGACATCCCTTTGAGCGTATTGGAAAGGACCTGATTGGTCCCTTCCAAAGAACCAAACAGGGTAACACATATTGCTTGGTAGTTGTCGACTATGCCACTCGCTATCCTGAAGCAGTTCCCCTTAAGTCAGCCACTACCAGAAATATTGCCTGAGTTCTTATTGAAATATTCTCTAGGGTGAGGTTCCCTAAAGATGTTCTCACTGATCAGGGTACTCCATTTGTATCTAAATTAATGCAGGATTTGTGTACTATGTTAAATATGAAACATCTTAAGACCTCGGTATACCACCCATAAACCAATGAGCAAAGATCAGAAGAGTGAACAAAGCAGAAAAGGGAGACAAATCGCACTTCAAACTAAATCATCAAACAAAAAGATAAACAAAAATCAATGAAACCACAATTTAAGTATAAAAAGGTAGAATGGATAAAGATAAGAGATGACCAGGCTGCTGAGGACTTCTGATTCTGAACGGAGAATGGGCAGTGAGGATGCTGGACAGCGCAGCAGAATTCACAATAGCTCATCAGAACATGATGAATTTTCTGGAAGTAGTAGCGCTGAGTGATTATATCACAGTGAAAACAGCTGATAAGAGAGTGATTGCCCAATGTTTTTTACACAGAATAATGCTTAAAATAGAAGGAAATATACAAAGAGAAGTGAAGGGTCTCTTTTGGGAGGGCCTGACACACGGTTACAACATTCATTTGGCTGAAAAGGATTGGCCACCTTACTTAGTAAAATATTGCCCAATGGGGAAAGAAGTAATTTTACCTGCTTTCTCCGACCTCGTAGCAGAATCAGTTGAAAATGTATACGTGCAGGAGTGGGCATTAGCTTTAGAGCCTGCTCTATACCGCAATCATGTTGAGTAGGATGATGAGTCTCCTCATCATGAGAGCTCATTAAAAATTATCACTCAACTGGAGAGAAAGCCCTGATACTGGCACTACAATATACGGATCACTGATCCCCCACACTTATAGTGCGTGATTCATTCTACTGTGTCCAGTTTTATAATGAATATCTTCACTACTGGGGCCAAAATGTGTTTCAACATTTGAAGCGTTGTACAATCAAGCACAAGATGCTTTGGGAACAAGTGGCAAGGCTGAAAGAAGGCCAGCCACAGGCTCATGTTATTCATACATTGAGTCATCAGCGTGTCGACGTTCAAATTGAAGGGAATTCAATGGCAAATGAATCTGTGAAGGCAACAGTGCGAACTGCTGCCGTGGTAGCAATCATTCGCACTAGCACGAAAATAGATGGCACAACTATGATAGCTGTCAATGCATTGCGCAACAGCTCAGCACTACTGAAATGCTTTCCACTCAAGTATTCCTACAAGTTAGATGCACACAATATTATGCATGCTCAAATTCCAGGAGTGGGGATAGAGCAATACCAAACACTGATCACAGATTGGGATTAATACTGGCTGCACAAGAGGGTCTGGGCTCAGCACTGCTACAGATTAATTGTTGAAACAGTGCTGCTGGTGGCCAGGTCTTACTAAACAGACCAAGGACTTTGTCCCTAAAGGGGACATCTGTCAGCAGATAAAGGCTCCACCGTACCACGTCCACCGCAATCACGTTTATTTATCTCAGACATACCTCTTGCTTGTATCTATTTGGATCACTGGGGCCCCTTAGACTCAGAAGGTGCTTACAAGTACATCTTGTGGCAGAGGATTCATGCTCTAGATTCCTATGGGTTTGGCCCCAGTGCTTGGCTGACGCCCAAACTGTTATAAATGATTTGCGAGTCTTTAATCAGGACATATGCATTAGGCACACTACATTCCAGCCAGGGACCGGAGTTTAGCTCTCAGGCTTACAAAGAAGCCATGGTAAGTTTGGGTGTGGCCTTACAGTACTCCTCCCCCTACCATCCCTATGGAAATTCAGTCATTGAGTGGAAGAACTGGGACTCAAAGAAATCCTTAACAGCTAGGTTATTAGGCTCGGGTGCTAGTTGAGTCAATCACCTATATCGGGTCCTGAGGGCACTAAACAACATGACAAGTAAATCCCTGGGGGGGTCGTATACCCTCTGAGATCCTATTTGAGGTGACAATATGGGTATCAGAGCTCGATAGTGTCAACAAAGTGGCGACTGAAACTCTCTAGTACGTTTTCTGATGATTGGGACATTGAAATTGTGCATAATTTGCTTACAGATCTAGAGCAATCAGCAGAAGTTTATATTGATGAATTGTATGATGGCACAAGTATTTTTGGAGACATTTTCTATTATTAACATTATGGTTACCATTTTTTACAGAAACGAGTATCCCACAAGCTGTTTACAAGGACACCCAATAGGAACATTGCCCAACACTGCTGAAAGCTTGTTAAAAAACATTTTCACAGAAGTTAGCATAATTTTCTATTTTTGCCACTTCAGACCCAGCCTCTTAATACTTTAGGCTTGCGCTTACATCTGCAAAGAAGAATATGCACACAAATACCAATATGATTTACTCTGCTTCCTTTATTTCCCAATTGTCCACACAAGGTTTAAACTTTTAGAAAGACACATTAGACACAAAATCTGTCTGGGGAACAAAAGATTGGCAGGTTTAGGGACAAGAGGCCTTATTCAGAGCATGCCTTATACCACATCAAATGTTTTTCGGATTCCTATAATTGTTGCCACCTGTCTGCTGGGGAAGTACAAATTCTACTGAAGCGAAAGGTAGGTTGGGTGATTTGGAGGCCAAAAGATGCCCCCGGGGATTGTGTAGTGATAAACTTCAGAAAGACAATGGTTGTGGAAACTCTCCTAGATCGTAGCCACCAAAGGGAGAAGAGGGGTATTGGGTCCTTCCCCCTGGGTTTCTTTTTTCCACCAGGGATTATGCCACACAATAGAAGAAGAGATGGTCATGAGAGGGAGGTTTGGAATCAAAACAAGGAATATGCTACTCTGGGGCAGGACAAACCAAGACCACTATTTTACAATCTTTCGGTTTCAAACAGATGCAGTCCCCTAGAGTCAGTAGATTGACTTCCGTGCACTGTACCCTCACATGAGAGATCCGCCCGTCAAAAGGAGATTACTGGGGACACACCCCAGCAGGGGGAGTCCGCACAGCAGAGAGGGATCTGGAAGCAGAAAGGAGCACAGGGGATGGCACACTTGGGTGGAGAGAGAAGAGTAGAAAGCTGAAAACAGAAGAAGGCCCCCTTTAGTTCTTCATTGCCTCAGCCATCCCGACAGGGTCCACAGGCAACGACATTCCATCAGTCGGCAGCTGTAAAGCTCCTATCTGCCCAAGTTGGCTACCATGAATCCAGCACTGGCATAAGGATGTTGGGGCCGGAGGAGATTGTACAACTCCCCCCTGGGCCACACAAAGGTTTGTGACATCCAGTCCTACAGTCTAGGTAATGGTGTGGGCCCCTCTGGGCTGCAGTTTCTTTCCTGGAACATAGTTGGACTCACCTCCAAATGAGATAACTCAAAGTGGGGCTATTTATAGAACAACACGATATCTACATGTTCCAGGAAACCTGGGCTAGGGCGGACAAACACAGACTGGGCTATGTCTCATTTAGCATTTTAGCTACCAATGGGGGCTGGGGAAGGCCATCTGAGTGACTGTGCATTTGGGTTGGTGTGTACCTGGGCTGTGTGGTAAAACAGATATGGACCTCATCACGAAATATCCTTCATATTTTCTTGACCTTCTCCACAAAAGTCAGAATTGCCCCGATTAACGTCTACTCACAGCCAGTCTGTTATGGCCAAGAATCAATAACCCTTGACCAACTGACCCCCTTTCTTTTAACAATCCCTGACAATTTTTGGGTAATCATGGGTGGGGACTTCAACTGATAGTTTAAACCCTTGAATGGATTGGCTACAGACATCTCCAGTGAGGAGGACTCATATTGGCAACTATTTTCCACCCTAATAAAGGTCCTAGGTTGACTAGAAAACCTCGCCACCCATAGAACAATGAATGCTGTGGTGCAGCTAAGTCTGCTCTTATAGTCGCAATTAAAGCTAATGACAGGTCATTATTCAAGGAAGCAAGGGCAGTCTACAAAAATGCCATTGCAAAGGCAAAAGGTAGTTGGGAGTGCCAAAAAATGGAATTCTCCCAGAAGTGCCCTAAAAAATCATGACATGAGGGCATTTTTGAATGTGATCAACTCGTGAACCCAAGAAGGTAAATCGGCTATTAAACCCAATATCAGGGAGGATGTATGGAGAGCACATTTTGAATCCTTATACCTCAGGGCAGAGGATGACGATGGGCCAGTGGCTAACACTCCTATTTCCCCAGAGCCAACTACTCTAGTCACCCCTTTGTTCTCCCTTAAGGAGATCACTGATGCATTGGGTAAGATAACACCAGCTAAGGCCCCAGGGTTGGATGAGATCTCTGGGGACCTCTTCTGTTCTGAGCCCACTGTCTGGGCCCCCTTCTTGTGGTCCTTGTTCAATGACATCTTACAGGGCATGGCGATTCCTATAACCTGGGCTAGGGCGGACATTATTCCAATTTTTAAAAAGGGCTCCCTGCTCATCCTTGCTAACTATCGCCCCGCATTAGTCTCATAGATGTAAGCCAGAAAATATTTGCCCATGTACTTCTGGGGTGATTGCAGACCTGGATGAAGGAGCACAATGTTCTTACCCCCCATGTTAGACCTGGCACCATTGGCGTGAGTCTCCCTTCCATTTTTCGCTGGTTATAGATGCTCTGGGCGCTGTGCCACTGCCATTACGTGCCACAGCGCGAATGCTCCCTTTGTAAAGATGACATGTGAATTGGTACCACCATTATTTGGTTTACCTGTTATTCCCTAGTAGCGTGGCCCTAGTGTGCCCAGGGCTGGTAAACCGAATGCTGCTGGTGGGCCTGCAGCACTGGTTTGTGCCACCCACAGAAGCAGCTTGTAAAGTGTGTCTCAGACCTGCCACTGCAGTGTCTGCGTGCAGTCTAGAACTGCCATCTTGGCTGTGAAGTGCACTCACTTCCCAGCCTCTAAACCTTCCCTTTGCCTCCTGTAAGCCCCCTTTATGATAGGGCGCATTGTATGTGTAAGGTAGGACATGCCCTGATGTGTGTAGCATGCCCTAGTTGTGAATTACACCCAATTTCGTTTTTCACTACTGTAAGGCTACCTGTTCTCCATAGGCCAGAATGGGAGGTCTGGGCTATTACATTCTATAGTCCTAACTGACCCACAGAACATGGTAGAAAAACGAATTTAGTACGCCTGAGCTCAGAATATTAAAATACATCTTTAAGTGAAGGTTATTTTTATATTCTGTGTTTGAAACTACCACTTTTAGAGTATAGGTACTTTCTTGCCTAAGCCTTCCAGTTTGCTCTGCTATTATGTGTATTGGCTGTCTGGTTTTGGAGGGACAGGGCAGGCTGAGTCAGACCTGGGTTGAATAGAGAGATCTGCCTTGGAGTGAGGAGAGGGGTAGCTCCTGCACTTGAATAGGGCTGTGCCTGGCAAGGTGAATGCTGGCTCCACCTCCCACTGTGTGTCTGAAGGCAGACCCCCTCTTTCTGAAAGGAAGGATGCAGCCTGGTAAACAAAGTGCTCCAGGGCTGGGCAGAACTGGTTCTGGCTGGGTTCAGAGACTTGTGACCCCTAAAAACAAAGACTTTGGGGGTATAAATATTTGTGCCCAAACCCCTACAATTGGTATTGCTCCTGGACAACAAGAAGAACCTCTGTCCGTGTAACTACAGGAATCTGCAGGAGAAGGACTGTCCTTGTGCTTGTGTGCTGTTTCTTGGACTGGTCTGCAGTGGTTACTACTGGACTTGGAAAAAGAGGAAAAGGACTTTGAAGGAACTTTTATTTTGTGGCTACAGCAATCACCCATGGGCTAGAAGAGAGCTAGCCTCCTGCAGGAGTCTCAGGCACATCAGACCCCACCACCAGCCTCCTGTTTCCTCCCAGAGAGGATTTCTATCTGCAGGTGAGGCTCCTGTGAGTTCCAGGGCCTCTAGTTCTACTGCTGAGAAAAGAGTGCTGAAAATCATCGCTAACCCCCGTTAGCGAGCCGCTGCAGCTGGTGAGCGTGAGAAAAATAGTCGCTATGCTGTCGCCGAGCGCTCGCTAACCCCTGAAGATTATCGCATCACCCGTCAGCGGGCCTGAAAACGCCCGCTATCCCGAAGATCGTCGCATCACCCGTCAGCGGGCCTGAGAACGCCCGCTATCTCGAAGATCGTCGCATCACCTGTCTGCGGGCCTGAAAACGCCCGCTATCCCGAAGATTGTCGCATTGCTTGTTAGCGGGCCCCAAAGCGCTCGCTAACCCCAAATCATCGCATAAAGCTCATCGCAGCGCGGATGCCGAGCGTTCGACATTTTCCCCGCATCGCATCAGGATCGTAGCTCCCTCGCGGAGCCCCATTTTCTTTCATCGCAGCAAGATCGCACACGCAACAGGCTCGGTGCATCATCCTCCCTTAGCGGCAAGGATTTTATCGCATCACCGGCTTAGCGTGAAGAAGTTTGTCGCTTTGTGCAGCCCGCAACCCAGCGCATCATCCTCTCTTGCGGTAAGGATTCAACGCATCGCTGGTTAGCGTGAGGAAATTTATCGCTACAACTTCTTAGCAACATTTTTGTTGCTTTGTTAGAGAATCCAGATACTTTGGGGCGTATCAACAAGCAGGCGATAAAAAATTATCGCCGCTTTTGCGGCCGTTTTCGGCCCAAAAGCGGCGATAATTTCATCGCCTAATCAGCAAGGTCACGCTAACGCGTGAAACCTTGCTTTAGTGTCAGGATTCCTAACGCCCAGCTTAACATCTCTAATGAGATGCAAATTGGGCGTTCCTGACAAGACTCCCTTGGGAAAATATCGCAAAGGCATCTTCGCGATATTAACAAGGGAGGGTAGCGATTTTTAAAATCGCGTTAAGTATGCCTTAACGCAGGAATTTAACGTCTGTTAAATTCCTGACTAAGGCATACTTAACATGGGGAGTGGATTTTGTGGCTAAGACCACGGGCCCTATCATCTAGGATATCGCCGTTTTCCACCATGGAAAACGGCGATATCCACACTATCTGTGGAATTTGTATCGCCTCGGCGATGCGAGTTGTTAATAACGTGCAAACTGGGCGATAAATTCCAGAGATAGCCGGCAATAAATATGCAAGCGCTAAGCGTGCTTTGTGATAGTTATCGCTGGCCCTTGTTAATATGCCCCTTTGTGAGCAAAAGGGTCGCAGAGACCACTGCATTGAATTGAACATCATTTTGTGCACCTTGAACTATTTTTGCAGCATTTTTAAAGTAACCCTATTTTTCTAGTATTGTGGATTTTTACTGTTATTGGTCTTGTGATTAAGTCTATATAAATATACCTATTTTTTATAACTACTTGAGTGGTGTCCATTTGTAGTGTTCCTCATTATATTACTGTGTATGGTCATAAATGCTTCACACACTGCCTCTGAGATAAGCCTAGCTGCTCGTGCTACGTTACCACAGGGTTGAGCAGGGGTTGTCAAAGGGTGTAGGCTGCTTACTCTGACTTAGGAAGAAGGGTTCCTACTTGGACAGTGGCCAGCCACTGCCAACTAGAAACCCCCATTTCTAACACCCCACCAAGCCAGGTTTAGAGCAAAGATTTCCACAACCGATCACATTTTTAGGCTGCAACTATTATATTGGAAAACTGTGTGTATAGAGGGTGGCAGCCTCTATTTAATATTTGTGGACCTTAAATCCACATTTGATCCGGTCCCGAGGAATAAACTATGAGCAATTTTAGTGGATATGAGAGTCTCTGAGTATCTCTTTCCCCAGTTGAAATGTTTACATGAACGTAACTTCTCATAAATTAGGTATTTCAAAAATGGTGAACTCTCAGCCCCTTTGCCAATAGAGAGAGGTGTTTGCGAAGGCTGAGTTTTGGCCCAACCCTTTTCTGTCTTTTTATCAATGGCCTAATCAAGTCACTGATGGGAAGGACATTGATGCCCCCAGGTTGGCTAACCATAAAATACCAGCCATGATGTTCGCAGATGACACCCTCTTGCTCTTGAAATCATGTATGGGAATTCAGAGAGCCCCTGACATCTTTAGTGTTTTCTGTAGAAATTGGGGTTTGGAGATCAATCTCCAAAAAACAAAGTATATGGTATTTAATGTGAATACCAGCACCCGCCCAAATCCCCATTTAGATGGAAGGCCATTAGAGAGGGTATCCATTTTTGAGTACCTTGGAATCACGCTTACTGAGAAAATGGACTGGGGCGCACAAATAAAGAAAGCAATTTTGAAGATGACAGCAGGGGGCATCTCAAAGGTTTATAGGAGCTGTACCCACAAACTGGTTGGCCTCGCAGTGGAAATTTACAAAGTACAGGCAATGGGCACTACGTTGTATGGAGCTGAAATTTTGAGTCACTGTTCACCAGGCTCTCTATTGCATACTGAGAATTCCTTTGCTAGGCAAATCATGGGACTTCCCTCTATCTCCCCATTAACACCTCTTAGAATGGGCCTCGGGATTAGACCTATTGCAGAAGAAGTAGCTTTCAGACCTCTTTCATTTTGGCGACGTCTGTGGAGCACTCCTGAACTGGTTCCATATAAGGATGAGTTGAGCGAAGTTATGGGCCTTCAAGGTGTGGAAAAACTCCCATGGTTGGCATATATTCGGAATGTCTGTGAGGCCATGGGGAGGAGTAACCTGTGTAATAATGCAGAAGAAACCTGCTACGCGACCTTCAGAAAGGTCTTGTTGGAGAGTTATAGAGAACATAAACTCGTCCAACTACAGAGGAGGTCTACGTCTGGTCATTTGACTCTTAGGTTAGAATCGGTTCTGGACGACATCCAGCCGCTCTTTGCCAAGAAGCTATATCTCCAATTCAGACACGGGGTGCCCCCGCTGGGTACGTTTACTAATATGTGGGCAGGTTCAACTAGGCTGGTTTGTCCAGCTTGCGAGAATGCAGATGAGACTGAAATACATGCGTTATTTTTCTGTCATGGTTAGAGGAGGGCAAGGATTAGTTGGCTGTTGCAGCTATGTAGGAACTTGGGGTCCACACATTGTAGCGAGGTCTTTAGGCTATTTAAATATGATACCGATATGCCGATTGTGTTTTCTATCTCGCTCTTTCTACTCTCCATGTGGTGCACTCGCAGAGCTATTCTAAAGAAGAATTCATAGGTCTTCCGAGCTTATTATCATCCATCAATGTAAATTGGGCCCTGTCCTATTTCTCTCTAAAATGAATAAAATCAATTGATGATTGTCATGTTTGTCACTATTTTAACTAACAAATGCTCCATCAATCGTTATTTTTATATTGTCTTATTTAAAACTAGTTGTCTGTGTAGAGAATGCTGGCAGGTGTGGGTTCCTTCACAGTTTTAGAATATCTTGGCTCTCTTCATAATTGCATACACATTTTAGAATGTGTGGCTTACATTTGAAGCGAAAACCTTCACGCTGCTGAAGCTTTACACGTGCACTTTCTTCTCTTTAGGAACTGTAAGTCAAGTTAGTGGTTCCATTGAATTATATGGGATTTTTGTAATGGTTATCTCCCTGCCTAGATATGACTTATGCATTTTATTGACATTGTCTTTTTAAATATCCCAACAGCCACCATGCTGTTCCAAGGTTTGCACATGCACTTTTTAATGAGATCTTATTCGAGGGAAGATGACTTTTTGATAAGGCAACCACACTGTCTATGCACATGCACTTCACATATTACTATTGTTTGGTTAATGTAAAGGCCACATGTTACGTGTTTGTACAAGCATTTTACATCTTCTATAATTGTGGTAACGCCAGAAGGGGAGTCGATCTTGCCAACCAAAAACCAGACTGGAATTTAATTTTATTAATGTACTATCTGGTCTTACGTAGCCAAATGGATATCTTTTATGAGCTGTATGTAATATATTGTATTTTTATGTGTGCTTTTATGGCCCTACAGGAGGAAATTACATTTTATGATGATGATGATGATGATTTTCCTGAATAAAACAGTGCAAATGACTTCCTGTCTTGGTATTGCTAAGACAAAGGATGTGAACATACATCTCATTCCCACCTTTGATAATTAGCAACAATACACAAAGTACAGTGAGGATACATTGGATGCCATCCTCTGCAATGGATCTTACAATACATCAGACCCTGATCAGCAGGGTTGCTTGGTCTGGCCTCTAGACATGGACAGATGTCAGTCTAGATTCCTGGGTAAGACGGGAGGGTTTAAGATAAACAGACCTGACTTATGCTATGCACAAACAGAACACACAGGGGTGGGGACATCATATAATGTTGATAAGTTATGCATAGATTGGCTAAAGACCTCAACACTTTCCCAGGTGAAACAGCACTTGTCCCTTCTGTCTGATGACCTGGATATCAGGAATTTCTTACTAGGTCCTAGAAACCCACGTCAAAAATCCTTCTTGTATGGAAAAAACAAGCTATGGAAGATATTCAGCAGGAAGTTGCAGAGCGATTGCTTGAGATCGACAGTGTAAATATAGAAAAGGATTTGGATATGGTTGACAATGGTATGACCACTTTATCATCCAAAATATATTCTTTGGGCAACATTGTGTCTTCTGCAATTGATATAATACAGTGGGACATGTTTATTTTACAACATGGACAATAACAGTAAGAATAACATTGGTTCAATAAAGCTTATTGAAAATGTCTCACTGTGCTTTCTCTGTATATTTCTCTGAGAGCAAATGAGCAGGAGTGACTGAGCGAAAGGTTCTATACTGTTCCCACAATTCCTTAGGGGTCAGGGTTCGCATGTTCAGTGATTGACGGAAACTGTTTGCTCCTTGATGAGTTAGGGGGGCTTGCACTGGCACTGCGAGCTAGCTGGTCTATAGGCCAACATATGCTGTGGGGGGGGTCCGGAATTGGTCTAGGCACCAAGCCCTTAGTTTATGTTGTCTAAACAATGTGCAGATCCTAAGGATTAGTAGAAACTACACAACACCACTTTATTTAACCATTTTAGCCCAGACCCACACACTTCCCCATTTTGTCACAACATACTCTAACTTCATGTTCTCACAAATGTCACTTCATCAATTCATCCCTTTACAGCAACTCATCTTTAGTCAGCCTGCCTTTTTATGGTGGGTGACAAATATTGATAGTCGTAACATTGATGGTGAGAGTCAGTAGTATTGTACAAGACTGATGGTGTGAGAATGTTGTGGGTAATTGCTTTTTCTATGGGTGGATACTGATGTGAGCCTTTGGGTGTGTGGCCATACTGAATTTTGTGGTAATTAATTAACTTAATTTTTGGAGACAGAGAGAGAGAGAGAGAGAGAGAGAGAAAGCGAGAGAGAGAGAGCGAGAGAGAGAATGAGAGAAATAGGGCGAGAAAGAGAGAGAAAAGGAGAAAGATGGAGAGAGAGGGAGAAAGAGAAAGAGAGAGAGAAAGAGAGATTAAACCCTTCTATGCACTTGACTTAAAAAGCCAGAAGCTGGTTTAAAAAGATGGGAGTAGGACCACAAAAGCATGTCACATCTACTCCAGTGTCAATGCACTGTGGGATGACCTAGTACAGACTTTGCAGAGTTCGTTGATAGACAAGCCACAAACATAGGTCAATGGGTTAAGCACTAGCTGTAGAGAACTGTGTGCAATCTGCAAGTCACAAGTTAGAATGTCTACAGTGCAAGCATAGTCATCTATTGCACGTTGAATTGGATGAGAACAATTACATTGGCCAATACCCCCACAGTACCCCCTTTTTCCTTGCTGTCCACACTGCTGCTGTAGTGCTGTACCTGTTGTATGTGTGTGTGTCAGTGAAACTTGAGAATACCTCTTCACTATACAGGGTACAACATTTGCTTTGTCCATGTTTGATTTGTCTCACCATCCTCAGAACTGGCTTTTTTTTAATTCACAAAGTGATTCCCTGGTGACTATGGTTTCCACCTGGCCAATATTTTAACAGCCAGCTGTGAACAAGAAAGTGAATCGGAAGGAGAAAGTAGCATTCCCTGTGTCGTCCTATATGAGACAGACTTGCCTGAACCCTCCTCTCTTCCCCCACTGCTCAGCTGCCATTCTTCAACCACAGCGAAAGAGGAAATAATAACATCAATTGAAGCAGATGATTTCAGTCATGAGACCCACTTGGAACTAATCTGGATACAACGCCGTTGTTTTAGGGACCATCATCCAGAACCAGAGGACGAAGAAAAAAAATTGATTCCGGAAGTGAGAACATCGCTGAACGAGAATACACAGGCAGTCAGGAGCTGAGACCAACCTGGTTCCTTTCTCGAAGTTTGCAGAGAAGAAGGACCCGGGGTTTCAGCAATCCAAACACCGTAGCTGCTGGAAGCTAGATAGCAAATCCTAGCCCTGGTAACAACTGTGAAGAGAGGACCAACAGCTTCTAGAAATCGGCATCCCGGAGTTACACACGAAGTCGAAGACTAGGAATAAGCCCGGGAAACGGCACGTCACACCACCATGTTTCCGGAGAAATGTGGCTTAGCCAGCTATGGGCCGGATTTGGGGAAAACGGGAGGGGAGATGAACCTAAACTTCCACAAGTTCCTCACATTTTCCAATTCTTTTGTTTTCCCTCTTTCTCTTCATCCCTCACCAAAATCATCTTAGGTGCTTAAGGGAAACCGTTTTTTAATTTGTATCTAAGAGGAACTCTTATTTATTTATTTCTTCTCTCGTGACTTAACAAAATAGTACTTGTTTTAAGAAAGTGACAAACAATCCCTCCTTCTTTCTTGTTTTTGTGAATAAAGTACAGAAACACGGGTGACCTATTCCGTAGTGAGTAGTCTATCCTTATTCAAAAGGGTAAAAGAGACGTGACTTACCCTGGGGTTTCTTCTTGTTTCCAGGGGAATCTTGATTGAGGGCTGGAGACACCACCGGGACCGACCCTAAAAGAAAGAAAGTAGATAAAAGACATTAAGACAATTGGATTTTCCTAACTTTAGTTAAAACCTGTGAGAAAAGAATTGGGTGACAATAAAACCCTAGAACTCATTTTTTTTATTTCGGTTTATATTCACCTTCAACCGACAAGTGGTGGAGGATGCAGGCACATTAAGTAATTGATAAAAATTGAGAAGTTGGTACAACTATTCATTCAAGGGCAGATAAAATTAGAATGGGCCCTTGAAAGACAAATGTCTTCTGTCAAGGTGAAAGCAAAACCTTTAAGGACACCATAAAGTCGCAAGTGGCCAGCCTACACAAGGTTATTGAAGATCAATTTTAATTAACGTCCAACCTCTTTGACAGTCGCACCTCATCTACAGGCCCCCACATATCCTTATAGAAATATGTCCCTGGGAAAGACACAGATGCCTTTCTTTTAAATGTTGGGAGGGCTGCTATGGCTTGTGCCTGCCACCCTGACAAATGGCCTTTCTTCCTGGCTCCATTACTAATTGGGGAAGTACAGGCCGCCAACCAGGTAGCCAATTCTTATGGTACTCCTTTCTATGAAGAAGTCAAAAATGTCATATTGGCCCACCTGGGATTAGACGTAGTAGACTATCGCCTGAAGTTTAGAAAGAAATGCAGCATAGCAGGGGAAAATCCCCAAACTTTTTTCTGTAAACTTAAATTTGCTGCTGATAAATTGATCCGACCCCTTGAGAACACCAAGGAACAAATCATAAATTTGATATGTTTGGAACAATATCTAGAGGTTTTACCCCTAGCAACACAAAAATGACTCGAACAACATGCAGGTCTAACTGTAGAACAAGCCGTAGAGATGGTCACAACTCTTTTTTAGGACAGCTGCGCTTAAGAAAAGGAAACGGGGGAAAATAGTAAATGAAGAAAACACTAGTCCGCAGTGTCCCCCATTAATAAAAAAAAGGGGCTTCTATATAGAATTGAAAAAATAGGGGCAGTTCTCCAACTCCTAGTTCCAAAAGAATTTAAGGAACAAATTAGTTTTTCATCGCATTCACATTTATTACGGGGGCCATACTGGACCAGAGAAAAGATCTCAAATGGTATTAAGGATTTCTATTGGCCCTGCATTCATGCAGAGATAAACTTAATATTTCCAGAGTTATGAGATCTGTCAATAGAAAAACCCATATATAACTCCAGCAGTCCCTCTCTAACCCTCACCTATAGTAGGACAACCCTTTGAGCGTATTGGAATGATCCTGATTCATCCCTTCTAAAGAACCAAACAGGGTAACACTTATTGCTTGACAGTTGTCGGTCGACTATGCCACTCGCTATTCTGAAAAGTTCCTCTTAAGTCAGCCACTACCAGAAATATTGTCTGAGTTCTTATTCAAATATTCTCTAGGGTGGGGTTCCCTAAAGAGATTCTTGCTGATCATGGTATTCCATTTGTATCCAAATTAACATTTAACCTTTTTATTTAATTTTTATGCTATATGTTTAGATAGCTTTTCTATAGCGACCCTTAGAATGAAGAGTGGGTGTTATATTCCCAAGTTAAATATCAGGACTGGAGCGAGGTTTCACTCCTTTTCCAGACGCACAGCATCCTCCATAATTATCACAAATATACCCAAAGCTTGTCTATGTTCGAAAACACTTTATTCCATGTAATCCAAAAATTCCTTTGCTTCTTTCTTTCTCATTTCACATGTGTGACACTTATGTGTTCCAAAGTTTCTCATGCAGCAGATATGCCAATCCAGGCCTTTTTCTGGAGCACGTAAGAAAACATAAATCATCCTCATTCATCACTCTTATAATACCCAATGCATTTTGGGCTGTTAATAGCCCTTCTTCAGGGGTTCACTACAAGTAAAAAACATTTTAATTAGATTAAATATTCAGACCTCTATGCATGCAAATATAATTCTTGTAACATTGTGCACAGAACTAATACCATGTTTTACAAGTGGCCCATAACCAGCATTTTCCCACTAAAAGCGTAGCAGCACGCTACGAAAATGTACCTGAACAAGCCTCCCAAACTCCATCACCATGTAATGTTTTACCCCCCTGTTTGTGTTTGCAATCGCCAAGACATTCCCAAGTTAAGCACATGTAGCAAGGCAGTTTATTTCTTACATTGTCCAAGAAAATAACGTTTTAGCAATGGCCTTTTGCACACATTTGCATGCATGAAAATGTTGGATTAGTTTCTCTGAAAATACTTTGTTTACACATCCAGCTTCACACATCATTGTCATAATGCCCTGAATATCATGTATCAGGCATCTCTAAGCACTAGGTACAAAAGTCATCCTATCTTTATCCACGAGGTCACAGAGCTATACATCTATCTATAACATCATGAATCTAGCATGCACATTTCAAAGACTGCATTTTATTATAAATGATATGCATCTCGATAGATTAGTTGAAGAGGCACTTCTACTGACACTGAAGGTCGATGCCTGCTGACAAATTACCATGCACCGGTCTGACATTCCGTGAGGGGTGTCCAACTCGAGAACAAGACAGGGTCCTTCACTCTCTCCCCATCAGGTAATCGGGTTAGATCATCCCTAGGGAAGATTGTTGGCTCTACCTCTACACCCACTCTAGCTACACTTAGAGTAGGGTTTGCATTGTAGGAGTACGTTCGATTGCCATCTTGCATATAAGCCTGCATATTTTCATTGCCTCAACACCAAGGTAGAAATGTATCTAATGTTTACTCTCTTGGTGCTTGTAAGCTCCTTTTTTTGCTTCTGTCTCCTAAACTTTGCAGCACATATATTTA
This sequence comes from Triturus cristatus, assembly GCF_964204655.1. Classification (NCBI taxonomy): domain Eukaryota; kingdom Metazoa; phylum Chordata; class Amphibia; order Caudata; family Salamandridae; genus Triturus; species Triturus cristatus. The sequence continues at coordinate 1,153,495,834 of NC_140591.1, read as the reverse complement.
TTGCAAGAATAACTTTGGTTAAATAGATATTATTGAAAATGTCCCACTTTGTATTCTCTGTATATTTCTTTGAGAACAAGTGGGCACGATTGACTGAGCGAAAGGTTCTGTACTGTTTCCACGATTTCTTAGGGGTCAAGGTTGACATGTTCAGTTGTTGCCGGAAACTGTTTGCTCCCTGATAAGTTAGGGGGGCTTGCAGTGGCAATGCGAGCTAGCTGGTCTGTAGACCGACATATCCTACAGGGGTGTCAGGAATCAGTCTAGACATCAAGCCCTCAGTTTATGTTGTCCAGACAATACTCAAATCTTAGGGATTAGTAGGAACTACACAGCACCACTCTACTTAACAGTATTAGCCCAGACCCATACACCTCCCCCTTTTGTCACATCATATTATTTAACTTCATGTTTTTTTTTTGTTTTTTTTTGTTTATTCAAGTTTTGTATTTTAATAAACAGCACAAATTGTATATAACATATTAAACCGTGAGGTTACGTCCATACCTTTTTAACAATCAGAGAAATTAAATTAAGCATTAATTCATCCCAGTCAGATATACAGTCGAAAAGAAAATGAGCAATGATTCAAATATAGTTAAGGGAGAACTCAATCATATATCAAATCATACATCAAGCAGTAAAATGTGCGACAATTACTAACAGGTGTCACACCAGATAAAATCTCCTATCCCTTTCAGCATGAGGTTCAGGGATCATTAGCCATCTATGATTCCTTCCATCTTATTAAAGGAGCCCAAATACGTCAACCCAAAGTCTCGCTCTTTTACCCATTCTCTCATATATAGTTCTCTCCAGAGTAAACATTGCTAGTAACCACGACAACCACTGCTGATAAGTTGGGTGCACCGGATCAAGCCAGACGGAGGCAATACTAATCCTTAATACGGCCATAGCCAGAAAGAGAAATTAATAAGATTAATCTTGCACCTTATTATTGCTAACTCCAAGAAATATCAGAGCGGGGGTTATCGTAACTTACAGCCCTAATGTCAAATCAAGGAACTTCGTGATAGAGTCTACCAGGTTTTTAAGGTTTGAGCAGGATGCAAACATGTGTACAAGATCAGCCTCAGGTGCATCGCACCGCGGACAGCTAGTTCCTACCCGCCCCCCCCCCCACTATGCTATCCTCGCCGGGGTATAGTAAAGTGCAAAAACTGTTTTATAGTGCTTTGCTTGAAGCCCTGCAGAACACACAGCCATCTGTCCCAGTTCTAAAGAGTAAAAAAACCTCTTCGGTTCAACACCCACCACATCCGCCGATTTACTTGCATGTTTAACTAAATCATCTTTTTTAAGCGCAACTAATTCAGCGTATATTAACCTAATAGCAGACTTCCTGTTGTCTCTAGTGATATCGATGACTTTGATTTTGCTAAACCCATTAAGCCCCCGACCTTCTTACTAAAAAAACTATGCAGCTGCAAGAATTTCAAAACAATTACTTCGATCCAGCCCATACTCTATCTGGATATCACAAAACTGACGAAAGCCCTCCCTCTGTATTAAATCCCCGACAATCCGGACCCCCCGCTCTGCCCAGTCCGCCATGATCCCATCAAAAAATATTTCAGGAAACATGGGGTTTTTGTAAAGCTGGGTATAGTAGTTGATCCTTCCAAGACCAATCTTTTTTTTAAATGCCGCCCAGATTTTAAAGGCGGCCAGTAATATCTTAAATTTCATTTTCTTATAATAACTAGGCTCGCTAAATTTCATAAAGCAATTCACGGCTTGATCCCCGCGCAATAGCTTGTACACGTCAGGAAGCCCAGCTTCCTCAGCAGAATCGCCAGGGGGTGCACCAAATAATATACTCATATACTCGAAAGCCGCTTCCCAATAATAAGTTTTAAAGTCAGGATGAGGAAAGCCCCCACTTTCCCGTGTGAGTAACATAAACCTAAGGGGCCTCTGGTTTTCTCATGTGCACAGATGAAGCGGTTAACTATATTCTCCAATGTTACGAACCAATGTTTTTCAAATTCTATCGGTATTGCCCTGAGCAAATACAATATTTTTGGCAGGAACATCATCTTAACCACATTGCAGCGGCCCACTAATGACATGTGTAGATTATTAAATGTGTCAAAATCAGTTCTCGCCTTCCTGATTACCGGCTCAATATTCCTGGTGACCAGACTCCCCAGCTCCAGCATAATAGTGATACCTAAGTACACTGCTGATTCAGTTACTCGCGGGTCGGCCGATAGCATACATATTCTTAATAATCTGAGTTTTTGCTTTGTTTAGTGCATACCCTCAGTATCTACCAAAATCCTGTTGTACTGCCTCAACCACCATAAGTGCAGTTGAAGGATTTGCAGTAACAATGGCAACATTGTCGCATATGCCAGGACTTTAGATTCCAACCCCTGACACACAATAGGCTTCATTCCATTATTGGCCTCCAATAATCGTATTAGGGGATCTATATATATAGCGAATAAAAGGGGTGAACATGGGCAACCCTGCCTTGTTCCACATTCAATCAAAAAAAGTGCAGTGTAGCCCCCATTCAATCTTAAGCGAGCGATAGGTGCTCTATACAACAGCTGAATGGCTTTAATAAATCTTTCTCCTAAACCAAACCATTTCAGAGTCTCCCACAGGAAATCCCAGGAGACCCTATCAAATGCCTTCTCAGTATCCAAAAGCAGTGCGGCCATAGGGTCCCCTGAGATCTCCGTTGCATCAAAAAGTGTTATTACTCGACAAACATGCTGCGTTGTTCGACGACCAACTATAAACATGTGTTGGCAGGGATGGATAGTTTTCCTCATAATACAATTTAACCTTGTTGGCATGGCCTTAGAAAAGATTTTAACATCACTATTTAAGAAAGTTATTGCCCCTTTGAGTTTGCCGACTAACCTCCAACAGATCAAGTCCTATTCTGTCTGCAAAAGTTTTATAAAACTCTAATGGAATCTGGTCTGGACCGGAAGCCTTACTAGATGGTAAGCTTTGCAAAGCACCCATTACCGCCTCTTGTGTCAAGACAGCCTTGAGTGCCTCCTTCTTTATTAAATCAACCCGCTGCAGGGTTATCTTATCTAGATACTCTTGAATTATATTCGGCCCACTTGAAGGTTCTTTGCTATAGAGCCGTTGATAAAATTGCTGAAAAGCCTCCCGGATCCCGAGTCATCGGCTACTATATTCCCACTAACATCCAAGATTTCAGTTATCTCTCTTGCAGTAGCCTTTTGTTTTAGTCTCACAGCAAGGGTATGGCCAACCCGTTTGCTAAACTCATGGCAATGCTCTAATTTTGCCAAAAAGGTTTCGGCAGCTTTAGCAGCAATCCGCTCTCCAGCATCAGCCTTTCTTGTGGCCAGCTGTAGTAATATATCCTCAGTTGGCCTGCCCATATTGATAGTGATAGCGAGAGCCTCTTCTATCTTAAACAAGTTTTTTCTACTTGCTTCCTCTTGTTGTGCCACTTCTTTTGCCGATACATGCTATAGCTCATTGCTTCCCCTCCGACCCCTGCTTTAAAAGCATCACAAACTATCCCTATGCATGTGCTCTCCCTATTAAAATCCCCAAATTCCTTAATCCACCCCTTCATATGAGATACGTATTCTGGATCGTGTAAAAGCCCTCGTTCAAAAGTCCAGCCCCGTTCTTGCCTTGCCCCCCTAGTGAAAGTGGCTGTAAAAACTAGTGGGTTGTGATCCGAAAGTATCCAAGGGTATTTCTCTGTCCTAAGTTTGGAAATAACGTGATGTGACACAAAAAACATAATCTAATTGTGAGATAGCCTTATGCGGTGCTGAGGAGAAAGTGCTACCGGGGTCTTCGGGTTTCAAATAAGCCCATGCATCAGTGAGACCATTATTCCTAAAGCTACAGAGACCCTTCTTTTTCTACCGAAATATCCACCTCCCGAAGTACCCCAGTGCACCCCCAGCCCATTAATGTTAAAATCCACACCGACTATCACCGGCATGGGCCACGTTGCAAGTTCAGCATTCAGAAATTCGAGAACCTCAGGGTCATCACCAGTCGATCCATAAACTGAGCAAATTGTAAATGTTTCACCACCCACCGAGCATTCAGCCATGGCCCAGCGACCCCATTGAACAGCCAGCTTTCTTTTAACCTTTATATCATTCCTATTGGTAAAAATTGCTATCCCTTTTGTACGGATACCATGTGTGGTGTTCATCATAAATTCATATCCTAGCTGTTCCAGAATACTACCTCTAGTACCTTCTATGTGAGTTTCTTGAACACGTAATATATCAATTCGTAAAGATTTAAACAAAATTGCCACCCTTTGCCTTTTTCTTTGGTCGTTTAACCCGTAGACATTGACTGAAGCTATTCGCAGACTCATTATGTTATGCTTTGCCAGTTCCTAAATAAAGCCAACAAAATCAGTGATATAAACCAATAACCTTATCTAATAATCAAAAGACAAAACGTTGGACCCAAAAGTGGATATGTACTTCAGCTGCAGTGGGTCCCTAAAACCTACATCAAGATCAATGATTAGTCAGCAGTTGAGCTCCCTTGTATAATACGATCTGTTCCGCTCCTCCCCCTTGCCTCCTTAAGCTTAGAAAGATATTCTTGTGCCTTAATTTCGGAGGGAAACATTCTCACCCTCACATTCGAAATAACCTTGAGCCGGGCGGAAAATAACAAAAGAGCCTCGCAACCAAGCCCCTGGAAGGGAGTTATCAACTGCCGGAATCTCCACTTCTGCTCGACCGTAGTATGGCAAAAGTCAGGCAGAGCGAAGAAAGTGTGACCCTCGTAAGATCGTTTTGAATCTGGCCCGATCTATTATGGCCTGTCTTAAAAGCAAGTTCCCAACATAGATCAAAATTGCTCTATGTCGTTCTCCATGGCTATTAGCATTAATTCTCCTAGACATTGGGAAGCGGTGAGCCAGCTGAACCTCCATCTCCCAGTTACAGTGGGCAAGATCAGGGAAAGCGCCTTTCAGCAAAGAAACGACAAAGGCCATAATGTTCTCCCCCTCCACATTTTCTGCAAGTCCGAGTAACCGTACATTATTTCGACGTTGCCTGTTTTCAAAATCTTCATGCTTCCAGCACATTTCCATAGACTGCTTTTCCTGTGATTTCTTAAATGTCTGTAGCTTGACGACTTCCACCTGGGTTACCCGTTCAGTCATATCGGTGCACAGCTTATGAACTTTGCGGATAGCCCCTTGCAGTTTTTTAGTGGCCTGGAGCGATCTTCGGCTCTCTTGTCTGGCCTCCCCCTACCCCCACTTTTTTTCTGATGTATACACTGGTTTCTGGCTATAGTCTGGCTTGGTCCCTGCTAATCAGGGCCCCAGTCTATCTGTTCTCTCTAAATGACTTGGTGTGCATATTAGATGCACTAGTGATTGGATACTGCGGTACCTTATGAGCCCCTAGTATATGGTACCTTAGGTACCTAGGGCATAGGCACTTCCCAGGCCTACCAGGGGCTGCAGCATGTATTATGCCACCCCTGGGAAGCATTCTCAATCTGACACCACACGCCTGCTACTGCAGCCTGTGAGAGGTAGTGTTAGCACTCCTCACTGAGATATAGGTTCCTATATCTCACCATACACACACATATAAACCTAGCAGCCACCCCTATGGCAGGCCCTATCAATCCTGAGGGCAGGGTGCGTGGTTTACCATGTGAGGGGGTGCCTCTGCATAAGCAGGACCCCTCTGCATCTACCAGAGTCTATTCTCTATGGCTGTTTGTGGATGCGGTTAAACCATATACTCTTAAGTGCATTAAAATGCTAACTTTGGAATGACTGCATCAAAACATGTCGTGTTTGGTGTCAACCAAATTGGAATCATACCCCCACATCAGTCCATGATGTGGGAGCATGATCCCACCCTTTTAGAGGGGACGACATGTAAAACAATAGAAATCCTATAGAGCCCTGGCATCACAAAATGGATGCCACCAGCACAGATACTGGGCTGCCCTCCTGCTGCTGACTGAAACTCACAGTGGAGGAAGCCCAACAAAAGGCATCCTGTCACGGGGAGGTGTCACCACCTTCCAGACAGGATTTAGTGTATTAGAGCTGGGTGGGTGCACTCTTAGAGTGCTTTGAAGTCCTGCACGGGGGAGCAGTAGGCTCCTCTGTGCATATGCCAGCTCAAACCAGTTCAGGGGCTACCTGTCCCTGCTCTGGCATGAAACTGGACAAAGGGAAGTTGGTGTAACCACCCCCTACCCTAACCCTCCTAGAGAAGTGGTCATAGAACTAGTACCTCCCCTATCTTCACTATAAGATAGCAAGCATCGCCATTGCAAAGCAGATAAACCTGGACAACGCTCTACAAAGAAGAATCCTGGCCCTTCGATGTTCCACTACCTTTGGAAGACAGAAGAATCTCCCTTGGAGTCAAGGAGTGACTCCCCTGCTTGGCAGGCACCAAAAACCTTAATTAACGGTTGCAAACTTTCCCGCTCCCGCCAGAGTTCGAAGTTCCTGCTGCCCCAGAAGTACATTTCCTGACTTCTTGGTGGCCAGCTGTGGTGAGTGGACCCCACGAGTGATGAGGAACAGCAATACCTGGGGACCGTGCACTATTGTCAAGTGCAATCCCTTCACAATGATCTACGAGCATGTGCTTTTGACCATTTGTGGCCCAAGCCTCCAGCAGGTCTTGCAGTAAAACTCTGCAGCCTACCCTGTCCCGAGTGACCGCGGGCTCCTGTGAAGCATTTCCTGAAGAGGCATCTTTGTGATCACTTGCCCATTGGCTAGTGGGTCCCCCGAAGACTTTCTTATCAACTCAAAGGACTCCTCTGGTTGCACTAGGCCTGCCCTCACTTACCCTTGCTGGGTGACTCCCTCAGACCTTGCTGGTTTGCACCATTGATTTTCTTCAGTTTACATGAGACTTGCAGTTGCCAAGGTTTGTTGGCTCCAATCCGGTTGCTGACACTGTCATCAGCTGCAGACGTTGTGATACACTCTGAATCCAGCCGTTGTTCATCGTCAATTCTTCCTGGACCTCGTGAGCAAAGAGTCAAAACACCATCGATGACCTGAAATGACGCAACATCTGTGGTCATCCATCCTGCTAGCCACCGGCCACTGGCAAGTGACTTTGAACACTGTCCCTTCAATTTTCAGGTCTTCTGCATCTTGAATCCACCCTTGGATTCCACTGGACACTTCTTCAGTCGACGCAAGCAGCAAGTCTTCTTTGGTCTCCATAGAAAACACCGGCTAAAGCAGATTTTCACTCAATAGGAAATATCCCCGGAAAGACACGATTCAACTATCTAAATTAAACTTATTGTTGGTGGTGTGAAGCGAAGAGGAAGGAGACGGTACACTTTGGAGAACCTTGGACGAAGGCGGATGAAGTCGGTTCATGCGGCTAACACTCTGCTTGCAGTTGCCACCAGTGTAGTGAAGCGAGCTTGCCTCTCAGCAGCCGGGGTGAGGCTGGTGCTTTTTCGCTGGGCTCAGAGGACCGTGCAGGCTTTGGTGCCTCTCCAGGGCGAAAGTATGCCGCCAAGGATCAAGGCACTTCCGAAGGACTGTGGGACAGCTGGCGGTAGCGGGAGAGGTGCTGCTCCACTCCGACGTGCTCACGCTGCTCCGGGGGTTCCAAACACAGCTCTCCCAGCTGGTCAGAGCGAGGAAGGGCCAAACGTGACGACACCCCTGGGGGAGAAGTGTCTCGACACAACAACTAGGCCAAAGCATCAGCAGACACTTCCCAGTTTGTTCGCAGGGCAGGCAAAGGCAGACTCTTTGGGGAAAAAGTCTCTGAGCAAGGGCAAATCTAAGAATAATCTTTAAGACAACAAATATCCCTAAGATGTCGGAAACTATAATAGGGGACTCAACTGTGGAAGCTCTTATTATAAACGAAATGTCTCTGCCAGTGGCAGGACCAATGTCTAAAACATTTATTAATACAGACAGTAAAGAGTCAGACTTGGGTGACCCGAATGCCAAATCTTTGAATACAAATAGAGGTGAAGAGGAAGAGAGAGTCGTTAACACTAAAAAACAAGGAGACATTGCTAATATATCTGATTCTGGTGGATACCGAGACTAAAAAGCTAGAAAACATGGTCTCTTCCCAGATGGATCGGAAACATATTGGGACTCCAGAGGGAGACAAATTTTTCTCGTTGACAGATGACTCTGAACTCACTAATAACAGCGAGAGTGAAGGCTCTGATCATGAGTTCTCTGGAGTGGATAGTGGTAGCCCTCCTTTAAAACCCCAAACCCAAAGGCGATTACCAATTTGCACTAAAAGGCGAAGCACTCGTGACAGGGAAAAAAGTCTAGAGTCGGACAATAGTCAATTAAAATGGGATTACTTCACCACTCATTTTGGGATAGAAACGGACGAAGAAAATGGTTTTCGGTCAGATCTCCCAAAAACAACAGGGGAGTCAGAAAGTAAAATTAGTCCGGAACTGCCTCCGTCGATAGAGTTAATTTACTCAACGCTAAAACAAATGCAGACAGAAGCTCGACATGAGCATAAGAGAGCCCATCTAGCTACTAAGAAGCTTCAAGGAGCTATCCGCAAGGTTAACAAAACATGCTCCGCAATCAATGAGCGTACTACAGCACTTGAGGAACGTATCATTCAACTTGAGGCAGGGGCCGATAACACAGGACAACAAATAGCGTCAAATGATAGCAGGATGTCCGATGTGATGTGGAAACTTGAGGACTTTGAAAATCGACAGCGTCGTAATAATCTCCGCTTACTTGGGATCGCTGAAAAGGCAGAAGGAGATGACATCCATGGATTTGTCCTTAAGCTTTTTAAGAGTGCTTTTCCCGAACAGACTCAATGGAACTGGGAAGCGGAGATCCAAAGAGTACATCGATTTCCGCTGATGTTAAAGAAGAGAGCTGGACAGGAGGAGAAACCCAGAGCCATACCTATATTTTTTGGAAATTTTTTACTTCGCCAGTCTATTTTTGAGAAGGCTAGACCGGATGCAAGACGATCAGCCGAAGGATATTCCTTCTTTGTTCGCCCGGATTTTTGTCACACTACCGTAGAGTGGAGATGGAGACTTCGGCAGTTAATAACCCCTTTCCAGAAATTGGGTTGTGAGGTCTTTCTAATGAACCCTGCTAGACTTAAGGTTACGCTTAAAGGCACAAGCAGAGTATTCACGTCAGAAATACAAGCACCGGAATACATGCAGAAACTCTCTCAGAAATAAGGGCTTTTCTCTCCTTTTCTTCTTCTCTTTATTTTTCTCTTGTTTTTTTTTTCTCTAGGGGGCTTTTCCCGATTCGATTGTTTGATTATCACGCTGTGATATGTTCTCTTGGCAGGGAACGGCTAGGGGCACGGCTTGACACAGGAGGCATCACAAGGGTCTACGGACCTTTTTTGCCTTTTTGTATGGGCGAGGGGTCAGGGGCGGGGGAGGGGGGTCCAGAATGGGGCAGAGGATTTTTTTTTTCTCTTCACACATTGGTATTTGTTATGGCTGGACAACTCCTCGGATGGGTAATTATATCTTTTAATGAAGAAATTAAGAATAGCATCAATTAATATCTGCGGGTTGAATAATCCCCCAAAAAGACGGAGAATTAGCCTGGATATTCAATTCCTGCAGGCAGATATTCTTTGCCTCCAGGAGACACATATAGAAGCCAGCAGATGTGGGCTTTTGGAGTTGGCTGGTTATCAGCTGATTGCTAGTACTACACAGGATACCAGGACCAGAGGGGTGGCCATACTGGCGAGAAAAGGGATTGCCAGATTTTCACAATCTTATGTCGATAAAATGGGCAGGTGGATAATTATACAATTCTGTCTGGAAAACACCACCGTTACACTCTGTTCAGTCTATGGTTCAGTGTTCGATGATTCAGCACTGTTTGATTGGCTCAAGACAGAATTAGTACGCTGGCCTTTACCCCTTACAATTTGCGGGGATTTTAATATCAATATGACTTGTCAGATCTCCAACCAGTCCGACGCAGTGTATAAGGGTCGTAAACCAAAAGTATATAGATCCATTGTACAATTAAAATCCTTGCATGGGTTGGTAGACATTTGGGCTAAACAAGAAGCCAATGATCCGGGTTTTACGTATTACTCTGCGCCACACAGAACACATGTACGGTTGGATTATTTTTTTGTGTCACAGGAACTCTTACAAGGAAGTAGAGTTAGAAAATTTCCAAGAGTTATGTTGGATCACAACCCGCTGGTGTTAGAAGTAAACATTCAGATAAAAACTCCACTGTCTCGATGGACATTTAATAGAGCTCTATTAAGCCAGGAAGATTATATACTACACATGGAGAAGTGGATCCCTAGGTTTATTGAGGAGAACTTGGGTAGTACCAGTATTTGTATGGTTTGGGACACTCTAAAGGCTGGCATCAGAGGAGAGAAACATCTAAGTTTGGCTGGGAAACGCAATGGAAAGATAAAAAGCGGCTACAGACACTATATGACGATCTGGCAAAAGCAGAGGCTGATCTGAGTGAGACTCTTTCTAGCGGGGGTGACCCGTGTTAGCTCAATCTAGAATTATATCTTTTAGATCAGCTATTATAGAGATCTCGACTCAAAAGGCGGCTGGTAGATATATGGCATGGCGGAGTAGGGCGTACGAAAGTAACGAAAGGGTTGGACACATTCTCGCAGTTCGTACGCGGGAAAAAATGATCCAAACTCGGATTAGTGAAATTAAAGACCCCATTGTCGGTATGGTCTCGAACCCGGGAGATATTATTTCTGCTTTTCAAAAATTCTATCAGAATCTGTATACAGATGATATTCAGATAGGGGATCAAGAGTTTAGTGACTACCTCGCTGGGCTAAATGTAGCGAAGATTTCCCCTGTAGATTAGAAGCACCAATCACTATTGATGAGATAATAAAGGCAATCTATACCGTCCGGTAAAGCAGTAGGTACGGACCTGATTCCAGGGGAGTTTTATAAAAAGTTTAAAACACAGCTGATAAGTATTAAATCTGAGCTTTTTCTAAATGCGCAGCTAAGGGAGTCAGCTCCTGAGTCATGGAAGTCCGCCAACATTGTCGTATTTCCAAAGAAAGATAAGCCTTTAAACGAACTAGGATCATATCGCCCTATAACGCTGGTTAACAGTGATACAAAAATCTACTCAAAGCTTTTAGCCAATAGATATGCCTCAGTGATTCAGAAAATAGTCTCTCCTTATCAACATGGCTTTGTCCCCGGGAGAGGAACGATAGATCACATTCGGCGTACTATTGCGCTATTTGATTCCTCTAAGGTTACAGGAGACCCTATGGCTCTTATTCTTTTGGACGCAGAAAAAGCCTTTGATAGGGTCTCCTGGCCTTTCTTATGGGCAATCATGGAAAAAAAGGGTCTGGGAACCGGGTTTATCAGGGCAATTAGCTGTATGTATCACAAACCTGTTGCTAGAATTGCCATGATGGGGTCTACGTCTGATATTATTCAAATTTGTCGTGGCACGCGACAAGGGTGCCCCTGTTCTCCTCTACTGTTTGCGGTCTATATCGACCCCTTAAAAAAGAAAATAGAGGAGAATCATATGATTAAAACTTTATATACTATCGGCGGGGGAATCAAGATCTTAGCCTACGCGGACGATTTGGCAACAATTATAACACCCGACCCGAGAGAGGCTCTTATAGAAATCGAAAAGGAAGCAATCTTATTTGGTAAAATCTCAGGGTATCATCTTAATGAAAGCAAGACGCTTATAGTCAAGAATGACAAAGTTGATCTGGATGATTACAGAGTAGTCGGAAATGCTAGGTATCTAGGGGTTAAAGTCAGTGCTAACATAGATGAAATCGTCAATATCAATCTGGAACCTCTGATTCAGAAATCTAAGATAGAGTTTGACAGGATGAATAATCTCCATTTGACACTTTTAGGCAGGTGCAATGTGATCAAAATGCTGTGTCTACCCAAAGTCTTATACTTTTTTAGAGCCATTCCCATGGAGATAAACAAATCTTGGTTTGTGATGATGAATCAAATGATCACTAAATTTTTGTGGGCCGGGCACCGCCCTCGAAGGGCATTGAAATATATGACATTGTCTAGAGATCGTGGAGGCTGGTCAGTCCCTAATTGTCAACTATATTATTGGGCTTCGGCACTTCAGCAGATGTCTGTGTTATTGGGAAGACAAAGCGGGGCAATAAGAGAAACAGTCAATGTTTCCATATATGAGTTAATATATGGGACTGAAGCTCGAGGTTGTCTTATGCGACATATTGATTTTGCTTATTTTAAGAGAGTTAAATTTAAGGTATTGATTGGAGCATTTAGGGTGTGGACTGCTGTTCGGAAAAAATTGGATATTGGTAGAATTCATAGATACTCTCCCTTAGTTAATAATGATTTACTTCCACCTATATTTCATGATGGCTATATGAAAGTATGGGTGGACAAGGATGTCAGACTTATCAGGGATTTAATGGAAGATAAGGAGGTATATTCTTTTGATATTATTAAGGATAGATTCGAGATTGGGAACAATAATTTTTTCAAATATTTACAATTGAGGGATTTCTTAATTAAAAAACTAGCCACTGGTAGCAAAGTTCCCCTTTTGGAATTACTGCTTGGAGCTTCTCCATCCTTGTCCGTAATTTATAAAATACTTAATAATGAATTGGGTGATGATATAAACAAGCATTTAACTCGTTGGCAGGAGTTGCTTCAAGCAGACATTGAGGAATGTGAGGTGTCACTTTGGCTTAGCCAGACAGCATTTATCTCGGCCAATCTTCAAGTGCAGTGTTTTAAAACTTGGCTTAATCTATATATTACCCCAGCTCGAATTTTTAGATGGGGTGGGACGTTGGGAATACACTGCTCTCGCTGTGGTTTCTTAGCCGCCGATAGCGTCCATATGTTTGCCACCTGTCCCAAACTTGCTCCCTTAGTAAATACGCTCGGCAATTACTTAAGAAATATATTTGGATTTGAGTTAGATATTACGCCTCATGTAATAGTCCTGGGGGTCAGTAAACAGGAAATGGCAGAACCAAATCAGATTTTGTTATATACTGCTATGGTGGTGTTCAGGCTATGTTTAGCCAGTGCTTGGCTCGACAAAGAACCCCCGTCGATACATGTTTGGTTGGGGAAATTACTAGCTACATACCGTTGGGAGAGCGCAGTTTATAACCGATGGGGATTTAGAGCGAAAAAGAAGGGGACTGCTGTATGGGCACCAATATTTAAATGGCTTAACAAGGAAGCAGACTCTCTATTGGCAGAATAGTTCCATTATTTTGAAATCGGCTTAGGATAAGGGGATGCAGAATGTACTCTTATTTTTTTCCTTGTTTTTATTTCTCCTCCCTTTTTAAAAAAAAAAGAAACAAAAAAAAACCCAGCAGTTTTTCTATGTAAATGTATCTGTTCTGGACCCGAGAGAGGGGGTTGGGATGGGGAGGGTCAGGGTGGGATCTCTGGATGGGGGTATAAGACATCGAGAGATATGTTTGGGTTAGCACATGTTGTGCTTTCCTTTGTTTTTCTGTTCTTTTGCCTGATGTTAAAATAAAAAATTTATAGAAAAAAAAAAAAAAGAAAACAGCGCCGCGACCCGACACCTATGCACCCGGCTTCCCTGGGTGAGGTAACTCGTGCACTCCAGTGCCCTAGTGTGTGTTGGCCCTCGAAGTACTTACCTTGTAAGTGGCTTGCTTGTAGACTTTCTTGAAGTACCCTAAAACTTTAAAAATCAAACCGCGACTCGCACCATTGTAATCAATAGGGAACCCGCGGCTGTGTTCACACACTTCACGCTTCTCCTGTGGGCCTGTTACTTACCTGCTAACACTGCAGTAGTGAAGCCGCAGCGATTCCCCAGGCCCTAGGCATTGTCATTTTGCAAGTCGACATACTTATACCATTTTTTTAGTATATGGTCTTGTACGCCCCTAGGGCTCCAGCCATATTTGTGCTTAATTTATTGTGAAACGTTGACATTTGAATGTGTATCTGGCTTCTAATCTCCTAAAGAGATTAGTAGAGTGTGTCTAGTGATAAATACATATATATTTGATATATATACCTGTGTGGTGTCCTTTCAAGAGATTATAAGAACCATTAGAACCACCTTGCGCAGTGCTCGCTGGATTAGATCCATAAGCCATACAAGTAGTCATTGTTGTTGCAGAATAGTCCCATTCAAGTTTGCGAGCTGTGGATGAATCTGATTTTGAAGATCTAGCTTTAACCCTTGCCTGTCGCTTTGAATTGGAGGATCTGCTACGATGTGTTTTTTGCGTAGCCGATGACTCCCCCGAAACAGTCTCTTCAGATGTATCGAGCTAACTGAGCCCAGATGATTTGGAGTTATCGTTTAAAGAGCAGAACTTATCTCCCTCTGTTATCTCCCTCCTTCGTGATCTGACCAGTAAGACCAGTAGGGCAGCAGGTGACATTACCCCGAGCGTTTTTCACCATTGCGGGCTGTGCATCAGGCTGTATATCCGGCTGTGCATCCGATGGAACAGCCGATACAGTATCGGGACATACCGGGGTGCCATCACATTCTGAGCTCCAGCCTCTGCTAATGCAGAAGCCAGCTCGCTGTCCGCCATCCCGCCGACCAGTGCACCAGTGTTAACCTGAGGGGAACATCCCCGGCCTCCAAAAGTCCCCCCTCCCCACTCAGAGTCCCAGCCAACTCCCCAGAAGTTCGCTGTGATTGTAGACCCACCGCCAACTTCACAGCATTTTCAGACACATTCTTTTCAGTGTCCTGATTCCTAGTACCGCATAACTCCAATCCAGGTTTTGCGGCCAGCCCAACAGCAAACTGAGGTGAGGGAGTACACTGACCCGAGCTCGTACCCCGGAGCGCTGCCCCGATTACCACATTAGCTGCCAAATCACTGCTGATGTCCACCACAGTGTCCGCCGTGACATTGGGAGTTTTCAGAACCCCTTTCACGGCAGGGATACTATAGGAGGCAATTTCCGATCTAAATGCCTCAGCTACCATTGGGAGCTGAGGCATTTTTGCCTCCCGCCACGTCAGCTCCTTTCCCTTTCGTCATGCTGTCATCGCCCTTCTTAGCTTGGCCCCCTCGCCGCCCCTGGTTTGAGCCTTGCTCCGCATCACTAATGGAGTCCTTACCAGCCTCTTTGGACTCTTTGGCTGTTTTGTTTGTCTTGGGAGCTTGCCCTGCCAGGTTGGTCGCTCCCCCATGACACAGCCCTGCCTGTGTCTCCTACCCGCTACTGCTGCTGCTGGTAAGCTCGCACTCTGCCCCTTGTGTTCCGCGCCCTGTTTCCTTTTCTTCTGTGCCCCTTCATTCTCTGTGCCCCGATTTTGCTTCTGTGACACTTTTGCTGTTGTGCCCCGTTTTTCCCCAGTTTCCTTTTCTTCTGTGCCCCTTCGTTCTCTGTGCCCCTTTTGCTGTTGTGCCCTGTTTTCCCCCATTTTCTCATCTGTGCCCCTTCGTTCTCTGTGCCCCGATTTTGCTTCTGTGCCCCTTTTGCTGTTGTGCTCCATTTTTCCCCCATTTCCTTTTCTTCTGTGCCCCTTCGTTCTCTGTGCCCCGATTTTGCTTCTGTGCCCCTTTTGCTGTTGTGCCCCGTTTTCCCCCATTTTCTCTTCTGTGCCCCTTAGTTCTCTGTGCCCCGATGTTGCTTCTGTGCCCTTTTGCTGTTGTGCCCCATTTTCCCCCGATTCCTTTTCTTCTGTGCCCCTTCGTTCTCTGTGCCCCGATTTTTCTTCTGTGCCCTTTTGCTGTTGTGCCCCATTTTTCCCCTGTTTCCTTTTCTTCTCTGCCCCTTCGTTCTCTGTGCCCCGATTTTGCTTCTATGCCTCTTTTGCTGTTGTGCCCCGTTTTCCCCCCGTTTTCTCTTCTGTGCCCCTTCGTTCTCTGTGCCCCGATTTGGCTTCTGTGCCCCTTTTGCTGTTGTGCCCCATTTTTCGCCCGTTTTCTCTTCTGTGCCCCTTCGTTCTCTGTGCCCCGATTTTGCTTCTGTGCCCCTTTTGCTGTTGTGCCCCATTTTCCCCCGTTTTCTCTTCTGTGCCCCTTTGTTTTTTTAGTGCCCCACCTGTGCCCCGGCATCATCGCCATTGCAGATTCCCGCCATGGCGTCCCCGTGGCCCCGCCCCCTCACCATCCATTCACTGCCCCTGACTCCCTCCCGCCTCCCAGCTGCTCCTCTCTCCCATCTCCCCATATATGGCGGCCGCTGCACGGCACGCACTGCGGGCGAGCCTAAGGCAAGCCCGTCTGCGCCAGTCCACGCCTGGATAGCGCCCAGCGCCAGAACCCCTGGCTCCCGCGCCCACCACGACAACCACCAACGCTACGAGGCCAGCACACTCCACGCACTCAGCCCCGGACCGACCCACACCTGCTTCAAGGCTGCCCCGAAACGCACACATGGTCTCTTCACCTGCTGGAACTGCAGCTACACCAGCCTCAGAGCCACCGAAGCACCCGCCAAGTAGGACCCCAACCACCTCCGATGCATCCTACTAAACACCCGCTCCGCACGCAAACATGCCGTTGAGCTCTGGGACCTGCTCGACACATCATCACCAGACGTCGCCTTCCTAACAGAGACCTGGATGAACGACTCCTCTGCACCTGACATCGCCATAGCCATCCCAGACGCAAAGACCACACCAACGGAGTAGGAGGAGGAATCACCATCGTCCACAAGAACACCATCAGCGTCTCGACCAGCACCGATGACACTCTCTGCACTGCCGAACACATGCACTTCCAGATCCACATGGACCCCAAAACCACAGAGACACCCTCGTCTACAGACCCCCCAGAACCCACCCCCAGTTCAGCGACTCCATCGCCGACTTCATCAGCACGCATGCCCTGACCTCCACTGACTACATCCTCCTCGGAGACCTGAACTTTGACCTGGAGAACAACAACGACAGCAACTCTAAGACTCTGATCGAGAACCTCACCAACCTCGGACTAAGACAACTCGTCACAATGACGACCCACTCCGCCGGCCACACACTAGACCCCGTCTTCTCCTCAAGCTCCCACATCTCCTTCAGCCACACAACCAAACTCCTCTGGACCGACCACCACTGTGTCCACTTCATCTTCCAGAAACCCGCCACACACCACCGCACCCAACAGATCCCACACCACTGCTGGAACAAAGTCACCGAAGACCAACTACAGACAAACCTCGCTCTCAGACCACCCACCGACCCCTCCAACACAGACGACTCGGCCCACAAACTCAGACGATGGATAGATGACTGCGCCAACACCCTAGCCCCACTGAAGAAAACCACCTACAGAGACACCAGCAAGAGAGCCAGCTGGTTCACCTCGGAACTCCTAGCATCCAAGCGGACCTGCTGGAAACTAGAGAAAAAGTGGCACAGTGAAAAGACACCGGACAGCCACGCAGCAAACAATGACGCCATCCGCAACCACCATCAGCTCATCAGGTCGGCCAAGAGGATCTCCTTCAAAGACCGCCTCGACAACAACGCACACCACAGCAAAGAGCTCTTCAACATAGTGAAGGAACTCTCCAACCCCAGCTCCAACACCAACGACATCCCACTGTCGCAAGCCCTGTGCGACTCCCTCGCCACCTTCTTCCACCGCAAGATCTCCCACATCCACGACAGCTTCAACACCCAGTCAGCCCAACAGACACCGACACACCAGACCCACCGCACACCATCGACCGTGACCCCCTGACAGCGTGGACCAACATGAACATCGATGACACCATAAAAATCATGAACACAATCCACTCCGGCTCCCTGTCAGGCCCTTTCCCGCACCACATCTTCAACAAAGCCAGCAGCTCCATCGCACCCCACCTGTGCAATGGCATCAATCTTTCCTTCGAGACCGTGACCTTCCCAGAGAGCTGGAAGCACGCCGAGATCAACGCCCTACTCAAAAAAACCAAGGCGGACCCGAGGGACCTCAAAAACTTCCAGCCCATCTCTCTGCTCCCGTTCCCAGCCAAGGTCATCGAGAAGATCGTCAACAGACAGCTAACCTGATACCTCAAAGAAAACAACATCCTGGACCCTTCCCAGTCAGGGTTCCGCAGCAACCACTGCACAGAGACCGTCCTCATCACGGCCACCGACGACATCAGGACCCTACTGGACAATGGCGAGACTGCAGCCCTCATTCTGCTGGACCTCTCTGCCGCCTTCGACACGGTCTGCCACCACACTCTACGCACACGCCTCCATGACGCAGGGATCCGAGACAAGGCCCTGGAATGGACCACCTCCTTCCTCTCTGGCAGAACACAGAGACCCCGCCTCCCCCATTTCGATCCAAAGCCTCCAAAATCATCTGCGGTGTACCCCAGGGCTCATTCATCAGCCCGACACTGTTCAACATTTACATGGCCCCGGTCGCACGCATCGCCCGACAGTACGACCTCAACATAATCTCCTACGCCGACAACACTCAACTGATCCTCTCACTCACCAAGGACCCCCTCACCTCCAAATCCAACCTCCATGAAGGCATGAAGGCCGTCGCCGGTTGGATGAAGAGCAGCCAACTAAAACTCAACATGGACAAGACAGAGGTTATCATCCTAGGCTCCAACCCATCAGCCTGGGATGACTCCTTGTGGCCGACGGCACTGGGAGCGGCCCGACACCCACCGACCACGCACACAACCTGGGAGTCAGCCTCGACTCAACGCTCTCATGACCAAGCAAGTCAATGCCATCTCCTCCTCCTGATTCAACATCCTCCGCAAGGTCCGCAGGATCTACAGGTGGATCCCGACAGATACAAGAAGAACAGTCACTCAGGCCCTCATCAGTAGCAGACTTGACTACGGAAACGCCCTCTACACAGGAGCCCCGGCCAAGCTCATCAAACGACTACAAGGCATTCAAAACCCCTCTGCACTCCTCATCCTCGACATACCACGCCACAGCCACATCACCCCCACCTGAGAAGCCTGTACTGGCTCCCAGTCAACAGGTGAATCTCATTTAAACTCCTTATCCATGCACAGAAGGCACTCCACAAGACCGGCCCAGCCTACCTCAACAAACGACTCCTCTTCTACGTCCCCAACTGCCAGCTCCGCTCCGCCGACCTCTCCCTCACCACCGTCCCGCGCATCCAAAGAACAACCACTGGCGGCAGATCCTTCTCCCACCTCACCGCCAAGACCTGGAGCACCCTTCCACTCTGCCTACGACAGACTCAAGACCTGCTGACCTTCAGGAGGCTACTCAAGACCTGGCTGTTCGACCAGTAGCCGCACCCCCCCTTTTTCCCCCCAGCGCCTTGAGACCCTCACGGGTAAGTAGTGCGCTCTACAAATTCTGTGATTGATTGACTGATTGATTGATTGATTGATTGATTGATTGATTGATTGATTGATTGATTGGGAGCCATATTTTGCCTGCCCAGGCTTCGGTGCAACAGAGAAAGCAGCCGGAGGGTCAGACCAAACCCCTTCGACCGCAGCAGCAGCAGGTATCCGCGGTTCCCAGTTCTGAGTATGTTCAAACCGATAAGGTGAGTTTCCAGAACCATATTATGCCATCCGTCTGTGGGTCTTTGGGTGCCTCAGGAGGAGCAAAAGCTGGCGCAGCTCTCACTGAGGTCAGTCAGCGGCCATCTTGCCCTTGCCCTTCATGTTTTCACAAACTTCACGTCACCATTTCATCCATTACAGCAACACATCTTTAGTCACCCTGTCTTTTTATGGTGGTTGATAAATATTCGGAGATGTAACATTGGTGGTGAGAGTGAATAGTATCGTACAAGACTGATGGTGCAAGAACAGTGTGAGCAATTGCCTTTTGTAAGGGTGGAAACTGATGTGAGCCTATGGGTGTGTGGCCTTTCTGATTTTTGTGGTAATTAATTACCTTAACTATTGTAGATAGGGAGAGAGAGTGAGAGTGAGTGAGAGAGAGTGAGAGAGAGAGAGAGAAAGAGAGAGAGTGAAAGAGAGAGAGAGAGAGAGAGAGAGAGAGAGAGAGAAACCCTTTGTATGCACAAGACTTAAAAAGCCAGATGCTGGATTAAAGAGATAGGGAGTAGGATCAAAAAAGCATGTAACACCTACTCCAGTGGCAGTGCATTGTGGGACGACCTAGTACTGACTTTGCAGAGATCATGTCTAGACAAGCCACTAAAATAGGTCAGTGGGTTAAGCACTTGCTGTAGAGATCTGTGTGCAATCTGCAAGTCACAAGTTAGAATGTCTGCAGTGCAGGCATAGTCATCTATTCTTGCACGTTGAATTGGATAAGAACCACTACATTGCCCATTAGCCTGCAATAGATAAAGTACTCACACACTGTCCCCGTTTTTTGCTGTAAACACTGCTGCTGTGGTGCTGTATCTGTTGTGCATGCCTGTCAGTCAAACTTGACAATACCTCTTCACTATACATGGCACAACATTTGCTTTGTCAATTTTTTTGTCTCTACAACCTCAGAATTGCCCATCTTTCAACTCACTAAAGTAATTCCCTGGTGACTACGGTTGTCACCTGTCCAATATTTTAATAGCCTGCTGTGAACAGGAAGGTGAATCTGAAGAAGAAAGTAATATTCTGTAGTACGTTCTATATGAGACAGACGTACCTGAACCCTTTTCTCTTTCCCCACAGCACAACTGCCATTCTTCAGCCACACCGGAAGAGTAAGTTATATAGCATTGGTTGAACCGGATGATTTCAGTCATGAGACCCCCTTGGAGCCAATCAGGGAAAAACGCAGTCGTTTTAATGACCATCATCCAGAACCAGAGGACGAAGAAAAAACAAATCCAGAAGTGAGAACCACTCTGATTTAGATTCCCCCAGGCTGCCATGAGACAAGACTGACCTGGTTCCTTTCTCGAAGTTGGCAGAGAGGAAGGACCAGGGGTTAGGAGATCCAAACCCCTTTGCTGCTGGGAGTTGGATAGGATATCCCAGCCCTGGAAGCACCTGTGAAGAGAAGACCAGCAACTTCTTGGAACCAGCGTCCCTAAGCTCCACACGGAGTGGAAGACTTAGACCAAGCCCACAAAACGAAGCGTCACCCACCATGTTTCTGGAGAAACACAATTTAGCAAGCTACACGCCGGATTTGGGAAAAACTGGAGGGGAAAAGAACCCAACCTTCCAAAAGTTCCTCACGTTTTCCAATTCTTTTGTTTTCTCTTTCTCTTCTTCCCTCACCAAATTGGTTTCAGGTTCTTAAGGGAAGCCGTTTTTTTATTTGTCGCTAAGAGGGACTCTTTTTTATTTATGTCTTCTCTCGTGACTTAACAAATTAGTTCTCGTTTTAAGAAAGCGACAAACCATCCCTCCTTCCTTGTTGTTTTTGTGAATAAAGTACAGAAACACAGGTGACTTATTTCTTAGTGATTAGTCTATCCTTATTCAGTAGGGTAAAAGAGACGTGACTTACCCTGGGGTTTCTTCTTTTTTCCGAGGGAATCTTGATTTTGGGCTGGAGACTCCGCCGGGACCGACCCTAAAAAAAAGAGATAAAAGACATTAAGACAATTGGACTTTATAACTTTAGTTAACCCCTTCACCGCGGCGCAAATTCTGCCGCGGCGCTGGGGGGGTGTGGGGTGAGCGCGGCGCTGCCATGCTCGTGACGGAACCACGCCGTCATGAGTCAAGGGCGAGCTGTGCTCATGACGGCGTGGTTCCGTCACGACTCCGCCCACTCTTCATTTCGCCCGCACAGGCGGGGAATTAGTGCCGCGTAGGCGGTGCGGCCGCAGCATGACGGAACCACGCTGTCATGAGCACAGCTCGCCCGTGACTCATGACGGCGTGGTTCCGTCATGCGCACGCAAGGGGTTAAAACTTGTGTAAAATTCTGAAGAAAATAGTAGGAAGACAATAAAACCCTAGAACAAATTTTTTTTTATTCGTGTTTATATTCACTCGCAGCAGACAAGTGGTGGAGAATGCAGGCACATTGGACCATTGATATAAATGGAGAACGTGGTAAAATTGCTCGTTCAAGGCAGAGAAAATGAGAATGGGCCCTTGAAAGAGAAATGTCTTCTGCCAAGGCGTACCGCAAATCCTTTAAGGACACTATGAAGTTACAAGTGGCCAGACTACACAAGGTCTCTTGATAAAAATGGAGAACCTGGTAAATCTGCTCATTCAAGGCAGAGAAATTAGAGTGGGCCCTCGAAAGACAAATGTCTTCCACCAAGGCGGACAGCAAATCTTTTAAGTACACTATGAAGTTGCAAGTGGTCAGACTACACAAGGTCGCTTATAATCAATTTTCTATTAATGTCTAACCTCTCTGCCACTCGTACCTCATCCACAGGCCTTGCCATGTCATTAGAGAAATATGTCCCTCTGGAAGACCCAGAAGCTTTTCTTTTAAATGTCGAGAGAGCTGCTAGGGCATGGCCTTTCTTCCTGGCTCCATTACTAGTCGGGGAAGCACAGGCCGCCTACCAGGTAGCCAATCCTTATGGTACCACTTCCTACAAAGAAGTCAAGAATGTTATATTGGACCACATGGGATTAGATGCAGAAAAGCCTATCGCCTGAAGTTTAGAAAGAAGCGCAGCATAGCAGGGGATAATCCCAAAACTCCTTTCTTCAACCTTAAATTTTCTGCAGATAAATAGCTCACACCCCTTGAAGATATCATGTATTTGATTTTTTGGGAACAATATCTAGAGGCTTTACCCCTAGCAACACAAAAAAGTCTCAAACAACATACAAGTCTAACCGTAGAACAAGACGTAGACATGGCCACAGCTTTTTCTAGAGCCCAGCAGCACTTAAACGTCGGAGATCCTAAGAAATTGCGAAGTCAGGTCCCCTCTCAAGAATGAGAAAAGACCTAACAAATTTGTCACAGAACCTTCCGGAGTTAGGACCTTTTGAACCATGCCAAACTCCTTTGAAAATCCCCACTGTTTTGACTGTGGTGAAAGGGGACATAATTCTTGGTCCGCTCCCAATAAAAATCAGTTGAGGAACTCGTGGACTTTAGTTGTATCCCAAGGAACATTCTTTACATGCAAGAGCTGGGATACTGCTTTTATGTAAGTCTATGCAGTCAAGATCACAGAATTAAGGCTTTGTTAGATTCAGGATGTCGACAGTCAGTTATCCTACAGAAATTGGTAGAGCTCTCCCAAATCCTTCTACATAAGGGAGTAGAGATAGGTGTGTTCATGAAGATATAAGAAAGTATCCAATAGCTGAGGTGACAGTGACTACTCAAACAGGTAGTGAGATAAAAATAAAAGCTGAAGTCGTGCCAAGTGTGCCAGAAGAATTGATACTTGACAGAGAAAACACAGACTTTCTCACTATGTTTAAGGCCCAATTGTCTTCTCCTCTATTTAAATAGCAGAACTATCCTTAAATGCGACATCTGACAGCAGAAAAAAGGCTCCACCATAGCACATCCACTGCAATCACCTTTATTGATCTCAGACATACCTTTAGCTCGTGTCTATTTGGATCACTGGGGCCCCTTACCCTCAGACGGGGCTTACAAGTACATCTTGGTGGCAGTGGTTTCATGCTCTAGATTCCTATGGGTTTGGCCCCAGCACATGGCTGATGCTAGAACTGTCATTAAGGATTTGTGAGACTTTAATCAAAACATACTCAATTGGCACACTACATTCCAACAAGGGACTGGCGTTTAGCTATCAGGCTTACAAAGAAGTAATGAGAAGTTTAGGTGTGGCTTTGCAGTATTTCTCCACCTACCTCCCTAAGGGAAATTCGGTCATTGAGTGGAAGAACTGGGACTTAAAGCAATCCTTAACAGCTAGGGTATTAGGCTCGGTGGTAGTTGAGTCAATCACCTATATGGGGTCCAGAGGCACTTAACAACATGTTAAGTAAATCCCTGGGGGGTCGTTTACCCTCTGACATAGTGTTTGGGGCGAGGATATGGGTCACAGACCACTATAGTTTTAGCACAGTGGCTGACAAATCTCCATTTGACCTCATTAATTGTTTAGATTTTTTACAGGCCCTAAAAGAATGCAGAGTTTTACAAAGTAATGTACAAGTGAAACGCACCGCCACTGAAGAAGAGAAAGCAGTATCAGCAAGAGCTGCCTGAATCCTGAAGATTGGGGACCTGGT
This sequence comes from Triturus cristatus, assembly GCF_964204655.1. Lineage (NCBI taxonomy): Eukaryota > Metazoa > Chordata > Amphibia > Caudata > Salamandridae > Triturus > Triturus cristatus. The sequence continues at coordinate 1,153,471,723 of NC_140591.1, read as the reverse complement.
CAAGGAAAAAAAAAGAGGACAAGGAAGAATTTGGATCATCTTACTGAGTGCCTGTACCTGTCCTGGCTGTTGAAGGTACCAGAACTGTACTTCTTCCCCCTCTTGCCAGTCACTGAGATGAAAGTTTTGTCTCCATCGATCTGATCAAACCACACTATGTGGCTGATTATCAACAGTAGGCCAGGTGGGCTCCTGGATAGCCGACAATCTCCTTTCGTTACCATATAGGAGGCTAAGATGGAAGCTTTAATAATGACTTAAGACTCCACTTTTCAAAGAGAAACTGTTGAAGAAAATGAGATGATGCTTTTTCCCATTGAAACAACTGCAACTGTACAGTCAACAAGTACAGAAATTCAATTAAAAAAATTGACGACGTCTATGTCAATATGCCACTGATGGAGTCCTCTCGCAGCTCCACAGAACCTGCTAAGCTGCCAAACATAGTACGGACACACTGGGGCCAATTCACAGAACTAACTTAAGACAAAATCCTAATCTTACTACTTTTGGTATTCACAGAAGTTAGGATTTTGTCTTAAGTTTGTCTTAAGACAAGCTTAAGACAGACTTAAGACAGACTTAAGACAAACTTAAGACAAACTTAAGACAGACTTAAGACAAACTTAAGACAAACTTAAGACAGACTTAAGACAGACTTAAGACAAACTTTAGACAAAATCCTAACTTAAGTCTGTTTTAAGTCTGTCTTAAGTCTGTCTTAAGTCTGTCTTAAGTTTGTCTTAAGTCTGTCTTAAGTTTGTCTTAAGTTTGTCTTAAGTCTGTCTTAAGTCTGTCTATAGTCTGTCTTAAGTTTGTCTTAAGACAAACTTAAGACAAAATTCTAACTTCTGTGAATACCAAAAGTAGTAAGTTTAGGATTTTGTCTTAAGTTAGTTCTGTGAATCGGGCCCCATCTGTCTACTTCGTGCATTGACAATTTTTCATCGGATACATGTGAACCTGAATTGCCAACTCCGCTACTCCCTTTTAAGCTACGAGTTTGTTCTCTCTGTCTTTGGCTGAAAAATACATACCTTGTTATCCCTTGGATATATCTCTGGATTACAATTGGATTACTTTTCCTGGGTCTTTGGATTGGTTTGGTGAGTGTCTTTTCTACTTATGAATGAACATTATCTCCCAGAATGCTCTGCATTCATACACGTGAACTTGTTAATAAAACCACATGCATCATCGCAATGTGAACTATTTTCATTTATTTTATTTTATATAGTGCGAACAAGAACCTAGCGGGTATCAGAGCGCTTTACAAGCAAGATGTCAGGAGCAGATACAATTATAGTAGAAAGTATATGATTGAATCTAATACATAGAAGTAGCTACCACATATATATCACAGGTTACATACACACTTTTTAGAAACATAATATGCCTAAGATTATATTTCACATTTTGTTGTGAGAGATCAAATACAAAGTAGTCACTAAACATCCGGAAATAAAATATTTCACGTAAATTTTGACATGAGAATTGATTTCATTACTTTTTTGAAAAAGACAGTAGAGGGGTTCTGTCTCGTTTCTGGGGGTAGGGTATTCCAGGTCCTATGGGCCATTCCTGAGAAGGATCAGTTGTATGTTTTTATCTTGGCAAATCTTTGCGATTTCAAAAGAAGATTCTTGGAGCTCCTGGTGGATCTGTTACCACATGAGAGTGACAGTTTTTGTGTTAGATAACTTGGGGTATTGTGGTGTAGGGCCTTGTGCGTCTGTCCTGTCCCTGGAGAACATTACTGCGGTTCCAGTTAGAGATAGAATAGTATGGGACAGGGTATCATATGATGTGTATGGTCCTACTGAACTTTTACAAATTCCATATTTGTTTAACATTTCTTTAAATGATATCATCACCTCTAGTACATTATCTGATGATTGAGACATTGAAACATGTTCTGGTATCAACATTATGGTCACCATTTTTTACACAAAGCTAGTATCGCACGTGCTGTTTACAACTACACCCAAATGAAAATATTGCCTAACAATGCGGAAAGGTGGTTAAAAAAAATGTGCATAGAAGTTTGCGTATTTTTCTGGTTTTGACACATCAGACTGAGCCTCTTATTACTATCAGCTTGCACCTACACCTGCAAAGAAGAATATGCTCACAAATAATATTTTGTTTTACTCTGATTCCTTTATTTCCCAATTGTCCACACATGGTTTCGACTTTTGGAAAGACACAATAGACACAGAATCTGTCTGGGGAACAAAAGTGTGGCAGGTTCAGGGACAGGAGGCCTTATTCAGAGCATTCTGCATACCATATCAAATGATGTTCCTGGATAAAACAGTGCAACAGACTCTCTGTCTTGGTTTTGCTAAGATAAAGGATTTGAACATACCTCACATTCCCACATTTGCACTCTTTGAAAATTGGCAGCAAAACACAAAGCACAGTGAGGATACATTGGATGCCATGCTCTGCAATGGATCATACAATACATCATACCCTGATCAGCAGGATTGGTTGGTTTGGCCTCTAGACACGGACAGATGTCAGTCTAGATTCCTGCGTAAACGGGTGGGTTTAAATAAACAGGCCTGACCGACGCTATGTAAAAATAGTACATGCAGGGGTGGTGACATCATGTAGTGTTGAAAAGATATGCCTAGATTGGATAAAGACCTCAACACTAACCCAGTGGAAACAACACGTGTCCCTCCTGTCTGATGACCTGGATAGCAGGGATTTCTTACTAGGTCCCAGGAAACTAGGTCAAAAGCGCTTCTTGTATGGAATATAAAAGATATGGAAGATTTCTCAGCAGGAAGCTGCAGAGAGATTGCGCAAGATTGACAGGGTAAATATGAAAAAGGCTTTGGATAGGCTTGACAACAGCATGATCACTTTATCATCCAAAATGTATTCACTGGGCAACATTGTGTCATCTGCAATTGACATACTACAGTGGGACATGTTTATTTTAGAATGTAGAGAGTCGCAATTATGTTCCATCATAATCCTGAGCTGGACATTGCAAACACTACGTTCTGACCATGTGCCGTGGCATTATGGCACCACTACCAGTCTGTATTCTGAATACGATCTGACGGAAAGACAGATAACAATGGCACTCAGAGATGTGAAAAATACCATCTTGCACATGGAAAAATTAGACCGATTAACTTTTACAGAGGCAGAGACACCTTCCACGGACTGGATTATCCATGGTTATATCACCCTATCAGTCAAGGCTTTTAAATTCCAGTATTGTCTCCAATACCAACAGGTAGGCAGATGCAAATTGATAGGGGAATGTTATGTGCATGAGTATTGGGAATTGCCTTTCAGTTTTAAGTGAAGGAAAGGGGGTACAGAAGTGTTTTTAGTGGTTCTGAGTGTGATGATGCCCTAAGCTGTTCCTTAGCTTGCAAGGACATTTCTCTTCATAGAGCATGTAATGCTTCTGTTGCAAACTTGTCATGTTATTCCCCGGCTGCTGTGATACATTTGATTTTCAAATTGCTCTTGAATGGGAGCTACTTGATGCTGAATGATCTAGTTTGCTATGGGATGGTACCGGGCATCACTAATCTTGTGACGGTGAATTCCTTAGTCACTTACTGTTCCCACCTGCCCACAAAATTTGGGAGGTACCACTGTGGCCTTTGATAAATGTTTCCAAGATAGGCTTTGATTCACTTAGCAGACTGAAAGCCATGCTTTTTCAAAAGACTGTGGCCTTAACTTTAGCCAGAGAGACGCCTAATCTCCAGGTTGCAAGGTCTTTGTCGGCGATACAGACACTACTCCACACTAACTTCCAGCTGCATTTTGAGGAGCTAGTCCAGCATATCTTTAATATTTCTGATATGAGAGGAATAGTGCAGTTTTTTCTAATGTATCGGCTCTGGACTGGTTAGCACCATTCAGGCAATCTTTGTAGATATCCCATCATTCATACACTCCTTGCTGGGATGTGTTTTTGGAGGGCTCCTGCTTGTCTTGCTACTTTTGGCGGGAATTCTAATTTTATTTTCTTATCTGCCATGAACATCTCAGTTCAGTTCAGAATGGAGACAGCACTGCTGGTGATAAGACGCCGTGAGCACAAGGGTCACACGTTTGACACACTTCGACTTCGAGAACTGGATGCACACTGTTTCTTGTCCTTTAGGTCTGTTTGGCTTAACTGCAGACAAAATATATTTTACTGCCTGCTTTTCAGCAACAAATGCAGATTAGGCATATGCCTAGGATCACAAATGGTTGTGCCATTGGACATTGATGTACTGTTGGACCTGTTAATGGCCCATGGGTATTGTTGTCCCCAGTGTCTCCTGTTGCTGATGGATGCCTTTCTTAAGCCACACTGGGGTGCCTCGGCTCCAAGTGACTTGGAGAACGACTCCACGATACTCATGCGTGAAGCAGTCTCTCGCTAGGCATCTGCTGTGGGAATTGGATGGAATCCACTTTGGTCTATTAATCTTCTTAGAAGTACGCCTCTAGGATGGTCATCTGCGGTTATGGACAACAATAATGTTGTATCGGCCACCCAGAACACATGAAATATTAGGCCTTTTCCATGTGGAAACAATTCAGCTTTTTTTATAAACTAAATTTACCTAAAATATTTTAGTTCTATTTTTCCTTTTTTAGGCACCATGGCTTTCGGAGTGCTTAGGATTTCAAATAGTATAATGACTTTTTAGAATATTTTAAAGTAAATCTTGCTTTTAAACAATGTTAACCGTAGTTTTTACCTTTTTAGTTAATTTTTATTCTGTCTTGTTAGATAGCTTTTATATATCGACTCTTAGAATGAGGAATGGGTGTTATATTCACCAGTTAGGTACATGTAGAAATGCAGTTTATTCCTTACATTGTCTTAGAAAATAATGTTTCAGCAGTGACCTTTTGCACACATTTGTATGCACAACAATGTTGGCTTTATTTCTCTAAAACTACTTTGTTTTTATATCCAGCTTCACACAACGTTGTCACGATGCCCTAAACTTCATGACCTAGGCGTCTCTTCACACTAGGTACAAAAGTCGCAAATCTACATCCATGAAGCAACAGCAATATCCATATATCCATAACATTACTAATCTAGCATGCACATCGCAAAGGCTGCTTTTTATTATAAATAATATCATTATAAATAATATGCATCTCGATAGATTGGTAGAGGAGGCATTTCTGCTGACACTTAAGCTTAACGTGCCTGCCTGCTGAGAAATCACCATGCACCGGTCTGATATTCCATGAGGGGTGTCCAACTCGAGACCAAGATGGGGTCCTTCACTGTCTCCCATCAGGTAATGGAGTTGGATCGTCCCTATGGAGGATTGTTAGCTCTACACCTACAAACACTCTAGGTCCACTTACAGTAGGGTTTGCAATGCAGGAGTATTTTAGAGTACCATTTTACATGTAAGTCTGCATATATTCATTGCTTCAGCACCATAGTCGAAATCTATCTACCGTTTACTCTCTTTGTACTCCTATTTTGCTTCCGTCTCCTAATCTTTGCAGCACATGCATTTCATGCAAGAATAACGTTGGTTCATTACATTTATTGAAAATGCCCCATTGTCTATTCTCTGTATATTTCTCTGAGATTAAGTGAGCACATGTAACTGAGCGAAAGGTTCTGTACTGTTTCCATGATTCTTTAGAGGTCAGGGTTGTCATGTTCAGTTATTGCCGGAAACTGTTTGCTCCTTGATAAGTTGGGGGGGCTTGCAGTGGCAATGCGAGCTAGATGGTCTATACGCCAACATATCCTGGGGGGTGTCTGGAATCAATCTAGGCACCATGCCATTAGTTTATGTTGTCCAAACAATGCGCAGATCCTTCAAATTCGTAGGAACTGCACAGCACCACTTTATTTAACAGTATTAACCCAGACCCCCACACCTCCACCTTCTGGCACATCATACTCTTTCACTTCATGTTCTTACAAACTTCACTTCATCATTTCATCCCTTTACAGCAACACATCTTTAGTCATCCCACCTTTTTATGGTGGGTGATATTGCGAGATGTAATATTGGTGATAAGAGTCAGTAGTATTGTACAAGACTGATGGTGTGTGAATAGTGTGAGCAATTGCTTTTTGTATGGGTGGAAATTGATGTGAGCATATGGGTGTGTGATCTTTCTGAAATTTCTTGTAATTAATTAACTTAACTCTTGGGGACAGAGCGAGAGAAAGAGAGAGTGAAGCAGAAAGAGAGAGAGAGAGAGATAGAGAGAGAGATAGTGAGAGAGAGAGCAAACCTTTCTCTGCAATAGCCTTAAAAAGCCAGAAGCCGGTTTAAAGAGATAGGGAGTAGGACCACAAAAGCACGTAACACCTACTCCAGTGGCAGTGCACTGTGGGATGACCTAGTACAGACTTTGCAGAGATCGTGGATAGACAAGGCACTAACATAGGTCAGTGGGTTAATCACTTGCTGTAGAGATCTGTGTGCAATCTGCAAGTCACAAGTTAGAATGTCTACAGTGCAGGCATTGTAATCTATTCTTGCAAATTGAATCGGATGAGAACCATGGCCATTAGCCTCGGATAGATAAGGTACCCCCGCAGTGCCCCCTTTTTACTTGCTCTCCACACTGCTACTGTAGTGCTGTACCTGTTGTGTCTGTTTGTCAGTCGAACTTTACAATACCTCTTCACTATACATGGCACAATATTTGCTTTGTCCATGTTTGTTTTTGTCTCTACAACCTCAGAATTTCCCTTCTTTCAATTCACAAAAGTGATTCCCTGGTGTCTACAGTTGGCCAATATTTTACCAGCCTGCTGTGAACAGGATAGTAAATCGGAAGAAGAAAGAAACATTTCCTGGACGTTCTATATGAAACAGGCTTACCTGACGCACACCAGAAGAGGATATTATAACATCACTTGAACACCAGATGATTTCCGTCATGAAACCCCCTTGGAGCTAATCAAGGTACTACACAGTAATTTTAAGGACCATCATCAAGAACCATAGAACGAAGAAGAAGATACGAATCCGGAAGTGAGAACCATGCTGAATGAGAATCCCCCAGGCCGCCAGGAGCTGAGACCCTACTGGTTACTTTGTCGAAGTTGGCAGAGAGGAAAGACCTGGGGTTTCAGTGATCCAAACCCCGTAGCTGCTGGAAATCCCAGCCCTGGTAAAAAATGTTAAAAGAAGACCGGCAACTTCTTGGAATCATCGCCTCTGAGCTCCACACAGAGTGGAATACTAGAACTGAGCCGGTAAAATGGCTCGTCGCCTGCCATGTTTCCAGAGAAACATTGCTTAGCCACCTTCAAGGCTGGATTTGGGGAAAATGGGAGGTGAGAAGAGCCTAACCTTCCACAACTTCCTCACATTTTCCAATTCTTTTTTTTCTCTTTCTCTTCTTCCCTCACCAAAATGGTTTCAGATTTTTAAGGGAAGCCGTTTTTTTATTTGTACTTAAGAGGGACACTTTTTTTTTTCTTCTATTGTGACTTAACAAATTAGTACTTGATTTTAAGAAAGCAACAAACCCCCCCTCCTTCTTTGTTTTTTTATGTAAAGAAAGAACAGGAACCCATGTGACTTATTCTTTGGTGATTAGTCTATCCTTATTCAATAGGGTAAAAGAGACGGGACTTACCCTGAGGTTTCTTCTTTTTTCCAGGGGAATCTTGATTGCTTGCTGGAGACTGCACCGGAGCTGACATTAAAAGAAAAAAAGGAGATGAAAGACGTTAAGACAATTGGACTTTCCGATCTTTAGTTAAAACCTGTGTGAAATTCTGGAGAAAATAACAGGGTGACAATAAAGCCCTAGAACTCAATTTATTTTATTCATGTTTATATTTACAGGCAACCGACATGTGGTGGAGAATGGAGAATGCGGGTACCTTGGACCATTGATAAAAATGGAGAACATGGTACAGAGAAAATTAGATTGGGCCCTCAAAAGACAAATATCTTCCACCAAGGCAGACAGCAAAACCTGTAAGGACTTTATGAAGTTGCAAGTGGCAGTCTACACAAGGTCGCTGAAAATCAATTTCAATTAACGTCCAGCCTCTCTGCCACTTGCACCTCATCCACAGGCTCCCACATATCATTACAGAAATATGTCCAAAGGGAAGACCCAGATGCCTTTTTTTACAGTTCGAGAGGGCTGCTAGTGCTTCTGCCTTGCCCTGGACAAATGGCCTTTATTCCTGGCTCCATTACTAGTCAGGGATGTACAGGCCACCTACTAGGTAGCCAATCCGTATGGTCCCCCTTCCTAAGAAAAAGTCAAGAATGTCCTTTTGGACCACCTGGGATTATACGCAGAAACCTATCGCCTGAAGTTTAGAAATGAACGAGGTATAGCAGGGGATAATCCCAAACTTAAATTTGCAACAGATAAATGACTCAGACCCCTTCAGAACACTAAGGAAGAAATCATGAATTGATTTGTTTGGAAGACTATCTAGTGGCTTTACACCTAGCAACACAAAAATGGCTAAACAACATACAGGTCTAACCGTAGAACATGCCGTAGTGATGGCCACATCTTTTTCTAGAGCCCAGTCACACTTAAACATCAGAGAACCTAATAGAGTGGGAAGTCAGGCTACTCTCAAGATTGAGAAAAGACCTAACAAAATTGTCACTTATCCATCAAAAGTGAGGACCTTTCGAACCATGCCAAACCTCTTTCAAAAAATCCCAATGTTTTGACTGTGGTGAATGGGTACACATTTCCTGTTCCTCTCCCATTAAAATACCAGTTGAGGAACCCATGGATATTAGTTGCATCCCAAGGAATGTTCTTTATACGCATGAGCTGGGACACTGCTTTTATGTAAGTCTATACATTCAAGAGCATAGAATTAAGGGTTTGTTAGATTCAGAATGCCGTCAGTCAGATCTCCTACAGAAATGGGTAGAGCTCTCCCAAGTCCTTCCACATAAGGAAGTAGAGATTAGGTGCGTTCATGTAGCTATAAGGAAGTATCCAATAGCTGAGTTGACGATGACTACTCAAACAGGTAGAGAGATTTTTTAAAAAGCCAGAAGAATTGATATTTGGCACAGATAACACAGAAATCCTCACTCTGTTTAAGGCCCAATTGTCTTTTTCTCTATTTAAAAAGGAGAACTATTCAAAATCACAAAATGCCTTTTTCACAGCTAAACCTTGGCAGATAAATTGTCATTTCTATCATGTTCCACGGAATGACAGTACCCTGAAAAAACACTATAGAAGATGAAGAAAACACTAGTGATCAGTTTCTCTCATTTATACAAAAAAAGCTTCTACGTAGAATAGAAAGAATAGGGGCAGATCTCCTACTCTTAGTTCCGACAGAATTTAACGAACAAATTATTTTTTTCTCCCATTCACATTTATTGGCCGGTCATACTGGACCAGAGAAAACATCTCAAATGGTGTTAAGGTATTTTTATTTGCCCGGAAGTCATGGCGATAAAAAATGAATATTACCAGAGTTGTGAGATCTGTCAACAGAAAACCCCATATAAAACTCCTTCAGTCCCTCTCAAACCCATATCTATAATTGGATCACCCTTCGAGCGTATTGGAGTGGACCTGATTGGTCCTTTCCAAAGAAACAAACAGGGTAACACTTATTGTTTGGAAGTTGTCAACTATGCTGCTCGCTATTCTGAAGTGGTTCACCTTAAGTCAGCCACTACCAGAAATATTGCCCGTGTTCCTATTGAAATATTCTCTAGGGTGGGGTTCCCTGAAGAGATTTTCACAGATCAGGGTATTCTATGTGTATCCAAATTAATGCAAGAATTGTGAACTATGTTAAATATGAAAAAGCTACGAATTGGTCACTCTTGCATGCTCTTGTTTTACTCTGCTGAGACTGTTTTTAATTTGTTCCTTACCCGTTTTAACTGATTGCCTTTTCATCTGTCTGCCTTTTGATCACTAATTAATTGCTTTTTTTAGACTTTTACTTTAACTTTGTATGGTCGTGTTTGAATTGAATATGAAAAAATTATAATTAGTCGGCTTACCAGCTGGGAGGCAGTATTCACACTCGCACTTTCCTAGGGGTGGGATCTCAGTGTTCCGAGCCTACATCACTTCTGGGAGTGCCGAAAATACTCTAGGGTGGGAAAAGCGGTCAGCGCTCTAGATGCTGACTACCGGGGGCTTCTTAAGCACAGTCGCAGCGCGGCCGTGCAGTGGACATGCACAGCGGGCGCTACGCTGAAGGTGTGCCAAAGTCATGCCAGTCTGCGCACCGGCCGTGCACAGCACCATCCATGCTGCTGAGTTTGGTCCTCAATTCTTGGGGAATGCTTGCCAGAGTTATACAAGGGCGCAACTTATGCTGATAGGTGAGGGGAGGGGTGCTGCCCCCCTCCACCCCTTTTCACTGCAGGTGAGAGCACCACCAGAGAAAAGTAGACAGGACAGTCTCAATTGTGGTCTTATCAACGCTCGATCCCTAGTAAAGCATCACCAGGAGATATATATTCTGATTGAATCCGTCAACCTAGACGCACTGTTTCTTATGGAAACCTGGACATGCCCTGATTCAGAGGTCGAATTAGGACTGGGGTGTTCCTCAGACCATACGGTGCTACACAAACCACGGCTAAATGGGAGAGGAGGGGGAGTTGGTTTGATCTTTAAAGACAGATGGAACTTTATGAAAATCTTTATTGAGAAAGCCCAGGGCATCAAGCTCATGGGGTTCTCCTTGTTGGATCCCAAGGGGCACCTGCTCTCTGGCATGGTATGTTATTGTCCCCCTTGTGCAGTCAATCCTCAATTCCAGACATTTATTAATATTATTTACAATATGTTCCTCACTCATTCATATATGGTAATTTTGGGGGATTTTAATCTCTGGGCCAATGAGAGCTTAGGGTCGGCACATAAAGATTTCCTTCAATCCTGTGAGAATCTGAACTTGCAGAAACTGGTAAAGGACCCTACTAACCAGGGTGGACACATTTTAGATTTAATTTTTGCTGAGGAAAATATGGCCAAAGTGGAAGCAATCTCTCCTCTTTGTTGGACTGACCACTTCCTTCTCATTTTTTTTGGTGGCCATCCCCAATGAAAGCTCAGACTCTGCATCCACGCTTAACTACTGCCAAGGCAGGGAGTCGAACAAATTGCCCAAAATATAAAAAAGACAGCCAGTATTTGCTGATATTAATGTGTTTGATGCAAATAATCCCGTGGAAATAAACTACTCGGAATTCTGTAAACAGATCCTTAAGGTCCTTGATCTGATCATTCCGGTTAAAATTATGAAGAATACATGCAAGTTATCTGCCCCCTGGTTTAACGAGAAGAACCTAAACAACTTAAGAAAGGGCAGTAAACAGGCGAAAGTGGAGGAAATGTTATGATGAAGACGTTAAAGCAGTTCTGAAGGTTATGTTGGGCAACTATAAAAGGGAAATTGCTAAAGCAAAAGCCGAGTATTTTGCCAACACAATTCTAGAGGTGTATAACAAATCTAGCAGTGCTTTTAAAATAGATTATGATTTTTCTGAACATGACTGCCCAAAAAACAAGACTATTGCAACTCCAGACCTATGCAACAGCTTTGCTACTTTCTTTGAGGAGAAAATCTCTAACATAATTAATGGCCTTACAGTGAACTAGGAACATATGAGTGATAACAAATCCAGTGTGTTGACACAACCCCTAGTCTATCAGAAAGAGGATGGGGCATGCAAGAACAAGCTAGTAACCCTAGATCAGTTCAAAACCCCTACTGAGGAAAAATTCCTCAAACTTGCTATTAGCACCACTTCCGGGTCCCCTATGGACCCCCTCCCTCATAGGGTTTGGAAGGAGTATGGTGGGGAGCTACTTCCACAGCTCCATCAGATCTGCAGCCAATCCTTGAGCAGTGGGACAGTCCCTTCCTGTTGGACACAGGCAATGGTGACACCACTGCTGAAAAAGTTATTCTTGGCCCTCAGTGCCCAGATAACTACGGACCTCTTTCACTTCTTCCTTACCCTGTGAAAATTTTAGAACGCCTGGTCAGCAAAACCCTTTTGCAATTCTTGGAAACTAACCTGGGGCCTGAAGACGTGCAATATGGTTTTCGCCCGGGTCACGGGACGGAGACAGCACTAGTAACGGTCCAAGATGAGCTTACAATGCAGGCAGACATAGGTCAGCCGGCTATCTTGATCCTACTGGACATGTCTGCTGCGTTCGACACGGTCAACCATAAAATCTTATTGAGGTGGCTTGCTGAAATAGGGTTGGAAGGCCTGGCACTGAAATGGCTTCAGTCCTATCTTGAGAACAGGCAGCAAGCAGTGGCCCTTCCCCCCTTTTTATCGAAATTCGGAACCATTCAGCATTGTGTCGCCCAAGGTTCGTCAATCAGTCCTATTCTCTTTTATATCTATATGAGACCGCTGATCCTCATCATTAAATCCTATAATATCAAGCTGGTGAATTATGCATACGACACACAGCTCAGTCTGTCTCTAGAGGGGTATCAGTCCATTCCACTTAGTGACTTTCATGAATGCATGCAAAGGACTACCACATGACTTACGTACAATTCCCTGCAGTTCAATGGGGGAAAAACAGAAATCCTATACTACACGTATAAGAAAGTCCCTCGCCCGCTGCTGGCTAATTTCTGGTCTATTCAGGCAGACACGCCTCCTACACTGGCTTTAGCAGTGCGCTATCTGGGGGTAGTTTTTTACAACAAGTTGAGTCTGAAAAACCATGTGAATAAAACGGTTTGAACTTGCTTCTCCCTTATCAAAGTACTGTGGAAAATTCTCCCTATGCTACCCATGTCAGCCAGGGCTCTCATGGTGAGAAGTGTTATTCCTAATTTCCTGATTATAAAACTTCAAACAATACAGACAATAGCCGCAAAGCTAGCCTTTGAAGAAGTCACGTATTGCTTCTGCCTCTGCGGCTCTTAATGAGCTCCACTGGCTTCCTCTAGCTCAGAGAATCCAGTTCAAATCATTAAGTATCATTTTCAAGGCTCTGAATAGACTTGAACTGGTGCCACTGCAGGACAAATGTGTATGGCATTCCCCCGTAAAAAATCTTTGATCCTCCGCAGCTCATCTGGTCTGCACTGCCAGAATTAGAACCTCTAGGTTTAGAGGGAGAGCATTTAGCTGTGCGGACGCTCATCTATGGAACAATCTCCCGCCCATCCTCAGGAAAACAGAAGAGTTCCTTCACTTTAGAAATAAGCTTAAAACCTGGCTCTTCCCTAAGTGCGGGACAGTCATCCGGCTGGTAAACATGTGTGTTTAGGGGAGTTGCTGTTAACCTAAGCGCCAGGATACCCATGGGGTGATAGTGCGCTGTATAAGTCTGCATTACATTACATTACATTAGATTACATCCTAAGACCTCGGAATATCACCCCCAAACCTATGAGCAAAAATAAGAAGAGTGACAAAGCCAAAAAGGGAGACTTCATGCTCTAGATTCCAATGGGTTGGGCTGCAGCGATCAGCTGACCCCCAAACTGCTGTAAAGGATTTGTGAGTCTTTTTCTGAACATCACACAATTGCCAAACAACATTCCAACCAGGGACTGGCATTTAGCCTCCAGGCTTACAAATAAGCCATGGGAAGTTTAGGTGTGGTCCTGCGGTACTCCTCCCCTGCCATCCCAAGGGAAATTTGGTCGTTGAGAGGAAAAACTGGGACTTATAGCAAGCAGCTAGGGTATTAGGCTCGGGTAGCAGTTGGGTCAATCACCTAGGTGTCCAGCAGGCACTTAACATGCCAAGTAAGTCCCCGGGGGGTCATACGCCCAATGAGATTATGTTTGGGGTGAGGATGTGGGTATCAAACCTCGATAGTCAGCACAGTGGCAGCTGAAAATCCATTTGACCTTAATGATCATTTGGATGTTTGACAGGACCTAAAGGAATACAGAGCTTTACAAAGCAACGTCCAAGTGAAAAGCCCTGCCACTGGAGAAGTAAAAACAGTATTGGCAAGACCTGCCTGGGTCCTGAAGATTGGAGACCTAGTCAGAGAAAAAAAATACAGGACAAGAAAGAATTTGGGCAATCTTACTGAGCACCTGTCGTGGCTGTTGAAGGCACCAGAACTGTACTTCTTTCGCATCTTGCCGGTTGCTGAGACAAAATGTTTGACTCCATCGATCTGAACAAAACACACCCTACTAAGTGGCTGATTCTCAACAGTAGGCCAGGTGGGCTACTGGGTAGCTGGCGATCTCCTCTTGTTACCATACAGGAAGTTAAGATGAACACTTAAATAAAGACTGAAGACTTCACTTTCTAAAGAGAGGCTTTCGAAGATGAGATGATGCTTCTCCCTATTGAACAGTCAACTAGTACAGAAATTTCAGTTCGAAAAATTAACGATGTCTATGTCAACATGCCACAAATCGAGTCATCTCCAAGTTCCACAAAACCTGCTAAGCTGCCAAAAATAGAATAGACGGCGTCTGGCTACTTTCTGTAATATGACCATTTTTCATTGGATTCCAGTGAACCTGAATTACCAACACTGTCGCTCCATTTCAAGCTATGAGTTTGTTCTCTCTATCTTTTGCTGAAAAAGACATACCTTGTTGCCCCCTGGATACATCTCTAGTTTACAATTGGATTTATTTTCCTGGTACTTTGGATTGGTTTGGTGAGTGTCTTTTTTTTCTATTTCTAAATTGACATAGAGGTGCCGATTAGGATCCTGGAGAAACTGGGTACGAACCGTCGGACGGAGGGTTTTCTCCATCCGACTCGTACACGGTTGTAAAACTTTACAAACATGCAAGTACGATTCGCACGGAAACACTATTTCCGTACGATTCGTACAAAACACCAACCGACGAAAATAAACATACAAATGACATCCGGAAAAGCGCCGACGTGACGTCGGGACGTATGCAGCCTGCGTTCCACGAACCAGGAAGTACGGTTCGCACCGACGTCATCCCGCACGGAGAATATTTTCCGGCAGCCAAAAACTGCCGGGAAATCAGGACGACGCGCACAAGGAGCACCTGTACGCGAGGGACAGACATTGACCCGAACCTACGTGTCATCCCGGCCCTCATAGCAGTCGAACTCCTCTACAGGTACCGACGCAGACGCCGCAGAAGGTCAGAACAACAACCAGGGGCAAAGGGGGGGGGGGCAGGGGCAGGACACAAAACCCCCACCCAAGTCACACAGCACACATGCCATGGACATACCTGACCTCCAGGCCCTGTTCACTTCGAGGGGGTGGGGGCGTGTCCAGCAACGCCAGCGTCTGCCACAACGGAAGTGGGCGACGACACGAACCGGCAACACAACAATACAGGTACATACCGTACCCATGCCTTAAGAGCGTGGGTACGAGTCGTACCACGCCCACACCCACGTCACCCCAACAATGGCGGTATGGCCCATACCCATGTGCCAAAGGCCGCACAAGCATTCCACAGCGTGGGCACGGGTACGTATGGACCGTACCCTCACCCGCGTATGTATGGAGCGTACCCCCACCCCAACAGTGTACGTACGGCCCGTACCCCCACCCGTGTATGCATGGAGCGTACCCCCACCCGCGTATGTATGGAGCATACCCCCACCCCAACAGTGTGTGTACGGACCGTACCCACACCCGCGTATGTATGGAGCGTACCCCCACCCCAACAGTGTATGTACGGACCGTACCCACACCTGCATATGTATGGAGCGTACCCCCACCCGCGTATGTATGGAGCGTACCCCCACCCCAACAGTGTACATACGGCCCGTACCCCCACCCGTGTATGTATGGAGCATACCCTCACCCCAACAGTGTATGTACGGACCGTACCCCCACCCGTGTATGTACACAAGTGTATGTACGGACCATACCCACACCCGCGTATGTATGGAGCTTACCCCCACCCCAACAGTGTATGTACGGACCGTACCCCCACCCGCGTATGTATGGAGCGTACCCCCACCCCAACAGTGTACGTACGGACCGCACTCCCACCCATGTATGCATGGAGCGTACCCCCACCCCAACAGTGTATGTACTGACCGTACCCTCACCCGTGTATGTACACCAGTGCATGTATGGACCGTACCCTCACCCACGTATGTATGGAGCGTATCCCCACCCCAACAGTGTATGTACGGACCGTACCCACACCCGCGTATGTATGGAGTGTACCCCCACCCACGTATGTATGGAGCGTACCCCCATCCCAACAGTGTATGTACGGACCGTACCCCCACCCGTGTATGAATGGAGCGTACCCCTACCCCAACAGAGTATGTACGGACCGTACCCCCACCCACGTATGTATGGAGCGTACCCCCACCCCAAAAGTGTATGTATGGAGCGTACATGCCCAGACGCAGGAGGGGTGGGTGCAGAGTCTACCCAGCAGTGCCCAGACATAGGAGGGATGGGTGCAGAGTCCTCCCAGCAGTGCCCAGACACAGGAGGGGTGGGTGCAGAGTCCCCCCAGCAGTGCCCAGACACAGGAGGGGTGGGTGCCTATCACTCCCAGCAGTGCCCAGACACAGGAGGGGTGGGTGCAGAGTCCACCCAGCAGTGCCCAGACATAGGAGGGGTGGGTGCAGAGTCCTCCCAGCAGTGCCCAGACACAGGAGGGGTGGGTGCAGAGTCCCCCCAGCAGTGCCCAGACGCAGGAGGGGTGGGTTCCTATCACTCCCAGCAGTGCCCAGACACAGGAGGGGTGGGTGCAGAGTCCTCCCAGCAGTGCCCAGACACAGGAGGGGTGGGTGCAGAGTCCACCCAGCAGTGCCCAGACACAGGAGGGGTGGGTGCAGAGTCCTCCCAGCAGTGCCCAGACACAGGAGGGGTGGGTGCAGAGTCCACCCAGCAGTGCCCAGACACAGGAGGGGTGGGTGCAGAGTCCTCCCAGCAGTGCCCAGATGCAGGAGGGGTGGGTGCAGAGTCCTCCCAGCAGTGCCCAGACACAGGAGGGGTGGGTGCAGAGTCCTCCCAGCAGTGCCCAGACGCAGGAGGGGTGGGTGCAGAGTCCTCCCAGCAGTGCCCATGGAACGCAAAGGGTGGAGTAGCCACAGATACAATGGCCACAAATGTCAGTCAGGTGCACAAAGACCCTGCAGTACATGTACCACATGTGTGCAAGGCTGGGAGTACACACATGCATAGCGCCTAAAAGAGAACATGTCCACATGAAGTCATGTCAACAGTCTACATACACAAGTACAGTGACCACCAAGGATGCCACGAATGATGCAGGTGGAGACATCGCTCAGCATGCATGTGCAAAGTTGAAGGAGTCCATCACACACCCAGCTGATGTAGACACAGCTCAGCACCACATAGTGGAAACACCCTGCAGGGAAGATGTCAGGTTACACAGAGGACAGAACACACCTTGGGACGATGTCACCATGCAGTAACTGCTTACATGAACAAAGTAATGTAGCCAACAGCTTGTGATGGCACACAGATACCAGGGTCCACCCTATGACCAGCACAAGACTACATTTCCCACACACCCAACACATTATCACCACCCAAAATCATGGAGCTGGTCCACCAACAGCAATACCAGATAAACAGTAGTGTTCAAAGGAAAAAACAAATTGCTTTATTCAGCAGGATGTAAGTAATAATCATCATAAATGTCAATATATACAAGGCCCATAGGGCAGTCCATGACTCTAATCCGGATGGGGGACACAGTGGTACGTGTGTCCCCTAGCTTGCCTGCACAGTCAGACTCCTTTGTCTTCCACAGGGGGGGGCATCATGTTGGGGGGAAGGACCAGGCACCGCAGGGACAGGAGGGGCAAGGGGAGGTGTTGTGGGTGCAGGGACGGATGACTCCAACACAGGGGGTGGGGCAGCGCCAAAGGTGGATTCGAGCATGGAGCTGCACACTACTGCCAGGTCGCCCAGCGTCTCCCCTGCACCCGAAGGAACCACAGGCCCCAAGGAGGGGGGGGGTTGGAGGGATGGGTCGCAGCGCCACGGGGTGGTGTGGACAGGGGGGGACTCAACTCCCCTGCCGGTGTCCTGCCTCCACCGCTTGCGGGGTGGTGCCACACTGGGGCTGATGGACAGACTGGGCAGGACTGACCCTGTGTCCGACTCTTGGCCAGGAGAGCTGAGGGGAGTGGATTTGGAGGGTGGTGGTCGTGAGGAATGTGGACTCCCACTCTGGCTGCGTGTCTTCCATTTCCCCCCGACCCAGTGGGTGTGCCGACTTCACCCTGTGTGTGCTTGCCAGGAGGTGTGCGCTTTGCCTTCCCTGGTGGTGTGGTGCCTGTGTCTGGTGATGTACGTGCATGGCTACGTCTGGGTGTGCTGTGGACAGGCATGGGAGTGGGAAGTGTGTATGGGGCATGGGTAGGGGGTGGGACGAAGTGCTGCAGGAGATCCACTGCTGCAGTCAGTGTCGAGTCAATAGACCGCAGCAAGTTGCGTTGGTCAGCCTGCGATGCTGAAATGCCCTCCAAGTATGCCTCCATGTTGCTGAGCACCCGGCTGTGGCCATGGAGGACATTAAGCATCGCAGCCTGACCAACCTGCAACTGCCGCAGGATGTCCACAGACTCGGTATTGGCGGCAGCAGTGGAGACAGGGGCAGGGGGTGCAGTGCCTGGCAGGAAGGAGACACGCGGTGACCTAGCACGCCAGGAAGGGACACGAGCAAGTGGGAGGCCGGTGATGGCAATGGAGGGGGCAGGGAGAGATGTTGTGCTGCTGTCAGCTGTTGGAGCTGCCTCCGCCCCCTCGGAGAGCTCAGCCTCGGACCCGTCAGCTTCATATTCTGGATTGAGAAAAGACCTAACAAAATTGTCACTTATCCTTCAAAAGTGAGGACCTTTCGAACCATGCCAAACCTCTTTGAAAAATCCCCAATGTTTTGACTGTGGTGAATGGGTACACATTTCCTGTTCTTCTCCTATTAAAATACCAGTTGAGGAACCCATGGATATTAGTTGCATCCCAAGGAATGTTCTTTATACGCATGAGCTGGGACACTGCTTTTATGTAAGTCTATACATTCAAGAGCATAGAATTAAGGGTTTGTTAGATTCAGAATGCCGTCAGTCAGATATCCTACAGAAATGGGTAGAGCTCTCCCAAGTCCTTCCACATAAGGAAGTAGAGATTAGGTGCGTTCATGTAGCTATAAGGAAGTATCCAATAGCTGAGGTGACGGTGACTACTCAAACAGGTAGAGAGATTTTTTAAAAAGCCAGAAGAATTGATACTTGGCACAGATAACACAGAAATCCTCACTCTGTTTAAGGCCCAATTGTCTTTTTCTCTATTTAAAAAGGAGAACTATTCAAAATCACAAAATGCCTTTTTCACAGCTAAACCTTGGCAGATAAATTGTCATTTCTATCATGTTCCACGGAATGACAGTACCCTGAAAAAACACTATAGAAAATGAAGAAAACACTAGTTATCAGTTTCTCTCATTTATACAAAAAAAGCTTCTACGTAGAATAGAAAGAATAGGGGCAGATCTCCTACTCTTAGTTCCAACAGAATTTAAGGAACAAATTATTTTTTTCTCCCATTCACATTTATTGGCCGGTCATACTGGACCAGAGAAAACATCTCAAATGGTGTTAAGGTATTTTTATTTGCCCGGAAGTCATGGCGATAAAAAATGAATATTACCAGAGTTGTGAGATCTGTCAACAGAAAACCCCATATAAAACTCCTTCAGTCCCTCTCAAACCCATATCTATAATTGGATCACCCTTCGAGCGTATTGGAGTGGACCTGATTGGTCCTTTCCAAAGAAACAAACAGGGTAACTGTTAGAAAGGGTAGACGGACCGGGAGGGTCGGCCGGGGTCAGGAGGAGAGGTCTCCGGGGAGAGCCGTCTCCAGCGATCGTACAGACAAGTAACTTCCCCCCCCCCACAGACAGATACTGTTGGACAGGCCTCACAGACGGCTTGCTCCCTCCCCGCTCGACAGGGCCCGAACTCCGGCCCACCTGGCATATCCCCACGACAAGCACCTGTACTCCGTCTCCCGATGGACCCTCTGCCCTCGGACCCCTACTCATCACGGGGTCCAGCCCCACCGGCTTCCCCGGCCGGGTCAAGCCGCCATCTGGGGCCCTGCACCACGCGGCCGCATGGCCTCCCCTCGACCCTAACCCCGGGCCTGGCCGGCCCCGACATCCCGGCACCACCATCCACCCAGGAGGTGAGCGGACCACTTGGCAAGTCAATGGGAGAACGAACTGTCAAGGGCTCTCCCCCGCCAGGTGCCGATCGCCCCCAGCTCCCCCAGGCACTGGCTCCACCCCCTGCTGGGTGTCTGGACACCTTCATCCCGGACCCTCCGACCTCCAAGTGCGAGGGTCCGGACATCAAAGGGCACCAGCCCTATAACTGAGGCAGCTCCGGAGCAGGAAGGCAGTTGTATCCTGGAGTCGAGAGACACCGAGTGAACTCAACCTTGACGGTCTACTGGCGCTGCCGTAGCCCGCTCTTGTGAACCATCGTCCTGCCTGCTGGCGCTGCCGCGGCCTTCTGCAACAGTCATCTTCCTGGGACCTGCTGGCGCTGCCGCGGCCCGTTGTATCGACCATCCACACCGGGACCTGCTGGCGCTGCCGCGGCCCGTACCACCTAACCACCAAGCTCGAGGATTGTGAGCTCATCATCATCTCATCAGAACTACCTGATTGGTAAATAGACTGCCCCGCTACCCCCTTCCCTACCTTGCGAGACTCTAATCGAGGGGACCCCTGAGTCCAGACCTCCTTGTACCATTCAACCGTACCTTAAATAAGTGCTTATAAAGAACGCTGAACCTTATCCGTGTGTGATATCTGTCTGTGGGGGGGAAGTTACTTGTCTGTACGATCGCTGGAGACGGCTCTCCCCGGAGACCTCTCCTCCTGACCCCGGCCGACCCTCCCGGTCCGTCTACCTTTTCTAACATTGGTGGCCAGCGGCGCGATCCGAATCAACGCGTAATCGTACAGAGAGTAGCTCACCCCACGACAAAACACGATGTCGACCAAAGATAGCAGCTCCACCGAGAAGTTCCAAATGGAGAAATTAGAAGAATACAACCACCGCGAACTGAGACAATTTTGCATAGAACTTGGCATTGCTACCACCGGCCTGAGTACCAAGGATGATCTAAAGCGCGCTCTTGAGTCATGGACAGAAACTGGGGTCGCAGGACCCTCCGACCAAAGCAGCGTCACACCAGACCAAAACAGCATCACACCAGAGGGGAACGCCACGGCTCCCGAGGAACGGGGAACGGGCCTCTCGCAGGAGGAGATACGAGAAAGAGACAGAGTCAGATTACACGAATTAGAGATGGCACGACTCAAGATGGATGGGGAACTCAAGTTAGCTGAACAGAAACTCAACCTCGAGCATATGCGGCTTCGAGAGGAACGAGAAGAAAAGCAGAGACAGAGAGAGCTGGAAGAGAAAAAAATAACGCTCGAGCACGAGCGCCGACTGGCGGAAATAGAACTGCACAAACAGAATAAGGAACTGGGGGTGCCTGAGCGACCACACACCCCGGGGCAAATTGAGAAAAAAGTTCAAATCCCCAAGGATGTGGTCCGCGAGTATGTCCGAGAAGACGACATACAACAGTGGTTTAAAGCCTATGATATCGCAATGACCTCCCACCGGATCGACCGGAGTGATTGGGGAGCCGGACTTTGGGGGAGATTTATCAACGAGGGTCGCGATGCCCTACTACAGCTCCCCGATCACCAAATGTCGTCCTACGACCACATGAAGGCTGCCCTCCTCGCCCGCTACGGCCTCACGCCCGAGATGTACCGCCAGAGGTTCCGAGACTGCACCCGGATCCCAGGTACAACTTGGGTAGAATACGTGAACTATTTCAGCCGGGCCTTCGAGGGTTGGATCAAGGGAAGTCAGGTCACCACCTACGAACAACTCTTCAACCTTATGGTATGGGAGCACCTGTCAAACAACTGTTTCGTCGAGCTCAGGCAGCACCTACTCGACAGTAAGCTGACTGACCCCCGGCAGCTCGCCGCCGAAGCTGACCGATGGGAAAGCACCCGAGTGGGCCGGAGAGGGCCACACGAGCAGAATCGAAGCAACCAAAGCCAGCACCGTCCTCGGGGTGGAGGCGGAGGCCAGGGGCGAGGGAGAGACGCCTTGCCGGCAACCCCCGTGGCCAGCACCCCGCCTCCGGCCGGCCGGAGCAACCCCCCGTTGCGTCCTGGGTTCCGGGCCAACGTCACGTGCCACCGATGCCAGCGAGTCGGCCACTACGCCAATGACCCGAGCTGCCCGCAGAACCAAACACCCAAGCCCCGCCAGGTAGCTGCCGCTGCCCTCGGGGAAGAGCAATCATCGGAGGGACCCGAAGAGTATGAGCCGGCCCAGCAAGGGTGGGAACCGGCCGCCATGGTCCTGGCATGCTTAGGGGGAAGAGACATGGTTCCGCGGGCTCCCCTACCCGCCAACACCAGAAAATACGGTCAGTGGGTGACCATTAATGGACAGAGAGCCGAGGCCTTGCGTGACACCGGCGCCAGCGTGACGGCCGTCCGCTGTCACCTGGTAAAGCCCGAGCAGATCCTGCCGAACATTCTCTGCCCCGTCCGCTCGGCGGATAACTCTGAGAGCATGTGTAAGATGGCCTGCGTCCCGTTTGAATGGGGAGGGGTCTCCGGCCTACTGAAGGTGACGGTCCGGGACGATGCCCCCGTGGACTGCCTCCTGGGGAATGACCTCGAGAGTTCCCCGTGGGCCACCGTCGAGAGAAGAGAGCACTTGGGGATGCTGGGCCTCCCGGACTGGGCCTGCGTAACCACCCGATCCATGGCCGCCCGTGCCGCCCCCCGATCAAGAAACCGAATGGCCAGCACCTCCGCCCCCGGTTGCCCCCGTAGAGGACAACGGCGAGTCCGACCTCCCGGACCCGACTACCGAAGAAGACGCGCAACACCAGGACCTTCCGGATCTGGCTCAGTGGCGGCAAGAAGGGGGGCCCACCCAAGAACAGTTCCGCCAGGAACAAAAGACCTGTCCCTCCCTCGAGGGACTCCGCCAACAAGCCAGCACCCAAAACGCCGGGGACACCACCGGAACCCACTGGGTCTACTGGGATAACGACCTGCTCTACAGCGAGCAAATAATCGCCAAGCTGGGGGCCGGTCGAGTTCTGGTGGTACCGCTCCGCTTCCGAGACTTTCTGCTCAACCTGGCCCACGACGTCCCCCTGGCTGGACACCTGGGCCAGGACAAAACGTACAGTCGCCTGGTGACCCACTTTTTCTGGCCGAAAATGAGGAATGACGTCCTGAACCACTGCCGATCTTGCCCCACGTGCCAAGCCAGCGGGAAGAGTGGTCGGAAGCTGAAAGCCCCTCTGCAACCCTTCCCTGTGGTCACCACCCCGTTCGAGAGGGTGGGGATAGACATTGTGGGACCTCTGGACCCCCGCACGGCGCAAGGACACAGGTTCATCTTGGTACTAGTGGACCATGCCACCCGCTACCCCGAGGCGGTGCCCCTACGGACAGTGACCGCTCCGGTGGTTGGCCGGGCCCTGATGGGGATCTTCTCCCGGGTAGGCTTCCCCCGAGAAGTCGTCAGCGACCGAGGTACGAATTTCATATCCAAATACATGAAGTCCCTCTGGCAACAATGCGGGGTCACCTACAGATTCACGACCCCCTATCACCCCCAAGGGAACGGACTAGTGGAGCGTTTTAACCGCACTCTCAAAGGGATGATTGGGGGATTGGAAGAGCCTCTCCGTCGCCAGTGGGATGTACTGCTCCCGTGCCTCCTCTTCGCCTACCGAGAAGTTCCCCAGAAGTCCCTCGGTTTTAGCCCCTTTGAACTCCTCTACGGGCACCCTGTGCGAGGGCCCCTCAGCCTAGTCAAGGAAGGTTGGGAGATGGCCCCCCTCACGACCCCTCCAGACGTCTTCAAATACATCCTGGCCTTACGAAACCAGACCCGGCGCTTCAGGGAGATGGCCAAGGCGAACCTCGAGGCCAGCCAGGAGGACATGAAGAGGTGGTATGATCACAATGCCTCCTCCGTGGAATTCGAGCCTGGGCAGCAAGTATGGGTGATGTCCCCCACCGAACCATGTGCCTTGCAGGATAAGTGGACGGGGCCCTTCAAAGTGGTCGAGCGCAAAAGCCCCGTCACTTACCTCATCGACATGGGGTCTTCCCGGAACCCCCTTCGGGTCCTCCACACCAACCGGCTCAAACCACACTTTGTGCGATCCGAACTAAGCCTCTTGATGGCTACAGACAGTGGCACGGAAGAAGACTCCGAGCCCCTCCCGGATCTCCTGAAGACTCAGGAGAAGGACGGCTCCGTGGACGGGGTCCGGCTCTCTGACGCCCTCACTTCGGAGCAACGCCAGGACTGCCGGGACCTCCTGCTGCAGTTCGCTGCCCTGTTCTCCCTCACCCCCGGGGTCACCCCCTGGTGTCTGCACGACGTAGACACCGGGGACAGTCCCCCTGTCCGGCACCGGGCCTACCGCGTACCAGATCGGGTACGGGCCTGCATACAGGAGAAAGTGGCCAAGATGCTCACGATCGGGGTCATCGAGCCCTCGGACAGTCCCTGGGCCAGTCCGGTCGTATTAGTTCCCAAGGCCGCTGCCCCCGGCTCCGCCCCTGAACTGAGATTCTGCGTCGACTACCGGGGCTTGAACGCTGTCACCCGGACCGACGCTCATCCCATCCCCCGAGCAGACGAGCTGATCGACCGGCTGGGTGCCGCCCGCTACCTTAGTATCTTCGACCTAACGGCGGGCTACTGGCAGATCGGCCTCACACCCAGGGCTCAGGAACGGTCAGCCTTCTCTACCCCCGATGGCCACTATCAATTTAAGGTCATGCCCTTTGGCATGAAGAATGCCCCCGCCACGTTCCAACGCCTTGTGAACCAGGTCTTGGCGGGACTTGAAGAATTCAGCGCTGCCTACCTGGACGATATCGCTGTATACAGCCGCCACTGGTCCGACCACCTCCGTCACCTCCAGGAGGTCCTACACGCCCTCCAGCGGGCCGGCCTCACCATTAAGGCCGGCAAGTGCCAGATTGGCCAAGGGTCTGTGACCTACCTTGGGCACCAAGTGGGGAGCGGGCTGGTGGCCCCACTACAACTTAAGATTGCTGCCATCCAGTCCTGGCAGCCCCCCGTCACCCAGACCGAAGTCCGAGCCTTCCTGGGGCTCACCGGCTACTACCGGCGGTTCGTGAAGGACTACGGCAGCATCGTGGGGCCCCTCACGGGTCTCACATCCAAGAACCAACCGAAGCGGGTCAACTGGACTCCTGATTGTCAAGCGGCCTTCGAGGAGCTGAAGGCCGCCCTGTGCACCGCCCCGGTGCTCCAGGCCCCCGATTACAGTCGGGAATTTGTGGTGCAGACCGACGCCTCCGACCACGGCATCGGAGCCGTCCTCTCTCAGTTGAACCCCGAAGGTCATGACCAGACGGTGGCCTTCATCAGTCGACGTCTCCTGGCCCGAGAACAGCGTTGGAGCACCATCGAGAGGGAGGCATTTGCAGTAGTGTGGGCCCTCAAAAAGCTCCGACCCTATCTCTTCGGTACCCACTTCCGGGTAGAAACCGACCATCGACCCCTGCAATGGCTGATGCAGATGCGGGGGGAAAACCCAAAACTCTTGCGCTGGTCCATTTCCCTGCAGGGAATGGACTTCACCGTGGAGCACCGACCAGGCCAAGACCACGCCAACGCGGATGGCCTGTCCCGCTTTTTCCGCCTCGACGAAGAGAGTCCCCAAGGAGATGGGTGACTCTCCCCGCCTTCAGCTGGGGGGGACGCATGTTGGACAGGCCTCACAGACGGCTTGCTCCCTCCCCGCTCGACAGGGCCCGAACTCCGGCCCACCTGGCATATCCCCACGACAAGCACCTGTACTCCGTCTCCCGACGGACCCTCTGCCCTCGGACCCCTACTCATCACGGGGTCCAGCCCCACCGGCTTCCCCGGCCGGGTCAAGCCGCCATCTGGGGCCCTGCACCACGCGGCCGCATGGCCTCCCCTCGACCCTAACCCCGGGCCTGGCCGGCCCCGACATCCCGGCACCACCATCCACCCAGGAGGTGAGCGGACCACTTGGCAAGTCAATGGGAGAACGAACTGTCAAGGGCTCTCCCCCGCCAGGTGCCGATCGCCCCCAGCTCCCCCAGGCACTGGCTCCACCCCCTGCTGGGTGTCTGGACACCTTCATCCCGGACCCTCCGACCTCCAAGTGTGAGGGTCCGGACATCAAAGGGCACCAGCCCTATAACTGAGGCAGCTCCGGAGCAGGAAGGCAGTTGTATCCTGGAGTCGAGAGACACCGAGTGAACTCAACCTTGACGGTCTACTGGCGCTGCCGTAGCCCGCTCTTGTGAACCATCGTCCTGCCTGCTGGCGCTGCCGCGGCCTTCTGCAACAGTCATCTTCCTGGGACCTGCTGGCGCTGCCGCGGCCCGTTGTATCGACCATCCACACCGGGACCTGCTGGCGCTGCCGCGGCCCGTACCACCTAACCACCAAGCTCGAGGATTGTGAGCTCATCATCATCTCATCAGAACTACCTGATTGGTAAATAGACTGCCCCGCTACCCCCTTCCCTACCTTGCGAGACTCTAATCGAGGGGACCCCTGAGTCCAGACCTCCTTGTACCATTCAACCGTACCTTAAATAAGTGCTTATAAAGAACGCTGAACCTTATCCGTGTGTGATATCTGTCTGTGGGGGGGAAGTTACTTGTCTGTACGATCGCTGGAGACGGCTCTCCCCGGAGACCTCTCCTCCTGACCCCGGCCGACCCTCCCGGTCCGGTTACCTTTTCTAACAGATACCACACACGGATAAGGTTCAGTGTTCTTTATAAGCACTTCTTAAGGTACGGTTGAACGGTACAAGGAGGTCTGGACTCAGGGGTCCCCTCGATTCAAGTCTCTCAAAGCAGGGTAAGGGGTAGCGGGACAGTCTGTTTACCAGTCAGGTAGTTCGGATGAGATGATGACTAGCTCACAATCCTCGAGCTTGCTGGTTTAGTTGGTACGGGCCGCGGCAGCGCCAGCAGGTCCCGGTCGAGATGGTCGGTACACGGTCCGCGGCAGCGCCAGCAGGTCCCGGAAAGATGGTCGATGTACGGTCCGCGGCAGCGCCAGCAGGTCCCGGTGAGGATGGTCGTTACAACGGGCCGCGGCAGCGCCAGCAGGTCCCGACGAGGATGGATGTTGCAGAAGGCCGCGGCAGCGCCAGCAGGCAGGACGATGGTTCACAAGAGCGGGCTACGGCAGCGCCAGTAGTCCGTCAAGGCTGAGTTCTCTCGGTGTCTCTCGACTCCAGGATACAACTGCCTTCCTGCTCCGGAGTTGCCCCAGTTCAGGGCAGGCGCCCTTTGATGTCCGGACCCTCGCACTTGGAGGTCGGAGGGCCCGGGATGAAGGTGTCCAGACACCCAGCAGGGGGTGGAGCCAGCGCCTGGGGGAGCTGGAGGCGATCGGCACCTGGCGGGGGAAGAGCTCTTGACACTTCGTTCTCCCATTGACCTGCCAAGTGGTCCGCTCACCTCCTGGGTGGATGGTGGTGCCGGGATGTCGGGGCCGGCCAGGCCCGGGGTTAGGGTCGGGGCGAGGCCACGCGGCCTCGTGGTGCAGGGCCCAAGATGGCGGCTTGAACCGGCCGGGGGAGCCAGTGGGGCTGGGCCCCGTGATGAGTAGAGGTCCGAGGGCAGAAGATCCGTCGGGAGACGGGGTACAGGTGCTTTTCGTGGGTTATGCCTGGTGGGCCGGAGCTCGGGCCCTGTCGTGCGGGGAGGGAGCAAGCCCTTCGTGTGGCCTGTCCAACATGCGTCCCCCCCAGCTGAAGGCGGGGAGAGTCACCCATCTCCTTGGGGACTCTCTTCGTCGAGGCGGAAAAAGCGGGACAGGCCATCCGCGTTGGCGTGGTCTTGGCCTGGTCGGTGCTCCACAGTGAAGTCTATTCCCTGCAGGGAAATGGACCAGCGCAAGAGTTTTGGGTTCTCCCCCCGCATCTGCATCAGCCACTGCAGGGGTCGATGGTCGGTTTGTACCCGGAAGTGGGTACCGAAGAGATAGGGCCGGAGCTTTTTGAGGGCCCACACCACTGCGAAGGCCTCCCTCTCGATGGTGCTCCAGCGCTGTTCTCGGGCCAGGAGACGTCGACTGATGAAGGCCACCGGCTGGTCATGACCTTCGGGGTTTAACTGAGAAAGGACGGCTCCGATGCCGTGGTCGGAGGCGTCGGTCTGTACCACGAATTCCCGACTGTAATCGGGGGCCTGGAGCACAGGGGCGGTGCACAGGGCGGCCTTCAGCTTCTCGAAGGCCGCTTGACAATCGGGGGTCCAGTTAATCCGCTTCGGTTGGTTCTTGGACGTGAGACCCGTGAGGGGCCCCACGATGCTGCCGTAGTCCTTCACGAACCGCCGGTAGTAGCCGGTGAGCCCCAAGAAGGCTCGGACCTCGGTCTGGGTGACGGGGGGCTGCCAGGACTGGATGGCAGCAATCTTAAGTTGTAGCGGGGCCACCAGCCCGCTTCCCACTTGGTGCCCAAGGTAGGTCACAGACCCTTGGCCAATTTGGCACTTGCCGGCCTTAATTGTGAGGCCGGCCCGCTGGAGGGCCTGTAGGACCTCTTGGAGGTGACGGAGGTGGTCGGGCCAGTGGCGGCTGTATACAGCGATATCGTCCAGGTAGGCAGCGCTGAACTCTTCGAGCCCCGCCAAGACCTGGTTCACGAGGCGTTGAAACGTGGCGGGGGCATTCTTCATGCCGAAGGGCATGACCTTGAATTGGTAGTGGCCATCGGGGGTAGAGAAGGCTGACCGTTCCTGAGCCCTGGGTGTGAGGCCGATCTGCCAGTAGCCCGCTGTTAGGTCGAAGATACTAAGGTAGCGGGCGGCCCCCAGCCGGTCGATCAGCTCGTCTGCTCGGGGGATCGGATGAGCGTCGGTCCGGGTGACAGCGTTCAAGCCCCGGTAGTCGACGCTGAATCTCAGTTCAGGTGCGGTGCCGGGGGCAGCGGCTTTGGGAACCAATACAACCGGACTGGCCCAGGGACTGTCCGAGGGCTCGATGACCCCGATTGTGAGCATCTTGGCCACTTCCTCCTGTATGCAGGCCCGTACCCGATCTGGTACGCGGTAGGCCCGGTGTCGGACAGGGGGACTGTCCCCGGTGTCCACGTCGTGCAAACACCAAGGGGTGACCCCGGGGGTGAGGGAGAACAGGGTAGCGAACTGCAGCAGGAGGTTCCGGCAGCCCTGGCGTTGCTCCGAAGTGAGGGCGTCAGAGAGCCGGACCCCGTCCACGGAGCCGTCATTCTCCTGAGTCTTCAGAAGATCCGGGAGGGGTTCGGAGTCTTCCTCTGCCCCACTGTCCGTAGCCATCAGGAGGCTGAGTTCTGAGCGCACAAAGTGTGGTTTGAGTCGGTTGGTGTGGAGGACCCGAAGGGGGTTCCGGGAGGTCCCCAGGTCGATGAGGTAAGTGACGGGGCTTTTGCGCTCGACCACTTTGAAGGGCCCCGTCCACTTATCTTGCAAGGCACATGGTTCGGTGGGGGACATCACCCATACTTGTTGTCCAGGCTCGAACTCAACGGAGGAGGCATTGTGATCATACCACCTCTTCATGTCCTCCTGGCTGGCCTCGAGGTTCGCCTTGGCCATCTCTCTGAAGCGCCGGGTCTGATTGCGTAGGGCCAGGATGTATTTGAAGACGTCTGGAGGGGTCTTTAGGGGGGCCATCTCCCAACCTTCTTTTACTAGGCTGAGGGGCCCTCGCACAGGGTGCCCGTACAGGAGTTCGAAAGGGCTAAAACCGAGGGACTTCTGGGGAACTTCTCGGTAGGCGAAGAGGAGGCACGGGAGTAGTACATCCCACTGGCGACGGAGGGGCTCTTCCAATCCCCCAATCATCCCCTTGAGAGTGCGGTTAAAACGCTCCACTAGTCCGTTCCCTTGGGGGTGATAGGGGGACGTGAATCTGTAGGTGACCCCGCATTGTTGCCAGAGGGACTTCATGTATTTGGATATAAAGTTCGTGCCTCGGTCGCTGACGACTTCTCGGGGGAAGCCTACCCGGGAGAAGATCCCCATTAGGGCCCGGCCAACCACCGGAGCTGTCACGGTCCGTAGGGGCACCGCCTCGGGGTAGCGGGTGGCATGGTCCACCAGTACTAAGATGAACCTGTGTCCTTGTGCCGTGCGGGGGTCCAGAGGCCCCACAATGTCTATCCCCACCCTCTCGAACGGGGTGGTGACCACAGGGAAGGGTTGCAGAGGGGCTTTCAGCTTCCGACCACTCTTCCCGCTGGCTTGGCATGTGGGGCAAGATCGGCAGTGGTTCAGGACGTCGTTCCTCATTTTCGGCCAGAAAAAGTGGGTCACTAGGCGGCTGTACGTTTTGTCCTGGCCCAGGTGTCCAGCCAGGGGGACATCGTGGGCCAGGTTGAGCAGAAAGTCTCTGAAGCGGAGAGGTACCACCAGTACTCGACCGGCCCCCAGCTCGGCGATTCTTTGCTCGCTGTATAGCAGGTCGTTATCCCAGTAGACCCAGTGAGTTCCGGTGGAGTCCCCTGCGTTCTGGGCGCTGGCTTGTTGGCGGAGTCCCTCGAGGGAGGGACAGGTCTTTTGTTCCTGGCGGAACTGTTCTTGGGTGGGCCCCCCTTCTTGACGCCACTGAGCCAGGTCAGGAAGGTCCTGGGGTTGCGCGTCCCCTTCGGTCGTCGGGTCTGGGAGGCTGGCCTCGTCGTTGTCTTCTACTGGGGCGACCGGGGGCGGAGGTGCTGGCCATTCCGGTTCTTCTGATCGGGGGACGGCACGGGCGGCCATGGACCGGGTGGTTATGCAGGCCCAGTCCGGGAGGCCCAGCATCCCCAGGTGCTCTCTTCTCTCAACGGTGGCCCACGGGGAACTCTCGAGGTCATTCCCCAGGAGGCAGTCCACGGGGGCATCGTCCCGGACCGTCACCTTCAACAGGCCGGAGACCCCTCCCCATTCGAATGGGACGCAGGCCATTTGACACATACTCTCAGAGTTGTCTGCCGAGCGGACGGGGCAGAGAATGTTCGGCAGGATCTGCTCGGGCTTCACCAGGTGACAGCGGACGGCCGTCACACTGGCGCCTGTGTCACGCAAGGCCTCGGCTCGCTGTCCATTAATGGTCACCCACTGACCGTATTTCCTGGTGTTAGCGGGTAGGGGAGCCCGCGGGACCATGTCTCTTCCCCCTAAGCACGCCAGGACCATGGCGGCCGGTTCCCACTCTTGCTGGGCCGGCTCATACTCTTCTGGTTCCTCCGATAATCGCTCTTCCCCCAGGGCGGCGGCAGCTACCTGGCGGGGCTTGGGTGTTTGGTTCTGCGGGCAGCTCGGGTCATTGGCGTAGTGGCCGACTCGCTGGCATCGGTGGCACGTGACGTTGGCTCGGAACCCAGGACGCCACGGGGGGTTGCCCCGGCCGGCCGGAGGCGGGGTGCTGGCCACGGGTGTTGCTGGCAAGGCGTCTCTCCCTCGCCCCTGGCCCCCTCCTCCTCCCCGAGGACGGTGCTGGCCTTGGTTGCTTCTGTTCTGTTCGTGTGGCCCCCTCCGGCCCACTCGGGTGCTTTCCCATCGGTCAGCTTCGGCGGCGAGCTGCCGGGGGTCAGTCAGCTTACTGTCGAGGAGGTGCTGCCTGAGCTCGACGAAACAGTTGTTCGACAGGTGCTCCCATACCATAAGGTTAAAGAGTTGTTCGTAGGTGGTGACATGGCTCCCCTTGATCCAACCCTCGAAGGCACGGCTGAAATAGTTCACGTATTCTACCCAAGTTGTACCTGGGATCCGGGTGCAATCTCTGAACCTCTGGCGGTACATCTCGGGTGTGAGGCCGTAGCGGGTGAGGAGGGCAGCCTTCATGTGGTCGTAGGACGACATTTGGTGATCTGGGAGCTGCAGTAGGGCATCGCGACCCTCGTTGATAAACCTCCCCCAAAGTCCGGCTCCCCAATCACTCCGGTCGATCCGGTGGGAGGTCATGGCGATCTCGTAGGCTTTAAACCACTGTTGTATGTCGTCTTCTCGGACATACTCGCGGACAACATCCTTGGGGATGTGGACTTTTTTCTCGATTGGCCCCGGGGTGTGTGGTCGCTCAGGCACCCCCAGTTCTTTATTCTGTTTCCGAAGTTCTATTTCCGCTAGTTGGCGCTCGTGCTCGAGCGTTATTTTTTTCTCCTCCAGCTCTCTCTGTCTCTGCTTCTCTTCTCGTTCTTCTCGGAGCCGCATATGCTCGAGGTTGAGTTTCTGTTCAGCTAACTTGAGTTCCCCATCCATCTTGAGTCGTGCCATTTCCAACTCGTGCAATCTGGTTCTTTCTCTTTCTCGGATCTCCTCCTGCGAGAGGCCCGTTCCCCGCTCCTCGGGAGCCGTGGCGTTCCCCTCTGGTGTGATGCTGCTTTGGTCGGAGGGTCCGGCGACCCCAGTTTCTGTCCACGACTCTAGGGCGTGCTTTAGATCATCCTTGGTACTCAGGCCGGTGGTAGCAATGCCAAGTTCTATGCAGAATTGTCTCAGTTCGCGGTGGTTGTATTCTTCTAACTTATCCATTTGGAATTTCTCGGTGGAGCTGCTATCTTTGGCTGACATCGTGTTTTTGTCGTGGGGTGAGCTACTCTCTGTACGATTACGCGTTGATTCGGATCGCGCCGCTGGCCACCAATGTTAGAAAGGGTAGACGGACCGGGAGGGTCGGCCGGGGTCAGGAGGAGAGGTCTCCGGGGAGAGCCGTCTCCAGCGATCGTACAGACAAGTAACACTTATTGTTTGGAAGTTGTCGACTATGCTGCTCCCTATTCTGAAGTGGTTCACCTTAAGTCAGCCACTACCAGAAATATTGCCCGTGTTCCTATTGAAATATTCTCTAGGGTGGGGTTCCCTGAAGAGATTTTCACAGATCAGGGTATTCTATGTGTATCCAAATTAATGCAAGAATTGTGAACTATGTTAAATATGAAAAAGCTACCAATTGGTCACTCTTGCATGCTCTTGTTTAACTCTGCTGAGACTGTTTTTAATTTGTTCCTTACCCGTTTTAACTGATTGCCTTTTTATCAGTCTGCCTTTTGATCACTAATTAATTGCTTTTTTTAGACTTTTACTTTAACTTTGTAAGGTCGTGTTTGAATTGAATATGAAAAAATTATAATTAGTCTGCTTACCAGCTGGGAGGCAGTATTCACACTCGCACTTTCCTTGGGGGTGGGATCTCAGTGTTCCAAGCCTACATCACTTCTGGGAGTGCCGAAAATACTCTAGGGTGGGAAAAGCGGTCAGCGCTCTAGATGCTGACTACCGGGGGCTTCTTAAGCACAGCCGCAGCGCGGCCGTGCAGTGGACATGTGCAGCGGGCGCTACGCTGAAGGTGTGCCAAAGTCATTCCAGTCTGCGCCCGTCCGTGCACCGGCCGTGCACAGCACCATCCATGCTGCTGAGTTTGGTCCTCAATTCTTGGGGAATGCTTGCCAGAGTTATACAAGGGCGCAACTTATGCTGATAGGTGAGGGGAGGGGTGCTGCCCCCCTCCACCCCTTTTCACTGCAGGTGAGAGCACCACCAGAGAAAAGTAGACAGGACAGTCTCAATTGTGGTCTTATCAACGCTAGATCCCTAGTAAAGCATCACCAGGAGATATATATTCTGATTGAATCCGTCAACCTAGACGCACTGTTTCTTATGGAAACCTGGACATGCCCTGATTCAGAGGTCGAATTACGACTGGGGTGTTCCTCAGACCATACGGTGCTACACAAACCACGGCTAAATGGGAGAGGAGGGGGAGTTGGTTTGATCTTTAAAGACAGATGGAACTGTATGCAAATCTTTATTGAGAAAGCCCAGGGCATCAAGCTCATGGGGTTCTCCTTGTTGGATCCCAAGGGGCACCTGCTCTCTGGCATGGTATGTTATCGTCCCCCTTGTGCAGTCAATCCTCAATTCCAGACATTTATTAATATTATTTACAATATGTTCCTCACTCATTTACATATGGTTATTTTGGGGGATTTTAATCTCTGGGCCAATGAGAGCTTAGGGTCGGCACATAAAGATTTCCTTCAATCCTGTGAGAATCTGAACTTGCAGAAACTGGTAAAGGACCCTACTAACCAGGGTGGTCACATTTTAGATTTAATTTTTGCTGAGGAAAATATGGCCAAAGTGGAAGCAATCTCTCCTCTTTGTTGGACTGACCACTTCCTTCTCACTTTTTTGGTGGCCCTCCCCAATGAAAGCTCAGACTCTGCATCCACGCTTAACTACTGCCGAGGCAGGGAGTCGAACAAATTGCCCAAAATATAAAAAAGACAGCCAGTATTTGCTGATATTAATGTGTTTGATGCAAATAATCCTGTGGAAATAAACTACTCGGAATTCTGTAAACAGATCCTTAAGGTCCTTGATCTGATCATTCCGGTTAAAATTATGAAGAATACACGCAAGTTATCTGCCCCCTGGTTTAACGAGAAGAACCTAAACAACTTAAGAAAGGGCAGTAAACAGGCGAAAGTGGAGGAAATGTTATGATGAAGACGTTAAAGCAGTTCTGAAGGTTATATTGGGCAACTATAAAAGGGAAATTGCTAAAGCAAAAGCCGAGTATTTTGCCAACACAATTCTAGAGGTGTACAACAAATCTAGCAGTGCTTTTAAAATAGATTATGATTTTTCTGAACATGACTGCCCAAAAAACAAGACTATTGCGACTCCAGACCTATGCAACAGCTTTGCTACTTTCTTTGAGGAGAAAATCTCTAACATAATTAATGGCCTTACAGTGAACTAGGAACATATGAGTGATAACAAATCCAGTGTGTTGACACAACCCCTAGTCTATCAGAAAGAGGATGGGGCATGCAAGAACAAGCTAGTAACCCTAGATCAGTTCAAAACCCCTACTGAGGAAGAATTCCTCAAACTTGCTATTAGCACCACTTCCGGGTCCCCTATGGACCCCCTCCCTCATAGGGTTTGGAAGGAGTATGGTGGGGATCTATTTCCACAGCTCCATCAGATCTGCAGCCAATCCTTGAGCAGTGGGACAGTCCCTTCCTGTTGGACACAGGCAATGGTTACACCACTGCTGAAAAAGTTATTCTTGGCCCTCAGTGTCCAGATAACTACGGACCTCTTTCACTTCTTCCTTACCCTGTGAAAATTTTAGAACGCCTGGTCAGCAAAACCCTTTTGCAATTCTTGGAAACTAACCTGGGGCCTGAAGACGTGCAATATGGTTTTCGCCCGGGTCACGGGACGGAGACAGCACTAGTAACGGTCCAAGATGAGCTTACAATGCAGGCAGACAGAGGTCAGCCGGCTATCTTGATCCTACTGGACATGTCTGCTGCGTTCGACACGGTCAACCATAAAATCTTATTGAGGTGGCTTGCTGAAATAGCGTTGGAGGGCCTGGCACTGAAATGGCTTCAGTCCTATCTTGAGAACAGGCAGCAAGCAGTGGCCCTTCCCCCCTTTTTATCGAAATTCGGAACCATTCAGCATTGTGTCGCCCAAGGTTCGTCAATCAGTCCTATTCTCTTTTATATCTATATGAGACCGCTGATCCTCATCATTAAATCCTATAATATCAAGCTGGTGAATTATGCATACGACACACAGCTCAGTCTGTCTCTAGAGGGGTATCAGTCCATTCCACTTAGTGACTTTCATGAATGCATGCAAAGGACTACCACATGACTTACGTACAATTCCCTGCAGTTCAATGGGGGAAAAACAGAAATCCTATACTACACGTATAAGAAAGTCCCTCGCCCGCTGCTGGCTAATTTCTGGTCTATTCAGGCAGACACGCCTCCTACACTGGCTTTAGCAGTGCGCTATCTGGGGGTAGTTTTTTACAACAAGTTGAGTCTGAAAAACCATGTGAATAAAACGGTTTGAACTTGCTTCTCCCTTATCAAAGTACTGTGGAAAATTCTCCCTATGCTACCCATGTCAGCCAGGGCTCTCATGGTGAGAAGTGTTATTCCTAATTTCCTGATTATAAAACTTCAAAGAATACAGACAATAGCCGCAAAGTTAGCCTTTGAAGAAGTCACGTATTGCTTCTGCCTCTGCGGCTCTTAATGAGCTCCACTGGCTTCCTCTAGCTCAGAGAATCCAGTTCAAATCATTATGTATCATTTTTAAGGCTCTGAATAGACTTGAACTGGTGCCACTGCAGGACAAATGTGTATGGCATTCCCCCGTAAAAAATCTTTGATCCTCCGCAGCTCATCTGGTCTGCACTGCCAGAATTAGAACCTCTAGGTTTGGAGGGAGAGCATTTAGCTGTGCGGACGCTCATCTATGGAACAATCTCCCGCCCATCCTCAGGAAAACAGAAGAGTTCCTTCACTTTAGAAATAAGCTTAAGACCTGGCTCTTCCCTAAGTGCGGGACAGTCATCCGGCTGGTAAACATGTGTGTTTATGGGAGTTCCTGTTAACCTCAGCGCCAGGATACCCATGGGGTGATAGTGCACTTTATAAGTCTGCATTACATTACATTACATTAGATTACATCCTAAGACCTCGGAATATCACCCCCAAACCTATGAGCAAAAATAAGAAGAGTGACAAAGCCAAAAAGGGAGACTTCATGCTCTAGATTCCAATGGGTTGGGCCGCAGCGATCAGCTGACACCCAAACTGCTGTAAAGGATTTGTGAGTCTTTTTCTGAACATCACACAATTGCCAAACAACATTCCAACCAGGGACTGGCATTTAGCCTCCAGGCTTACAAATAAGCCATGGGATGTTTAGGTGTGGTCCTGCGGTACTCCTCCCCTACCATCCCAAGGGAAATTTGGTCGTTGAGAGGAAAAACTGGGACTTATAGCAAGCAGCTAGGGTATTAGGCTTGGGTAGCAGTTGGGTCAATCACCTAGGTGTCCAGCAGGCACTTAACATGCCAAGTAAGTCCCCGGGGGGTCATACGCCCAATGAGATTATGTTTGGGGTGAGGATGTGGGTATCAAACCTCGATAGTCAGCACAGTGGCAGCTGAAAATCCATTTGACCTTAATGATCATTTGGATGTTTGACAGGACCTAAAGGAATACAGAGCTTTGCAAAGCAACGTCCAAGTGAAAAGCCCTGCCACTGGAGAAGTAAAAACAGTATTGGCAAGACCTGCCTGGGTCCTGAAGATTGGAGACCTAGTCAGAGAAAAAAAATACAGGACAAGAAAGAATTTGGGCAATCTTACTGAGCACCTGTCGTGGCTGTTGAAGGCACCAGAACTGTACTTCTTTCGCATCTTGCCGGTTGCTGAGACAAAATGTTTGTCTCCATCGATCTGAACAAAACACACCCTACTAAGTGGCTGATTCTCAACAGTAGGCCAGGTGGGCTACTGGGTAGCTGGCGATCTCCTCTTGTTACCATACAGGAAGTTAAGATGAACACTTAAATAATTCTGAAGACTTCACTTTCTAAAGAGAGGCTGTCGAAGATGAGATGATGCTTCTCCCTATTGAACAGTCAACTAGTACAGAAATTTCAGTTCGAATAATTAACGATGTCTATGTCAACATGCCACAAATCGAGTCATCTCCAAGTTCCACAAAACCTGCTAAGCTGCCAAAAATAGAATAGACGGCGTCTGGCTACTTTCTGTAATATGACCATTTTTCATTGGATTCCAGTGACCCTGACTTACCAACACTGTCGCTCCATTTCAAGCTATGAGTTTGTTCTCTCTATCTTTTGCTGAAAAAGACATACCTTGTTGCCCCCTGGATACATCTCTAGATTACAATTGGATTTATTTTCCTGGTACTTTGGATTGGTTTGGTGAGTGTCTTTTTTTTCTATTTCTAAATTGACATAGAGGTGCCGATTAGGATCCTGGAGAAACCGGGTACGAACCGTCGGACGGAGGGTTTTCTCCATCCGACTCGTACCCGGTTGTAAAACTTTACAAACATGCAAGTACGATTCGCACGGAAACACTATTTCCATACGATTCGTACAAAACACCAACCGACGAAAATAAACATACAAATGACATCCGGAAAAGCGCCGACGTGACGTCGGGACATATGCAGCCTGCGTTCCACGAACCATGAAGTACGGTTCGCACCGACGTCATCCCGCACGGAGAATATTTTCCGGCAGCCAAAAACTGCCGGGAAATCAGGACGAAGCGCACAAGGAGCACCTGTACGCGACGGACAGACATGGACCCGAACCTACGTGTCATCCCGGCCCTCATAGCAGTCGAACTCCTCTACAGGTGCCGACGCAGACGCCGCAGAAGGTCAGAACAACAACCAGGGGCAAAGGGGGGGGGGGGCAGGGGCAGGACACAAAACCCCCACCCAAGTCACACAGCACACATGCCCTGGACATACCTGACCTCCAGGCCCTGGTCACTTCGAGGGGGTGGGGGCGTGTCCAGCAACGCCAGCGTCCGCCACAACGGAAGTGGGCAACGACGCGAACCGGCAACACAACAATACAGGTACGTACCGTACCCACGCCTTAAGAGCGTGGGTATGAGTCGTACCACGCCCACACCCACGTCACTCCAACAATGGCGGTACGGCCTGTACCCATGTGCCAAAGGCCGCACAAGCATTCCACAGCGTGGGCACGGGTACGTATGGACCGTACCCTCACCCGCGTATGTATGGAGCGTACCCCCACCCCAACAGTGTACATACGGCCCGTACCCCCACCCATGTATGTATGGAGCGTACCCACACCCGTGTATGTATGGAGCGTACCCCCACCCCAACAGTGTATGTACGGACCGTACCCACACCCGCGTATGTATGGAGCGTACCCCCACCCCAACAGTGTACATACGGCCCGTACCCCCACCCGTGTATGTATGGAGCGTACCCCCACCCCAACAGTGTATGTACAGACCGTACACCCACCCGTGTATGTACACCAGTGTATGTACGGACCGTACCCACACCCGCGTATTTATGGAGCGTACCCCCACCCCAACAGTGTATGTACGGACCGTGCCCCCACCCGCGTATGTATGGAGCGTACCCCCACCCCAACAGTGTATGTACGGACCGTACCCCCACCCGTGTATGTATGGAGCGTACCCCCACCCCAACAGTGTATGTATGGACCGTACCCCCACCTGTGTATGTACACCAGTGTATGTACGGACCGTACCCACACCCGCGTATGTATGAAGCGTACCCCCACCCCAACAGTGTATGTACGGACCGTACCCCCACCCGTGTATGAATGGAGCGTACCTCCACCCCAACAGTGTATGTACGGACCGTACCTCCACCCGCGTATGTATGGAGCGTACCCCCACCCCAACAGTGTATGTATGGAGCGTACATGCCCAGACGCAGGAGGGGTGGGTGCAGAGTCCACCCAGCAGTGCCCAGACATAGGAGGGGTGGGTGCAGAGTCCTCCCAGCAGTGCCCAGACACAGGAGGGGTGGGTGCAGAGTCCCCCCAGCAGTGCCCAGACATAGGAGGGGTGGGTGCCTATCACTCCCAGCAGTGCCCAGACACAGGAGGGGTGGGTGCAGAGTCCTCCCAGCAGTGCTCAGACGCAGGAGGGGTGGGTGCAGAGTCCACCCAGCAGTGCCCAGACACAGGAGGGGTGGGTGCAGAGTCCCCCCAGCAGTGCCCAGACACAGGAGGGGTGGGTGCCTATCACTCCCAGCAGTGCCCAGACACAGGAGGGGTGGGTGCAGAGTCCTCCCAGCAGTGCTCAGACACAGGAGGGGTGGGTGCAGAGTCCTCCCAGCAGTGCCCAGACACAGGAGGGGTGGGTACAGAGTCCACCCAGCAGTGCCCAGACACAGGAGGGGTGGGTGCAGAGTCCTCCCAGCAGTGCCCAGACACAGGAGGGGTGGGTGCAGAGTCCCCCCAGCAGTGCCCAGACGCAGGAGGGGTGGGTGCCTATCACTCCCAGCAGTGCCCAGACACAGGAGGGGTGGGTGCAGAGTCCTCCCAGCAGTGCCCAGACACAGGAGGGGTGGGTGCAGAGTCCACCCAGCAGTGCCCAGACACAGGAGGGGTGGGAGCAGAGTCCTCCCAGCAGTGCCCAGGCACAGGAGGGGTGGGTGCAGAGTCCACCGAGCAGTGCCCAGACACAGGAGGGGTGGGTGCAGAGTCCTTCCAGCAGTGCCCAGACGCAGGAGGGGTGGGTGCAGAGTCCTCCCAGCAGTGCCCAGACACAGGAGGGGTGGGTGCAGAGTCCTCCCAGCAGTGCCCAGACGCAGGAGGGGTGGGTGCAGAGTCCTCCCAGCAGTGCCCATGGAACGCAAAGGGTGGAGTAGCCACAGATACAATGGCCACAAATGTCAGTCAGGTGCACAAAGACCCTGCAGTACATGTACCACATGTGTGCGAGGCTGGGAGTACACACATGCATAGCGCCTAAAAGAGAACATGTCCACACGAAGTCATGTCAACAGTCTACATACACAAGTACAGTGACCACCAAGGATGCCACGAATGATGCAGGTGGAGACATCGCTCAGCATGCATGTGCAAAGTTGAAGGAGTCCATCACACACCCAGCTGATGTAGACACAGCTCAGCACCACATAGTGGAAACACCCTGCAGGGAAGATGTCAGGTTACACAGAGGAAGGAACACACCTTGGGATGATGTCACCATGCAGTAACTGCTTACATGAACAAAGTAATGTAGCCAACAGCTTGTGATGGCACACAGATACCAGGGCCCACCCTATGACCAGCACAAGACTACATTTCCCACACACCCAACACCTTATCACCACCCAAAATCATGGAGCTGGTCCACCAACAGCAATACCAGATAAACAGTAGTGTTCAAAGGAAAAAACAAATTGCTTTATTCAGCAGGATGTAAGTATTAATCATCATAAATGTCAATATATACAAGGCCCATAGGGCAGTCCATGACTCTAATCCGGATGGGGGACACAGTGGTACGTGTGTCCCCTAGCTTGCCTGCACAGTCAGACTCCTTTGTCTTCCAAAGGGGGGGCATCATGTTGGGGGGAAGGACCAGGCACCGCAGGGACAGGAGGGGCAAGGGGAGGTGTTGTGGGTGCAGGGACGGATGACTCCAACACAGGGGGTGGGGCAGCGCCAAAGGTGGATTCGAGCACGGCGCTGCACACTACTGCCAGGTCGCCCAGCGTCTCCCCTGCACCCGAAGGAACCACAGGCCCCAAGGAGGGGGGGTTGGAGGGATGGGTCGCAGCACCACGGGGGGTGTGGACAGGGGGGGACTCAACTCCCCTGCCGGTGTCCTGCCTCCACCGCTTGCGGGGTGGTGCCACACTGGGGCTGATGGACAGACTGGGCAGGACTGACCCTGTGTCCGACTCTTGGCCAGGAGAGCTGAGGGGAGTGGATTCGGAGGGTGGTGGTCGTGAGGAATGTGGACTCCCACTCTGGCTGCGTGTCTTCCGTTTCCCCCCGACCCAGTGGGTGTGCCTACTTCAC
Source organism: Triturus cristatus (assembly GCF_964204655.1). Classification (NCBI taxonomy): domain Eukaryota; kingdom Metazoa; phylum Chordata; class Amphibia; order Caudata; family Salamandridae; genus Triturus; species Triturus cristatus. The sequence goes on along the minus strand of NC_140591.1, from coordinate 1,153,430,277 downwards.
CCTGTGTGTGCGTGCCAGGAGGTGTGCGCTTTGCCTTCCCTGGTGGTGTGGTGCCTGTGTCTGGTGGTGTGCGTGCATGGCTACGTCTGGGTGTGCTGTGGACAGGCATGGGAGTGGGAAGTGTGGATGGGGCATGGGTAGGGGGTGGGAAGAAGTGCTGCAGGAGATCCACTGCTGCAGTCAGTGTCGAGTCAATAGACCGCAGCAAGTTGCGTTGGTCAGCCTGCGATGCTGAAATGCCCTCCAAGTATGCCTCCATGTTGTTGAGCACTCGGCTGTGGCCATGGAGGACATTAAGCATCGCAGCCTGACCAACCTGCAACTGCCGCAGGATGTCCACAGACTCGGTATTGGCGGCAGCAGTGGAGACAGGGGCAGGGGGTGCGGTGCCTGGCAGGAAGGAGACACGTGGTGACCTAGCATGCCAGAAAGGGACACGAGCAAGTGGGAGGCCGGTGATGGCAATGGAGGGGGCGGGGAGAGATGTTGCGCTGCTGTCAGCTGTTGGAGCTGCCTCCGCCCCCTCGGAGAGCTCAGCCTTGGACCCGTCAGCTTCATATTCTGTGGTGGCAGTGGACAGGTCCTCCGGCTCACTCCCCTCGGCCTCAGTTCCACTCGATGTGCCAGCTAAGATGTCACTGCTGGCACTGGTGCCCGGTCCCTCCGCACGGTCCGTGCCGGTGTCTCCATCCGTGTCCCCTGACGATGCTGTGGGCAAGGTGAATAAACAGGAATTAATCAGACACCTGTATACATATGTCACATGAGTCAAATCTAAATAGGTTACAGTGCATAGCCTGAAATGAAAGATGAGTAACATCTACAATACAAGGTACATATATGGGCCCTGCAACACACAGTTGGTTCACCCACCATGCCACTGAGAAACTATGGAGAGCATGACACATTTGCAAATGACATGATATGGATTTGGACAGAGGATCCAGGCTCTGGGGACAATCCAGCAATGCATCTGCACCACACAGCGTTGCCTTAACTAGGGATGGGCAGGGACCATCTCCATGAACTTGAGGCACATGCTGCAAAGGTAATACTCAAAGACATGCCCAACATGAATGGGACACTGCACCTTGAGTGTATGTCCAGACAAACATCACACACTGGCCAGACCGAGCAATGAGATTTCAGGTGTCGACAAGTCAACCACCCCCTACATGCGACAATTTGATGAGACACAGGAAGCACTTGCATCTCTTAGTCTGGGAGAAATACACATGGGCTGCCAGACACCCATATTGGACCCAAAATACCCCATGTGCGCCTGTACAACGATCTCATTTACAAATGGCCATCATCAGATAATTGTAACAAGACACACAGGCACTGGCCACCGTGAGTATGAACGAGGAAAATTAGGTCAGGCTATACAGTGGACACTTGTAGAACACGTTACGGAAATATACATGGTGCCAGGGGACAATGGCACAGAGCACATCCTATGCTGTAGACACTGAGAGTGTCCACATATTGTGATGACACACATGATACCTAGCAAAATATGCCCCAGGGGACAGTAGTGGCCACAATATTCCATGGTCCTGAATGGTAATGACTGCAACACAGGCCACCATCCCTGCACTCTGCGTATCGCACACTCATGCACATCATGTCACAGGCCACAACATAGGACATGCTTGCTGTAAGGCATTAGACTTCAGAGACATAATCCTATGTCTGGACTCAGCATCAGTGCCAATTGATATGGACCCCACAAGTACTGAACTGGACAGGGCACAGGCAAGGTCCCAAAACCTGTTACACACCACCCCCACACATGATGCTGCAAGCATTGGTCACGTGGATAAACTGCCAGCCCAGATGAACTTGTGAAAGAGTGACTACACACAGATCAGGGAACACATGGCAAGGAGGGGAAGGGAGGAAGGACAGCACCGCTATACTGTGGGTGACAGGACCTGCACCGCACATTTAAACACTGGCAGTGTATCCATGCAACTGCGCACTTACAAATGCTGGTGACACACAACAAACACACATGTACCTACCCCCTTCCTGCTGCTGCTTCTCCCGTAAGCGCCTGTCCATGTCTGGAAAGACCACCGCCAGCACATGCTTGTGGATGTGGGTCAGACGGCGACGCCCATGGTTCTTAGGGCCCATAGGTGAGTCCCCCAGCAGGACCCGTGGGATCCTCCGCGTCCAGCACCGGATATCCTGCCAGCGTTTTCTCACCTGGGCCAGGCGCCGCTTGTGACCCTCCGTCCTCCTCACAGCACTGACGGTGTCCCTCCAGATCTGCTCCTTGGCAGAGGCGCCTACCTGTGGGGTTGAAAAAGTGAGACTACATCAATACACCTGCCACATGTCACAGAGACACACATTAGAACTATTTATCTGGTTTCAACAAGGCATAGTATGCAGCCAAAGCATCGCACCTTTGTCATAGGGACTTTTTTCTCTGTGTAAGGGCAAATGCACCACGTGCCATAGAAAGTACACAGGTGGCATGAGGGGTACGACACAACAAATGATCCAGACTCACACTGTGCATCAGAAGGTACACCAGGATTATGTGCAGCACCTCAAAGCAGTCACATGCCACAGGCCACTGACGCTACCTCAGCAGAGTACACAGGCACACACAGGCACAGGACATACACCTGCCATTGCCAAATGCAGCTACAAACCTCACTCTGCACATGTGCCACTAGACTGGGGGGAGCTCACAGGTGTGGGGCTGGCTCTGCACGTCAGACACACAGCACTGCTCCCTGCTCGCATCAGATGGGCAGGGTATATCCATACCACATGCAGCTGGGGTGCTACACTCCACATATGCACCCACCCACATGACAGGGTACTTACACACACACCGATGTCCAGGGTACGCCCACATCATGTGGACACTCTCAGCACAGGTACACTGAACAAACACACATCTCTGGGTACAGTCACCTGTCACACTGGGGTGACCACAGAATCACATGAGGACTGTAGAAGCAACTTCCCCGGAGGATTAGACAGGCAGAATGTGGCATACACCATGCAGTGATTGTCACAGTAAACACAATGCAAGTGAGGACGGCAGACATGCACCACAGCATGCTCTTGCTGGGAGACATCAGGCATTCCCCCCCCTGGGACTCTACAGTACAATGCATGTGTGTCACACCTGGACACAATGCCAGAAGTCCCAGTCACAAAAAAGGGACACAGTCTGTGCTAGTGGACTCTGCACTCACCTGAAACCCTGGTCGCCCATACAGCATGGGGTACTGTGGGAGGATCACATCCAGCAATGCCAGATTCTCCTCCAGGGTGAAAGGCTGGGCCCTCTCCACAGACCTTGACATGGTGCCAGGGAATCACGAGCAGCAGCAGTGTTGTAGAATCAAAAGATGTGCAGGCAAGTGCTCTCTCATGGGACCTGGCTGCCTTATATCTGCCTTGCTGGCCTGTTTCATGCACAGGAGTACAGAGTGATTGGTCACTCACATTAGCATCCTATGTTTCCTCCAATCCCTTTAAACCTAGCACAGTCAGTGGCTTTACTCTTTTTTTTCTTGAGCATGATGTTAACTCCACAACCACTTTGCAACAAAGTAGATTCTTTCAAACCGACTTTTGCTGGGCACCTGATGAAAAAAATCAAACTTTAAACTTGGTCTCCATGACAACCAGCATGCATGTAGGGCTTTATACTTGTCCCTCATGTGTCCCCTATGCAATTTGTAGATTCACACACAGGTACGGTGCGTTCCAGGGCCCTAGGGCACCCCAAATGCATAGCAACGGGCCGTACAGGCGTGTGTACGGTCCGTATCACTATGGGTACGCATGCGCGAGCACACCCTTAGTGATAGTGAGCGTACACGCGTGTGTACGGTCCGTATCACTATGGGTACGCATACGCGAGCAAACCCATAGTGATACAGACGCACACACGCGTGTACGCTCACTATCACTATGGGTGTGCTCGCGTATGCGTACCCATAGTGATACAGACCGTACACACGCGTGTACGCTCACTATCACTATGGGTGTGCTCGCGTATGCGTACTCATAGTGATATGGACCGTACACAGGCCTGTACGCTCACTATCACTATGGGTGTGCTCGCGTATGCGTACCCATAGTGATACGGACCGTACACACGCCTGTAAGCTCACTATCACTATGGGTGTGCTCGCGTATGCGTACCCATAGTGATACGGACCGTACACATGCCTGTATGCTCACTATCACTATGGGTGTGCTCGCGTATGCGTACCCATAGTGATACGGACCGTATACACGCCTGTACGCTAACTATCACTATGGGTGTGCTCGCGTATGCGTACCCATAGTGATACGGACCGTACACACGCCTGTACGCTCACTATCACTATGGGTAGGACTACGGCAGCACTCCCATAGTGATAGGGAACGTACACACGCCCTCAGAGCGAATGTACAGTGCCTTTCACACATAACAGTGGTGACAGGCAGCACACAGAAAGGAATAGAGCTGACATACTTGTCCATGGATGGACATCAAGGCATTGTCCGGGCAGTAATACATGTGTGGGGCACAGGTGTGAAAGGCTGTGATGTGGCACATTACTCCTGAGTTGTGAAGGCAATAGATGTATGATAAGATGTGTACAGATGTTATGTGTGATGGTGCACTATGTGCCAGACATGCCCTTCACTCCTTTGACATGTGTGCATGTCGTACAGAACACTTGAGATGAGCGTCACTGGCATGGCACAGTCAACAACACACGCAAGTGTCCCCTGATGCCCGCTACAGGGGTTACCGCACCTGACATGTGACTACCCACGTTGCACGATGTGACTATGTCATGTATGTGTGGTGTGTTCCCATTAGCTTGATGTTGGTGTTCCCTCAAATGCATCTGCAATGGCTGCAACCAACATGTGTCTGTGTGTAGATTGCCATGGCACACTGTTACGCACACCAGGCCACATGTGGTATCAGATGTAAGGTGTGTATGTATGCATGGGACACGGAGTAGCGTAACAAGGACCTGTCTGCATCCTCTCAATGTATGTGTGGTCAGTCATGACATGTACACCTTCATGGCAAGGTGTGTGGGCTGTCCTAGTGTAATGTCATGTGACCTGTGGCTCTAGTGTTCCGCAACCTGTCTCTGCAATCAACATCCTACTTCTGCTGATATGTTGATGTATGTCACTCCTGTATTGCGTCTGGCTGTTCACTTACACTGGGACACAGTTAGTCCCATGCCATGGGATGTGGAGGTTCACAATCTCCGTGTGTAGCTGGGTCTTGGTAGGAGTGTCACCTGGCAGCCATACGTGTCCAGGGCATGTAGCACATACCTGACTTCGTATGTAGCATATGTGCATTGACAGATTCACATGTGCTCAGTACATATAAATTGTTGTTGTAGTGCACTCACTCTTCCTTGTCACATCCAAATTACTGCAGAGTGCCGCCTCTTCCCCGACCAATTCCGGACTTGGCTGACATGCGGGAGAATGACTGTATACGCTGCTACCGCTTCACCCCAACGGTTGATTGAGGAGTTGACGGCGAGGCTGGCACCACACCTGCAACCACTGCACAGGTATCCTACGGCACTGACACCCAAGCTGAAGGTAATGGCAGCCCTACATTTTCTTGCCACGGGTACCTTTCAATATACCATAGCTCATGTTGGTGGCATGTCCCAGAGCATGTTCAGCCGTGTGCTGCATGATTTTTTAGAGGCCGTGTTGCTTCACCTGGATGAGTTCATCCATTTCCCAACTCCTGAACAGTTGATAGGTGTCAAGCGTGGATTCTATGCCCTGGGAGGGATGCCCCATGTCATTGGGTCCATAGATGGGACACATGTGGCTTTGGTACCACCACAGGCACAGGAGGTAGCGTACAGGAATCGCAAGCACTACCACTCCATCAATGCCCTTGTGGTGTGTCTGTCCAACATGGTGATTTCACATGTCTGTGCTCGTTTTCCAGGATCAGCACATGATGCCTACATCATGAGGCGTAGCAGGGTGCCTGAAATGATGACGCAGCTGCGCAACGAACGAGCATGTGTTGTTGGTGGGTACACTCTGTCTGTCCTGTATTTTGCGTAGACTTCCAGCCTGACTGCTTCTCCTGTCCTACTTATGTCCATGTGGTTTCCATGTAGGTGACGCTGGCTATCCCAACATGCCATGGCTGATCACACCTCTCCGCAACATCAGCACGCCGGCCCAGCTCCGCTACAACACTGCCCATGGCCGGACAAGGCAAGTGATAGAGAGGACATTTGGCCTCCTGAAGAGCCGATTCAGGTGCCTACACAAGACCGGCGGCGCCCTCCCATATGCCCCGGCGAAGGTCTGCAAAATCTTCATGGTCTGCTGCATTCTGCACAACATGGCAGTTGAGAAAGCTGTGCCACTCATCCTGGATCAAGATGATCAGGACCATCCACCCGTGGAGGACGAAGGGCTTGGCAATGGGGCTAGTGATGTGGAGGATGTGGTTCCGCAAGAGGACATCCGGAGTCGGCTCATACGCGACTTCTTTGCTTAGTGGTGAGTACCAGTGTCTGAGTGTGCATGCATTGGTCCTTGTGTGGCATGTGTTGCAATGTGCTGACTCAGCGTTACACGCACGGACAAGTTTGGAAGTCTCCTTAGGGTAAGGGATGCATCAGGGGTGTATTGGGTGTGGCAGTTGTTTACGATGTGTGCACACTGTCCCTGTTGATGTTTGGTTCCTCTGCAGACATGTCGCATCACCATGGGACACATGACATGTAGCCGGATACACCTGAATAGATGGTCAGACTTGTAGACAGTCATCTCTAATGGGATAGTGGATTGTGATGATGGCATCAATGTGTGTAACACTGCCCTCGGACACATACGGTTTGCATTGGCTTGACATGGTGTGGGACTTCCACATCAGAGGATCGATGGTGTATGGCAGCCTCTCCGTGAGCAGCAGGGGGTGTTTAGCTGTTACCCGACACTTGTTTGCCAGTTCCATGGATATCAAGCATTTGTGGTGCAGAAGGGGGGTGCCAGTGTTGGACCCACATGTTACTCCACATGACCTGTGTATGTGTACTTCGAGTTGCCTCTGCATTCCGGAATTCGGCTCATACGCGACTTCTTTGCTTAGCGGTGAGTACCAGTGTCTGAGTGTGCACGCATTGGTCCTTGTGTGGCATGTGTTGCAATGTGCTGACTCAGCGTTACACGCACAGACAAGTTTGGAAGTCTCCTTAGGGTAAGGGATGCATCAGGGGTGTATTGGGTGTGGCAGTTGTTTACGATGTGTGCACACTGTCCCTGTCGATGTTTGGTTCCTCTGCAGACATGTCGCATCACCATGGGACACATGACATGTAGCCGGATACACCTGAATAGATGGTCAGACTTGTAGACAGTCATCTCTAATGGGATAGTGGATTGTGATGATGGCATCAATGTGTGTAACGCTGCCCTCGGACACATACGGTTTGCATTGGCTTGACATGGTGTGGGACTTCCACATCAGAGGATCAATGGTGTATGGCAGCCTCTCCGTGAGCAGCAGGGGGTGTTTAGCTGTTACCCGACACTTGTGTGCCAGTTCCATGGATATCAAGCATTTGTGGTGCAGAAGGGGGGTGCCAGTGTTGGACCCACATGTTACTCCACATGACCTGTGTATGTGTACTTCGAGTTGCCTCTGCATTCCGGAATACATGACTAATAAAGGTGTCCCTATGCCTCCAAGGTGCTTCTTCTCAGTCAATGCTGGTGTATTGCCACGGTGCATACGGCATGTCTGGCATGGTTTTCAGTGATAGTGGCTATGTGTCTATGTGTAGAGTAGCAAGATGCAAGCTATTTGTCTGGGATTAGACTCTGTATTGTGCATGATGTCCATGACTGTGTGGGTATTGTGACATGTGCCATCCCCATGCATCCAACGTTGGCCAGGCCACCATTCTCTGCATCCACCTGACTCAAGCTTGCAGGACATGGTTCTGCCACCTGTCTACACATACCTGGGTGTCCCCCAGGACACTCCACATGATCCCTGACCTCTGCGCATGACTGTTTCTGTACTCAATATGTCTGTCGGCACGGTTGTGCGGCCACCCCCTCAGCTGGTTGGGCCCATCACGGGTGTGTATGGTTTTCCATGTCTGTCTTGCCTAATACATTGTGACCCATGTGTGTCCTGTGCCAGACTCAGGCCCCAGGGTATGGATGGTTGAAGTCATATGAGAACTCAGGCATGGTTAGACTTTAAAAGACACATGTAAGGTAATAATGCAAAATGTAGGCATCATCTCTTGATCGTGTAAGTTTTTATTTGTGTTGGGGTACGTGTTGGGGGGGGGTATGACAAGAGGGGCTTTCCGGGTGTGTGGAATCCAAAGTTCACTGGGGGAGTTGGTATCCTTGCCATTGGAAATCATCAGAGTCCATGCCACAGTCTTTGTCAACATTGGTCAGACAGTGACCAGCAAGTCCATGTGGCAGAGAATGTCATTTGCTGTTGTGCTGCTGTTGGTCCAGTGGGCCAGGTGCCAGGCCAGGTGTCCTGGGAGATGGTGCTGTTGCGCCGACCCTCACGGCCTTTTCCGTGGACGACCCGCCCTCCTGCGGGAACCCTCAGAAGCAGGCCGTGACGATGTTTGGGATGCTCCGTCGGATGTATCCTCCTCCTCCTGATCCCTCCCTGTGGGTGGTGATGTTCTTCGCCTGGTGGCAGAGGGAGGGTTGCCCATGTTGTCGGCTATCCGACGGAGTGAACGGTTAATTCCCGTGAGCACCGTCACGAGCTCAGCCTGTCTGTCCTCCATCCGTCCTTGGTGTCGCTGTTGACAGGCATGTTGCTCCGCATGTTGCTGGGCCTGCTGGGTCTTGATCTCCTCGAGGGTCCCCTTCATCTCGTTGAGGGTGGACACAACCTGGCTCATGCCCGTGGTGTTCTGCCGGTATGTGTCCAGGATGTTTCTTACATGGGAATATACCGGTTCCGCAGCCAACTGGTCAGGCTTGCGCCTCCGCCATCCTCCACTCCCACCACCCCTGCCCACTTGCACCTGGCCTGCCCTTGTGGGCACATCGGGTCTCCGGGACCCCTGAGGGGTGGCATTTGCATTGTCGCCTGCCTCCTCCTGGGTGCCCGGTACACCGTGTTCCTCCTGGTCAGCCTGGCTGTGTTGTGGTGGTGGGGCAGGGATCCTGGGTGTCTCCTGGGTATGTGGCAGGAGTGGGGGTGGTGGTTGGCCCAGTTGTACCTGACGCAGGTGCTGCAGGTGGTTGGACACCAGAGGGGCCAGGTCGGTCGGGGTCGTCCACAGAGTGGTGAGAGTCGTCGCTGCCGGTGGGATCGTCATCCCGCAGAGACAGGTCCTGTGAGTCTTCCCCCCCCAGTGTTGGGGGGTGATCCACGATGTTGACCTGTGTGTGAGAGAGACAATGTTATTTTTGCTCCATGCAACATCCATGTTTCATTCGTTTCAAAGTTGGCACATTTCCTCTGGGTATTTGGATATGTCTTGCATTCCACTCACAGTGCACTTGTGCATGGGTATGTCCCTTGGCCACAACTTTTGAGACTTTACCTATGTGTGACACAGTCTTACTTGCTGCGTCAATTGTGACTGCAGTCAGCAGTGGAGTGAGCAGGTGTGGCGAGCCATGCATTGGCGCCTTCCGTGTTCCACTGTACGTGGGCACATGGAGTTGTTCCACACACTTATATAATGCAGGTAGCTGGCGTTGTGCTCGTGCACAGGTTGAGACATGGCCCAGTGTTTTGCCATGGAGAAGAGAGGGGGATTCAGGCACTGGCCACCCTTGTCTACATGCACGCAGTCCACCTGCTGACGAGCAGACATTCCCACACCACCCAAGGCTGAATTGGTATCCCTGTGTATCCCTTTCTCACTCCCTCTCTGTCCCCCTCTCCCTCCCTCCCTGTGTCAGCCTCCTCCCTCTGTCCGTCTCCCTGTGTCTCCCTCCCTCTCTCTCCCCCTCTCCCTCCCTCTGTGTGTCACCCTCTGTCACCTCAGCCCAGCTTCCTAGGCACACACTTTATGCAGATCTTTGAATGGCCCTTAGCTTGTTCATGTGAGTTTGTTTCTGATCTCCAGGCACCCATTGGGTGTAGTGTCTGTGTCTGCGCTGCTGCTGTGGTGGTGTGTGCTGCCACTCTTTCACAGTGTTGGCTGTTCATTGGCTGCTGTCATGTGCAAAAAGTGCCTTCACCCCCATGTCTTCATGCAAGGCGTCCACCATTTGCAGGCAAGTCTTTCTTGTGTGGGGACACACTGTTTGTCTGGCTGTGACCTAGGCCATATGGGCAGAGGGCATTGTTGTCTGCTTCTGAGTTGCACTATGTGATTTTTGAGGCCCACACTCCCGCCATCCGGGTTACCGTGTCTTGTTTTGGTGTTTTCTGTGGCCTGTGACTTGGCATTGTCTAGCTGGGTGCATGGGGCATGGTGGCGCTAGTGGCATGTGCGTGTTTATGGAGTGTGGTTGAGTCATGCGATAGCTTTGGGGTGGTTGCGTGCATGATTGTGGGTTTGGTTGTGGATGACGTTCCCCCATGTGAGGTGAGTTGTTTGTGTACTCACCAGGCTCTCGGAGTCCTTCTACTCCCTCCACTGCCACCACCGGCAGTATGGCCATCACCTTCTCCTCCCAGGGATGGTATTGTACGCGTCTGCGGGCCGGCCCTCCTCCAGAGATGTTGGCCTGGTTGTGGTCGTCGGTCATTTTGCGGCGGACCGTCCTCCGCAGATCGTACCACCTGGCTTGGCATTCATGCCTGGTCCTTCTGGTGGATGCAACAGCATTCACAGCATCGACAATCGTCTGCCACATGGCTGTTTTTTCGGAAATTCTGGTCTGTCTGACCAATGTTCCAAAGAGGTGTGGCTCGACTCTGATGATTTCGTCGACAAGGACCTCCAACTCTTGGCTAGTGAACTTTGGATTCTTGTTGGTGGGCATGGTGAGGGGTGTGGGTGTGGATGGTTGTGGGGGGTGTGGGTGTTGATGGTTGTGGGTGTGTGGGTGTGGTTGTGCCGGTGTGTGTGTGAATGTGATGAGGGGGTGTTTGTGAAGGTGGTTGTGTGAAGGTGTGCAGGTGTAAGGTGTAGTGGAGGTTGTAGTATGGTGCAGTTGTTTCTTTGTGTGGTCTGGCAGCAGTGGGTCTGTTGCAAAGGATCATGGTTTGTGTGTGTTGGGCCTTTTTATTGGTCCATTGGGGGGTGTGGCTGTGTTTGAACTTTGGGTGGGTGTGTTATAAGGAGTGGTTGTGTTTTGGGCCTCTGTTTGGGAGTTTGGCAGTTGCAGGTCAGTGAAAAGGTTGTATTTGTGCTTGTTGGACATGTTTTGTGGCTTTGTGCGATTCGAATGAAGTCTTCTTGTGTTGTTTTGCTTTGTCCAGGTTGTGTACGTGTGTTTTTAGCGTCTGTACGGTGCGTACATCGGCCATTTTGTTGTACAGTGCTGTCCTTGTCTCTGGCTTGGTACGACTCGTACATGCACGATGTTGGGTGAGGGTGCTGGTGTTGGGGCCTGGGGTGCGCTCCGTACTTAGACTGGTGGGGTGTGTGTTCGCTCCGTACATACACGGGTGGGGGTACGGTCCATACATACACTGTTGGGGTGGGGGTACGCTCCATACATACGCGGGTGGGGGTACGGTCCGTACATACACTGTTGGGGTGGGGGTACGCTCCATACATATGTGGGTGAGGGTACGGTCCGTACATACACTGTTGGGGTGGGGTACGCTCCATACATACATGGGTGGGGGTACGGGCCGTACGTACACGGGTGTATATACACGGGTGGGGGTACGGGCCGTACATACACTGTTGGGGTGGGGGTACGCTCCATACATACGCGGGTGGGGGTACGGGCCGTACATACACTGTTGGGGTGGGGGTACGCTCCATACATAAACAGGTGGGGGTACGGGCCGTACGTACATGGGTGTATATACACGGGTGGGTGTACGGTCCGTACATACACTGTTGGGGTGGGGGTACGCTCCATACATACGCGGGTGAGGGTACGGTCCGTACATAGACTGTTGGGGTGGGGGTACGCTCCATATATACGCGGGTGAGGGTACGGGCCGTACATACACTGTTGGGGTGGGGGTACGCTCCATACATACGCGGGTGGGGGTACGGGCCGTACATACACTGTTGGGGTGGGGGTACGCTCCATATATACACGGGTGAGGGTACGGTCCGTACATACACTGTTGGGGTGGGGGTACGCTCCATACATACGCGGGTGAGGGTACGGTCCGTACATACACTGTTGGGGTGGGGTTACGCTCCATACATACACGGGTGGGGGTACGGGCCGTACGTACACGGGTGTATTTACACGGGTGGGTGTATGGTCCGTACATCCACTGTTGGGGTGGCGGTACGCTCCATACATACACGGGTGAGGGTACAGTCCGTACATACACTGTTGGGGTGGGGGTATGCTCCATACATATGCGGGTGGGGGTACGGGCCGTACATACACTGTTGGGGTGGGGGTACGCTCCATACATACGCAGGTGAGGGTACGTTCTGTACATATACTGTTGGGGTGGGGGTATGCTCCATACATACGTGGGTGGGGGTACGGGCCGTACATACACTGTTGGGGTGGGGGTACGCTCCATACATACGTGGGTGAGGGTACGGTCCGTACATACACTGTTGGGGTGGGGATACGCTCCATACATATGCGGGTGGGGGTACGGGCCGTACATACACTGTTGGGGTGGGGGTACGCTCCATACATACACGGGTGGGGGTACGGGCCGTACGTACACGGGTGTATATACACGGGTGGGTGTACGGTCCGTACGTACGGGGGTGTACATGCACAGGTGGGGGTTCGGCACGTACATACGAGGGCTGGGGGGGTGGTTGGGTGCGTACATACGGGGGCTGGGGGGGGTGTTGGGCACGTATGCGGGCACATGTCTCTATGGTTGCTATGGGAGTTCAGTGCAGACGGTGTTTTTTCCATACGGTTGTAACATCGGACGCACGGGATGGATCGTACTTGCGCGGTCGGACTTCACTTTTCACATTTGTATGGTAAATCGTCCGGGAACGTGTCGGACACGTTTTCCGACCCGAGGACGTGTGGGGAATTATTCCCAATGCAATTCGTATGGACTTTTTCCCATGCGAATCGTACTTGGCAGTTTGTACGGCACTTGTACGATTCGTACGGTAAAAAGACCGGATACGAGTCGTACGGGGAAATCTTTTCCAGGATCCTAATCGGCACCTATGTCTCAGAACGCTCTACATTCCAACATGTGAACTTGGTTCCAAAACCACATTCATCATCGCAACATCAACTAAGGGACTTGTCCCTCCGGATGGAATAGAAATGTACAGGGTATCATATAATGCACACGGTCCTACAGAACCTTTACAAATTCCATAATTGTTTAAGATTTCTTTAAATGATATCATCACCCCTACTACGTTATCAGATGATTGGGACATTGAGACTGTGCATAATTAGCTTTCAGATCTAGAGCAATCAACAGCATTTTCTAATGATGAATTGTATGATGGCACAAGTAGTAATTGTATGATGCTTTTCTGTTGAATTTCTTTGTTCTTTTATTCTTTCATCAAATCAAAGTCCTTCCAGGCTCATTAAATCAATCCAGTTATAACCTGTAGCCTGGTACCCAAAACATGTTTTGTTATGGATACATTAACACAATTGACTTAATCAGGGCTACAAAAGAAATGGACCAAGTTGTAGACTCACGAAGATTACAACAAAGAAAATATTAAACTTTCTTGGTTAGCAAAAGGGTAATCGGAGACTTCCCATCCAAGCCCAGAAGGTACACCGCTTTGTCATCTATGTGAAAGTGGCAAGGAGGATATTATTCACATCATCTGTAATTGTCCCAACCTAAACGACATAAGATGCACCTTGTTACATCCTTTTTTCAGGTATTACGGCCCCCGGACCTGTAGGCAGGCAGTAAATCTTTGCTTCAACCCTGTTGAGGTTCAGCTAAACTGTCGGCTAACAAAATTCTTTGAGATGTAACCAAGAAACTCAAAAATGTGTCGCAAACAGAAGTATGACAAAAATGTGGTAGCACAAGGGTCACCTGAAAGCACTTTAAATTAATGTTGTCCACCAGCTCAGAACAACGCACCTGGTTATGCTGTGTCAGGATGCCTGTTCAACCAAGGGAAGTTATTGTCAGTCTAGCTCTCCCAGAAGCACAAGGGTTTTAGTTTCATTGTCTCCCATAATAGCCAATTGTATAAATTGCAATCATTTTTATTGATGGTCTTATAACACTGTTTTTACGTTTACATTATCTGTGTATAAGGAAACTTTACTGCTATGTATTTGCAAAGATTTTAATCAATCATGCATAATAAATATTACCTTACCTTACCCATCCAAGTCCATGGTAAGTTAGCGAAAGAGCAGAGTCATTATAACCTATTATTCCCAACAGATTTTGATCTTTCAGAGTCAAAACAGTTATATTGCTATTCCATGCTACAATTGACATGTTGTTGTTTACTTGAGTGTGAAACCAATGCTACAGTTCATGTGATTTGCATAATATTCCTCTCACCAGAAACAAAGTGTACCAAAGATCGTGCTCCGAGAAAAACCTATTTCGTGCTCGGAGAAAAGAGGAAACCACCCTATTTCACTCATAGTTAGTATTGTGATCAATTATGCAACTTGATGTATGCATACCAGCTCACCTCTCTAAATTGCAAATCCCTTTAGGCGGTAAATCCAGTACATGCTATGTGCATGCTCCTACATCTGTCAATAAGAATGTGTAAAGTAGTCAATCAATCAATCAATAAAATCTTTATTCGATTTCTTCAAGAACAGATCATAACAGCACAGATTCAGTCAGTGTTTAACCAAGCACCCCATAAGATAACAAGTTAAAAAGCCCAGGAGGAAACAAATGTACTAAAATACATGTAAAAGTTTTTCAAAAAACGTTCAAAATAATTTAAAAACATGTGGAGCTTTATGTGCCTTATAGAGTGGGTCCAAGTATACAAATAATTATTGCTCAAAGTGATTATACCATCTATCAGCCTTGCGCAATTCTCTTTTTCATACAGGCCCAAATAGACATATAAATATTGTTAAAGCGATTATAGCATCTATCAGCTTTGCGCCTTTCTCTTTTTCACACAGGCCCACAGGAAGGTAGCTACTGAAAAAGAGCCAAAAGGGTCAGGTACGGGATTTTAGAAAATAGAGTGCCACCCGGCATTGGCTGAATTTGTGGCGCCTTAAAATTGGAAAAATAAAGGCTTCTCTTTCTGTCATGTAATACTCACAAACCAGTACTAGGTGTAGGTCAGATTGAGGTGAATGGTTGTCACAAGGGCACAGCATCAAGTCTGAGTGTTTACATTATCCATCGGGGTACCCTAACATCAAAGGGACGAGGTTCAGACGAAATCTCAGTAGTATATCTCTATGCTGTGCCATTGTAGTGTGTGCTAGATAGGAATATCCTAACTCTAATCTGGGGGGATCTGATCATAAGCAAGGGCCACTTTTTGTCTATGGTTCCTTTTACTGTGGACATGGTTGGCCTTCCGCAAATATGTCTGAATTAATTTCGTTTGACCCTTGAATAGTTCTCCCAGTCTAATCGCTCTTAATTCTGACTCAACATAACTAAGCCATCTCATTCTTATTATGATATTCTAATCTCAAACAATCTTTAATTATATTTTGTGTTAAATTAATTGTAGTCCTGCACCAAATAGATAACCATAAGTGAATTGGTGCTAGTCTAAAGGTGTCAACCATATAAGGTAGCCCTAATTTGAGGTGTAAGATATAGTTTGAGAAAGAAGAATGTAGGGACATCCGGGATTTAAAAAAGCTATCTTCCAATATTTGGAGTTGGTCAATGTGTACCATACCCCAGGCTTCCACCCCATGAGTAACTGCTGACTCTGTATTAGAACGGCAAATATTTTTGATTGGGTCCGGTGGGCTGGCGCCTAACTTTTTGGAGAAAGCCTTAATAGCTTTCAAACTTCTTTCCATGCCTAACACTCTGATGGCTACCAGATTTGCCCAAGTTTGGTTTTTATCATATAAAACTCCCAAATAAGGAAAAGGCTCTACCACTTCTATTTTCCTGGAATCCAAATGGAAGTGGGGTGGTTTTGCACCTTTGCAAGTTCCTTCTTTGAATGATGATGAAAGATTTTGTTTCATTCACTCTAAGATCCAGCGGGGCCATAAATGATGCGTATGATGTTATAAGACTTTAAAGAGCTAACCCTGTTCTTGCAATTAGCACCGCATCATCAGCATAGGCCATTATTGGTAGGGGTGTTGTCAAACTTTGGTACGTCTAGGGATGAGTTCCGAAAGGGCTGCCTTAACCCAGTTTGTATAGATGGAGAAAAAGAACTGGGCGAGGACACATCCCTGCCCAACTCCTCTAGCGATCTTAAATGAGCAAGTATATTCCCCATTTATGCCATAACGCACACAAGCAGTGGCATTGGCATAAAGTTGGCGAAATAAGTTGAATATAAGGCGGTCAATCCCATCTCTTCCTGCAGAAGCCAAAGCTTCTGATGGGTCACGCAGTCGAATACCGCTGTCAGGTCCATGAAGGCCATGTAGATCTTCCGGCCTTTCACTTCTGTGTATTTATCTATACAGAATGATAGGTTTAGGCATTGATGTACAGTGCCTTTCCTCCCCTGGAAGCAATACTGTGCCTGCAGCGGAATATTATTTTCTTGTGCCCACTTTTCCAGCCTGGCTAGGAGGAACTGACCCATGAGTTTGGCGGTTGTGTCCAATAGGGAAATGGGCCTATAGTTCTTTGGGCTTCCCCGTCCCCTTTTTTGTGTATTGTGAATATGACACTGTGTTATGAAGATGGTGGAGGCCCTTCTACCGCTATGCTGTTAAAGATGTTAGGTAGTAGCGGGCCCACATGTCGTGGTTATCCTGAAAGAGGTCAATCGGCACCCGGTTAGGCCCAGAGGCCTTCCCAGGGACACGGGCCGCCTACATTCTTCTGACTTCTGCAAGCGAGAAGATCAAACTACCCTATAGTGAGCGATCTATATCAGAGTTGGGCATCACAGGGGGAGTATTAGAGGCAAATATGATTTCAAAGTGTACCTCCTATGATTCTTCACCAACATGTGAGTTCAGGGAGAGGTCCTTAGGAACCTTAAAATAAGGCATGTTTATTACTCTCCAACAATCTCTGCTATTGCCTGACCTAGCCGCTTGCTCAAGACAATTCCAGGCTTCCTCCCTCATATCCTTCTCTCTTTTCCTTCTGACGGACTTATAATCAGAGTCATTTCCCTACCTGATTCTCTCTTGCCACGCAAACGGAGGAGGTGTTGTCTTTTGCCTGGTGTGCGGCGAGGTCACGCTGTTTAGCGCCGCTTCGCTGCTGCTTGTTGCCTACAACTCCCATCACCCTCTGCGGCAGGCCCGGAAGCCGCCGGTCCCTCATCCGCGCCTGGAGGCGCTTAAAGATCAGCTGTGCCACCGCATCGCGGGTCCGCGCGCGGGTCGGCGCCGGGAGAAGCCCGGGACAAGGGCGGGACCGTCTGTGGCCGTCCGGGGCCGACCAGGCCGGGCTGGGCCCCCCCCTTGACATCAGGTGCTAGAAGTAAGTCGTCGCAGATATAGACCCTGGATCCCTGTCATTTGGGTAAACTGAGACTGTCGTTATTCATTGACCTGTCTGATTCCGTGTCAAATGGCTGGAAAGGGGAAGCGTCTCACGGCCCCCTCCACAGTAGCCGGGACTATGGACCAATTCATTACACGTGCTGTCTCGGTATTAGAACACAAGATAGCCATCACTGAAAGACGCCTTTCATTAGATCCCTTGCTTGGTAGGCGCTCTTCATTGGGTCCGCTAGCTCTCGTTAAATCACCAAACATTCCCAGAGAGCAGCAGCGGGAGGAGGTATTATTACTTTCTACGTCTGATTCATCTCAGCACCTGTTATCTCCACCCGGGAGGTCGATAAATGTCCCAGTTATTACGGATGTAGTGCTAGAGGAGGAAGTTGCATCTTCACCCGTTCCCAATGTCCCCCGCCCTCAGACTAGAGCAGGGGCTAGATCTACTACATCTACCAGTGCAGTCATCCAGAAAAGGAAAAGGGGAGGGGTTAAGAATGGTGGTAGGCAGGCGAAAATACCCAAAGCATCTAAAAACACGGCACTCCCTGACACCTTAAGTACTAGTGCCCACCACTCCACGACCGAAACTAGTTCACTTGCTCCCCCTCCACCTGATACTAACAACATAATCTCTCAGCTAGAACGTATAGTACGATCCTTAATTTCTCCACTATTGGAAAGGATCGAAAAGGTTGTAACAAAAGTTGATAAATTGGAACAATCCATCTTGGATAATTTTTGTTCGCTAAAGAATGTTTTTAAGCTGTGTACTAGGGATATTCCTAAAACTAATTGTACCCATGGAGCAAATTCTACTCTTGTCGTTCCATCCTCACCTGGCATACCCCCCGCCCCTGTTCTTAATACTACAGGTATTGGTTTAGCCACAGATCTTTCTATGCCACCTCTAAATACTCAACAACTACCACGGCGGGAGGGAGCGCTACAAAACAGTCAGCCCTTGAGGCGGGAGGGTTGGTCAAGCAAAGTACCCTCGGGCACTAACACCACGAATTTAGAAAGACCGAGCACGACTTTTGATATACCCCCCCTAGGTAATGCAATCAGGCCACTCCCGACCCAAATACATTTACCACAAGAATGCTTTCCCTACGTTGTGGTATTAACGGGTGTCCCCGAACTCCCTAATAACAAAAATGAATCCTTTGAGCACCTAAAAAATAAAGTAAGTCATTGGCTTAACATCCATAGACCAATCCCGAATGAACTGAATGGTCGGATTCTTTTCGTTAGAAGGGTCCAATGGATAGGCTCTCAACCTAAAAACACTCAGGGAGATTGCATCATTGTCAATTTCAAAGACCCACGCCTCCCTAGGTTTATTACTGAACACACATCCTATGGTCCTAGATCTGGCATAGAGGCCCACAACTTAAACTTTTTTTATACTCGAGGCTTTTGTCACTGACAATTGCATAGTATGACATCCCCCTTACCTCTTATGACACTGAGGACAAACGATAGTATACCCACAGATGCCCAGGTGGTCATTCCCCTAGCCCGGATAGGAGCACATACAACACCCAGAGCCCCATTGACGTCTCCATCCGGCCTGAGCGAGAGGGCAAATGTACCTAGCCAGACTATTGTGCACCATACCACACGGCCCAGTAACTATTCTGGCACTCTATTGTCGTGGAACCTGGCTGGTATTAAGACCAAATTTGACTCACCCGAATGGGTTAGCTTTGTTAACAACTATGATGTCTGCCTACTGCAGGAAACATGGTCCCTCGAGGCTCGGTTTATGCCGGGATACTTGAACTTTCATGTTCCAGCAACCAAAGGCCCGAAAGGCCGTCCTTCTGGTGGACTAATCATTTGGGCTCGCCAGGATCTATTTTCACGTGCTGTTGCGATCGACACTGGGTCCCCGGATATCCAATTAGTGAGACTAACTCTTGACCACAAGGGCACTTTGGATATTTACAATATTTATCTTCGGGGCACGAAAGGGAAAAAGTCAAGGGAGTTGGACATTTTAACCACACTCATTGAATCTACCTCGTGCCAGAGGGACCTGATTGTAGCCGGGGACTTCAATGTTACTTTCGAACCCCTTCTAGATTCTGATTCGGAATGGGGCTTTGACCCCGACGAGGACCGTCAATGGGGTATCCCAGTACTTTTGTTACCCCCCATTAAAAGTAGGCCTGGGCAAAAATTTCGTTCCGTTCGCGGAAATTGCGATAATTTGACATTTTTGCGTTCCGCGGAGAGCGCGAAAATGTCAAAAATTCCGGTTTCCGCAGCTTGGCGATAATTTGTTTCTTGCTCGCGCTGTAAAATGATACATTCTCGCGCGCGCGCGATCGCCTTACCTGAATCCCTGCGTTCGCCGACAAGTTTTCTTGATCCGGTCGCGTTCTCCATGAGATGTTGTATTGTTTTTAGCCATTTGCGCTGTCTCGCGACAGTTCGCGCCCGCAGTGACGTCATGCGTCGCGCGATCACGTCTTTCTTCTCGCGATCATGCACCGCGAGAACAACTCAAAACAAGATGGCCGCGCCCGCAAGCAACCACATGGGTAAGTTGGCGACCCGCAACCATGCAGAAAATCTCGCGAACATGCCGGAAAAAAACTTCTGCATCTTTGCGATATTTCTGCTTGTTTGCGATAATTTTAAACATTCTCGCGATAATTTGCGAAGGTTAATTCCGCAAATTCCGCCCACCCCTAATTAAAAGGTGGTCCACGGCAGCAGTTCAGGCAAATGCATTTTGCCTTGAAAGCGGCCTACGGGCACTGAGCGGTAGAACAAAAGGAGACAAGTTGGGAGCATTCACCTTCGACAATGACCGTTCAGTCAGCAGGATCGATTACGTCCTTTGTTGTTTGAGGCTGTGGTGCCACCCTATAGACATGGTGGTGGTGAAAAGATTAGAGAGTGACCACAACCCCATTTGTGTCTCCCATTGCTGGTGGGGTACATCCCGCTCACTGATCAAGGAACCAGCCTTGGATCCCTTGGCGTGTGTGCCATCAAACGATATGCGGAGGCTAAAATGGACCCTAGTAAAGACCAACGCCTCATTAATGGCCCATATTGATACTACCCTCTCTGCAATTAATGCGAATCTTGAGGAAATTTTGAAAATTAAAGATCAAAATACGCAGGCAACTAGAATACATGAGTCATTCTTCGAGGGTCTACGTACTTTCTTTTTTAAGCAATCAAGAAAGGGCACCATGCCACCGTCTAAGCAACCTAGGTGGTATGACAAACAATGTAAAAGTGCAAGAGGCACCTTGGCCCAAGCCCTTTCTAGTGGGAGTATACCACTCATTCAATCTGCTAGATCTGCTTATAAGAAAAGTCTCGCCCAAGCAAAAAGAAAATGGGACGTTCTGTTCTGGCTTGACTTGAAGGAGGCTTGCTACGCCCGGGACACCAGACTATTCTGGAATGTGTTAAAGTGGGGCAGAGGGGGCTCGCCTGAAAACCCCCCAAACCATGTCACTCAAGAAGATTGGTTGGGGTACTTCAAACCCCAATATGCACGAGACCCCCATTATAGAAACGTGGGCTCAATTCCATATGTCTTCTATCCGTCCGGGCCCTTTTGTTCTAATGACGTTTTAGTTGCCTTGTCTTGTGTAGCCGCAGGGCGGGCCCCTGGTTTGGATGGTGTTCCATCTGACCTTTTTCTCGATAACAAAGCTTCCTGGAGCAAGTACATCACCCTAATTGCGAACGCTGTGGCTGAAGGTGCCCCAGTACCTAACTCCTGGGGGGGTGCCATTATAATTCCAATATACAAAAAGGGTGACAAGACCCTCCCAGGGATTTACAGGCCCATCAGCCTAATTGACACAATTCAAAAAGTCATTGGGAGGATGGTACTGAATGAGGTACTCATTTGGATCGAAGCTAATAAGATCCTTTCTAATCTCCAAGCGGGCTTTCGCAAATTCACCAGCACTGTCGACCAGGTGTTTCGCTTTAAGCAATTGCTTTGGAAGGTTGTCGAACTAGGCAAAGGCAGTCTCTACGTCACCTTTGTGGATTTAAGAGCAGCCTTTGACCTTGTCCCTCGAGAGCAACTCTGAAGGGTCCTTGAAAAGCTCGGTCTACCCCAGGAGCTCTTGACTCTAATTAGGAGACTGTACGAGCCCAACTTCGCAAAAATACAATGGGGTGGCCCGGGGGAAACAACCCCCGAGTTTCCTGTTGAGAGAGGTGTGCGTCAAGGATGCGCCATGGCCCCTACACTTTTTTCTTTGTATATCAACGGAGTAGTTGATTATATGCTTCAAGCTAATACCGACGCTCCTAAGTTGGCAGGAGCCCCTACACCAATACTAATGTTTGCCGACGACACCCTTATAGTGTCTAAAACACCGTGCGGCATGCAAAGGGCCCTGTCAATTTTTGAAAATTTTTGCAAAGATTATGGCTTGGAGGTCAATGTGTCAAAGACTAAGCTTATGACATTCAACCCACACCCAAGCTACAGAGCTGGCAAGCTCATAATGAACGGCCAAATTCTGGAGGAGGTAACAAACTTTCCCTACCTGGGCATTTATTTCTCCGATAATAATCGGTGGAATAGACATTTGGAATTGTCCACGTTGAAATTCACCCAGATCACGGGTGCGCTGGTTAAAGAGCATAAAAAATCTCTTACTAAACCTGTTAAACCAGTGTTACAAGTATATGAGGCAAAGGCCCTAAACTCAGTCCTGTATGGGGCAGAGCTCTGGGGTTTTGACTCATTAACATCCCTAACAGCTGTTGAAAATAAATTTTTTCGTTACATTATTGGCTTACCACAAAGTACGCCAATGGTCCCATTGCGTTACGATCTAGGTAGAAAGGCCATCAAGGACTTGGCCAGTCTCCGTCCGGTTTTATACTGGAGGAGACTATGGACTACACCGGAGCTCCAATCTTACGCCTTGGGTATCATGGACGTAATTCAGGTTGACAAGTTCCACAAGATTGGGTGGTTAAGGAATCTTCGTGAATCTTTAAAAGCTCTGGGGTTGGAAGACCTATGGAACGACCCAGTTGGCGCTAAGTTTCCAGCCAAAAAGCTATTGAAAACATTATATTGGGAACAGGTAAATCACAGGGTGTGGGGTACCTTTTCTGCCCCCACGATGACCAGCCGTTTTTTAGAGGCAAAGGTCTTACCTTTCTTAGAACCTTTTTGGGATTTGATCACTTCGCCAAGTGATAGGAAACTCTACTTCCAACTTAGAGCAGGCTCCCTCCCACTTAGGGTTCTAACTTGCGGGTGGTTCGGTGCAACTATATGCACCTGCCCTGTTTGTGGTGCTAAAGAAGAAACTATCGCCCACTTCTTGTTTGTTTGCCCTGCATATGCTACCCCAAGATGTTACTGGCTCTCTCCTTTATGTAAACTACTGGGCACAAGGAGATCTGCCGTAGCCATTAGAATCTTACTTACAAGCACTTTACCATTCCACTCAATAGTCTTAGCCAAATACCTGGGGTGGGCATGGTCTCTCAGACTAAAAGCCCTCCGGTGCAGTGAAAAGGCACATAGGTAGGGCCTCAAATATCACCATTATTTGTCTATTAACTCTATTTTTATCATTGTTTTATTACTGATGCGTAATGTATATCATCTTGTCTGCTTCAATGTTTAATATCTCTCTTACTTAAAACTTTTATCTATTTATTGGAAAGATTTTATATTACCTAGTGACTGCGTCATTTGATAACTGTGTTTTCGTTTTTGTCTTGTATGAATTATTTTAATTCGAATAAAGACTATGATGATGATGATGATGAGTTCCGAAAGGGCTGCCTTAACCCAGTTTGTATAGATGGAGAAAAAGAACTGGGCGAGGACACATCCCTGCCCAACTCCTCTAGCGATCTTAAATGAGCAAGTATATTCCCCATTTATGCCATAACGCACACAAGCAGTGGCATTGGCATAAAGTTGGCGAAATAAGTTGAATATAAGGCGGTCAATCCCATCTCTTCCTGCAGAAGCCAAAGCTTCTGATGGGTCACGCAGTCGAATACCGCTGTCAGGTCCATGAAGGCCATGTAGATCTTCCGGCCTTTCGCTTCTGTGTATTTATCTATACAGAATGATAGGTTTAGGCATTGATGTACAGTGCCTTTCCTCCCCTGGAAGCAATACTGTGCCTGCAGCGGAATATTATTTTCTTGTGCCCACTTTTCCAGCCTGGCTAGGAGGAACTGACCCATGAGTTTGGCGGTTGTGTCCAATAGGGAAATGGGCCTATAGTTCTTTGGGCTGCCCCGTCCCCTTTTTTGTGTATTGGGAATATGACACTATGTTATGAAGATGGTGGAGGCCTTTCTACCGCTATGCTGTTAAAGATGTTAGGTAGTAGCGGGCCCACATGTCGTGGTTATCCTGAAAGAGGTCAATCGGCACCCGGTTAGGCCCAGAGGCCTTCCCAGGGACACGGGCCGCCTACATTCTTCTGACTTCTGCAAGCGAGAAGATCAAACTACCCTATAGTGAGCGATCTATATCAGAGTTGGGCATCACAGGGGGAGTATTAGAGGCAAATATGATTTCAAAGTGTACCTC
Organism: Triturus cristatus; assembly: GCF_964204655.1. Taxonomy (NCBI): domain Eukaryota; kingdom Metazoa; phylum Chordata; class Amphibia; order Caudata; family Salamandridae; genus Triturus; species Triturus cristatus. Next base: position 1,153,406,009 of record NC_140591.1, on the reverse strand, counting down.
CTATGATTCTTCACCAACATGTGAGTTCAGGGAGAGGTCCTTAGGAACCTTAAAATAAGGCATGTTTATTACTCTCCAACAATCTCTGCTATTGCCTGACCTAGCCGCTTGCTCAAGACAATTCCAGGCTTCCTCCCTCATATCCTTCTCTCTTTTCCTTCTGACGGACTTATAATCAGTGTGTAGCGACCTTATTTGGGCTGGATTTCTTGGATGAATTTTCAGTGGGTTAACAAGTGCTTTTCTCGCTTTGGAGAAAGGGGAGTCAAACCAGCGCTTAGATGATGAACTGTTTGCCGGTTTATAGTGGGTAAGAGCCACTTTTACTTTTGCCATTAGGTCTCTAAACTGATAAAACAGTAATGATGGGCAGGTATCCTGGGCCGAACAGTAAAAAATCTCAACTAATATATTCGCTATAATCGCAGAGACTAACTTCTGCTTCCCAACTTGAGCCCACTTTAGTTGGTACCCGTTTTTCCTAGATAAGGAGATATTTGCTACTTTCTGTTCCTGTTTCACTTCCTTGTAAGGGAAGCTTAAGTATATATTTAAAATGGCATGGTCGCTATAACTTGTGAATACATTTTCTACATAGGACACCTTTTCATTAGAAATGGTAGATGCTAGATTAAATCGATGGTGGACTCATAGTTGATCCGCCTAAATGTTTTCCCTGATATGTCCTTCATTCATATTATTGGCTATTTCCATGTTCCTGATATATAGGAACCTATTTAACCTGTCTCCATATTTGGTGTGGTCAAAGTGAAGGACTGGGTTGCCCCGAGGATCTTCCAGCCCACAAACCCGCTCCTCATTATGCTTACAGAGGTGTGTGTGAAAGTCACCTACCCATATGATGTTAGGCGTACCCTTTTTGAGGGACGGGTTAAGGTTGTCCTTCTTGAGTTCTGAAGAGTGCTCAGGGGATGCACTCTGAGCCTCTAAACAGCACAGTCTTTCTGCAATCTGCGTAATTTTTTTTTAAATAGGGTCCAATAAAGTGGCCCTCATTTTTTCTACTCCTTTTCACAAGATGTCATCGAATACCCATGGTGGGGGTGCGTGTCTGAAGTAGTCAGGGTCGAGGAGCACAGTGTGCTAGATCCTGTGGAAGCCATGTTATTAGCCCCCTTTGTTTTTGGCGCTCGGTAATTCTTGTTGGCTTCGGATTCGGAACCTCGCAGCCCCTACGTCTCTTAGCTGTCAGGTCATTTGTGAGCTCAGGGTGGGGACAGTGTTCAGCTCCCTGATAGGTGTATTGACAGGGGCTGCTGCAACGGGGGAAATTTCTGGATATGTTTGTAACAGACTGACAGATAATGACAGTTGCAAGGGCTTAGTGGAACTTTTGACATCATTTCAGTCCCCAAGAGAGGTTCCCAGCGGAAGATGTTCCAGCGATAAATGCCACTCGGTTAATTCAATTTCATGCAGGAGTGCGCTCTCTGCTGTTGAAAAAATGCATGGAGCGTGGCTACGGTCTCTCCGCCCATTTTCTCACTGAGTCCTTTCCGCTTCACCATTTCTCTAGTTTTACAGTCAGAAAATACTACTGGGATAATATATAAAAAAACAGTACCTTGTAAGAGCGCCAGACGTTAGAGGTGGGCCCAGCCCAGTCTCCTCTGGGCTCCCAAGGGCGTGGACGGGTCCGCCCTTGGCCCAGGCATAGCCCAGGAGCGTCCCACACCGCAGGAGTGGTGGCACATCTTGTGCGTGTTGTTGGAGCAGGGGGTCCTGGGACTCTGAGTCCTCAGCAGTGCAGTGATCAGAAATGAAGCACAGCTTGCCCCCTTCTGCTGTGGCAGAAAGATAAATAATATGCATCTCGATAGATTGGTAGAGGAGGCACTTTTGCTGACACCGAAGGTCCCTGCCTGCTGAGAAATCACCATGCACCAGTCTGACATTCCATGAGGGGTGTCCAACTCAAGGCCAAGATGGAGTCCTTCACTCTCTCCCGTCAGATGATGGGGTTGGATCATCCCTAGGAAGGATTGTTGGCTCTACACCTATACACAGTCTAGGTACACTTAGAGAAGGGTTTGAAACGTAGGAGTACGTTAGATTACCATTTTGCATATATGCATGCATATATTAATTGCTTCAGCACCATGGTAGAAATGTATCATCTTTTTAATGTCTTGGTGTTTGTAATCTACTTTATTTGTTTCTGTCTCCTAATCTTTGCAGCACATGTATTACATGCAAAAAAAAGTTGGTTCAATAAATATTCTGGAAAATGTTCCACTGTGTATTCTCTGTATATTTCTCTGAGAACAAGTGAGCGCGAGTTATTGAGCGAACCATTCTGTACAGTTTGTATGATTCCTTAGGGGTTGGGGTTGTCATGTTCAGTGGTTGCCGGAAACTGCTTGCTCCTTGATAAGTTAGGGGGGCTTGAAGTGGCACTGCAAGCTAACTGGAATATAAGCCAACATTTCCTGCGGGGGTGTCCGGAATCAGTCTAGGCACCAAGCCCTTAGTTTGTGTTGTCCAAACAGTGTGCATAGACTACAGATTAGTACGAACTACACAAAACCACGTTATTTAACAGTATTAGCCCAGCCCCACACACCTCCCACTTTTGTCACATCATACTCTTTAACTTTTGTTCTCACAAACTTCACTTCATCATTTCAACCCTTTACAGAAACACATCTTTAGTCAGCCTGCCTTTTTATGGTGGGTGATAAATATTGTGAGATGTAACATTGGTGGTGAGAGTCAGTCGTATTGTACAAAACTGATGGTGCGAGAATGGTGTGAGCAATTGCTTTTTGTATGGGTTAATATTGATGTGACCATATGGTTGTGTGGCTCTTCTGAATTTTGTGGTAATTCATTAACTTAAGTCTTGGAGACACAGAGAGAGAAAGATAGTGAGAGAACAAGAAAGAAGGATTAAAGAGAGAGATTGAAGGAAAAAGAGAAAGAGAGAGAGAAAGAGAGAGAGAGAGATACCAAACCTTCCTCTGCACTAGACTTAAAAAGCCATATACTGGTTTAAAGAGATAGGGAGTCAGACCAAAAAGCATTTAACTCCTACTCCAGTGGCAGTGCACTGTAGTACATCGTAGTACAGACTTTGTAGATATCAGGGATAGACAAGCCACTAACATAGGTCACTAGGTTAAGCACTTGCTGTAGAGATCTGTGTGCAATCTGCAAATCACAAGTTAGAATGCCTACGGTGCAGGCATAGTCATATATTCTTGCACTTTAATTGCATGAGAACCAATACATTGGCCATTATCCTGGGATAGATAAAGTACCCCTGCAGTGGCCCCTTTTTTCTTGCTGTCCACACACTGCTGCTGTAGTGCAGTACCTGTTGCGTGTGTGCGTGTGTATGTGTGTGTGTGCGTGTGTATATCAGTGAAACTTGACACTATCTCTTCACTATGTCTGGCACAATATTTGCTTTGTCCATGTTTGTTTTTGTCACTACAATATCAGAATTTCTCTTCTTTCAACACACAAAAGTGTTTCCCTGGTAACTATGGGTGCCACCTGCCCAATATTCTACCAGCCTGCTGTGAACAGGAAAGTGTATCAGAAGGAGAAAGTAACATTCCCTGAGAGGTTCTATATGAGACAGACTTACCTGAATGCATTTCTCTTCCCCCACAGCTATGCTGCCGTTCTTCAACCACACCAGAAAAGGTAATGAGAACATTGGTTGAACAGGATGATTTAGGTCATGAGACTGCCTTGAAGCCAATCAGGGATTAACACGGTCGTTTTAAGGACCATTATCCAGAACCAGAAGACGAAGAAGAAGAAACAAATCCAGAAGTGAGGACCAAGCCAATCGAGAATCCGCAGGCTGCCAGGAGCCGAGACTGACCTTGTTCCTTTCTCGAAGACGGCAGAGAGAAGGACCCAGGGTTTCAGCAATCCAAACCCTGTAGCTGCTGGAAGCCGGAGAGCAAATCCCTGCTCTGGTAACAGCTGTGAAGAGAGGACCGGCAACTTCTTGGAATCGGCGTCCCTGAGTTTCACAGAGAGTGGAAGACTAGGACTGAGCCCTCAAAATATGCACCACCCACCACGTTTCCAAAGAAACATGGCTTAGCCAGCTATGGGGCCGGATTTGGGGAAAACGTGAGGGGAGAAGAACCCAACCTTCTACAAGTTCCTCATGTTTTCAGATTTGTTTTTCCTTCTCTTTCTCTTCTTCCCTCACTAAAATGGTTTCAGGTTCTTAAGGAAAACAGTTTTTTAATTTTACCTAAGAGGGACTCTTATTTATTTATTTTGTCTCTCGTGACTTAACAAATTAGCACTTGCTTTAAGAAAGGGACATACCAATCCCACCTTTTTTGTCTTTTTTTGTAAAGAAAGTACAGGAACACTGGTGACTTATTCCTTGGTGAGTAGTCTATTCCTGGGGTAAAAGACATGTGACTTACCCTGGGGTTTGCTCTTTTTTCCGGGGGAATCTTGATTGCGGGCCGGAGACTCCACCAGGACCAACCCTAAAAGAAATAAAGGAGATAAAAGACATTAAGACAATTGTACTTTCCTAACGTTAGTTAAAACATATGTGAAATTCTGGAGAAAATGATTGGGTCAAAATAAACCCCTAAAACTCAATTTTTTTGATTTGTGTTTATATTCACCGCAGTGGTGGAGAATGCGGGTGTATTGGACGAGTGATAAAAATGGAGAATGTGTTACAACTGCTCATTCAAGGGCACAGAAGATTTGAATGGGCCCCTGAAAGACAAATGTCTTTCACCAAGGCAGGCCGGGAAACCTTTAGGGACACTATGAAATTGCAAGTGGCCAGTTAACACAAAGTCGCTGAAGATCAGTTTTAATTAACGTCTAACCTCTCTGCCACCTACATCTCGTCCACAGGCCCCCACATATCATTACAGAAATATGTCCCTGGGGTAGACCGAGAAGCCTTTTTTTTAATTTCGAAAAGGCTTGCGGAGCTTGTGCCAGGCCTCCTGACAAATCGCCTTTCTTCATGGATCCATTACTAGTCGGGGAAGCACTGGCCACCTATCAGGTGGCCAATCCTTATGGCACCACTCCCTATGAAGAAGTCAAGAATGTTGTATTGGACCACTTGGAATTAGCAGGCGATAATCCCAAAACTCTTTTCTTCAAACTTAAATTGGCCAGAGATAAATGGCTCAGACCCCTTGATAACACCAAGGACGAAATCATGAGTTTGATTTGCTTGAAACAATATCTAGAGGCTTTAACACTTTCAACACACAAAGGGCTCAAGCAAAATGAGAGATGGGTGCACATTTTTCCAGAGCCCAGCCGCGCTTAAACATCAGAGAACCTAACCGAGTGGAAAGTCAGGATCCTCTCAAGAATTAAAAATTGTTAAAGATCCTTCCAAACTTAGGACCTTATAAACCATGCCAAACTCCTTTAAAATTCCCTAATATTTTGACTGTGGTGAATGGAGACACGTTTCTCGGTCTTGTCCCAATCAAAAACCAGTTGAGGAACCCATGGAAGTTAGTTGTATGCCAAGGAAAGTTCTTTATATGCAAGAGCTGGGACACTGTTTTTATTTAAGTCTATACATTCAAGATCACATGATTAAGGCTTTGTTAGATTCAGGATATTGTCAGTCAGTTATCCCATAGAAATGGGTAGAGCTCTCCCAAATCCCTCCACATATAGAAGTAGAGATAAGGTGTGTTCATGGAGATATAAGGAAGTATGCAATAGCTGAGGTGACAGTGACTACTCAAACAGTTAGAGAGAGAAAAATAAATGCCAGAGTTGTGCCAACTCTGCTAGAAGAATTGATACTTGGCAAAGATAACACAGAGTTTCTCACTATGTTTAAGGCCCAATTGTCTTCTTCTGCATTTTAAACAGAGAAATATTAAAAATCCTAAAATGCCTTTCTCACAGCTGAAACTTGGCAGATAAATTGTGATTTCCATCGGGCCTCAAAGTATTGACAGTACCCAACAAAATATAGAGAATGAAGAAAAGACTAGTTATCGGTTTCCTCAGTTTACAATAAAAGGGGTTTCTATATAGAATAGAAATAAATGGAAGCAGATCTCCAACTCCTAGTTCCAAAAGAATTTAAGGAACAAATAACTTTTTTCTCCCATTCACATTTATTGTCCGCAATACTGGACCAGAGAAAAGATCTCAAATGGTGTTAAGGTATTTCTATTGGTTCAGCATGCATGCCAAGATAAAAATATATTGCCAGAGTTATGTGATCTGTCAACAGAAGAACCCATAAAAAACCTCCTTCAGTCCCTCTCCTATCCTATAATAGGACAGCCCTTCAAGAGTATTGGGATGGACCTGATTGGTCCCTTCTAAAAAACCAAACAGGGTAACACATGCTTGGTAGTTGTCTACTATGCTTTCGCTATCCTGAAGCGGCTCCCCTTAAGTCAGCCACTACCTGAAATATTGCCCGAGTTCTTATTGAAATATTCTCTACGGTGGGGTTCCCTAAAGAAATTCTCACTGATCAGGGTACTTCTTTTGTATCCAAATTATTACAGGTATTGTGTACTATGTTAAAGTCGAAAAATCTTAAGACCTCAGTATACCACCCCTAACCGATGAGCTAGTTGAACTGCACAACAGGACCCTCAAACCCATGTTGAAAAAAATGCTTCTGGGGGTTGGAAAGAACTGGGATCTTCTCCTTCCATTAGCTCAGTTTGCTATCAAAGGTCAGGTTCAAAGCAGATTAGGCTGCTCCTCATTTGACGAGATAACCAGAGAAGCCTGGGAGAAGAATAATGGGACAGAAGCCCAAGATCCTTTACGATATATGCAATAATTAAGGCCATGTATCAGTAAACAACAAGACTTAGCCTACACCCAATTGGAAAAAAAACTGAAGAAACAAAAGCAATTTTATGAAGAATGGGAGAGAATATCAAATACATGTTTCAGTTCAAATCCTCATTCCTACTTCAAAAAAGAAAATTAAGACTGATTGGAGGGTCCCCTATCAAATAGTTGAGAAATTAGTGACAAATTCTTGCAAAATAAAAATAGGATATACAAAAGAGCAAATCTACCATGTAAACATGTTTAAAAAATGGATAGGTGCCCCACCTAAAAAAAAAGCTTAACTTGGACAACCAAAAGATGCCCTAACCAGTACCTTAATAGAATTGGTTATTAATGATCAAATTGATGAAGGATAAAAGGACTCCCTACAACAAGTGTTGCAATCCTTTTCTTCTATCTTTTCTGACTTCCCTGGTTGCACTAGATTAGCCAAACATGCCATTCCCACAGAAAAAAGGGTAGTGGTCCGGCAGAAACCCTATAGGTTACAGGCGGCCAGAGAGGCAGTTAGTGAAGAAATATCTAAAATGCTGCAAATGGTGGTAATCTAACCATCTAAAAGAAATTGATCATCTCCCATTGTGCTAGTTCCTACACCTGATGGGTCTATCTGATTCTGTATAGTCTTTAGGTTAGTTAACAGGATTTTAAAGTGCAATGCCTACCATCTTCCCAGGGCCAATTAACTAATTGAGAAATTAGTAGAGGCTAAATACATCACTACTTTAGATTTGACAAAAAGGTATTGGTAGGTACCTCTAAAGAAAGATCAGTAAAAAAATTATTTTGACACCCCAGACGGTCTTTTTAAATCGACCATTTTACCATTTGCACTACATGGAGCCACAGCCACTATCCAAATGTTGATGAATGAAGTACTAAAGGCATATCAACTCTTTTGCATACTTAGATGATACGGTCATTTTAGTCTCACCAGGAAGGCACATTTACAACACCTCCACACAATACTTACGGAGTTACAAAATACTCAGTTACATATTAACACTAACAAATCCCAAATTGGATTTACCAAGTGAAGTATTTAGGATATCTATTAGGTAATGTGTTGATTGAACCACAGGAAAAGAAGGTTTGTGCTATAGCGGATGACCCCTTTCCCAAGACCCGTAAAGAAATACAGGCTTGTTTGTGTTTTTTGGGATACTAACGTAGATTCATTTCCCAATATTCAGACATCGCAGCTTGTCTCACTGACCTTTTAAAAAAGAAGGTATGCAAAGGTAGTCTTCAGAACCTGTCACAAGTAGCTATTACCGCCTACAGGGAAATTAAGAAAGCTATCACTTCTAGTCCTATCCTCCCCTCCCCAGATTTCTCTAAACCATTACTCCTCCAGACAGATGCCTCAGATTGTGGCATTGAAGCTGTTCTCTCTCAAAAAAACGATGAAGGAGTGAATGTACCGATTTTGTTTATATGTCGTAAGCTGTTTCCCTGCGAACACAAACACGCTACTATTGAAAAAGAGTGCCTCGCTATTAAATGGGCATTTGAAAAGTTAAGATACTACTTGGAAGGCAGCCCTTTAATAATCTATACTGACCATGCTCCTCTGATATTGATGAGCAGAAACATGAGTAACTAATCTAGAGTACTCTGATGGTTCTTCTTTCTTCAGCCCTTCCATTTTGAGGTGCATCATAGGAGTGCTAAAGACCATGGCAACGCATATTTTTTTGTCAAGAATGCCTCTTTTCACAGAACAGGAAAATCTTAGGGATAGGATATGTGAACAGGAAAGTGAATTGGAAGGAGAAAGTAACATTCCCAGGGAGGTTCTGTATAAGAAAGACTTACCTGAACTCTCTTCCTCCACAGCCCAGTGTCCACTTTTTTTACCACACTGGGAGAAGAAATTATAACATCGGTTGAACAGGATGATTTCACTCACGAGACCCCCTTGGAGCCAATCAGGGAACAACGTGGTTATTTTAACGGCCGCCATCCAGAATCAGAGAAAATAATTGGGTGACAATAAAACCCTAGATGGATGTTTATATTCACCTGCAATCGACCCTGCAGGGAATTTTGTATGACAATGGCAACTTTAAAAAGGGAAAACCAATGAAATACAGTGTTTTTATCTTAGAAATATAAATCTAATAAAGCAAACACCTGAAGGAACGACAGAAAATTATTTGAGTGCCTGCAATGGGATAATTGCCACGTTATAAAGTACTGATGATTCTACACAAATTCCTACTCAGATTCCAGCTCCTGGCCCTTCCAAAATAGCTGTTTTTCCGTGAACGAGTTGGTGACCCTTCTCTTGACACACTTAAGACATCCATGGAAGAAATTATAAAAGCATAGTCGTAAAATATGAGCCAAGAAAAATACTTTCTGGTTGTACTACCCACAACACAGTTAAGCAACACAGTATTGTTTCAAACTATTTTTTCCATGACAACTATTTACGATTTCATGTCACCTTTTATATAGTGTGCCCACTCCATCACTATAGAGATTTTAATGTTAGCTACTATTCCAAGCATGGGGAAAGTTGAACATTTCAAAACTAATGTTAGAAATATGCAATGTTCTTAGCTTCTTCCATGAGAGTGCAGCTTGATGCAAAAAAGCTACCGCCTGTTTGTGTATGCACACATGACACTGAGTTTTATTCAGTCTCAGTGTCACTATACAGTCTGTGCTTTTGTTTACAGACTGTATAGTGATGAACAAGTATGGACCATGGTCAAACTAAGTTATGGTTTCATAATGTTGAAAAGACAAGGACACTATCATTGAGATGGTTGGTCAATCATTTTTTTCAGACATGTAGAAGAGGATGGTCCCCACAAAACGTGTTGGCTGGCTGCAACCATCTATGTTTAATGTCAAGATCTAGTATTTATATGGGGGCACTAAGAAGTATAATTTTATTAACTAATCAAACATATGAGTTTCCCATAAATAAGGACAGTGAGTCTAGAAATAATAATTGTTTTCGACTTTGCATTCTGAAGTTATGATTATAGCCATGATTCTTTTTACATGAAGGTGGAACATTGATCATTTGAATAAATTAAAGTTTATACACCAACATATGAGGTTTAATATTCTTTGATGTTAAATTCTCGCCAAAATAAATACTTTTATTTTATTTATTTATTTATTTTATTTATTTAGAGTTTTATAGCGCGTGAATCAGACCTGTGAGGGTGTCAGGGTGCCTATAGTACTACAATGTGTCCCATGTAAATGTGGTAAACAAATGGCTTAATAAGCCATATACAGAACCAGTATACACAGTTGAAAGATGGTTTATGGGCAACTTAGATGCCATGCAGTATTTGTTTGAAGGTAAGGTCTACCCTGGACATCCCCGCAACTAGAGTGGTGTTGCAGTTGTGGCGGGAAACAGAGCAAAATATTCAATGATACAAAAAACTCACAAGAGAAACCCATTTTAGGATAGGTGTCCACATGCCAGAGGTCACCACTTTGAATGTATTTCGCGATTTGGATACCATTGGTATAGATGGACTAAGAGATGTTATGCCAGAGAACCATGGGTCATATGCATGAAGCCCAATTCCCGTTCACAAACTGTCCAATTCTCAGAAGCGTCCGGTTTGCAAACAGAAAAAGTCCTTAAAGGCCATTGCAAAATAGGGAATCAAAAAAAATGTATGATTCCCTATTTTGTGATTGCATTTAAGGAATTGCAAAAAAATGCGATGTAGAAAGCACCCAAGTTGTGCGAATTTGGCATAAGAAATCGCAAATTACCACCAATTTACAGTTGGTGGTAATTTGCGCATTCTTTGAAAAAAGCTGTTTTCAAAGTGCCATGTGGCACATGTGCACACATGCACATTTCAGGGGTGCAACAGGGAGTCCTTTTGGAACCCTTGCACCCTTGAAATTGCATGCGCAATTTGAGAGTACCTATTGCGTACTCGCAAATTGCGCACACAATTCCCATTCATTCCTAAGGGCCTCTTGGCCTTAGGAATGAATGGAAAGGGATTCCTTAATTGTGACCCGCTATTTCTGAGTCGCAATTAAGGAATGCATAGGAATTGTAATTATTATTGTGATTTCTACATACATAGCAGTTTGCGAGTCCTTAATAGCGATTCGCAAAAAATCGCTATTTAGGACTCGCAATTCTGGTTTTTCATCCATATGCCCCTATATGTACTCCTTCCCTTACCTACAGGAAATAGTGTTAATTCACAAAATATCGAGTTAAAAATATCGTGAAACAGAAATATCAGAAATGAAATATCAAGACATAAGTGTTGTTGACATGGATATCGTTTCTTGAGGTAAGTAATATCCTTTTAAATATCGATGTTTTTAATATTGTTTTCATTAGTATAGCCGTTAGAAAAAGATTTTTCAATTGTTTTTCTGTGTTTTAGTTGCTATATCACTTTTATGTGTTACTATTGTTATTAATTGTTTTGAAAATATAGCTAGCAATTTTAAGTGATTTGGAATTTTTCATCTGATTTTTAATAACAATTTATAGTGTCATAGCTGGTCATTGAGTTTTTAGGGGTATAGGGTGGGGCGTTAATTAGGTGATAATTAATTAAGGATTATTTAAAACATTGTTTTTAATTAATTGATTGCTATTTATTATGAAAATTATGCAATATTTTTGTTACATGTTATTGTTGGGCTGTTAGATGTGTAGAGGTATCGGGAAAAATGAATTAAGTAATAATTAAATAACATTATTATTTGTTAATTAATTGTTGAATTTATTTTTAACTGTGTAGTTTATGGAATAGTTATTTATTTTACTTATATTTTAGTTGCAGGCTGCTAGGTTTGTAGAGTTATAAAATGGAAAATGATTACATAATAATGAACTATTTATTATTTGGAAATGAACATTTTAATTGAATTTTAAATATAAAAATTGTTCAATACTTATTTGTTTTCATTTTATTTTAGCTATAGAATGCTAAGTTTTCAGGGGTCTAGAGTGGGAAGTCAGTAAAGTAATAATTAACAATTAAATATGAATTATTAGATTATTATTTAATTTATTTTAATTATGTAAGTTACAGAATTTGTTTGTTTTGTTATATTTTAGGTGTGGGTTTTTACGTTTGTAGGGGTACACAGTAAGATTTAATTAATTAATTAATCATCGAAAAACACCAATGTAACATGACACCAAGATCAATCACAAACAAATACTGTCAATGAAAAGTTCCTGATTTAAAGTCTTATATTCTGATCACAACTATAAAGTTATGTCACAATGGTAATTTGCAGCCTGCTCATGATTTACTTATTCTTTTAAACATATTAAATATGCCACAACATTAAAATGTCTGTAAACAGCACTCTCCAATAAAGTGCTATGTGCTGTATTACTTATACTTGACCATCTTTTTTTTGCTTTTTGTTCTCTCAACTTTATAAAGTGCTCATATGTTTAATCTCCACATTTTATATCAATTAATTCATGAATGTATCCCCTTAATTCCAAAGTGAACATCAACATAACTTTCAAGGAGAATCCACAAATGAGAGCAGACAATTCAGCCCGAGTGGGCATGCAACAGAATACTAAGCACAACTCAATATACAGATTTATATTTGATGAAGAGTGATAAAACTCCCTCTCCATCCCCTCAGCCTGCCAATATAGCATGTAACACCTGAACAGAAACAAGAATAAATCTCACACATAATATTTTGTAAAACCCCCTCCAAAATATATCCGATGATTTACTAGCAGTTACATTTGAAAGATGTCTTCTATATGATAGCAGAGATTCCTTTTCAAGGGAGAACATTTTAGCCAACCTAAACTAAACAAACACACATGTGTTACAACACCCAAGTTTTAATTAAAATCTAAAGTGCTTTGTGAATCTAAAGTGCCGTGTGAATATTATAAAACCAAATTGTTTACAGAAACAGATTTCTAAAATGTCATTATATCTTAACAGCAATTTACGATTCCAGTATATCAAACAGTGTATTCATTCTCCAAAATAGGAGACCAGTTCTTCATTGGAATTCAAACCCGGTGTTATTTAAGTATCTAGCTCTAATATGTACCTAGATTCCAGCTGCCGTAATTTGCAAATTCTATCTCCTTCTCTAATTGTCTGAGGGACACGGTCTAGCACATAAAATCAGAGCAGATTTTTATTGCTCTGATGTGATTCCTCAAAATGATGAGTTACCGTATATTGTTTGTTCTTGTTCTAGATAGCCCTCATATGTTCCAGGATACAAGTTTAAGCTGGAAATATTGCGCTGCTCATGCATGCTTTCTGACATGAACAGGTAAGTACATCTAAACATAAATCATAATGACAAGTCAGGTGTTTGTCCATTGTCTTGAAGGTTTCAGTTACAGGGGGAAATATTCTATTCACAATAATGCTGTACTTGCATGCTTTGCATGCCATGCAGGTATAGAAGCCCTGTATGGAGTCACTTACAGGTTTGATCACAGTTACCACATTAATACAGGGTTTCCTAATAAGGGAGTTCCCTTTCCTATATGTGATGTTGGGGTAGTCACCTAAGGCATCCACCAACGTACTTTTAGTCTTCAAAACATCCCAATGTTTGATAAAACCTTTTGGGAGTTTCTATGAGAAGATGTTATGTTGTGATGAAACGAATGCTCATCTCATCATAACCTACTCCTTGTACCTTGGGTTGCAATGCTGTTTCATGATCCATTCTGACTGCTCTATTAAAGGCATTGGTTAGGTCGTATCTTTTGTAACCATGTTCTAAAAACCTCTTCAAAATTCTTTCGCATTTCTCAACAAAATCATCCTTGGTGCTAAAATTTCGACGGACCCGTAGAAATTCTCCATTAGGGATGCTCTTAATTAGGTTTGTTAGGTCACTACTGTCTGCATGCAAGAGACTATTCCCTGCGGTTTTCTTGCAGAATAATCTAGATGTCAATTTACTGTCTACAACTTTGATCTGTATATCCAGGAATTCGATCTCTCTTTCACTGATATGACCCTCAAATTTTAAATTAAGTTCATTTTTCTTAAGACCTTCAATAAAATTCCCTGCTTGTTTTTGGCTGTCTTTCCATATAATTAACAAGTCGTCTATATAGCGAACCCACATACTCACATGGTTGCCATATAAACCATAGCACCTGGACAACTGTTGCTCCAACGAGACCAACAACAAGTTGGCATAGCTGGGAGCAAAGCAGGGGCCTATCGTCGTAACCTGTATTTGCCTAAAGAACAAGACTTTGAAGATAAAGTAATTGTTATTTAGACAGAATTCTATAATGGTCAATATCATCTCTGTTTGTTGGAATTAAGACACTGATCTTGTTTTTAAAAACTGTCTACAAGCAGCTAACCCATCTGGATGTTTAATCAAAGTATATAAACTACGCACATCCAACGTAAATAGTAGAAAATCATCCTCCCATTCTACATTATTGATCTTACATAAAAAATCTTTGCTATCTTGGATGTATGAGGGTAATGTACCAACAAATAGGCGTAAGAAATAGTCGACATACTTGGAAGTGTGCTCCAACAAGGATAGATAGATAATTTATTGCACAATTAATTACAATCTTTGCAATCCAACTACAAAACAGTATAAGGTGCATAATTTCCAAAAGTTAAAAAATATGGGGTGACATCCTATTAATCTAAGTAAAATATTTAAACATCACGTTTTCAACTGTAGAAGCATGGAAGTTAAAATGATTTACAAGATGTTTAGAGTTATAGTTCTGTGGGGTTGTCATGGACCAGCATAGCTTTTACAGCTGTCAGAAATTACATGAAACATGACGCCAGGGCTGCCTGACATGTCCGTACATTTAAAATACGCAAAATGGGGTGGAGCCAATAGATTCTCAGGGGCGTAGTTTCTCACTGTGTGACTGCCATTCTTTGTACTGATGGCCGTACTTATATGCCATTAATGGGATCAAGCCAAATTGTAGCCTCATTAATTCATGCTTCATTATTGGCTTTAAGGGAGAAGACAGGTAATATGGCAGCCCCCCACTGCTGTACGGATCTGATACTCAGCCTCAGCGCTTTAGTTTTTTCAGAGTTGCTGCATCACAGTCCGCCAAAATTATTTTTGCTTGTTTAGTTAAACATGGGTATGGGAGTGGACCATATTTTTATCGGGCGGCCAGTGTGTCAAGAGAATGTGTTAAAAGTCATGCCAGGTTGACCCAGAGTAATTTATCATTCCCAGATAAGCTTGTTTAGCAAATTGTCCCATGCTTTTTTGGCTTTTAGGCAGTTCACTATCAACCTGGCTTTTAGTATCCATTTTTTAGATATCAGATTAGATTTTATGCAAATTTGGGCATGAGAATTTGAGGTAGGTAGAAAGAATACTTTACAAAAGCAGGCTGACTGAGCTCTGTCCAGCCTCAATGACATCTTGTCTTTAAAGGCTATTGCGCCACGAGCCACATATGGTAAAAGGTTTGCCCCAGAGCTTGAATTAAGGGAGTCAGATCAGGAGAGGTCATGGTGTTCCTTGCTGGGCAAAAAACCCCCTCCAGCGAGTGCGCCAACCCTTGCATTGCGGTAATATGAGTGGACTGCTTCCTTTATGGTAGATCCAGACTCCCAGAAACGTATATACTGTAACTATCTTGATGGGTTTATCATCGATGTACCATGAGCCTCTCCTCTTTTTTTGCCTGGGGATTATCATCGCATTCGTTTTGCATTGTTTGTTTTCAGGTAATTTGTTTTACAGTATAGTGACAGTGCAGTAAGGAGCTGCTGCAACCCAATTTGAGTTTGGTTGACCAGTATGGTGTCATCTGCATATTGCAGTGATTGAATTTTGGTTGCAGTGAGTTTGGGGGGAAAGGCACGAGTTGCAACCAGATGCTCGGTTAAATCTGCCAAGTACAGGTTGAAGACAATTGGGGCCAGTATATATCATTGCTTTAATCCTTTATTGGCTTTTATTTTTTGGGACGTGGACCAGTCAGTTGACACTCTGATCTTAACCCAGGTTTCCGGACATAGGGCCACCAGTGCATTTAATAGTGTGTTATCAATGCCCCCATTTTTTAGTTCCAACCATAGTCTTGAGCGGGCCATGCTATCAAAAGCTGTTTCAAAATCGATATATGCTAAAAACAAAGCTCTCCCTTTTCTTGCAAGCATTGTTTCAATCAAATTGGACATACATACCAGATTATCTTCAATGTTATATCCCTTATGGAAGCCTGTTTGCGTGTACCTGATCAGGTTACGCTCTTCCGCCCAAGCCGTCAATTCTTGTAGTAATGCGCTGGCGTAGCACTTCCCATTTACATCTAAAAGTGCAATCATTCTGTATTTTTCCGGGTTGGATGACAAACCATATTCATGTATTGGCACGAGAAGGGAGCCCCTCCATGACTCAGAGATGTTAATTTCTTCCCAACCTTTATTTCCAAAATAATGGGGCCATCATTTTGGCCAATTTCCAGGCCATCCCTTTATATTCTATAGGCGGAATGCCATTTGGACCGGGTGCCCCATCAGGTAGCATTTTTTTTATAAGGTGCATGACTGTTTTGGGTGTTATTTCTGTTTGGTCATGGGGTTGATTTTGTGACTCGGTGCACGGAGGTACGTTTTTAATGGCCTTCATTCTGGGGTTTATGCTAAGGTCATCTGGTGGGTCTACATAGAGGGCTTCAATGTGGGTTTCCCCACTGAGGGCGAGATATTTGTGGTTGTGGATCCCTGGTTTGATTCAAAGCAATTGTTCATTCACTTCCAAAATCGCTTCTGATCTCCTGACTTTATTATTTCATGTGCTTTATTCCAGTGGTTTTCTTCAATTATTCTCCAATAGA
This sequence comes from Triturus cristatus, assembly GCF_964204655.1. NCBI lineage: Eukaryota > Metazoa > Chordata > Amphibia > Caudata > Salamandridae > Triturus > Triturus cristatus. The sequence goes on along the minus strand of NC_140591.1, from coordinate 1,153,389,364 downwards.
AGAATCTGACTTTCCTATTGTTCTGGCAAATTTCTGCAACCTTTTCCTTGACAAGAGTGTGTTTGTGAATGTCAATGGGGGTTTTACGCATCGTGTTGTTTAATTTATGCTTTATTATCCCTATTAACTGTTTTTGTGAGGCGATCATATTTTGAAGGTGAATTATTGGGTCTTGGCTTAATACCGGTGGTTATTTTTTCCCTTATCTCTTCCATAAGCTGTTCCCAGGAATTTATCAAGATTGAGCCTCTATTTTCCTTGCTTACTCTGTTTAAGGTTAATTCCACTTCTTCATTGATTTTGTTTTTATATTCTGTCAACCACCTTATCTTTCTTATTGGTTCAAAACTTTCTTCCTCACCAATCATTACATTTTTTTCCAATTACATTGCGGGGATGGTATGTCACAGGCAATAATTGCATGGTCGCATGCCACTGAGGGAATTACAACAAAGCCTTTTATTGCTTGAAGGTGGACAAACAAAATCCGGATGTAATCCAAGGTGGCAAGCATTGAATGAGAGAAGTGAGTATAGGCTGCTGACAGATCAGTAGCAGATCTTATTTTTTAGATCCGAAGGTTGAAATAGGCTGACAATTGAAGTCCATGTTTGTCTTTACATTGATACTCGCGTCTTATTTCTAGAATTGACTAGATGGAATCCTGCAAGACTACCAAGGAGGAGTTTGGGTATGGTTCCATTAAATTCACATTAAATTTCCCATTATTATCAATAAATCATCTGGGCGTTCAGACTAGAGTAAAGGTCACTTATTGCTGGTAGCATTCTGCTTGGCGAAGTTTCTCTTTTAGGCTTAGACGCATGTAGAGAAATGCAGCCTATGATCATGGGATGTTGTTCCTGGCTGGAGGTTTTGGTTTTAAAAAAACTATCCTTAAGGAATATGTAATCACCGTTTCTTTCACATGATGGGGATACCTTAATTGCCAAGTTGTTTTTTATATATATTGCCTCCCCTCCCGAGGCCTGGCCCCCTGCTTGCGAAGGTGTTGGATTTGATTCAAAGGCAGCGTAATCCAGCCATGGGGGTTGAGCTTAAAGCCCAGGTTTCTTGCAATGCTATGATGTCATTGCCCTTCAAGAATTTTAATGTGTCCTTTTGTCTTCATTGTCAGTTAGACCCCAGATATTCCAAGAACAGATTTTTAAGTTTGGATTAGAATTATTATTTTTGGAAGTGGGACCCAGGTTGTTAGGGACGGGAATTTAGAGCATGCGATACCCAGAGCCAGTGTTCTTCCCCTTGGCCAGGCATGTACGTTTTCCCCCTTCTGAATCCATTGTGATTTGTATTAGACCTTCACTCTACAGTCTGGATCATGGTCCAACTTTTGTGCTGTGTAAAATAGAGCCATTTGTGGGATTTGCTGCGTTCTTACTTTTCTCTCTGTCTTGTGATTTACTTTCTTGTTTTGGGTGCATCTCTGTAATGGCTCCATTTTTCAAAATGCTTGGTATTTTGTTATTGATGGGTTTCTGACCTGGATTCCCCAATCATCCAAACAATTTTTGTTTTCCCTTTAAGTACACTTGTCATAGTCTAATTAGAGAATGTTACTTCTGTTATCTCATTTATGTCGCCGGGCCCTGGGGCAAGAAATGCAACACTATAATTGTCAGTGGTTTTTATTTTCTCTAAGCCTGGCATGTTTGAACAAAATCTCAAGGTGTTCCCTCTATTGAGAATATCCCACTCTCCTTGCGAGGTGTACCAGGGATATAACCTCAACTTTAAATTTTCTGGCTTTTCAAATTGATCTAGATCGGATGATTTTTGCAGGGGGCTTTTGTCCGAATTGTCTTGATTATCCGGGTCGGCTGCTGCGTTTGGGATTGGGCTCCTCCAGGTGCTCAGTTTTTCCTGAGAGTGAGTTTTATGTACTTTTTGCTCGGATTCATCACTCCTTGTTTTCTGGTGCGTGGATGGTGGGTTCTCACCGCTAATTCTGTGGGCAGTAATGTTCTTGTTATCTATAGTTATGGGTATCTGATCCTTTTGGTTTATTTGGGTTGAAGTTTCTTTTGTGTTCATATTTGGTTTATAGTTGTTACCTTTTAAAGAGCTCAATGTGAGATTTCCTTGATTGATGTTGTTTTTATTTGGATTTCCCACTTCTATCCCTGGTTGCCAGTGGTGCTGGCTTATACGGTCACCTATTGGCTTTTCGGGACTCTTTTCTAATTTGAATGTTTTTTCCTGGAGAACCCTATTGTGAAGGCGGTCGACTATGTTAAATTCAGGGAGTTCATTGTTCTTATGCCATTCATTTCCAACTGGTAGGCCTTGTGTGAGTTCCTCTATGATTTTCTGTGACTCTTGTTCATTTATATCCTTGCATTTTGGCTAGGTATCCTATGGTTCGCTTAGGATCATGTGCTCTTGTTGAGTCACTTGCTGTTTTACCCTGTTGCCCTAGCCTTAGTACTCTATGATTTAAATTTTGGGGGGGGAGATGCATACCCAGTGATTTCCTACGGATCGCTCTGAAGCCAGTGCAGTAAGGGTCCACCCTTGTGCGCTGACCATTGATTGACTTATTTAATTTACTTTTTCTTGTTTTTTCTGGATAAATACTGAAAGTCCATGTTTTTTTTAGACTAGTGGTTGGTTCTAAACTTGTTATTTGGTGGAGGGGGTTTCTCCTTCGAATTTTGTATCATGTTTTGCTTCCAGTGTGTTGTTTTTTACTCTCTGTTTGGTTTTGCACTCCTTGTTCTGGTTTGTTTAATTGGGTCCGCACAGCCCATCTTGTGCACTATCTGCACTTTTCACAGGCATTGTGTGAGCTGTCAGTTTTTCTCTTTCTCCAGTTCTATTTGTATTTTGTCCCATTCTCCCAGGAGGCCCAACGTTCTTATTAGGTGGGGTTGAAGAAGGTGATACAATTGTGATTGGATTGAAGTCTTCTTTATTCTGATGGAGCAAGGGATTTGTTCTTAAAGAGCATATGGCTTATTCTAGTTAAATCAATGCAGGGTCTGGAACCCTACTTATCCCTTATAACCAGCGCACATGACAGATTTTTAATTACTAATTTTAGGCTGACCCTATTTCTTCACCTATTGGCTATACACCCCAGCTTTAGGGCGCGTACAGAACATAGAAGACCCTGTGGCTGCGACAATAGGTCTCCAGAGGACACCTTGCATTTTGTACTCCTCTGTCTGCATACTCATACCAGAGAAGAGTGTACTTTAAGGGGTTTTAAAAAAAACTTAGATTCAGACAGGCAGGTGTTGCCTTACTCTTCTTACAACAGCCATGAGACGTTTTTACACTTTTCTGTATTTCAAATTTTTTAAGATCTGCATTTAAGCCGAGAACTACCAGGGGTGTTTGAAGGAAGCAAGTGTTTTTACCAATTGTGCACTGTGTAAGGTGGCCATTAAAGTCTTGATCTGTGGGTTATTTTTGTGGGAGCAGGCTCAGTTTGACATGTTAAACAAATACTTACTGAGGATTTTACTGTTTATACACTTTTTTCTTTATCTAAAGTATAGGTTGCTGGCTACATTATGAATTTAACCCCTTCGAAGCTAGGCCTCACCCCCGTGCTTAGCTTTTTTTTGGCTATTTGGGGTAGTTCGCACTTAGGCCCCTGTAACTTTTTGACCACACAAGGTATCCATGCCAAATTTGCTTCCTTTTATTCCAACATCATGGGGATTCAAAAGGTACCCAGGGTTTGCGGATTACCCTGGAGGGGACCCAGAAATTAGCCAAAATACTGTAAATGAAAGCATCAGATTTTTTCGCTGATAATGGTATCAACAAAGGGTTTGTGGGGCTGAAATCGTCATTTTCCCAGCTTTTAGGGACTGGCAGACTTTTGTCAGAAACCCAACATTTTTTACACAGTTTTGGCATTGTACTGGGACAGAGCCTATTTTTGTAATTTGTTGTGCTTTCAACCTTCTTCCAGTTAATGGTAGAAATGGGGTTTGAAAGCAATAATGGTTCCCGGAAAGCTATACATTTTGAAAAAGCAGACAAAATTCTGAATTCAGCATAGGGTCATTTGTGTAGATCCTTCAAGGTTTCTTTATAGAAACTAACAGTTGAATGTAGGAAAAATTGAAAAGTATTTGAAAAAAAACAGCTATTTGTGCCAACGTTTTCACATGTAACTTCTTTTAATTATGACAACTCTTTGAAAGGAATATATTGTTACATCCACTGAACCTTTCTGGTTGTGGGGATATATAGGACTTGTAGGTTCACCAGGAAACCAACGAAACCAGAGCCAATAACTGAGCAGCGTCTTGCAATGGTTTTTTATTATGTACCAGGTATATAGCAATTCATTTGGTAAAATATATACATGGAAAAATTGTTATGAAAGACACCTATGTATTTATGAAATTGGAACAAAATATAGAGGTTATAAACAGTAGATATTTGCTCATTTCCGAAACTGTGAGTACCCATAATAGCATGAGAATTATAGGACATTTTTCAAAGTGACATCTTTTTTTACACATTGTCTTTCATTTGGAGGGCGGAAATGCATCGCAAGTCAATAGTTTATAACAGTTGCTCTACAATTCTGTGTTATCCTAAGTCTCCCGATAAAAATGGTACCTCACTTGTGTGGGTAGGACTAGTGCCCGCGACAGGAAACGGCTCAAAACGCAAAGTGGACACACTTTATTTTTACAGCGAAAACTGACCCTTTTTTCATAAAGATCCTAACTGTAGATTTTGAACCCTAACTCTGCCAGCACCTAGGGAAAGCCATGAACCCTTTACATTTTTGAAAAATAGACATCCAGGGGAATCTAGGATGGGGTGACTTGACTGGCTCTCACCAGGTTCTGTTGCCTAGAATCCCTTGCAAACCTTAAAATATGTCCAAAAAAACACATTTTCCTCATATTTCTGTGGTGGAAAGTTCTGGAATCTGCGTAGATCCACAAAATTCTACCCACCCCGCATTCCCCAAAGTCTTCCGAGAAAAATGGTACGTCACTTGTGCGAGTAGGCTTAGTGCCTACGACAAGAAACAGCCCAAAATGCAACTTGGACACACCACATTTTCACAGTGAAAACGGACCCTTTTTTGGCAAAGTGCCTAGCTGTAGATTTTGGACCCTAGCTCTGCCGGCCCATAGGGAAACCTAGCAAACCTATACATTTTGTGAAACTAGACACCCAGGGGAATTCAGGATGGGGTGAATTGTCTGGCTCTCACCAGGTTCTGTTACCCAAAATCCCTTGCAAACCTCAAAATTTGTCAAAAAAATACATTTTCCTCACATTTCTGTAGTGGAAAGTTCTAGAATCTTCGGGGATCCATAAGATTCTACCCACCCTGCATTCCCCAAAGTCTTACAAGAAAAATGGTACCTCACTTGTGTGGGTAGGCCTAGTGCCTGCACCAGTACACAGCCCAAAATGCAACGTGAACACACCAGGGAAATCCAGGATGGGCTGACTTGTCTGGCTCTCACCAGGTTCTGTTATCCAGAATCCGTTGTGAACCTCAATTTTTTGAAATTTTTTAAAATCACATTTTCTCAAATTTCTGTGGTGGAAAGTTCTGGAATCTGTGTGGATCCACACAATTCCACGCACCCCGCATTCCCCAAAGTCTTCCAAGAAAAATGGTACCTCAGTTGTGTGGGAGGGTCAAGTACCTGTGACAGGCAAGGGCCAAAACCCTACTGAGGCGACATCAGAATTACCTATCACAAAACAACCTGGTTTTGCAAGGGGGGTCCCATGAGTTTATGGCCCTGGGCTCGACAGCCATCTAGGGAAACCTATCAAACCACACATTTCTGAAAGCTAGACATCCAGGGGAGTCCAGAAAGGGATGGCTTGCATGGGTCCCCCAATATTTCCCTACCCAGAATCCCCCGCAAACCTCACATTTAGCTGAAAGAAATCACTTTTTTCTCAAATTTCTGTGTGAGAATGTTCTAGATTCTGCGTGGATCCACAAACTTCCTACCACCCAGCATTCTCCCAGGTCTCCCGATAAAAATTGTACCTCACTTGCGTGGGTGGGTCAAGTACCTGGACAGGCAAGGGCCCAAAACTTATTGAGGCGCAATCAAAATTACCTATCACAAAACAACCTGGTTTTGCAAGGGGGGTCCCATGAGTTTTTGGCCCCGGGCTCAGTGGCCATCTTAGGAAACTACTAAACCCACACATTTCGGAAAACTAGACACCCGGGTGAATCCAGCAAGGTATGGCTTGCATGGGATCCCCACCATTCCCCTACCCAGAATCCCCTGCAAACCTCAAATTTACCTGAAAAGAATCACTTTTTTCTCAAATTTCTGTCTGGGAAAGTCCTCCAGAGGCCAATTATGGTCCCAGGGACCCCATCCCCCGGGGTGTGGCCAGCCTGCTTTTTAAAATTATTTTTTTGGGAGGTGGTTGCTTGGCCCCCTCCTCAGGCCAATAGTGTCCCTGGGGACTCCATCCCCTGGGCCTAGCCAGCCTTGTTGGTTTTTTTGGAGGGGGGCTGCGTGGCCTCCCTCCTGAGGCCAATTATGGCCCTGGGGGCCCCATCCAGCAGGACCTGGACAGTTTTTTTCTTTAAAATAAATTGTATGGGAGGCCACGTGGCCCCCTTCCCTGGGCCACCATTTGCCCCGGAGACCCCTTCCCCCATGGCATGGTCTAATTTTTTACAAAATATAGGGAAGGGGGCTTCTTGGCCCCCGTTGTCTTGGCCACTATTGGCCCCAGGGACCCCATCCCCGGGGCTTGGCCATTTAATATTTTTTTTAAAGAGGGGGGCCGCGCAGCACCCTTCCCCAGGCCGATTTGGCCCCAGGGACCCCATCCCCCTGGGCCCAGCAATTTTTTTTTTAATTAAAGGGGAGGGGGGCCAAGTGGCCCCGGGCCACTTATAGTCCCGGGGACCCCATTCCCCAGGACCGGCCCTCAGCTTTGGGGACCGTGGAGGGAGCCCCAATGCCACCACGGTCCCAGCCTGCTCCCCGCCTCCTACGGGAACCGGTATTGCTTTTGGGTAAGGGGAGCTGCTAAGATGCATCTTCCCTTGCCCGCCCAAAAGCAATTCTGCTGCACTTCATAGAAGCAAGAGCAGGTTTCTTGCTCTCGTTTCCACAAAGCGAAGCAGAGTTTGCTATGACAGGGCAGAAGCCGCACGGCTCCTGCTCTGTAATAGTAAACAGCAATGTCCTGGGGGTGGGTACCATGGGACATTGCAGGAACAGGCCCTGGGGGGTGGCAGTCCCCAGGGTCATCGAGGGCTACAGGAGGGGAGCCGCGCAGCCCACCTCACAACTTGTAAAAAGCACCAGGAAGGTGGTGGTCCCCAGGGCTGGAGGTTCGCAACGGACCCCCATACTTAAATAAAGTTTGCCCTGGGGAGGTGGTGGTCCCCAGGGCAGTGTGGGGAGGAGCAGGAGCCCCCCACATTTAAAAAATGTATTTAAGCCCCGGGGAGGTGGCAGTCCCCGGGCTGCTGGGGGCCGCATTCCCCTGGCACATAAATAATAAAGCCCCAGGGATGTGGCAGTCCCCGGGGCTGTGGGGGCCACGCAGACCCCCGCTTCATAAATCAGGATTGCCCTCGGGACCTGGCCCACCTGGGAGCTTTAAAAAATGAAGCGCTAGAGCCTGTGCTTTGCTTTTTTACATTTTTGCCTGGATTCTCACCGGGTGCTCAAATCCAGGCAAATTTTTAAAAAAAAAATTTTTTTGCCTCCCGGGGGTCTTTGTGGGACCCCATTACCTAGCCTAGGGCATCAGGGTGTTTTTACTCTGCCCCCTTTTCTTCTTTTTAATGTTCCTTTCACCTTTTTCCTTCTCCCTCAGTGCGGAATCACAAGATGGCTGCCAACACTTCCTGGTTTGAAATGTTGGCAGCCAATCAGAGGCAGGTTCGTGCTCAGGAGGGCTCAGCCAATCAGAACTCACAATTCTCAACTATTGATATCTGTAAATCTTTAAATAACTCAAAAACTACTGAACGGATTTACACCATTTAAAAAATGCTTACTTTCTGAACCAAGAGCTATCTCTGTGCCAAATTTGGTGTAATTCCGTTCAGCAGTTCTGGCTTTAGCCGTGTCTAAAGTTTCCTATGGAAATTAACATGGAGAAAACACATTTTGGGACCCCTCTTTATTCTCGGCCCCCGCTTGACAAATCACCCTGAAAATTTCAAGGTAGGAGCTGACCTCAGTGAACAATTAGTTTTAAAAAGTTTGTGAAGATTCGTCAAACAGCCCCAAAGTTATTGGCAAATCAAAAAATGCTTTGCCTATGGAAACAAGGTTCTAACTGTTACTACCTACTGGACACCGCCAAATATATAGAGCTATATATATGGCCACGCTGGTGCAACACATGGGCACAGACTTCTGTAAAGATCAAATAGAAGATACTTTAATGCAGCGTTAAGTTCAAATGACGCGTTTTGGCCGCCGGACTGCGGTCTTGATCACACATATATATATATTCACTGAAAAAACCATAGTGGCTGTAGCTGTTTTATTTAAGGCGAGTTCCTGCCCTCGCCTACGGTAGCACCCGACCTAGGAGCTCAGCAGCAAAGGTGGGACCTTGGAGCTGTAAATATATATATGAATTATGAATAGTTTTATTTTTTCATCTATCTTAGTGCTAACTTTTGTGTATTGTCTGCTAAAACCTTCTGTATTTTAAAACATTTTGAATTTTAAAATGAACGTATGAATTTCTTGTAAACTTTTATGATTCTTTGGAATCGAATAAAGTTAATTGAACTGAACTATATATCTGTATATATATATATATATATATATATATATATATATATATATATATATATATATTCACTGAAAAAAACATAGGTTTCACACACGTTATAGTTAGGAATTAGCATTTAAAAAACCAATGAATTTCCCCCGTTATAGTTAGTTCAGATAACTATAACTCGCACGCCCGCAATCCACTGCTCATGACGTCACATATTACATCACTCATGACATGGTCAGTGGCATCACTCATGACATCACTGATGACATCATCCTTGTGATAGAGTGGCGGTCACGCGAGTTATAGTTATCTGAACTAACTATAACGGGGGAATTTCATTGGTTTTTTACGAGTGAAATATCCACCTGACTATAACATGTGTGAAACCTATGGTTTTTTAAGTGAATTTGCAAGGTTTTTTAAATGCTAATTCCTAACTATAACGTGTGTGAAACCTATGTTTTTTTCAGTGAATTTGTACAGGTTTTTTAAATGCTAATTTATTTATGTATTATTATGTTTTTTTATATATTTATTTTACAATAAACTACGTATTAAATGTTTTTTTTTGGGGGGTTTTCACACCCGGGATTTAAAAAAAAAAAAAAAAAAAAGAAAAAAATTCTGCCTTCGGGGTCCTTCAGGAACCCCCTGACAAAGGCTAGGGCGTCAGGAACTCTCTACCCTGCCCCCTTTTCACGTTCGCCACCTTCCTTTTTCACTCTCGCACTGAAAACAAACAAAATGGCGGCCGACACTTCCTGATTTCGACCGATTCGAATGTTGACTAACATGTAACCACCAATCAGAATTACGCTCACCCACGTTAGGATGCTCGCACGGTGCGCGCAAGGTGCGCGCAAGGTGCGCGCTTATAGATATTTATATGCTTTTAAATGCTATTTTCTCAGGAACTACTGAACAGATTGACACCAGACCTGCAAAAGGCACTTCCCTGACCTGAGGACTACCTCTCTGCCAAATTTCAAGTAATTCTGTTCAGCCGTTCAAGCTGTACCTTCGACTAAACGTCCTATGGAAAAATGCATGGGGAAAACGCGTTTTGGGACCCCCCTTTTTTCTCGGCCCCCGCTTGACAAATCACCCCTAGACTTTCAGGGTAGGAGCTGAACAGAGCGCCCCATTAGTTTTGAAAATTTCGCGAGGATTCGTCAACTGGCGCCAAAGTTATTCAAAATAAAATTTTCAGATTTCCTATGGAAACTCGGTCCTAACTATAACTATCTATTGGCGACCGCCAGTAGATATTACATATATATATATATATATATATATATATATTACCTACTGGCGGTCGCCAGTAGGTAGTTATAGTTAGGACCCCTTTTCCATAGGAAAACCGCAACATTCTATTTGGAATAACTTTGGCGCCGGTCGACGAATCCTCGCGAATTTCTCAAAATAGGTGGGGCGCTACGCTCCGCTCCTACCCTGAAAGTCTCGGGGGGATTCGTCAAGCGGGGGCTGAGATAAAAGGGGGGTCCCAAAACGTGTTTTTCCCATGCATTTTTCCATAGGACCTTTAGACAGGGCTACAGCCCGAACGGCTGAACAGAATTACTAGAAATTTGGCAGAGAGGTAGTCCTCAGGTCAAGGAAGTGCCTTTTGTAGGTTTGGTGTAAATCTGTTCAGTAGATTTTGAGAAAATAGCCTTTAAATCAATATATATATCTGAGCCAGCTTACGGTACGCTTACCGTAAGCTTACCGTACGCGTACGGTGGCGTGCGCGAGCGCGATTCTGATTGGCTCTTAGATCTTAGTAAACATTCGAATCGGCCGAAACCAGGAAGCGGCGGCCGCCATTTTATCTCTCGCACTGAGAGTTAGGTTGATAAATAAAACCAATAAACATGTAAAGGGGCTGTTTAGACAGCTCCCACACACATAGCCATGTTGAGGGAGTCCCCAAAGACCCCCCAAGGCCAAAAATTGAATTTTTATTTTTTCGCTAATTTCGCCGATTACGCTTACCGTACGCGTACGGTAAAAAATGTAATAAAAAAAACACTATCCACACTCTCCCCACCCCCTGTGCTTTTGGTGGCCGCAGGCCACCAAATGTGCATGGCTTATTAGTGGTGTGAAAAACCACAATATTTTAAACAAAAATAATAAAAGAAAAAATTATCCACACTCTCTCCACCCCGTGTGCAAATGGTGCCCGAAGGGCACCATTTGTGCATGGCTTATAAAAATTACGAAAAATTAAAATATTACCTTTCAAAACGAAGTGCATCATATGTCCTCCATGTGCGCACGGTGCGCGAAGCGCATCATGCGTACATGGCCCATCTAGCGTAACGTGGGCACGCGGTGCGCGTAGCGCACCGCGTGCCCACCGTGCGTGCACGGCACTAACTGCGTAAAGTGGGCGTGAGGTGCGCGAAGCGCACCGCGTGCTTACTGTGCGCGCACGGTGCGCGAAGCGCACCGTGCGCGCACGGAACAAACTGCGTTAAGTGGGCGCGCACGCTACGAATGGCGTAAAGTAACTTAGCATTTAAAAAACCGTACAAATTCACTGAAAAAACCATAGGTTTCACACACGTTATAGTTAGGAATTAGCATTTAAAAAACCTTGCAAATTCACTGAAAAAACCATAGGTTTCACACATGTTATAGTTAGCGGAAATTTTACTGATAAAAAACCAGTGAAATTCCCCCGTTATAGTTAGTGCAGGCAACTATAACTCACGCGACCGCAATCTTCTGCTGATGACATATGTGTCTTTATGAAAAAAAAATATTTGTAATATATGTATAGCTAAAAATGTATGGAAGAAGACATGGGCAAATAAGTATCTAAATACAGTATTAGCATCAGCAGAGGATTGCGGTCGCGTGAGTTATAGTTGCCTGCACTAACTATAACGGGGGAATTTCACTGGTTTTTTATCAGTAAAATTTCCGCTAACTATAACATGTGTGAAACCTATGGTTTTTTCAGTGAATATATATATATACACACACACACATATATTACCTACTGGCGGTCGCCAGTAGGTAGTTATAGTTAGGACCTTGTTTCTATTCAAAAAGCGTTTTTTCTTTTCCCAATAACTTTGACGCTGGTTGACGAATCTGCACGAAATTTTCAAAACGTTGGTCCCGCTCCGGTCAGCTCCTCTCCTGAAGGTTTCAGGGTGATTCGCCAAGCAGGGGCCGAGGAAAAGGGGGGGGCCCAAAACACATTTTCTCCATGTTATTTCCCATAGGAAACTTTAGACATGACTACAGCCCGCACTGCTGAACGGAATTACACCAAATTTGGCAAAAAGGTAGCCCTTGGTTCAGAAAGAGACTTTTTTTTAAATGGTTTAAATCCGTTCAGTAGTTCCAGAGAAATTCAAAAAATAGAGGTCAAAAAATCTATTTCCCATAGGAAACTAGACACGGTTACAGCTGAAACTGCTGAACAGAATTACACCAAATTTGGCAAAAAGGTAGTGCTTTGTTCATAAAGCAATCTTTTTTTTAAATGGTGGAACATCTACGTGAAGCTGGCATTATATGCAACAGTCCTATAAATAGCCCATTCAGACCTCCATCTACTTTCATCCCAATGATGCCTAGGGATGCCATTGATGTTTTTAATGATTGTGTGGTTGAGGACTTAAAAAAGCTTAATTGTACTGTTATACAACAATATAGGCATCGAAAATATTCTGAAATTCAATACACTAAACTCATCCACAAACTGCAAAAACATACTGAAGTGATTATCAATAAGGCTGACAAGGTTGGGAACATTGTGTTGTGGCCGAGGTCATTTTATATGGAGGAAGCATTACGTCATCTTAATGATTCAAATTGTTACAGAAAAGCCAGCTTTCTGGAACTAAGACAGATTAAAGATATCGTCTTCACAGAATTGGCACAATGGAAACAAGTGGGATTGCTAACTAACAATGAATACAGCTTTCTAAAAAATTAGCATCCCATCACTCCTATATTATACTTTATCCCTAATGTGCATAAGAATGAGGCCTGGGCTAAAATTCTGTTCCGCTCGCGGGAAATTGAGATCATTTGACATTTTTGCATTCCGCGGAAAGCGCGAAAATGTCAAAATTTCCGCAATCCGCATCTTACCGGTAATTTTTTTCTTGCTCGCGCTGTAAAAAAAATACATTCGTGCGTGCGATCGCCTTCCCTGAATCCCCGTGTTCGCCGACAAGTTTTCTCGATCCGGTCGCGTTCTCCACGGGATGTTGGATTGTTGGTAGCCATTTGCGCTGTCTTGCGACAGTTCGCGCCTGCATTAACGTCATTTGTCGCGCGATCACGTCATTCATAGCGTGATCATGTCTTTCTTCTCGCGATCATGCACAGCGAGAGTATGAGAAGATCGAGATCTCGAACACGTCATTCACCACCGTGAGCGAGAGCTTGAGGACGCGGGCACATCAGGAGCAAAAGACCCCGAACACATCATATCCAACGCGACAGGGAGCGAGAGAATGCGATCAAGTCATTTTGGGCACGCCATCAACATCTGGCGGAAGTAATGTGAAGCTCGAGAACTCGAACATGTAAAATGTTCAATTTGGAGAAGAATATCAGCTCTAGCAGCATGAAACCTTCTGCAAATGATGATTTAGATGAAAACAACTCCTCAGATTGACATTTGGCTGTCCTTTTTTGTGCAAGGAGTCCTTTTTTAAAAAGGTGGGGAGAGGGAGGACGTGCCACAGAATCTCCAACATCCTGTTCCTGTCCAGCAGGCTCCTCACAGTGCTTTGTCCATCTCCTGCTCATTCTGCCTTTGGATTTTGAGCTGGAAAGATCACTCTTTTTGTCTTCTGCATCATTGCAATTGTATTTGAGGATTTTTTAATTGGATATTTTACAAGTAAGTGGTTGTTGTGTCTATTTGATTGGGGGCATTGCAGTTGTTGTAACTACAATTTATTTTTGGTACCTATCATTCCTATTTTTTTTAAATGTTGTGGGTTGTAGTAGTCAGTAGTAGGCCCGAGCTAGTCATGGCCTCATGGGTGTGTGCATGATGAAGCAACTGTTCCTTTGGTGTTTTTTTAATGTATTTAATTTTCAAGCATCATTTAGGGCCTGGATGGCATTGGATTGAGTTGGGAAATGTGTTTTTTTGGGCTGGGCTTTCTGATGTTGTCGGGCCTGGCCATGTGGCTGGTGGCCATTTTGAAGCCTAGGCCTGCAATCTTGTCTGGCCTTGTCTGCCAACAGGCCTGCTTTCATCCAGTAGGATCAGAGCAGGTAGCCACAGATTTATTAATCAAGTGTTTCTATGTGGTCTGTTGAATTTAGACATCATTTAGGGCATGGATGGCATTGGATTGAGTTGGGAAGTGTGTTTTTTTGGGGTGGGCTTTCTGATGTTGTTGGGCCTGGCCATGTAGCTGGTGGTCATTTTGAAGCCTAGGCCTGCAAGCATGTCTGGCCTTGTCTGCCAACAGGCCTGATTTCATCCAGTAGGATCAGAGCAGGAAGCCACAGATTTATTAATCAAGTGTTTCTCTGTGGTCTGTTGAATTTAGACATCATTTAGGGCATGGATGGCATTGGATTGAGTTGGGAAGTGTGTTTTTTGGGGGTGGGCTTTCTGATGTTGTTGGGCCTGGCCATGTAGCTGGTGGTCATTTTGAAGCCTAGGCCTGCAAGCTTGTCTGGCCTTGTCTGCCAACAGGCCTGCTTTCATCCAGTTGGATCAGAGCAGGTAGCCACAGCTTTATTAATCAAGTGTTTATGTGTGGTCTGTTGAATTTAGATATCATTTAGGGCATGGATGGCATTGGATTGAGTTGGGAAGTGTGTTTTTTTGGGGTGGGCTTTCTGATGTTGTTGGGCCTGGCCATGTGGCTGGTGGCCATTTTGAAGCCTAGGCCTGCAAGCTTGTTGTCTCTTGTCTGGCCTTGTTGTCTGCCAACAGGCCTGCATTCATCCAGTAGGCTCAGAGCAGGTAGCCACAGCTGTATTAATCAAGTGTTTCTGTGTGGTCTGTTGAATGTAGACATCATTTAGGGCATAGATGGCATGGGATTGAGTTGGTAAGTGTGTTTTTTTGGGGTGGGCTTTCTGATGTTGTTGGGCCTGGCCATGTGGCCATTTTGAAGCCTAGGCCTGCAAGCTTGTCTGGCCTTGTCTGCCAACAGGCCTGCTTTCATCTAGTAGGATCAGAGCAGGTAGCCACAGCTTTATTAAGCAAGTGTTTCTGTGTGATCTGTTGAATTTAGACATCATTTAGGGCATGGATGGCATTGGATTGAGTTGGGAAGTGTGTTTTTTGGGGTGGGCTTTCTGATGTTGTTGGGCCTGGCCATGTGGCTGGTGGCCATTTTGAAGCCTAGGCTTGCAAGCTTGTTGTCTCTTGTCTGGCCTTGTCGTCTGCCAACAGGCCTGCATTCATCCAGTAGGCTCAGAGCAGGTAGCCACAGCTTTATTAATCAAGTGTTTCTGTGTGGTCTGTTGAATTTAGACATCATTTAGGGCATAGATGGCATGGGATTGAGTTGGTAAGTGTGTTTTTTTGGGGTGGGCTTTCTGATGTTGTTGGGCCTGGTCATGTGGCCATTTTGAAGCCTAGGCCTGCAAGCTTGTCTGGCCTTGTCTGCCAACAGGCCTGCTTTCATCTAGTAGGATCAGAGCAGGTAGCCACAGCTTTATTAAGCAAGTGTTTCTGTGTGATCTGTTGAATTTAGACATCATTTAGGGCATGGATGGCATTGGATTGAGTTGGGAAGTGTGTTTTTTTGGGGTGGGCTTTCTGATGTTGTTGGGCCTGGCCATGTGGCTGGTGGTCATTTTGAAGCCTAGGCCTGCAAGCATGTCTGGCCTTGTCTGCCAACAGGCCTGCTTTCATCCAGTAGGATCAGAGCAGGAAGCCACAGATTTATTAATCAAGTGTTTCTGTGTGGTCTGTTGAATTTAGACATCATTTAGGGCATGGATGGCATTGGATTGAGTTGGGAAGTGTGTTTTTTGGGGGTGGGCTTTCTGATGTTGTTGGGCCTGGCCATGTGGCTGGTGGTCATTTTGAAGCCTAGGCCTGCAAGCTTGTCTGGCCTTGTCTGCCAACAGGCCTGCTTTCATCCAGTTGGATCAGAGCAGGTAGCCACAGCTTTATTAATCAAGTGTTTCTGTGTGGTCTGTTGAATTTAGATATCATTTAGGGCATGGATGGCATTGGATTGAGTTGGGAAGTGTGTTTTTTTGGGGTGGGCTTTCTGATGTTGTTGGGCCTGGCCATGTGGCTGGTGGCCATTTTGAAGCCTAGGCCTGCAAGCTTGTTGTCTCTTGTCTGGCCTTGTTGTCTGCCAACAGGCCTGCATTCATCCAGTAGGCTCAGAGCAGGTAGCCACAGCTGTATTAATCAAGTGTTTCTGTGTGGTCTGTTGAATTTAGACATCATTTAGGGCATAGATGGCATGGGATTGAGTTGGTAAGTGTGTTTTTTTGGGGTGGGCTTTCTGATGTTGTTGGGCCTGGCCATGTGGCCATTTTGAAGCCTAGGCCTGCAAGCTTGTCTGGCCTTGTCTGCCAACAGGCCTGCTTTCATCTAGTAGGATCAGAGCAGGTAGCCACAGCTTTATTAAGCAAGTGTTTCTGTGTGATCTGTTGAATTTAGACATCATTTAGGGCATGGATGGCATTGGATTGAGTTGGCAAGAATGTTTTTTTGGGGTGTGCTTTGTGATGTTGGTTGTCTTAAAGACATGCTTTTGTTGTGTGTGTCTGGTGTGTGTTGGTGTGCAGTGCATTCACCCTGCAGACCTTTTTGGGGCCAGCGAATTTTCGTATTTTGTTGCATTAAAAAGGCAGAGCAGTGTCCTTTAGCATGTATCCTTTGCCTGGCTTTTATAGGCCTTTTGTCAGCTCCTGGTGTTTCCCAGGCCCCCTGCTTGTTTTTGATTTGTGAGTGTCCATGTGGCTGGTGACCTTTTTTTGTGTTGGGAATTATTAGTGTGCTGCTTTTCCCATATAGGCCTGCATGGTTTTCCTATTGGCTTACTGCTTCCATCCATCCACCCCCTTTGCCAGCAGCAGCTCCATGGATGATGAGATGCTCAAATAATTTTATGGCAAATAGGGTCCACCCCACTTCTATTACATTTTTATTTTGGTGGTTCTTATTATCTTTCCTATCCTTCTTGAGAGTGTAGTGTGTGACTGTACACAGTAGTATAACATAGCCCTTGTTGAAGTCAGAAATGGCTAGACTATATCTTTGTTTGCACTAGTGCAGTAGTAAGTAACTGAACCACAACAGCAAATGCAACATTTCACTGATGCTCTTCTCCTGGCTTATTTGCTTTTAGGTGCACAGAAAAGCCAGAGGAGGAGGTGTCATCATCATCACCCGTTGTACTGCCAGCCAGACAGAAGTCCTGCTGCGCATCACGTCCACGTGTGACCAGAACTTGTGCATCTGCGTCCTGCCTGACATCTGAAGAAGATGGCCCCAAAGAAAGGTACCAGGACCAGTACCAAGAAAGTTGCCGGTGAGAAGAAGGAACGGAAAAAGGAAGTGCCATTAACCACGACTGGTGTGCTGGCCAATGTTTTTTTGGGCACCAAAAAAGGTACGCCTGCAGCAGCGTTGTCCGGGAACCAAGCTGGGAGCAGCACCTCAGCACCAGCGGTCCAACCCCACCAACCTAGGCCCAAGGCCTTGAGTGTTGCAGAGGTAGCCAGTCTACTAACGAGCAGCGATGTTGAAATGTCATTATCGCAAAGTAGTACACAATCAACGCAGGCGGAAACTCAGCAGATAAGTGTGCAGCCGCAACAAGAACAGCAGCAGCCGCAACAAGAACAGCAGCAGCTGCAACAAGAACAGCAGCAGCCACAACAAGAACAGCAGCAGCCGCGACAACAGCCCACCATAGTAGTTGTTGCTCCTGACGTAGGGGCATTTCAGGAAATCGAGCTTCCTGCAGACAAAGTGGAGCAAACCACTGTTTCGGAAGATCTATTGTCTTCCAGACCACCAGCAAGAAAAAAGAGGCTTAGTCCATCATCTTCTTCTTCAAGCCCCCCTTCTGATGATCGTGATGCCACTTGGCAGCCACCAGCTCAGTCTGAGAGTGATGCACGCCACAACACAATGCTTCTGAAAAGGAAGGTCCCAGAAAAACTTAGAGTTATGGAGGTAGATGTAGAAGAGGGGGGTGATGTTGATGAAGACGAGCCAGTCATCACGCACATCACTCCCGCCCCAAAGGGATTGGAGTCCAACATTCTCACCCTATCCAGAAAGGCTGCTACTGAGCGGGATGTAGCACAGATATCACCAACACAGGTTACACCACCACTACCTCCAGCTGCCATATTTTCCAAGGCCCGGCAGGGACCTACATCCAGCTCAACCATGTCAGTAGGTAGTGGTAGTAGTCACAGTGTAGCTGCACAGGGTCACATTCCAAGCACACCCTCCAGTTCATCTGGTATTGAAAGTGGCACATCCAGCAGTGCCAGAAAGTTCTCCTCCCCAGTTTGGGACTTTTCTGTTAGCACCAAGGAGGAGAACATTGCAATATGCTCAATTTGTTGACAAGGTGTTCGGCGGGGTAAGCTTGGTACAAACTATGGTACCGGAGGCCAAGTAAGTAATCTCAGAATACACCACACTATTGTGGGGGAGAATCACCTACTTCAATTAAAAGAAAGTAGAAAAACTCAAACCATTGAAGTTGGTCAGGAGGAATCAGGGGGCGATATTATTGCGGTGGAAGGTGAAGAAGAGGGAGGCAT
Source organism: Triturus cristatus (assembly GCF_964204655.1). Classification (NCBI taxonomy): domain Eukaryota; kingdom Metazoa; phylum Chordata; class Amphibia; order Caudata; family Salamandridae; genus Triturus; species Triturus cristatus. The sequence goes on along the minus strand of NC_140591.1, from coordinate 1,153,370,863 downwards.
TTCTAGCCCTGTCCCCAGTAGTGTAGTGGTACCACCCACATCCTCCTCAGTAACATCTGAGTGGCACCGCAGTAAGAGCCATACTCAGAGTCAGGCTGAGACACCAAGGCGACCGAGTACCGCAATGAGACAAACTGCGTCATTGAGCCTAAGTGGGTTAATGAAAACAACAGCACCACAAAGGAAAGTAATCCAGCCTACCATTGAGAGCATGCTTAGGTTGGAGGGGCAGTTCCAACGCAACCACCCAACGGCACGGCTGTACAATGCAAAGCTGGCTAAAATGTTAGCGCTGGACCTTCTCCCTTTTTCATGTTGAAGGGGTGGGTTTCCTTGAATTTGTGTCAGCCATCTGCCCTAAATGGAAGGTTCCCAGCCGGTCCTATTTCACAAGAATCGCTGTTCCGGCACTACATCATGATGTGCTGGAATTGGTTGGACAAGCTTTGCAGCAGAGTGCTGTTCACAATATCCACCTGACAACAGACATGTGGACCAGTTGCCAAGCCACAGATTACATGTGCATCACTGCACACTGGGTCTCTTTTGTGGGGGTTAGAGATAAGCTATCTGAACGAGGTGCTGTTGACACAGCTGCGATTTTTAAAGGTACTCGGAAACATGCAACTGTAGCCATGTTCGCCATGGAGAAATCTCATATTGCTGTAAACATTTTGCAAGAGTTTCGCAGCAAGGTTTTTGAATGGCTGCGCCCAAGAGGGCTTAGTATTGGTTTTGTTGCCACAGACAATGGCAGTAATGTACTTAAGGCCATGGATCTTGGTTCCTATTTCAGGGTTCCGTGTTTGGCGCACTGCATAAACATTATAGTTCAAGACTTTCTGAAAAAAGAACCCATAGTCAGCAACTTACTGGCCATCTGCCGAAGAATATGCACTCATTCCAGGCATTCTTTTAAAGCTCAGAAGCAGCTGAGGATGATTCAACGTGAATATAGGATGCCAGTCAAAGCACTCATCCAGGAGATGGCAATATGTTGGAACTCAACGTATTACATGCTTGATCGTCTGTTTGAGCAGTACAGGCCACTCAATGAATATGTCTGGCAAAGAGGGGATGCTACTGTTAAAGGCATAACCCTTCAGATGGAGCAATGGGGCCTAGTTAAATGCCTGACAGAGATGCTTCATCCTTTTGAGGTCTTCACTCGTGAAGTCAGCAAGGAGGACTATACAATGGGCCAAGCAATCCCATTATTGCAAATGCTAGAGCATCAGCTGGAGAAGGTGTCTGAATCATACAAAGGTGTAGAGGAAAAAAAGGGAGCCTATGACTTGGTGGAGAGCTTATTCCGTCGCTTCGCTGAAAATACAAGGATAGAAAATACAATTTGTCACAAGAACATTACATTTGTGCCACAATTCCGGATCCACGGGCAAAATTTGGACTGAAGACATTCTTTCCTTTTTCAGAGATTGATGTTGCCCGCTACAAAACTTGGATAGCTGAGGCAGCGAGTAAGTTGGAAAATGAACGGCTGCTAATTAAAAGCCCGCAAGATCAACCCACAGGAAGTACTGCAGCAGGGCATGCAGCATCAAGTGCAACTTCGGAGGCTGAGGGCAGTGCGTTTGCATCACAACACTCACCATCACTATCGACAACAGCAACAATAACTGGATCATTAGGCCCAGTAGAATCGTTAGACGATTGGTATGTACAGTTAGGCATTAATAAGCACAGTGCTGATGCACAGAGAAAAGAGCCCAAAAGCTTAGCAGCAGCACCCCTGAACATTGAGCGGATGGTCCAGGCCTATCTTGACGACCCAACAGAGGTGTGCATTGATCAAAACCCATTGCAGTATTGGTATAGGAAAAGGTCTGAATGGCCACTGCTCAGCAGGCTGGCGATAAGCTATCTGGCTTGCCCTGTCGCAAGTGTCTCTTCCGAACGTGTTTTCAGTGCTGCTGGTTCCATTGTAACAGTGAGAAGGACCAGTCTCTCGCCCAAAAATGTGGAGAGGTTATCAATGATCAAAATGAATCAGCACTTCATACCACCGAATTACACAATACATGAAGCAAGGGAGGAAGATGAGGACAGCGGCTCAGGTGACGAAGTAGTGTGTCACATGATTACCAACTAGTGGCTGAACCCCCAGAGTTTGAGGATGAGCTATACTTCCTTGACAATTAGGCTTGCACTTACTGTCTTCCTCCCTTTTTTTCCCCTTTATTTGTGTGTCTGTCGTTCCGGTTACAAACTTGTGAATCACAACAAATCCATTACCACCGTCTTCTACTCTTCTTATTTAATATACAAGTTTCAGGTGTCTGCAATTTGACAGTACAGTCCTCCGAATCCAGCTCCTCCGCTCCATCATACTGAATCTCCCGCCTAAATCCATTGCCCTCATGAATGATGATTGGATGATGGAAAATAGAAGAAAAAATTAAAACTTTCCTAGTCCCGCCAAAAGAAGTGGAGCATGAATCAGATGACTACTATAGCTATCCTCCTTTCAGAGCCGAGAGAGACTGCCCATTAACCGAAAATGAGATGGAACAGGTATTGGATTGATGCCATGCATTGGACGCAGAGTCGCAGACTGAGCGATTTTGGTGTTGTTTGTTGTGCATGAAGTTATGTCATTGTGCACTAATCATCTTTCTACAGTACACACTAAACATAACTCAAGGTGAATTTTCCCCTTCTTGCAAATAAGAAATTTGTACTTCTCCTGCAGCTTGATACATTGCTTTTGATTGAATACAGCTGTGGTTCCCAATCTGTGCGCCGTGGCACCCTGGTGCGCTATCAAAACGAGCCAGGGGCGCCGCGAGCACTAATGGGAATTCAGTGCTTTGAACTCCTTAGGCAGTGTATGGGACCCACGCTGCACTGCAGAGGCCTGGGTTATGCCCCTGAAGTTTTTCTCACATTTAACAATTCAGGCATCTCAGGGATTCACACGACAAACAGCAAAGAAATCTTGTTGCGAAGGGTTATTTCTCTTATGAGTAGACGCTTCCTTTTAACGGTGCAACTAACTTATATGACGTAAGACATCATGTTGCGTGCATGTCGCAGTAGAGGTACGCAGTAGCCAGTCGTGTGCCCGCTGGGAGCTATCATTCTTTGAATTAAATGGCACAAGGCTCCCTATGGGGGCTCCGATAGATATGGAGCTGAAAAAGGTAACATACATTTATATAACTCAGTATATTAATTACATATTCGAACGGCCGTAAGTATATTCAGTCTTAAGTACCAAGGCCGTAGCTTTGTTCCAAGCACAAGATAGCTTGTACGTACCTTTATACCGGAACCGAGAGGAGCTGCCTGTATATTATAACCCATACTCCAGTTTGCCAAAACCCAGTGACGAAGGACACAGCGCATATTTTTCGCTAAGCCCCCCCATCATTCAATCAAGAAGCATCTCCTATGTCTCTGTATATATATCGACCCATGCCCCTCCATTCCCTGTGGTTGTGCCTGAAAGAAGGACCTAACACTGATGGAGCCATTCATCGGTGACAGCCTCCGGTTTCGTTCATCTCTGAACTTATGCACGGACAGCTACTCACACTCACGCATTTTGTACAGTGTGGCACTGCCTCGCAGTTTGGCAGCTATGCCCCACTGCCTTACAGCTGCACTGTGATGCTCAATTAAAGGATAGACATGCCTATGTTGCTAGCATCTCTGCAACCGACTCTGTTTTGGTACACTGGGGCGTGCAAGTATCCCAGACACACTTTACTTTATCTTTGTCGGAAGATCAGCACTCTGGTTCACACGTGTCCCTGTTCCCATTCTAGAACAAGAGACCTATTTGGTAGAGTAATTTTACCGGCGGACATTAACTGAGAAGGAAACCACATTCCCCAGTTTACAAACAGAACATAATGGGGACTTATACGCAGGGCTTTACGTTTTCACAGTCCCACCATTTCAGAACTGAAGCATTTTCAATATGCTTTACTAGGAAGGTATGGTTGTTGCTGATTTATCTTATGCAACTAACAACCATTGACAAAGCCAATAGTACTGGCTTGCTGTAAGTGCAATGTTGCTTACTATATTATATATCTAGATGTAATGAAAGTAGTAGCAAATTACCAGTGGGTCAGCGCGATAAGAATAGATTCAGTTTACGTGCTTTTAAACCACGCCATCAATTACATCGGCCATGACCCATTCAGAGACCCTCCAGTTTTTTAATCCCATTTAAAGCCCTGCTTGTACAAGACCCTTTATAGACGGGCCACACGCTGAGTCAAGGTATGTGCGCAGCCACCTTTTACCTCCCAAATACTTGCTACATGACCCAGCGCTCACCTATACAGACATTCAATGCGTGCTTTACCCAACACACAGACAACGTTGGTGCTGGTGGGGTAATCGCTCCTGGATGCATGCCTGCACGGTTCTCTATGTTGGCTGTGCGAGAGTACTTTGAAATACTTTCCATGATTAAGCACATGTTCCCTGCAATGTGCCCATATCCCCCAGGCTTTGCATGTTTTGATTTTTGAGCATCCAGGGATAAGTTATCTTCACCTTGAAAGCAACATGGTTTACGCTCTGGGGCTCCAGAAGCGGTTTTTTAATTAACATAGTTCTTGTTGTCTAACACTGTTTGCCTGGTAGCAACGGTGTGCACTATTGCATGAGATGACAAGCACTGTACGTGCCTCTTCCCAATATATGTGCCTAGTTAAATCTCAATCTCACTCTGGAGTTCCCGCCTTGCCATCCCACTATTCCTGTGGCATTTGATTGCCCAGACAGTCGTGGATAGCAGCACAGCAGCTGTCACAGGCTGTTGGAAGGACTTTTCAAATACCAATGTCAGACTTGCCGAATCCAACAGAAAAACACATATAAATGATCAAACAAAATCTTTGTAATTCCCATACTGAGCACAAATCCATCAGTCAATCAATCTATCTAACCTATCCTCCCTTTCAGACACTATGACTAATAGGATGACATCTATGATTATAATACCTTCAGGCTTCATCTCAATTATTTTTAAGGAGAAAAATAGAAGTACTCCCGAGGCTGGGCATACACCCCCCCCCCCACCCGCACAAAAAAAGTAACGTAGTGGGGAGCCACAGCCAATGGCCAATAAGTTAAGGGAGCCGCTGGTCTAAAAAGTTTGGGAACCACTGGAATACAGGAAGGGGACTCAATCTGCGCACTGAGTATGATTGCCAACAGCAACGTCCATGTTGATGATTGCGAAAAAGACGGCCCGTTAACTTAAGATGAGAAGGAACAGGTAATGACAATTAATGGCATGCATTGGACACCTGGCTGGTGTTTGTGTTTTTGTTGTTTGTTTGTTGTGAAGTCAAAGTGTACTAGTAGTCTTACTGTACACACTAAAGAGTGACTCAAGTCAATAATATTTCTACTCTTGTTGTGTAATAACAACATTTTACTTCTACTGCAGGCCGATCTTCACAGTCAGTCAGTACAAGTATCAGAGATGATTGATGGAATAATAACAAGTCAGGAGGACGTTTCATGAGTGACATAAAAGCCTAAAGGTAAACACGTCAACAACAACCACAGCAGACCCAAATGTCTGTGTAGAAGTGGAGTCGAGTGTAGCGGTGGGATGACTGCGGTGCATTGATTTACTAACTTAAATTGTAAAATGCTATGTTTGGAATGGATATGTGCTTTGCCTTTGTCCATCTCTTTAAAAAAAAAGTACTCTAAACGGAGGATGTGCTAAGCAACGTGCTGTCAGGCCTGTCACTGTGGGCCTGCTCTCTCCTGTTGTTGTTGAAGGTCAATGCTGGAAACAGACTAGAGTAGAGATGATGCATACATGCCGCCTCAGAAAGTGTTCTTGTCGCACTACACCATAACTTGTGCATTTGTTTCAACTTTGTTTCTCAATATCCCCTTTGTTTTTCCATCTACAATTACAGGCCGGGCCTTGCCCTATACTTGGGAAAACATTACAATGCACACTTACCTTACCAATAAATCTCAATTTTTTTCCAGCCGGGCAGTGGCGAGTGGTGACACCCAAGATTGATGTACGAGAGGAAAGAGGAATGCCGAGATGCAAATCCAGTCCGCATTTTTTACCAGGATATCACAGTAACAGTATCAACTTTCATCTTCTTTTAAATAATTTGATTATTTTTTTGTCTACAATCTTTACAACAGTGTGTTCTTCTTGTTGTTGTCATTATCATCATTAGGTTTGCTCTCTGTTTATGATTCATCCCTACCAATATTTAAAATTTCTATTTGCTATCTGTAAAAGTATTAAGGCCGGAACAATAGAACAAGAACTGTATGTAATCCGGGTCTCCTTATCAATCATCATCATGCATGCATTTCCTTTTTCTCCCTTAACATATTGATATGGATATGGTAGTCTTCAAAGATTGTTGTTTGTTTGTCCATGCGTACTGTTTTTCACTGTCAAACCTTTCCCCAAACCCCCTTCCCATCCATTCAACAAACCCTAACCCTCTTCCCCTGGGCTGTGTGACTTATTGTCGATGTGTGACTAAATTAAATGTACACCAATACTTAATCACACGCATGCTGGGGCGGAAGTGGCGAAAGCAACAGTACTTCAATTTCAAGGCAGAGCGATGATCTTCTTCTGCTTGCCCACCCATGAGCAGTATATTTTAGAGGTGATTTTTATTTAACAAAGGAACATATACCTCAGCATTATTTGCTGGCACTGATTGGATTTGTTGTCATTCCTCATACACAGCACTAACTGTTACACCGTAGGCCTAGTCAAGTCACTCGACACACCTATAGTTTGTAACTCTGTCTAGTTGGCTATGCCCACCACCATTATGTTTTGTTGTGAAATATTTTAGCATATTATTGTTGCTCGGTAAGTCCTGTACTGTACTTCATTCTACTACTCCTCGAACAGTCTCTCAAAGGCGACTGACTTTCTCATTTTCTTTTTTTGCAAATGCTGCTGCCCTGCCAGTGTCTACTACTACTACTTAACTACCACTATCACCCCAATCATGGTATGTTAGAAAAAGGAAACCATCTTCACCATGCAGCCATCGCTGTGCCTAAGTTAAACATCAAGCAAAGGTAAGAGAAGTTTGGGGGAGGCATAATTAATAATGGACATGTTTTCAATGAATTCAATTTCACACACCCCTTGTCCAGATAAAGAATGTATAGACTAGAAGAGAGACTGAAAGTACTAGTAGGACAACTCAATCAGTGAGGTGTGCCGCATCTATCTGTTTGTGTCTTACACAGTCAGCCAATTCTTTAAATCAAACACTGGCTATGGGCGGACCTGCACCAGCAAGGACACAGTGTGATGTAAAACAGTAACCCCACCTACAAAACATTAACAACATTGCATGTAACGTGGAAATATAGATTTAATGTACCCTAACAAAAATAAACTAAAAACCACCAAAAGCTGACCCACCCCCTCCCTAACCCCAACCAATGTCCGTAAGAAAGTCCAAAAAATTGTCCAAAACCCCAACGCCCAAATTCCCACCCACCCAAACAAGAATTAAAAAACGAGCAGAAGACAGGGACTAAGGTGTGGGGCGGGATTGCAGGACGACACGCATATGCTCCTCTAGACGGGTGACGCGGCACCTGAGGACGCGGCAGTTGCAGCCACAGTAGGGGGCACCAGAGATGGTATTACGGTGGCGGCGGGCAGCCGCCAGACAGTGGCGCCGTACCGCTGGAGGGCGGTGGCTGGGGCCCGGGGCACTGGAGGAGGCTTGAAGTGCTGCAGTCTCCTCCTCCTCCTCTGCCAAGACCACCAGCTGTCGATATTCCTGCTGGATGGCCTCCAGCTTACGGCGCTGTGCCTTGGCGGACAACTCCTTCCGATTAACTTTGGAGGGAGTAGCTGTGTATCAAAAAGAAAAAAACAAGACAATTGTAAAATATACTCTTAGAAAAACAGTAAGACAAGTTAATTATACACTATGGGGCCTATGCATCAACCAAACGAATACCGATTCCTTAATAGCGAAAAATAAGGATTCGCCATTAAGGAATCGGTAAATGGCATGCATCAACAGATTCGGTAAAATTTAGCGATTCCTTAAAAATCGCTAAATTTACCGATTCCTACATAGCGGGGCACGCAAACTCTCCCTAGCAAATAGCGAGTTCGGTAATACCGAATTAGCTAATAGCGAGTTCGGTAATACCGAGTTAGCTATAACTGAATCGGTATTAGCGAAATCGCAATTTGCCGCGTCGCTCCGGGAACGTGCAGATGACATCACCAACCAGGAAATACTGCTGCCCCACCCACATTGCCTCGACAGAGGAGCAGACAGGAGCTGGGAAGGAGGACTGCCTGTGCAGAGTGAGGCCACACCGACTCTGCAAATCCAAAGCCACAAACATCATGGCGCAGGAAGTGCCATCCAGCGCAGAGTCTGCATGCAAACGAAAGCGTAAATTTTCAGACAGGGAGCTCGAGTACCTAATCGAGGGAGTCTCCAGCAAACACGACCGCCTCTTTGGCAAGCTGTCCCTCAAGGTGCCTGAGCAGGAGAAGCGGCGCATATGGCTGCGCATCCGTGAGAGGGTGAATGCTGTTGGCATCACGACCCGCAGCATCGACGACCTCAAAAAAAGGTGGTACGACCTGCGGAAGCGTGCCAAAGAGAGGATTGCGGAGAGGCTCCGGGAGGCGAGCAGGACTGGAGGCGGAGCATCCACAGCACCAGCCAACACAGCCCTGGAGGACCTTGTGGAAGGGACGATAGAGCGGGAAGCCGTCGTGGGGGTGACCCAGATGGACACGTCCGGCGCAGCCACAAGTGCCCAAGGTAAGATGCATGCATGTGCCCACACCCAGCATTGCGTAAATCCATTTCCATGCCCCCAGCCCGATCTCAGTGTGTCTGCAGCTCTGGCACAGACAGCTTAACACATGACACCAGTGCATCTTGGGAGTTGTAGTCTAGTCAGCCCAGTGTGCATGTACAGGCGTAAATCCAATGACCATACACCACATCAGTTGAACATGGATGGAGACTGTTCATGTAGTGGACCACAGAGGGAGATTAATGTGTACAACACTTGTAGTTGTAATTATCCCACTAACCATGCACTGTTTCACACACAGATGCATCACCTGGGGATTCGGACAACAGCAGCCAGCTGGTCATATAGGAAACACCCGTCGAGTCAGACCAGGAGACAGCGCAGGACGCGCATGCATCGCCAACACCTGCCACCCCAACAGCACCACCTCCACCAGCGCCACTAGCTACGGCACCTCCACCAGCGCCACAAGCTACGGCACCTGCACCAGCGCCACAAGCAACGGCACCAGCCAAACAGGCTGCAGCTACTACAGCCTCAATAGCGCAGAGGCGCAGGTCCCAAGTTGCGCCCTTGCAGGAGATGGGAACAACCACCTCGCAATTGGCACCCAGGCAGAGCACATACACACCACCTGATGCACCACCTGGAGGTGCTAGACGCGCACGGCGGCACAGGGCTCGTCGCAGTTCCGTCTCCTCAGCCGAACAGGATGTCCCAACAACCTCTGCAATTGAGGAGAGGATGCTGCGTACACAGCGCATGCAGGGGCGACATGTGGCTAACATTAGCTGCAATATTGTGCGCCTTGCTAGGGAGATGCGCGCCATGACTGCAGTCACGGACATGAGCAAGGCGGTCAGGGACATGACCACAACGGTTGCAGAGGGCAATGCTCAGCTCAGGGAGGAGGTACATGAGCTCACCCGTGCCACGAGGGAGGGCCATGAGTGCCAGAAGAGGAGTCACCGGCAGCAAGTGTTGCGTACCTCCGCCGCTGCCAAGGCCATCACACGGCACAGCAACAGCACCGCTGTGTTGGCACGCCGCTCAGTCGCCCTGCAGGTGGACCTTGGGCACTTCTGCGGGGATGTGGCAAAGTCACTTGGACACATCACCACTGCTGTGGAACACCTTCAGAGCAGCACATGCAGTGCTGCTGCATTGGGAGGGGATGACACAAGTGAGGCTGCCTCCAGTGTCAGCAGCGTGTCACTGGCAGAGGCCAGCACCAGGCGCCGCAGTTCGCATGCCTCCGCGGGGACAGGCCGTGGTGAGGCATTGGATACACCTGAGCGGAGGCTTGGGGTACGTGGGAAGCGCCACTAGACAGTTGGACATGCATGCAGGACCATGGTGGGGCAACCATGGCCATCCAATCACTGTGTATGCACAGGCGTGACTTTAAGGCACCTTTTATTTTCAATGATGCAATTGGAGCATGATTTACAATGCTATTTTTGTTGCACAATCCTCAGTGCTACTGTGCATTAAACAGTTGCACCCCAAACAAACTTGTAATGTCTCATTTCCCCATGTTTCAAAAATTATGTTGCATAATATATGTCCGCCTCCTATGGCCCTCTGCTGTGTTTGGGATGTGTGCCTGTCGTCGTTGGGCGGGTGGTTGGTCAGCCCGGTGGTCGTCATCCCTGTCCACCTCTATTGGTATCCCCCTTCTGGTGGCAATGTTGTGCAGCATTGCACATACAGCAATTATCCGACAGCATGTTTCTGGTTGGTATAACATGGCGCCGCCAGTCTTGTGGAGAATACGGAAGCGGCTCTTGAGAATCCCAAAAGTCCTCTCTATCACATTCCTGGTGCTGATGTGTGCAGCGTTGTAGCGATGTTCCTGCGGGGTTGCTGGATTTAAGTATGGGGTGAGTAAGTATTCCCGCAGGGCGTAGGCACTGTCACCTAGAGGATAGAAGCATAGACTTAGCATTGGTGATGTACATACATGTGTGGTGTTGGTGTGGGCAAGCGTATTTCTACGTACCTAGCAGGAGTCCCTCTCCAAATTCTCCGTTGATGAGTCGCCTGTGCATTCCACTGTTGCGGAAGATGTATGAGTCGTGTGTGCTCCCCGGGAATTGTGCGACTAGGTCCGTTATGATGTTCTTGGCATCGCACACAACCTGCACGTTGATCGAGTGGTATGACTTGCGGTTCCGGAATATGTACTCATTTGCAGCTGGAGGGCAAATGGGGATATGCGTGCAGTCGATGCATCCAATCACATGTGGGAATTGTGCCACCTGGTAGAAAGCCTGTTTGGTGCGCTCCAACTGCTGTGGGGTTGTGGGGAAGCTGATGTGTGTGTGGAGCATTGTCAGCATGGCATCTAGGAATTTCCTGAAGAAGCGTGACAGTGCGCTTTGCGAAACACCTCCGGCCACCGCAATTACCCCCTGGAAACTCCCTGAGGCCAGTAGGTGCAGGCTGCATAGGACCTGAACGTGCGCAGGGATTGCATTTGTCCGGTGTGTCTGGTGCTGCAGCAATGGTTCCAGGTCTGCAATCAGGCGCATGATCATAGCGCGATGGAGGCGATACTTCTGGTACACCTCGTCCTCATTCTGCCCGAGCAAGGTTATGCGCAGTCTGAAAACTCGCTCCTGGACCCTTCTCCTGCGCTGTCCTGCTGCATTGATCCGCATCCTCCTAGCAAGCACGTAGAGGGCAGCCATTTTGTGGGAGCCAACAGGGTCTCCTGGGCCACCTTTGTGGGATTAGTGATTGCCTCAATCATTTGCACATGTAGGAATATTTTTTTTTTTTTTTTTTTTTTTTGTGTAACTTTACCTCCAGGTTTTGATTCCCCTTATTTAGCTCTGGCAAAATAGCGATTTTAGGCATTTTCGTTATTAGCGAGTTTTGTTGCATTGGGGTGCGATTCGTTATTTGCTATTGGCACTTTCCGGGAGCTAATAGTGATTTCGGTAACTGCTAATTCGGTATTTAGCGATTCGGTAACTTAGCATTTTTGGTATTACCGATTCGGTATGTTAGCGGATATTTATTTAGCGATTCGTTATTTGCTCACGTTTTGGGTTGATGCATTGGGATTGGGGATTTGGGACTCGCTACCGGGAGCTAATAAGAAATCGGTATTTTACCGACTGGATTTTGGCTTGATGCATGAGGCTGATAGTGGCATGGTAGCACTATAAAGCACAATACATAAGATTTATTAAATCTCGCCCGTCCTTCTTCTTTCCACCCATCTTTCACTTTTTAGTTGAACACCAGGTGATCTGATCTGACTTTTAGTCTTCTACGTAAAACTTTCAAAGCGGAGTTGAAATCAGATAGATGAGGCCATTGTTTACTCAATACTCCCGCCCCTATGCCAATTAAAGGGTGTCTTCACTCTTCAAACGTTCACAACAACTCTTACTTACTTAGGACATCGGATGGCGGGCAGACTTTGTCCGCCCGCCATCTTCACGCTAAAAAGGGCGGGGGTCCCGTGGGGACAATTAGGATGCACCCGCCACATTGGTGGGCGCATCCCGTTTTTCTTATATTGTGGTGGGCGGTGCCGAAAGCAATGCTAAAAATACATGTTGTGCTTTTCCAGGCACAACATGACAGGCCCCACGCGGAGCCTGCCACATTGTGCTTTGAAAGGCAGGGGGGTACCATAGCATAGGTACCCTTCATGGGGGCCCCCAAGCAAACTCAGCATTCCTTTCTGTGGCGGCGGCATTCCGAAATGCAGATTATATGGCTGGCGGTGTGTTCATACAGTGCCACCATATTGAACCCTTTTCCACCCGGTCGACATGTCGACTGTGCGGAAAATCACCGGACGGTTTCTATCTGCCGTGGACCACCCAGCCATTGTAATATCTATGGCGGGGGGTCTTTTCTACAGGGATGGCGGGAGGTTTGCCCCTGCAGGGTCGGCGGTGACTACCGCCGGCCCAGCGGGGAAAATCCACCCACCATCCTAATGGGGCCCTAAGTCTCAACAGTACAGTATACATACAGTACACCCTTGCAGTGAGTGTACTGTCAACAATAGTTAAGGATTATGAATCTAACTTACCACCACCTGCCACTGGTGCTGGCACTCCCCCTACCACTCCATCATCGGTATCGGCAACTGCCGCATCCTCTCCCTCTGCGTCACCTTCGCTGTCCCCAGCAATGGTGTACGTGGTCGGTAGTGCACCTATACAAAATTACAAATTTTTTAGGCGTCATATACACCTCCCCCTATTGGTCAGTAGCAAGATTGAAAAATGAGTTAATAGTATATAACATACATCACTAGTACAAATCAGGTAGTAGTAGAGTAGACACTAGTAGTTATATATGGTCCCCCCTAGGGTCATTCTAGCCTTTGCTTAGTTAGCCCGAGCCATGCAACCATTTTACCTTTGTGTCTTTTATTTTTGCACATGTGACGTTACCTTGCAGCTTGTTGTATAAGACACCTTTGAGCACACATGACCTCACACTGCTACTGTCTACGCGCTGCGTACAAGCGGTCAACCAAACATTAACAAGCCACTATTTTATGAAGTACTGGTGTACTGTTAGTCCATATTGCTTATCCATAAATGCTACACTTTTTGGCACGGCTGAGAAATGCTTGCAAGTTGCAATATATTAACGCGCACCATTTCATTTTTCGCATTACAGACGGAAGATTCCCTTCTACGAACCAGAGTTTTGCAGAGCTTATGATGCAACAACTACCAGTACTAGGTTCTTCTAAGGTGAGGGGTCCCTTCACTCAGAGATCTTCATTTATAAATGTATATAAACTAAATTCCATGGGGATGGTGGTGCTTCCACCACTGTTCAGTTATCATGATTTAATTCCCAACTGTAAGTAAGTGTAACAATGTTTATTGTTTTAATGTTATTGATTTTCCTATTGGTGCTGCATTATATAATCGAACAATGTACAGAGCTTCTCAATTCAAAATAAACATTTTGAACTTACATAGACTTGGTGGTATTTGGTGTGGACTTACACGAGTGAGCAAATTAAAGGAAGGGTGTGCATGTGCATTGCTTCCACGACTGAGAGGTTGGGTGTGTTATGTTCTGGGTTGTCTACTTGTTGGGTATCTTGGGGGGAGGGTTCGGAGACCTAATAGTTATGATAAGACACTACTATAACTAGTCGGGCAGGGGATTGTGGTGGGTTCTGAATTTCTGATTGAGGTGTGTGAGGAAGGTCCAACCTACCATCACCAACATCCTATTTTCTTGGGCAAAGGTCTGTATGTGCAAAATCCCTACAACAGTAGTGGAATGTCCTATCATATCAAAATAGTAATAAATCTGGTTGGGCATTTGTTGGTGTGAATTGTCAAAGCCTCAAGATTAACAAAGACTCAAGATCAATAAGACTAGAAGTAGTACAAGAGGACGACCCAAAGGACTGGACTCAATGGCTAGAGCTACTGTTTAATCTGAGTTTTATTTACAACCTTTCAAATAAAGAGTGGCCAACTGGGCAAGCTTAGCTACTACAGTACAGACAGACTGATAGTAGTAGTAGTACAGAGAGACGTCATAGCAGAGGCAGGGATAACAAGATTTTTGAAACCGTACAGATCGAAGGATAATTGTTGGTAAAAATTAGCATTGGGAAACTGAAACAATAGTTCGTGAAAAATATGGTGCAGTTAAAGTTATGGAATAAGAATTATTATTAAAAACAAGAAGACTTACTAGGGCCAGCAGAGGAGCCCTCGTTGGTGTCCTCCTGGTGGTGTTGTTCTCCCGCCGACTGCCCACTCCCTGTCTGCCTGCCCCTGGGTGCTGAACAGGAAAGATATAAGAAAGAGACAAACATTGATGGATGGTGTCAAACAAATAAAATAATTTTAAAGAACGGTCAAAAAACACTTATGTAAACAACAATTGCAATAACTAAATAGACCGATCTCATCTGGTCAACAAGTAGTATCGGGGGATTCGCGGATCGACTAAATACTATTTATCAACAGTAATCCAGTCTTCCATTCTGATTCCAGAATACTAACTAAGCCTAAGTACGACATGCTACCCGACCTAGCCCACCTATTCCAGGCGTGCCAATTGTACATTAAGTATGCATTTCCACTTCTTTTAGTCCTCAACCATGCATATGGTCAAATGGAGGACACATGACTACATTGTTTGTATACACCAAATTTTGGGTTGATTGATTGATGCTGAAGTTCTGCTAATACTAAGCCAATTTCCACCACTCAATGAACAAACTAGAAAAGGTTCTAATAAAGACTGGTGTACTAGCAGCATGTGACGTAACTGAGGAGGCATCACGCATACCACTAAAAAATTACAAAGTCATACAAAGTAACTAAACCTAAGTATCAATCTGCCCCTATCTCTTAGTGACAGGACAAAGTAAGGACTAGAGTCACTATAGCATTACGTAACTTAATTTTTCTAAAATAAACTCTTACATAATCACGCTAAGCGAGCGCAAACACAAAGTTGCAAACAAGTAAGATTAGTAGTAGCACAGAGGAGCACCTGTGTCAGAACAATCACAGAAGACTTTTAAACGTAATTAACCTGGAATGTAAGCAGCAACATTCTAGCTGGTTGGAAGAAAAAAAGATATTCGCAATATATAACATAGAGCAGAAGAACAGACACAAAGTAGTAATAATTAAATAGTTACTCACCAAGACCCGGGACCTCCACTCCTAGCAGGTCCAGCAGGTCCTGCTCACGGTCCAGGATGTCGGACCACCCGTGCGTCAACTGCACCTGGGTGCGCCGGACCCCAGAGCAGGGCAACACTGCCCGGCGCACCTTCCCCCACCGCTGTCGACGCTCCCGGAGCCCGTACCCAGACCCAGGCCTGACACCTGTTGCCAGGGTTGAGGGGAGGTGGCGCTGCACAAAGAAGATGAGTGCAGCCAACTCCACCTCCCCAAATAAGGCCCGTGCCTGCACCCCTTGTGGGCGCCGCCTTCCACAAGCAAGGCGGTCGCGGCTCTGGCTGCGGCGAGCCCTACCCTTTGACATGGTTCTGGGGATGAGAGACGGGGCAGGAAAGAAAAGGTAATAAAATTAAAAAAGTGAGTAAAGGAAATAAATAGCAGGCAATAGAAAGAGTAAAAAAGTAGCTAAAAAACAAAAAGAAAGTAGACAAAAACCAAAAATATAGAAGCAGGAGAATAGTTAGAGAAATAATAAATAAAATAGATTTTAAAAAAGTGGCTTCAAACAAAGGATTGGAAAGATACCGGGAGGATTGAAAATCAGGCACCAGAACCATGCAATACAATGAAAAACATGATGGCCGCGCAATTCTTGGATGTAGAGATCTATATAAAAGAGAATAGGATTCAAACAGGGTTGCACAGAAAGTCAACAGCAGGAAATTATGTACTACATGCGAATAGCTCACATCCCCATCACCTCATTCGAAACATTCCCTATGGAGAATTTTTAAGAATTAAACGTATCTGTAGTCATGATGATGATCTTAAGAACTGCCAGGCTGAAGCTTACGAAAGATTTTTAAACAGAGGTTACAAGGCTAATAAACTGAAATTACCTCTTGATAAAGCCAATGGTGTCATCATAGATGCTTATCCTCTGCCAACACCTAAGACTAATATATTTTCGAGACAGACCTATGAAGATACTGTTGCCACAAATGTAGAATCTGTGAACAACATTAGACTTATAACAACCTTTTGCCGACAGGAGAGGCAAATTTGTAAGATCCTATATAAAAATTGGCCGATAATTCGGTCTGACTTAACAATGTAACAAATCTTGCCTGAGCTTCCAACACTAACATTTAGAAGAGCACCATCGATGAGGGATGCACTTGTTAAGAATAGCCCGGAGGTTATTGCATCCAACACTTGGTTGTCAGCTAGATAAGGCTTCTTCAAGTGCAGCTCATGTCGCGCTTGTAAATTTGGAAAAAAAATATTCTGAGTATATCACTGCTTTTAGTCCTGAATCTATGAAAATATAAGGACACCATACTTGCAGGACGGATCATGCCGTATACATTTTAGAGTGCACTTGCCATTTAATGTATGTAGAGCACCACAAAACTGCAAGTTTATAACAGGATCCTTCCACACCTTAGAGCGGTGGTTAACTCAGATCCCAATTATCCTGTGGCACGACATTTAAAATTGGTCCACAACAACAATCTAAATGACCTCAGCAATTATGTTATAAGTTCAGTGCCCAAAAATAGCAGAGGGGGAAACAGAGAAAAAAGATTGAGACAATTGGAATCAGAGTTTATTATGTTACTCAACACCAAAATGCCAAATGGTGTCAATAACAGTGACGATTTACATAATTTTCTATGATTAATGATGGGGCCAGTAATATCAGATATGGTGAAGATTTTCAGGATTATTTTTTAACTTGTTTTTATTTTTGCTTCAGCTGTGTTTTAGTCTAGGTTTTCCTAGTTTCTATCTGGTTTTAGTGGACGATATTAATGGTTTTTAACATTTAAAAAACCATAGGTTTCAATGACATCACTGATGACATCATGTACGTCATCATCTGATGCACCTCCTCACACCCTAAACTACAGACTACCATTCTCGAAACCATAGACACACCAATACTAGTACAGCTACAATATTCTGTGCACTATGCATGCAGACCTCTAATCAGCTACATAGCTTTGATACAGTCTTTTAAATACTCAGTTAGTACCTATGCAGTCTAGGAATCCTTCTGTCTGTCCCATGCACTTCTCCATTCAACCATCCAGCACAATCTAGGTATCCTATCCCTCTGCCAATACCTAAGCACTAATAAATTTAGCATGCACTCTCTTTGCAGCACTGAAATTACTCCAGTTATTAGTCATATACTTAAGGAATGGCCTAGCCACTAACATAAGTGCAGGTACAATATTTTGTACACTATGCATGCAGACCTCTAACCAGCTACATACTATTGATACGCTCTTCTAAATACCCAGTTAGTACCTATGCAGTCTAGGAATCCATCTGTCTGTCCCATGCACTTCTCCATTCACCCATCCAGCACTATCAGTGATGTCATTTGAGATGTCATCAGTGATGTGCATTGCGGGCACGCGAGTTATAGTTAGCAGAACTAACTATAACAGAGGAATTTCTATGGTTTTGTACGAGTGAAATGTCCAGCTAACTATAACTTTCCCTAAAACCTATGGTTTTTTCAGTGAATTTCTAAGGTTTTTTAAATGCTAATTTCTAACTATAAAGTGTCTGAAACCTATGTTTTTTTCAGTGAATTTCTAAGGTTTTTTAAATGCTAATTCCTAACTATAACGTTTCTGAAAGCTATGGTTTTTTCAGTGAATTTCAAAGATTTTTTAAATGCTAATTTTTAATGATAAAAGTAGTTATACCTATGTTTTTGTATAGAATTTGAAGATTTTTTTAAACTGTTAATTTGTAAATATATTATTTATTAAATAATATTATATACTTTTCTGAAATTTTTATTTTTTTTATTTTTTTAAATTAACACTGAAATATACTGTAATTATATTTTTTTATTGTTTTATTTCAATATATTTATATTATTTTCTTCTTTTTTTTTAAAAAAGACATTTTGGAGTCGCGCACCCTAAGCGTACCTAATGCGATGGGTGTGCGTATTACAGCCGCCATATTGGAAAACTTGTGAAGGATCCACGTATGGTGTGCGATGGGTGCGTGTTTTCCAGTGATGTGATATATGTATGATATTACGTGTTGTGAGCGAGAGGTATGTGACTGATGCGCGACTCCTATTCCCACTAATTAGCGACACATGCGCATTAGGGTACGCAACGCTTGCACAGTGGCCGGCCCCACGTGACGTCATATGTGGGGCGCGCTGCACGCGCGACTCCCGCAAAAAAATGTATGTTCTATAATGATATGTATGTGTCTTTAATTTACATATAAGGGCTAGAGATTATCTAAGGTATTCATAAAAATAATATATTTCTACTTATGATAAAGTTATATCACTTTTAAATATATTTTCGCGAAGTTGCATTGAGTGCGTGTTTCGTAAGCGCAGTGTGCGCAGATCCCACGTGACCTCCAAAAAAAAGATTTGATTGGTTTATAAAATTTACCACTGTAACTATTGAAGGACCCCACCCATTTTCATCATTCTACTTTGACCATCTTCAGAGAAGCAGCTCTTCACCGACTTCAAACTCTTTGTTTTTTGTTTGGTGTTTTTCTTTCAACTGTGAAGAAAAATGGCATCTGGAGAAGACCAGGAAGTGGAAGAATCTTCGGATGAAGAATTCTTGCAGGAGGGATCCAGAAAACAGAGACCAGAATCTGTAGTGTAGAAGTTCTTCACCTTTCCACCTAGACAGAAGAAAGTAAATGCCAAAAATGTGACATGTAAAATTTGTGACAGAGTGCTGTCAAGAGGCAGTGAAAAAAAGTATTCATGCGGCACTGCCAGCATGTACAAGCACCTCCGAACAATCCATCCTCTGAATCTTGCTCGGGAGGAGATGAGGAGAGTTGCATTAAATCCAAGTACTTCAGGAGCATCACATCTAAAGCTCCTTAAGGTCTCAATTTTGCCTTTTTAGAACAGCGCTGCATCAAGTGCAAAAA
Source organism: Triturus cristatus (assembly GCF_964204655.1). Lineage (NCBI taxonomy): Eukaryota > Metazoa > Chordata > Amphibia > Caudata > Salamandridae > Triturus > Triturus cristatus. The sequence goes on along the minus strand of NC_140591.1, from coordinate 1,153,351,472 downwards.
ACTATTTTGCTACGGAGAGCAGTCGGTGGATGCTATTTGTGCCGCTCAACGCAACCACCAATGTTAATTTTTTTTTTTTTTTGGAATAATCTTTAATTTCAAAAGTTACCTGTTTATTTTTATTTGTTTTATTGTTCAGTTTTGAGAAAAACACCCCAAAAAAACACAAAATCGTTGAAAAAAAACAAAAAACAATTAAAAGAAGAAAAAGAAAGTTCTTATCAGTACTACCTTAGCTGGTTAAAAAAAAGAACTATTATTGCATGGTAATGTCTGAAAGTTTGATTGAATATATGTGTAGAGCATGATTGACTGAAAGAATGCATTAGTAGTGTATGGTTAATTTACAGGGGCAGATCTATGAGGAAGTGCTGCAGCGTAGCACCGCAAGACCTTTGGCTGCACCTCGCTGCGGCACTTCCGAAGCACATCGATGCAACATATTTATATGAATATGTTGCATCTCTGTGCTTCCCTCTGCATTAGCGCTCAAACTGTAGCCGTGCGCTGGCACAGGCACCCTTGCACCATGGTGCAAAGATGCCTGCGTCATGTGGAGATTGTTTTTGTACAGGAAGGAACACCTTCCTGTACAAAAACAATCACTAAAGGCATTTTCGTCCTTCAATGCATGCTGTGGAATGCAGCAAGCATTGAAGGAGAATAAAATGAGGAGAAATTAAAACATTTCTCCTCGTTGCGACTTGCTACGCCACGTCTAGGGTGGTGCAGCATTCACACGCATCTCCAGATTTACGATTTCTTGCAAATCTTAAGATGTGTCTTGTTCCATGGGTGTTCTGTGGGAACATACACAGCAACACCCATGGAATGCCCCTTCAACACAAAGTGCTGCATGTGAAGGGGTCGTGTTTGTGTTTTGGAACAGAGATTAGATAAAATCATGTTTTTGTCAGGTTGATTGCAGGAGTGGACAGGCAGTGACACTGTGATTGCTGATCTGCATGGGTACTACCTGGATTTTTGCAAGAGCGAATAAGTAGTCTGCATAGGGTTAGGGGACTGCATATATTTTGTACATTTAGCTGTAGCGCTGCATGTCTTAATGCCTGAGGCATTGTACAGGTGTATGCACTGTGATTGGATAGTGAGAGTGCTGGTAGTTGACAGGAGGGTGAGTTTATAAAGTTATTGTGTTTTGACACAAAGATTAGATGAGGTGCAACGATGTCTGTGTTGTGGTGAGATTGTTTTTGTGCAGGAAGGGACACCTTCCTACACAAAAATAATCACTAAAGGCATTTTTGTCCTTCAATGTGTGTTGTGGAATGCAGCATGCATTGAAAGACGAAAAAACGAGGTGTACTTGTATTAGTAGCTAAGCCACTCTATATATAAACACATTTCTAAATACATTACTAGTAATTGGAATGATTACAGTGCTACAAGTAGAATACATGGTCAATTTATGAGTACTGAGGTATTGGCGGAGTGATAGGATAAGAAGATACTGCTGGTCTTGGCAACGTAAAAGGTTATGTATAGTGGTTGATAAGTGATGGAGTAGTATATGGAATAGACATGAGTATACCTAGACTGTGTAGTTAGAGTGCTGTAGGGTAAGTTTATAAGTGCTTGTGTGTTGGCACAGAAATTAGAGAAATATATGTTTCTGTTAGGATGATTGCTGGAGTGGACAGAGAGTGATAGTTTGATTGTGGCACTGCATGAATACTAAGTCAAACAACACAGAACAAGAGGGCCACTAGGAAGCTATGAACAGAGTGAGAGAACCTCTCCGGATAATCAACACATCATTGTGTCAGAAGTAAAGAGTCCATCAGGCCACCCTTTTTGGCGGAGCTTCGTCATTTGAGACTCTAAGGGGTCAAAGTCTGGGCCAACACTATCGAACCAGCCGGCTCTGCTGAGTGCCCAACCTAATGATCCCAGATCGTAGAGACTCCTGACACAATGTGTGATCCAATTAGTTAAGACTCAAAAGAAAACTAAAACATAAGTGCAGTGCTAAAATATGATAGTGTGCTAAAAATGACTACGTGGGCAAAAAGCTATCTTTAATAAGGATTGACCAGGTGTCATGTCTAAAAGGACCAAATAGTCTTGAAAGAATAGACTATTACTTAATTTGGTCTCATAGGGTCGACATGTTTCAGCCGAAATGGTCAACTGACCCGGCTTTCTTCAGGACCTATATAGATGGAGCTAAGGCTACTGCAAAAGTGATATGTCTAGTGATACAATGTGAAAAACAAAAAATCATAGAGTTATGTGGCAACAGCCACCCTACCAGGCAAGCAATTTTTTGCTCGGGTATAGGAACTTGATCCTCTTTCCCAGCTTTCTGTGGGAGGACAGCCTCACCTCACCCGACTGACTGCTCGGAGAAGGAGGCACCGCTCTATCCGTCGATACCTCGAGCCGGACTCCGCGCAGTCTGGGAGGTCCCAGACTGCGCGGAGTCCGGCTCGAGCTGGGAAAGAGGATCAAGTTCCTATACCCGAGCAAAAAATTGCTTGCCTGGTAGGGTGGCTGTTGCCACATAACTCCATGATTTTTTGTTTTTCACATTGTTTCACTAGACATATCACTTTTGCAGTAGCCTTAGCTCCATCTATATAGGTCCTGAAGAAAGCCGGGTCAGTTGACCATTTCGGCTGAAACATGTCGACCCTATGAGACCAAATTAAGTAATAGTCTATTCTTTCAAGACTATTTGGTCCTTTTAGACATGACACCTGGTCAATCCTTATTAAAGATAGCTTTTTGCCCACGTAGTCATTTTTAGCACACTATCATATTTTAGCACTGCACTTATGTTTTAGTTTTCTTTTGAGTCTTAACTAATTGGATCACACATTGTGTCAGGAGTCTCTACGATCTGGGATCATTAGGTCGGGCACTCAGCAGAGCCGGCTGGTTCGATAGTGTTGGCCCAGACTTTGAACCTTAGAGTCTCAAATGACGAAGCTCCGCCAAGAAGGGTGGGCTGATGGACTCTTTACTTCTGACACAATGATGTATTGATTATCCAGAGAGGTTCTCTCACTCTGTTCATAGCTTCCTAGTGGCCCGCTTGTTCTGTGTTGTTTGACTTAGTACCCTTTTCTGTTTTTTTCTGTGTATTCTGGGGAACAAAGGTATTTTAGTCGTTAAACTAGTTTCCCCTTGGACCCTTGTATATATGGTGTTTTCGATTGCATGAATACTACCTGGCTTATTGCAAGGATGAATCAGCACTGTGCTTGAGGTTATGGGCCTCTATACATTGTGCACATTAGACTGTAGCACTGCTTGTCTTAATGCTTGAATTGCTGTACACGTGCATGGATAGTGACTGGATGCTTACACTGCTGGCAGTTCACTGCAGAGAGACTTGTGTGTTGGCACAGAGATTAGATAAGGACATCCTTCTGACAGTATGATTGTAGGAGTGGACAGAGACTGACAGTCTGATTGGGGCACCAAATGAATACTACCTGCCTTATAGCAAGGGTGAATCAGTACTCTGCTGGGGGTTAAAGGCCTGCATAGATTGCGCACATTTTATTGTACACTGCGTGTCTTAATACCTGAGTCATTCTACAAGTACATGTATAGTAACTGCATATTTACACTGCTGGTAGTTGACTGCAGAGAAAGTTTATAAGTGCTTGTGTTTTGGCAAAGAGATTAGATAAGGACATGGTTCTGTCAGTATGATTGCACGAGTGGATAGAGACTGACCGTCTGATTGGGGCACTACTTGAATACTACCTGGCTTATTCCAAGGGTGAATGAGTACTCTGCTAGGGGTCAAGGGCCTGCATACATTGTGCACATTTTCACTGAAGCAGTATGTGTCTTAATGTGTGGCGCATTCTACAGGTGTATGGACACTGACTAGATACTGAGAGTGCTGGTAGTTGGCAGGAGGGTGAGTTTTTAAGTGCTTGTGTGTTGACACAGTGATTAGATAAGGACATGCTTCTGTCAGGATATATGCAGGCATGGAGAGAGACTGACAGGCTTATTGGGGCACTACATAAATACTACCTGGTTATTGTAAGCGTGAATCAGTATTCTACAGGGGGTTAGGAGCGTGCATACATTGCACACATTTCACTGTACACTAAGGGCTCCATTAGGATGGAGGGTGGATGTCCTCTGCCAGGCGGGCGGTAGCAACTGCCGGACCAGCGGCAGACATCTGCCCGTCATCGAAGCCCTATACACCGCCGGTCCGATTAGCATAGAGGTCGTGACCACAGCGGTGTGATTTTCGGTCCACCACTTTTCCGCCGGTTGCAGTCCGCCCGCTTTCCTGGCGTGCGGAGCTGGACTGCATAAATGATGGTGGATCAGGGCCAAGCACCGCCGGCACAATTATGATGCCGTGGTAGCCAGCTTTCCATGGCGGTGGAACCGCCATGGAAAGGCATCCGGAGAATGTCTCTGGGGTCCATTGCGGACCCCCAATGTGTTAGGGGGTGAGAGGGTGTAATGGGGGGTAACCATGGTACCCCCATACATGTCCCTGTACCAGATGGCAGGCACTGTGCAGTGCCTGCAACACAGTACAGGGACATGCAGGACATGCTTGTTTGGACATCGTGGCGGTGCTGCTGGCAGCACGGCCCTCCACAATATTAACCGCCGCTATCCGACCGCAGCAGTCGGATTTCCACTGCGGAGCATAATAATTGGACCGCCGGGTTTCCCGCGGTCCTGGCGGGCAGTGTTTTCCCGCTACCATGGGGGTCGGAGTGATTTTACGACCGCCATGCTAATAGACCCCTATGTGTCTTAACGCCTGAGGCATTCTAAGGGTGTATGGACAGTGACTAGATAGTGAGAGTGCTGGTAGTTGGCAGAAGGGTGAGTTTTTAAGTGCTTGTGTGTTGGCACAGCGATTAGATAGGGTCATACTTCTATCAGGATAATTGCAGGAGTGGACAGAGACTGATAGGCTGATTGGGGCACTACCTGAATACTACCTGGCTTATTGCAAGGGTGAATCAGTAGTCGGCTGGGGGTTACAGGCCTGCATACATTGCGCACATTTCACAGTAGCACTATGTGTCTTAATGCTTAAGGCATTCTATAAGTGTATGCACAGTGACTAGATAGTGAGAGTGCTAGTAGTTGACAGGAGGGTACGTTTTTAAGTGCTTGTGTGTTGGCACAGCGATTAGATAAGGACATGCTTCTGTCAGGATAATTGCAGGAGTGGACAGAGACTGCTAGGCTGATTGGGGCACTGTTTGAATACTACCTGGCTTATTGCAAGGGTGAATCAGTACTCTGCTGGGAGTTACGGGCCTATAGTGATTGTGCACATATGACTGTAGCACCACTTGCCTTAATGCCTGAGTCATTCTACAAGTGCATAAATACTGAGGGAATAGTTAGAGTGGTAGTAGTTGACAGCAGAGAGACTTTATAAGTGCTTGTGTGTTGCCACAGAAATTAGATAAGAAAATGCTTCAATCAGGATGATTAGAGGAGTGGACAGAGAATGACAGGGTGATTAGAGCACTACATGAATACTATCTGGCTTATTGAATGAGTGATTTAGTAGTCTGCTTGAGGTTACGAGCCTGCATAGATTGGGCCATTTGACTGTAGCACTGCTTGTCTTAATGCCTGAGTCGCTGTACAAGTGCATGGATAGTGACTGAATACTTACACTGTTGGTAGTTGACTGCAAGGAGAGTTTATAACTGCCTGTGTGTTGGCACAGAGATTCGATAAGGATATGCTTTGTCAGGATGATTGCAGCAGTGAACAGAGAATGACAGTCTGATTAGGGCACCAAATGAATACTACCTGCCTTTTAGCAAGGGTGAATCACTACTCTGCTGGGTGTTAGGGATCGGCATACATTGCGCACATTTGACTGAGGCACTTCGTGTCTTAACAACTGAGTCATTGTGTAAATTTAGAATTAGGATCTGTAAAAGAGAAGAAAAAATACAGTTATAAAATATAATCTTATCCTTTTTACAACACAATATAATTTTACCATTATATAAATTATTTAGTTTGCCTTTTTTGCTGTTGTCAGAATATATTGAATTTCACTATTAATAGTGATTTCAATGTTACTCATCACATAACAGTGGGCATAAAACCCAACAATCAATAGGATTGTTTAAAAAAACAATTCTGTGTCAAAAATATTTTAAACATAGTAAACTATTTCTGCACATTGCATATAAATTAAGCCCGGGCGTAGTGCTCCGCTCCGCCCACGGAGTATATGTAGCGCTGCCTGCTTCCCGGTTTACATGCCACGGCGAAGCAGAGCTGCCCGCCACCCGCCGCCGCCCGCCCTCATTTTAAAATAATTTAAAGAATGTAAAAGTAAGAGAAAATGCCTTACCTGTGGTGTGGCGTCTCAGGGCTCCCTCTTCCTGGTTGACGGCAACTTCTTCTCACAAATGCGCAGGCGCGGACGCACGCGCATGCGCATTTCTCACGAGAAATGTGCATGCGCGGGTGTCAGTGCATTTGTGAGAAGAAGTTGCCGTCTACCAGGAAGAGGGAGCCCCGGGACGCCGCACCGCAGATAAGGCATTTTCTCTTATTTTAAAATACTTTAACTTATTTTAAAATGAGGGCGGACGGGAGGTGGGCGGCGCGTAGTGGGGCTACACGGAGCGCGCAAGTGTGCGTAGATTTGGCCACACTACTCGATGCTCCACGTAGCCCCACTACGCCCAGGGTTAATATAAATAACATCCTCAATAATATAGTATATAATGCAACTCTTGTATATATAAAATGCTTCTTTCTAACAGAATTTTGTCAATATATCAAAGAATATAAACAATAATTCAATCAACAATTCTTTATAATTTCCAGATACTCTAAATGATTTCATTTAAAATATTTGCTGACACATTATCTCTGAAAAACCGCTTAATTTATAGTAATATCTTGATATTCCTGAAATCCTTCATACTGAAATTGTCCAAAGTATTGGTATTAATACATATTAACATATTCCCAATAGGCCGAATTATGTTCATAGAACTTTGACTTTAAAAATATTAGGTATGAATTTGGTAATTCCTTAGGCAAACGATATTTAAAAAAACAAATGAGCATTATTACAATATATCCATCCTTTATTGCATTTTAAATAGACTGTGTAATGTCCAGATGTTGTAGAAGGTCCATTGTGAAAAATAATTGCTACTGCTACAAAAATTCTTCCTGATATTGATAGTTGACTTGCTACAACATTTTTATTTAAAGTTTCCAATTTTCTTCCATCAGCTGTACAACGTTGTATCATTAAAATTATATATTGTCCAAATCTTTCTATAAATAATGTTGATAAAATTCCTGATTTGCATTTGCTACACTCCATGTTTTGATTTGCTGCTTTAACTAATTTGTTGAAATACACTGTTTTACAGTCTGGTATTGTCAAATATATGAATCTCTCAGTGTCTATGTTAGTGGTAGAAGTAAATTTATAATTTTCATATTCATGCTGCCATTTATAACAAAGTCCAAATAGATTTTCAATTTCTATTCCTTCATCTTCCAATACAGCAAGCATATACATTAGAAATTCCTGAGCATCTTGTTGGACATTCTGTAGAACCACTACATATATCCAGAAGAGTCCGAATATCAGAAACACTTTGGATTTTACTTTTATCAGTTTTCATTTTTTCAAAATAGAATGCAACAAAGAACAAAACCATTTTTCTTGATGCTCCATAATTTGCTTTTGTAGATAGTCTAAATAAAATACAACATTTACCACTACATTTGCATAGCAGTTGATACCTGAACTATTTTCTAATTGATATCCAACAATCTCTTCAATAGTCTCCTTGTGCTTTTTGCTTGGAATCTCAACATTATCTTGAATTTTTTTCTTCTCTTTAACTTCACCACAGATATTCTCATGTCTCCGTTTTCGACCAACTACACGCTTTTCATAAACAGGATATTCACCTAAATTGGGAGCTTATAGTCTTCTTAACCAATTATACTCTCTTATACAATTTGAATCTGCACTAATCTTTCTCTCATCAAAATCAATCAAATACAATCCAGATAAAGTTCTGACTCTTGACAAAGCAACATATGCCATACCCTCTTTAAATACAGTACTCCCAATGTTTAGCTAAGCACTGTCTCCACTTAAACTTTGAGATTTATGAATAGTCACCGCATATGCCAAAGAAAGAGGAAACTGTATTCTACTAACATACAAATCTTTAACTAGCAAAAAACGAGCAGAACAACGACCAATTTGCTTTACTTCTTCAATCTGATCAAATTTGATTTTCAAAGTTTCAATCCCATCTCTTTTTTGATAATTAACAAATTCAACCACTTTTCCCATTGCTCCATTTACTAAACATTTTTCCACCTTCAAATTACGCCCTAAAATGACCCGACAGTTTACACATACATATATTTTTTTCTAAACCAGCAGTTTTAGATATCGATTTTTCCAAATTATCCAATTTTGTTTGTAATTTTTCTGTTAAAATAATAGTAACTCCTTCATGCTCTATTTTAGCAATCGCTTCCATTTTTATTATTGGTTCATTTTCAAGCTTTAAAAGTTCTTCATTGAATGTAGAACACTCTCGCAGTGTTGGCATTAGGCAGATTACAGATTTTTTTTCTGCAATTTTCTTGTATATTTTTTCAGGAACTATATTTTCATTTGCAAACAAGGTAGTAAGTAGCCAACTCTCCAAAGCTTGTTTGCCATGTTCTGTCAATACTCCAATTCTTATATCTTGAAGAATAGTTCCATAATCTATATCATTTGCCTGTCGCATATTTTTAATAAGTTCTTTGTATTCAAAATATGACCAAATTTTAACGTTTCCAATGCTTCCCAAAGACTTTCTGGTATCTTCATGCAGAAGTGTCTTAAATACTGGTTGTCCTTTTACAGGAGTAAGTTGAAGTAGATCACCAAAAACTATGACATGTTTTCCTCCAAATAACACATCGTATTCTGTTTTTAAAATTTGCTGCATTCTTAAATGCACAAAGGCAAGCATTGAGTTTGAGACCATGCTCACCTCATCAATAATTAGAAGTTTCATTTTCTTAAGCACTCTTGAAACTTCATAACAAGCTTCTCCAGATAGCTTGTGATATTCCAATTTATTTTCATGCTCTACAGGTAGCATTAGTAAATGATGCAATGTAATTCCTTTAATGTTATGTGCTGCCAACCCAGTTGGAGCAGTTACAACACAAGACAAATCTGAGTCCGTTGTTTTCTGTAGAAAGGCGGTCAAAACTTTAATTAAGAAACTTTTTCCTGTACCAGCTTGACCACTAACATACATTCGGATAGGTTGAAATGATGTGCATGTGCATTCTTTCTTTTCATGAAGAAAACCATGGTCGATCTGTTGTTTCACTTGCTGGTATATTTCTTTCTGCTTAATATTTAGTTGTTCTTCCAAGATTCTCAAGTCCATCATATCATCTTGAGCTTGATGCATTGCTGTTTCTACTTCACTCATGGTGATGGCTCCTTAATTTTTAAGAATTGGTTCTCCTAGAGGATCCTGACTCAGTGGAGAAGAACTTTGACTATCTTGAGAACTGTCTCTTGCAATCTCAACTGCAATAGTAGCTTCTTGATCGATTTATTCATTCAGCATTTTGAGATAATTTGTAAAAACAGGGCATTTAATGCTGTCTTTACATTCATTGAAAGAATTTTCATAGCACTCAAAATCTCCAAGTAATTCCAGTTCCGTACGCCAAGGTTTGAAGAGTTGTAAAAGTGCTAAATAGTATATTTCTCTTTCATCAGGAGTATCACAGCTCAGTTTTCTATGATTAATGAGATTTCCTTTAGTATGTTTCACCAAACATCCTTCTGAACCAATCACTGCATATTTTCCTTCATTTATATTCTCTGTAGTATTTCTCTTAAAACTGTAATATTGCAGTACTTCGTAGAGACATTTGGTCTCAATATGAGGACTTCTATTTGGATAGTATGTATCCAACATGTTTGTTTTGACTATATCTGTATTTTCCGGTTCATTTAATGCTAAATATTCCATTTCCTGTATAGATTTAAGTACTCGATTTTGCGTTGCAAAAAGCCCTAGACTAACCCAAATAATTCCTCTTGACTTTGAATATAAACTTGCAGACGATAACCGATCTGAACATTCATACGATCCAATTTCTCGATGTGACAGCATCTTCAAACTAAAGCTGTACAATTTCTTACTGAGAGTCTTCTCATAGGAAATTTCTTCCCACATTTCTTTCAACTCCGTCTTTTCCGATTTTGTTATGTATGATGTTACATACTGAGCCACAGCAATGGAATTATCCGCAACATAATGGATATCCATATTAGCATTCCACATTGACAGAATAACTGGATTATAATCATTTATATACTTCGATTCTTCACTTCTTCTCAAATTGTACGTATTTTTAGAGATTTTCTAGTGATGGTATGTCTCACCGCTGACATGAAACTGTTCACTCTTCCTTTGGATATTACTGGACGTGGAAATCCAAAACAACATTTGGTTTAAAACTTTTCCTTCGACTTGTATTTGCGTCAACAGTATTTCCCGCATCGATGACTTTGGAATGGTAACACTTGGTGCCTTAAGGTGTTTTCTTCTGTTCTTTTAGGTATAGCACATGTAGCATAACCTTCAATAAAAGATAAAACAGTGTCATACGAATCAGTTCCAAATGTGGGTGCATCCTTGATTCATTGAAGCATATGTATATGAGGAGCACCTCTAGCTTGAAACTCCTTTCTCCAAAAGAAATCAATAACTTCTCCAATTGGAGTATTCTTTTTGTTGCAGATAAAAGACATCATAGCTTCAAACCTATGATTGAAATATCTGCATACATTTACAGGATCCAAAGAACACAATTCTCCAGGAGTCTTGAATTCAATGTTTTTAATGTTTAAATTTGCTTCTCGAAGAAATTGAAGTAAATTATCCCATGCGTATTCAGCACAGCTTAGTGTAACAAACCACGTTGGAGTTCCTAAATTCCATAGCATGCATTTAAATTTTCCATGACAACGATACCAATACAAATTAGTACTGTGCTGACATGCCATCAAATTAATCAGTTGATATTCCAAATGATCATCTCTCTGATGTACTTTTTCCATAAATTCCTTTGCAGAAACATTTCGAAGATGTAATCCTGTTTTTAATATATGGTTGACTGCATATGAAAGTCCAGAAAGGTCATTCTCAAACAAAAGATGAAATATATATGGGATACATTGTCGAAAGCTAGGATCTTCTGCATACAATCTTGTTGTCCGATATTCTGATGCAGAAATCTGTATTGATCGTTCGTCATATCATCCACCTTTTCCAATTGGGAACAGCTGGGGAAAACAACAAGCTTCCAAACTCTTTTTCCCAAACACTCAAGGGATTCCCCTTCGCTTTCTTCATTTGGAATAATTCAATAGAATTCCCCAACACTTCTTTAGAATCTAAAGGATGTACACTATAATGTTCATAAATTTCTTCACTTTTGGATATGTCCGCTTTCTCAATTTGACCACTTGACATATCACTATCTTCCCCTAAAAGTATTTCTTCTTCTTCCACATACACATTTTTGTAGTATTCATTATTCTTTATAAGATACAATGTTGCCTTTTGCACTTTCCTGACATCCACTAATTCCTGCCAGATTTTCTTACTCTTAGTAGGAACACCATTCACAAGAATAATTAAGCATTCACTTTCTTCTTTATCTACACCAATAGTTTCAATATTTTTCTTTAAATCTAGAGGTAAATATACAGCTCTTCCTTTTAATCCTCTCTGTAAATCTGTGGGAGGCAATTTACCTGTTTTAGGCTCCATACGAACACTAGCCTGAAACAGGTGCACAGATTGAATTAGAATACACTTAAACGTGTTAAAATCCATCAGTTCTTGAGGAATAGGTACCAACTACAGATCATTATGGACAGTTCTTCCTGGCATTTTATTATCCTTTAATTTATTATAACAATATTTACAAATATGTTGATTAGTACCTAAATCAAAGCAATCATCTACCAACAAATAAGTTGCAAATTCCTTCCACTTATCATTATTTTCTTTTTCACTTTTTAAATACAGATCAACAGTCCTAGTCTGATTCTTATAGTGAGTTTGCCAACAACAAATGCAAGTATAATTTGGCCTTTCACACAAATTTACCTTAAACTTTGTAATTTCTTCTTCAAATTTCTCTGTACTAATCTTTTTCATGTTTTCTTCAATTCCTACTTCTATCAATGTCTCACTTTGTCTACTCTCTTCTTCAGGACCAAAGAAACGATACTCTATTTCATCACAAACTTTTTTTACATCTGATACTGACCAATGCACAAGCGCGCTGTTTAATTCATTTAAAAATATCGCTGGACTTTTTGCATAATACAATTTTCTGACTAACTTCCGCAGTTGAGAATGATGTACTGCTAACATTCTAAAATGATGAAAAACACTTTGACATACTTTTCTAGAAAGACAAGCCAGAGAATGACCTTTCAAACCAGTATTTTTTCTCACTCCGCAAGGATCTATTCCTTGCAACATCTTAATCTTTTGTTTAAGATTTTTTTTACTATACTCTCGTAAGAAATTCCGAAAAATATCAATAGATTCCTGACGTATACTGCATATACTACTACAATCCCGAGTATACACTGGAGCTCTAGTAAGTCTCCTTAGAACTTCATCAGCTACCAATTCTTCTACATTTCTAGGAACCATTTTTTCTTTTTCAATTGGACAACCGTTTTTAACCTCATAAGCACGACCAGTGGTATCAACTGCATGCAATAAACTATTGGTTTGAAAATAGCTCTCTTCATTGAAAAAAGGCTCTGAACTTGAACTGTGTTTCCATTCACCTCAAAAAAATAACAAAAGTTAGTTCTTTTAATTACTCTCTTCCTTTTACTTTTGGCCTTCATAAAACGTATTGGCTTATCTAATGATCGAATTCTGTTTAATATTACAATTAATAATTTCCTTTTTAATTCAAAAGCCTTTTCAACAATAGTTTCAATCTGTTTTTTCTTTTTATAAAATGTGGATTTTCTTTTATATTTCTTCACATCTTTCAACAAATTAACGACAACTCTATTATAAAACATTATTTTCCTTATTTCAGTAAATTGATTCTTTCTCTTTTTACCACATATTTTTTCTTGAAAAATTAATTTCCCATTAGTTTCTCCTTTTTGCTTGTTATTGTTCTTTCTTCTTGAGGCATTGTTTCTACTTTTCACATTATGCACACTGTTTCCAGCCTTTGAAAGTTTTTTAATAAATTCTTTGGTTATCTTACCGGTAGACTTTTTCTTTTTTTCCACATGTTGTAGTTCCTCTAATTTTTTCTGTTGTGTTTCCTTCAAATAATATTCCTTTCTTTGTTGTTTCTTCTTTTGTGTTATTCTAGTCATAGTAAGTTTTGTTTATTGAAGATGAGCAATATCTGTTTAACCTCTTCTGTGCCCATGACGAGATAGTCTCGTCATGGAGCACGGTCGCGCTGTGCCCATGACGAGACTATCTCGTCATGAACCCCACCCACTAATGAAATGCCCGGCACAGGAGGGGGAAAGGGCGTGGCACAGAAGGGGTTAAAAAAATATATATATATTTTATTAAAACAAAATTTATAAAATATATTATTGTATTACTAAACAAAGACATTGTATCTTAAAGACACAGGTAATAACTGGGTAAATGCAGAACAGAATAACTAGTATTTACGTGTTTAGAGGAGTGGCTCAATACTGTATAGATGATTGTAATACTACATGTATTAGTTTCTGGGTTATTATATGAGTACATTGGTACTGACTGGATCATTTTAGTTCTGCAATGAAAGAGAATGGTGAATTTTTAAAGCTTTGTGTTTCTGCACAGTGATTAGCTAAGCACATGATTCTGTGTGGATGATTGCAGGAGTGGACACAAAGTAACAGTTGATTGTGACACTAAATAAATACTACCTGGCTTATTGTAAGTTTGAATCAGTAGTCTGCTGGGGGTTAGAGGTCTGCATACATGGTGCACATTTGACTGTACCACCGCTTATCTTAATGACAGAGTCATTCTACAAATACTTGGATAGTGACTGGATAGTTACACTGCTGGTAGTTGACAGCATAGAGACTTTCTAACTGCTTGTGTGTTGGCACAGAGATTAGATAAGGACATGCTTCTGTCAGGATAATTGCAGGAGTGGAGAGAGACTAATAGGCTGATTAGGGCACTGCATGAATACTACCTGATTTATTACAAGGGTGAATCAGTGGTCTGCTGGAGGTTACAGGCCTGCATACATAGCGCACATTTAGAAAGTAGCACTATGTGTCTTACTGCCTGAGGCATTCTACAGGTGTATGCACAGTGACTAGATAGTGAGAGTGCTGGTAGTTGACAGGAGGGTGAGTTTTTAAGTGCCTGTATGTTGGCACAGAAATTAGATAAGGACATGCTTCTGTCAAGACTAATACAGGAGTGGAAAGAGAGTGAGTCTGATTGAGGCCCAGCATGAATAATAACTGGCTTATTCCAAGGCTGAATCAGTAGTCTGCTGAGGGTTAGAGGCCTACATAGATTGTGCACATTTGACTGTAGCACTGCTTGTCTTAATGCCTGAGTCACTCTACAAGTGCATGGATAGTGACTGAAAAGGTACACTGCTTGTCATTGACTGCAGAAAGAGGTTATAAGTGCTTGTAAGTTGGCAGACATTAGATAAGGATATGTTTCTATCAGCATGATTGCAGAAGTGGAGAAAGAGTGACAGCCTGATTGGAGCACTACATGAATACTACCTGGCTTATTGCAAGGGTGAATAAGTAGTCTGCTGGGGGTTACAGGCCTGCATACATTGCGCACATTTTACAGTAGCACTATGTGTCTTAAAGCTTGAGGCATTCTGTAGGTGTATGCACGGTGACTAGATAGTGAGAGTGCTGGTAGTTGAAAGGAGGGTGAGTTTTTAAGTGCTTGTATGTTGGCACAGAAATGAGATAAGGACATGCTTCTGTCAAGATTAATACAGGAGTGGACAGAGAGTGAGTCTGATTGGGGCCCAGCATGAATACTAACTGGCTTATTCCAACGCTGAATCAGTAGTCTGCTGAGGGTTAGAGGCCTACATAGATTGCGCACATTTGACTGTAGCACTGCTTGTCTTAATGCCTGAGTCACTCTACAGGTGCATGGATAGTGACTGAAAAGTTACACTGCTTGTCATTGACTGCAGAACGAGGTTATAAGTGCTTGTGTGTTGGCAAAGCGATTATATAAGGACATGCTTCTATGAGGATAATTGCAGGACTGGACAGAGACTGATAGGCTGATTTGGGCACTACATGAATACTACCTTGCTTATTGCAAGGGTGAAGCAGTAGTCTGCTGAGGGTTACAGGCCTACATACATTGCACACATTTCACAGTATCACTATGTGTCTTAATGCTTGAGGAATTCTAAAGGTGTATGCACAGTAACTAGATAGTGAAAATGCTGTTAGTTGACAGGAGGGTGCGTTTTTAAGTGCTTATCTGTTGGCAAAGATAGGGACATGCTTCTGTCAGGATAATTGCAGGAGTGGGCAGAGAGTGACAGTCTGATTGGGGCACAGCATGAAAACTAACTGGCTTATTGCAAGGATGAATCAGTAGTCTTCAGGGGGTTAGGGGCCTGCATACATTGCACACATTTGACTGTAGTTATATGTGTCTTAATGCCTGTGGCATTCTACAGGTATAAGGACAGTGACTAGATAGTGAGAGTGCTGGTAGTTGTCAGGAGGGTGAGTTTTTAAGTGCTTGTGTGTTGGCACAGTGATTAGATAAGGACATGCTTCTGTCAGGATAATTGCAGGATTGGCAGAGACTGATAGGCTGATTGGGGCACTACATAAATACTACCTGGCTTATTGCAAGGGTGAATCAGTAGTCTGCTGGGGGTTACAGGCCTGCATACATTGCACATATTTCACTGTATACTATATGTCTTAATGCCTGAAGCATTCTACAGGTGTATGCACAGTGATTAGATAGTAAGAGTGCTGGTAGTTGTCAGCAGGGTGAGTTTTTAAGTGCTTGTGTGTTGGCACAGAAATTAGTTAAGGACATGTTACTGTCAGCAATATTGCAGGAGTGGACAGAGAGTGACAGTCTGATTGGGGCACTGCATGAATACTACCTGGCAAATTCCAAGGGTGACTCAGTAGTCTGCTGGTGGTTAGAGGCCTGCATAGATTGCACACATTTGACTGTAGCACTGCTTGTCTTAATGCCTGAGTCACTCTACAAGTGCATGGATAGTGACTGAAAAGTTACACTGCTTGTCATTGACTGCAGGGAGAGTTTAAAAGTGCTTGCATTTTGGCACACACATTAGATAAGGATATGATTCTCTAAGCATGATTGCAGGAGTGGACAAAGAGTGATAGGCTGATTGGGGCACTACATGAATACTACCTGGCTTATTGCAAGGGTGAATAAGTAGTCTGCTGGGTGTTACAGGCCTGCATACATTGCACACATTTCACAGTAGCACTATGTGTCTTAAAGCTTGAGGTATTCTATAGGTGTATGCACAGTGGCTAGATAGTGAGAGTGCTGGTAGGTGACAGGAGGGCGAGTTTTTAAGTGCTTGTGTGTTGGCAAAGAAATTAGATAAGGACATGCTTTTGTCAAGATCATTGCAGGAGTAGGCAGAGAGTGACAGTCTGATTGGGGCCCAGCATGAATACTACCTTGCTTATTTCAAGGGTGAATCAGTAGTCTGCTGAGGGTTACAGGCCTGCATACATTGTGCATATTTTACTGTACACTATGTGTCTTAATGTCAGAAGCATTCTATAGGTGTATGCACAGTGACTAGATAGTAAGAGTGGTGCTAGTTGACAGGAGGGTGAGTTTTTAAGTGCATCTGTGTTGGCACATAAATTAGAAAAGGACATGCTTCTTTCAAGATCATTACAGGAGTGGGCAGAGAGTGGCAGTCTGATGGGGGCACAGCATGAATACTACCTGGCTTATTCCAAGGGTAAATCAGTAGTCTGCTTGGGGTTAGAGGCCTGCATATATTGTACACATTTCAGTTTACCACTGCTTGTCTTAATGCCTGAGTCGTGCATGAATACGGAGAGGATAGTTAAAGTGGTCGTAGTTGATAGCAGAGAGAGTTTATAAGTGCTTGTGTTTTGGCACAGCGATTAGATAAGGACATGCTTTTGTCAGGATAATTGCAGGATTGGCAGAGACTGATAGGCTGATTGGGGCACTACATAAATACTACCTGGCTTATTGCAAGGGTGAATCAGTAGTCTGCTGGGGGTTACAGGCATGCATACATTGTACATATTTCACTGTATACTATATGTCTTAATGCCTGAAGCATTCTACAGGTGTATGCACAGTGATTAGATAGTAAGAGTGCTGGTAGTTATCAGCAGGGTGAGTTTTTAAGTGTTTGTGTGTTGGAACAGAAAGTAGTTAAGAACATGTTACCGTCAGCAATATTGCAGGAGTGGACAGAGAGTGACAGTCTGATTGGGACACTGCATGAATACTACCTGGCTAATTCCAAGTGTGACTCTGTAGTCTGCTGGTGGTTAGAGGTCTGCATAGATTGCGCACATTTGACTGTAGCACTGCTTGTCTTAATGCCTGAGTCACTCTACAAGTGCATGGATAGTGACTGAAAAGTTACACCGATTGTCATTGACTGCAGGGAGAGTTTAAAGGAGCTTGCATGTTGGCACAGACATTAGATGAGGATATGATTCTGTAAGCATGATTGCAGAAGTGGAGAAAGAGTGATGGGCTGATTGGGACACCACATGAATACCACCGGGCTTATTGCAAGGGGGAATACGTAGTGTGCTGGGGGTTACAGGCCTGCATACATTGCGCACATTTCACAGTAGCACTATGTGTCTTAAAGCTTGAGGCATTCTATAGGTGTATGCACAGTGACTAAGATAGTGAGAGTGCTGGTAGTTGACAAGAGGGTGAGTTTTTAAGTGCTTGTGTGTTGGCACAGAAATTAGATAAGGACATGCTTCGGTCAAGATCATTGCAGGAGTAGGCAGAGAGTGACAGTCTGATTGGGGCCCAGCATGAATACTAACTGGCTTATTCCAAGGGTGAATCAGTAGTCTGCTGAGGGCTACAGGCCTGCATACATTGTGCATATGTCACTGTACACTATGTGTCTTAATGCCTGAAGCATTCTATAGGTTTATGCACAGTGACTAGATAGTAAGAGCGGTGGTAGTTGACAGGAGGGTGAGTTTTTAAGTGCTTGTGTGTTGGCACAGCGATTATATAAGGGCATGCTTCTATCAGGATAATTGCAGGAGTAGACAGAGACTGATAGGCTGATTGGGGCACTACATGAATACAACCTTGCTTATTGCAAGGATGAAGCAGTAGTTTGCTGGGGGTTACAGGTCTACATACATTGCGCACATTTCACAGTAGCACTATGTGTCTTAATGCTTGAGGCATTCTATAGGTGTATGCACAGTGACTAGATACTGAGAGTGCTGGAAGTTGACAGGAGGGTGAGTTTTTAAGTGCTTCTGTGTTGGCACAGAAATTAGATATGGACATGCTTCTGTCAAGATCATTGCAGGAGTGGGCAGAGAGTGGCTGTCTGATTGGGGCACAGCATGAATACTACCTGGATTATTCCAAAGTTGAATCAGTAGTCTGCTTGGGGTTAGAGGCCTGTATAGACTGCGCACATTTGACTTTAGCACTGCTTGTCTTAATGCCTGAGTCACTCTACAAGTGCATGGATAGTGACTGAAAAGTTACACTTCGTGTAATTGATTGAAGGGAGAGTTTAAAAGTGCTTGCATGTTGGCACAAACATTAGATAAGGATATGAATCTGTAAGCATGATTGCAGGAGTGGACAAAGAGTGATAGGCTGATTGGGGCACTGCATGATTACTACCTAGCTAATTCCAAGCGTGACTCAGTTGTCTGCTGGTGGTTAGAGGTCTGCATAGATTGCGCACATTTGACTGTAGCACTGATTGTCTTAATGACTGAGTCACTCTACAAGTGCATGGATAGTGACTGAAAAGTTACATCGATTGTCATTGACTGCAGAAAGAGGTTATAAGTGCTTGTAAGTTGGCACAGACATTAGATAAGGATATGTTTCTATCAGCATGATTGCAGAAGTGGAGAAAGAGTGACAGCCTGATTGGAGCACTACATGAATACCACCTGGCTTATTGCAAGGGGGAATAAGTAGTCTGCTGGGGGTTTACAGGCCTGCATACATTGCGCACATTTCACAGTAGCACAATGTGTCTAAAAGCTTGAGGCATTCTATAGGTGTATGCACAGTGACTAGATAGTGAGAGTGCTGGTAGTTGACAGGAGGGTGAGTTTTTAAGTGCTTGTGTGTTGGCACAGCCATTAGATAAGGACATGCTTCTGTCAAGATCATTGAAGGGGTAGGCAGAGAGTGAAAGTCTGATTGGGGCCCATCATGAATACTAACTGGCTTATTCCAAGGGTGAATCAGTACTCTGCTGAGGGTTACAGGCCTGCATACATTGTGCATATGTCACTGTACACCATGTGTCTTAATGCCTGAAGCATTCTATAGGTGTTTGCACAGTGACTAGATAGTAATAGTGGTGGTAGTTGACAGGAGGGTGAGTTTTTAAGTGCTTGTGTGTTGGCACAGCGATTATGTAAGGACATGCTTCTATCAGGATAATTGCAGGAGTGGACAGCGACTGATGGGCTGATTGGAGCACTACATGAATACTAACTTGCTTATTGCAAGGGTGAATCAGTAGTCTGCTTGGGTTTACAGGCCTACATCCATTGCGCACATTTCACAGTAGCACTATGTCTCTTAATGCTTGAGGCTTCCTATAGGTGTATCCACAGTGACTAGATATTGTGAGTGCTGGCAGTTGACAGGAGGGTGAGTTTTTAAGAGCTTCTGTGTTGGCACAGAAATTAGATAAGGACATTCTTCTGTCAAGATCATTGCAGGAGTGGGCAGAGAGCGGCAGTCTGATTGGGGCACAGCATGAATACTACCTGGCTTATTCCAAGGGCGAATCAGTAGTGTGCTTGGGGTTAGAGGCCTGCATATATTGTACACATTTCAGTGTACCACTGCTTGTCTTAATGCCTGAGTCATTCTACAAGTGCATGAATACGGAGAGGATAGTTAAAGTGGTGGTAGTTGATAGCAGGGAGAGTTTATAAGTGCTTGTGTGTTGGCACAGCGATTAGATAAGGACACGCTTCTGTCAGGATAATTGTAGAGTGGACAGAGACTGATTGGCTGATTGGGGCACTACATGAATACTACCTGGCTTATTGCAAGGCTGAATCAATAGTCTGCTGGGGGTTACAGGCCTGAATACATTGGGCACATTTCACAGTAGCACTATGTGTCTTAATGCTTGAGGCATTTTATACGTGTATGCACTGTGACTAGATAGTGAGAGTGCTGGTAGTTGACAGGAAGGTACGTTTTTAAGTGCTTGTGTGTTGGCACAGAAATTAGATAAGGACATGCTTCTGTCAAGATCATTGCAGAAGTGGGCAGAGAGTGACAGTCTGATTGGAGCACAGTATGAATACTACCTGGCTTATTCCAAAGGTGAATCAGTAGTCTGCTGGGGGTTAGAGGCCTGCATATATTGTGCACATTTCAGTGTACCACTGCTTGTCTTAATGCCTGAATCGTTCTACGAGTGCATGAATATGGAGAGGATAGTTAAAGTGGCAGTAGTTGACAGCAGAGAGAGTTTATAAGTGCTTGTGTTTTGGCACAGCGATTAGATAAGGACATGCTTCCATCAGGATAATTGCAGGAGTGGACAAAGTCTGATAGGCTGATTGGGGCACTGCATGAATACTACCTGGCTTATTGCAAGGATGAATCAGTAGTCTGCTGGGGGTTACAGGCCTGCATATATTACGCATATTTCACTGTACACTATGTGTCTTAATGTCTGAAGCATTCTACAGGTGTATGCACAGTGACTAGATAGAAAGAGTGGTGTTAGTTGACAGGAGGGTTAGTTTTTAATTTCTTGCGTGTTGGCACAGAAATTAGATAAGGCCATGTTACTGTCAACATTATTGCAGGAGTGGAGAGAGAGTGATAGTCTGATTGGGGCACTTCATGAATACTACCTGACTTATACCAGGGGTGAATCAGTAGTCTACTGGTGGTTAGAGGCCTGCATAGATTGCGCACATTTGACTGTAGTACTGCTTGTCTTAATGCCTGAGTCACTCTACAAGTGCATGGATAGTGACTGGAAAGTTACACTGCTTGTCATTCACTACAGGAAGAGTTTATAAGTGCTTGTATGTTGGCACAAACATTAGATAAGGCTATGGTTCTGTCAGCATGATTGCAGGAGTGGACAAAGAGTGACAGCCTTATTGGGGCACTACATACATACTACCTGGCTTATTGTAAGGGTGAATCAGTAGTCTGCAGGGGGTTAAGAGCCGACAAGCATTGCCCACATTTCACTGTAGCACTATGTGTCTTAATGCCTGAGGCATTCTACAGGTATATGGACAGTGACTAGAGAGTTAGAGTGCTGGTAGTTGTCAGGAGGGTGAGTTTTAAACTGCTTGTGTGTTTGCACAGCGATTAGATAAGGACATGCTTCTGTCAGGATAATTGCAGGAGTGGACAGAGACTGATAGGCTGATTGGGGCACTGCATGAATACTACCTGGCTTATTGCAAGGGTGAATCAGTAGTCTGCTGGGGGTTACAGGCCTGCATACATCGCGCACATTTCACAGTAGCACTATGTGTCTTAATGCTTGAGGCATTCTATAGGTGTATTCACAGTGAATAGATAGTGAGAGTGCTGGTAGTTGACAGGAGGGTACATTTTTAAGTGCTTATGTGTTGGCACAGAAATTAGATAACAACATGCTTCTGTCATGATCATTGCAGGAGTGGGCAGAAAGTGACAGTCTGATTGGGGCACAGCATGAATACTACCTGGTTTATTCCAAGGGTGAATCAGTAGTATACTGGGGGTTAGACGCCTGCATATATTGTGCACATTTCAGTGTACCACCGCTTGCATTAATGACTGAGTCGTTCTACAAGTGCATGAATACGGAGAGGATAGTTAAAGTGGTGGTAGTTGACAGCAGGGAGAGTTTATAAGTGCTTGTGTGTTGGCACAGCGATTAGATAAGGACATGCTTTTGTCAGGATAGTTGCAGTTGAGTGGCCAGAGTCTGAGAGGCTGATTGGGGCATGAATACTACCTGGCTTATTGCAAGGATGAATCAGTAGTCTGCTGGGGGGGCCAGTCCTACATAAATTGCGCATATTTTACTGTACAATATGTGTCTTAATGCCTGAAGCATTCTACAGGTCTATGCACAGTGACTATATAGTAAGAGTGGTGGTAGTTGACAGGAGGGTGAGATTTTAAGTGCTTCTTTGTTGGCACAGAAATTAGATAAGGACATGTTACAGTCAGCATTATTGCAGGAGTGGACAGAGAGTGACAGTCTGATTGGGCCACTGCATGGATACTAAATGGCGTATACCAAGAGTGAATCAGTAGTCTGCTGGGGGTTAGAGGCCTGCATAGATTGCGCAAGTTTGACTGTAGCACTGCTTGTCTTAATGCCTGAGTCACTCTACAAGAGCATGGATAGTGACTGGAAAGTTGCACTGCTTGTCATTGACTACAAGAAGAGTTTATACATGCTTGTATGTTGGCACAGACATTAGATAAGAATATGGTTCTGTCAGCATGATTGCAGGAGTGGACAAATAGCGACAGCCTGATTAGGGCACTACATAAATACTACCTGGCTTATTGCAAGGGTGAATCAGCAGTCTGCAGGGGGTTAAGAGTCTGCATACATTGTGCATATTTCACTGCACACTATGTGGCTTAATGCCTGAACCATTCTATAGGTGTATGCACAGTAACTAGATAGTATGAGTGGTGGTAATTGACAGAAGGGTTAGTTTTTAAGTGCTTTTGTTTCTGCACAGAGACTATATACAGACATGGTGCTGTCAGGATGAAAGGAGGATTGGACAGGGAATGACATTATGATTGCTTATCTGCATGGCTACTGATTAGATTTTTGCTGGACTGAATCAATAGTCTGCAGGGGGTTAAAGCACAGCATACATTGTGCACATTTATTTATATACTAACTACGAAATTACAGATTATTGAACCACAAAATCACTTTTCATACACTTCTAAAATCAAATTTTCACCACCTTTACAGTCCTCTAATATATTAGATACCTATCAATATTTCATACAAATATAAATATAATGTAAACAAAAACCTGACTCATGACATACTAACTACTACATACCAGTAAGAATAAAATGTACTGACTTTCTTTTTCAGCTACATATTGTCCTTTAAATCTACAAATATGCAACTTCATCAAACTATACCTCTCAACAGACTTAATGAAGAACAGTAATAAAGAACACTTTTTTTATAATGATTTTCAAAACTGCAGAAACTGTACCAACTAATAACAGATTCATAATTATTAACACCTTATATGATCATCTTGCAAACAGCACAATTTTACCTAATTTTACCACACTATCTATAATAATGCAATATTTTTAAACTATACCTTTTTACACAGAAGAAATTATCATGCCTAATAAACTACACCTTATATGAATTATTTAGAAAAAGTTCTAACTGCATATTTAACCAATTAATAGTAAATAAAAGCCTTCATTCAACTATATTTTCTAACACACTTAAATAAATATATTACTGTACATACTGCTTTTTAAGCAAACTTCAAATACAATAAAAATAATCCCAAAATACATCTGTGCATTTTATAATATATTTCAAACAACAGTTTCATAAAAATGGCATATCTTTTTTAAATTAACCTAAAAAATGTGTAACTCGCCTTTAAATAAATCTGTTGAATGAAAAATCTCACTCACTCACTCAGGATTTTCTTTTTCACATAGAGAATAAGGGTGGGCGGAATTAGCGAAAGTGCCTTTTGCAAAATATCGCGGAACGGCAACAAATCTCCGCGATCACGCAAAATTTCACGTGATCGCGGAGATTTTGTGCTGATTTAATGCGTTACTGAATTTGACCTTCAACTCGGGCACCTACTTTATGTCTGTAAGACTTACAAATATAAATAAAGCAGGTGCCCGAGTTGAAGGTCAAATTCAGTATAAGACTAAGTGCTTCCTGTTGAGGTTTAATTTTTGTGACAGGAGCATCGTGCCAGAATGAATCCTGCCCTGCATATTTATTCAAGACGATGCCACAGTTTTGTGCAATACCTCTACTCAACTGGAGTACTTTCTACTGGCTAATCAGTAAGTGCTACCTCGTTAGGTAAATGTAGAGTGCTTTTCCTACACTACAGCTGCATAAAGTGCCAAAAGAGTTGTCACCAGCGACCATGTGTGTCTGTAAATTTCAAAGTCCGTCATCGCGCCGAAGAGCATCTCTTAAAGGGCCAACACGGAATGGTGAGTGCGGGCACCGGCCATCAGCATCACTTAACTAAAGTCCCTCTGTTTTACTCACCGTGCCAGGGGTGTTCCCCACAGCAGTGCAGCGTGTGCAGCGGCTCCAGGGCCCATCCGAGTGAGGGCCTCTGCACTCCAATAATGGTAGTGTTTCATCATCAAAACATGACAAACGATGCCGCAGCACCCTTGCCATGCCACCGATCCCTGCCTGCTTATATACATTCTAAAATATGTGTTCTTTACTTTAAAAGCAATCATGTGTCTTCATTTGCATATGTGATCAAAAAAAACTTGAATGCTTTCGCCTTCACCTCAGGAGTGTCATTAATTACAATTAGAAAATACCCAAAACTTGCAGGCTGAGAAAGGAACAGAAAAAACTGCTTTCATGCTCATTTAATTAGAAGCACCGTGTCATGTGGCAGTTTGTACTTGAGGTACACTAAAATGCTCCAAGGCCTCTGTATTGTTTATTTTCCATCTGAACCCCATCAAGGAAATATGAGGGTGCGTGGAGCTGCAGCACCCCTACTCTTAGCATCACTGAGCACATGCAAGTCCTGCTTCATCTATGTCTTCACGCCGAGAGCGCTGCTAATGTTTTACTTCCTCCTCCCTGAGGCCTGGAGCTGTGCAGCATTTTAATTAAGGGTGGGCGACAATTTCCGTTCCCTCACGGATTGCGGAAGTTTTACAATTTCCGCGAGCGGAACGGAAATTGTCGCCCACCCTTAACAGAGAATGTAGATCAACACACTCTGCAAGGGTGAACCAGTATTGTCAAATTTTCCCTCTATTTTTCCATACATATAGACATAAACAACAAATGGCATTGCTTCCCAGTGTTTTTCAAATTGAAAAACGATTTTCCATTGGTCACAGAGAATAATAAGTTTCAACTGACATCTTCATCCCTTATCCTTAAGGTCAGTTTCCATTGCAACAGGTAATGCAACATTCAACTTAGCTGTCAGGTCACAAGTTCACCACACAATGTTACAAATGACAACAGCAGGTGTGGTTGGCTTTGCAATGCTTGCCCTTATCCTCTCTGCTGTACTTTTCCAACACTTTTTAATAACCAATAAGGAACATGCTTTCTAAACCAAGTGCAATGCACCCTATTTTTGAATGTAGAGTGTTGTTAAACAGCCAATCAAATCTCTACTTTCTTAAAAACAGCATCTTGTCCACCATTTTAGATAGATTTTATTGTTCCACCTGCCTACCTCAGCTGCAGATATTTTCTGATTACCTACAGAAATCCCTTCAATATGCTTTCTGTGTGGATTATTGGACACAGCTATATTTTCTGGTGCAAAAGGTATGCTGAAAGCAGAGGTATTGACAAAGATCTAGCTTTGCAAAATGTAGACATTAAATGGATTGGACAGAGAGGATTAAAGTGGCACCAATTGATGCCATTGGTTAAATCCTTTTTGCATCTCCAACCACCTAACCTCATGATTGTGCACTGTGGTGGCGTTGACCTAGGCACATTGACTGGGTTGGCTCTGGAAATGCTAATGAAGGACACCTTTGCAGAATTGATGTTGCTTTTCCCCCAAACTGCCTTTGTGTACTCTTACATACGCCAAAGACAGAAATGGAACAGGTCCAACCAATTTTGTACACAGATTGAGAAAGCTAGAAAAATGTTCAATAAAGCTGTTTCTGCTTAACTCAGAGACCATAGTATGGGGTCCATATACAACAACTATCTGTGTTTTAATATGGATGGCACCTACAGGACTGATGGTGTACATTTCACAGATAAGGGAAACAGAGTCCTTCTCAACAACTTAAGACTCTGCATTGGCACTTACATGTAGCTACAAAAATCTCCCAATAAACACAAGGGCTCTTTTTAGAGCCACCCAATATCCTAACATATAACCTAGGTTTTTCTAAAAAAAAATATATATATTTTTGCTTGGAGTCACGCACACAGCGCGAATTGGAGTCGCGTACCCCTCACGTGCACACTAGGGGCCGCGCTAGGTACGCAACTCCTTCTTTTTCCGTAAAAAAACCCCAGCTCCTACCATTAATTACTATTCGCCCCGGGGACCCCATCCCCCGGGGCCTATCTCATACATTGGGGACTGTGGGGGAGCCCCAATGCCCCCATGGTCCCGCCAGCTCCCCACGACCTTCAGGAGCTGGCATACCTTTTCGCGTTTGGAGTCGCGTACCCCTCGCATGCACACTAAGGGCTGTCCTGATCGCCACGCTAGGTACACCACTCCTTATTTTTCCATTAAAAAAATGGCTCCTACCATTAATTACTATTTGCACCGGGGACCCCATCCCCCAGGGCCTATCTCATACATTGGGGACCGTGGGGGGAGCCCCAATGCCCCCACAGTCCCGCCAGCTCCCCGCGTCCCACGGAGCTGGCATTGCTTTTCCACATGGGAATCTGCTAACATGCAGCTCCCCATGAGGAAAAGCAATCTGCTTTGCTTCATTGAAGTGAGAGCAAGTTTCCCTGCTCTCGCTTCAATGAAGCAAAGCAGTTTGCAATGACAGGGCGGGAGCAGCGAGGTTCCCGCCCTGTCATTGCAAACAGCAGTGTCCTGCAGTAGCTGGCCCTGGGGGGTGGCGATCACCAGGGCCATGAAAGGCTCCAGGAGGGGGGCCGCGTTGCCCCCCTCCCAACAATTGCAATGCCCTGGGGAGTTGGTGATCCCCGGGGAAGGGGGGTCCATTAAGGACCCCTGCATTTAAATCTTAGTGCCCTGGGGAGGTGGCAGTCCCCGGGGTGTGTGGGGGGCTCTACCCCCCCACACAGGTCTATTTATTTTCTTTTAAAAGCCCCGGTGGTGGCAGTCCCCGGAGCTGCGGGGAGGGCTTTGTCCCCCCGCAAATATTTATAAAAAAGCCCTGGGGTTGGTGAGCCCCCACAATTTTTTTGCAGTGCCCCCGGCTTTGGCCCACCCAGGGGCTATTTAATAACTAAGCGCGGGAGCCCACGCTTCATTTTATTAAATTTGTTCGGGCGGATGCTCCGCGCATCCTGCGATTTAAAATAAAAAAGAAATGTGTCCTTTGAAAAGGGGCAGGGTAGAAAAACCCTTACCCCCTAGGCCTGTTTATGGGGTCCCCCAGGGCCAAACAAAAGCATCTTTTTAACATTTTCAGTGGTCGCGGTAGATCTACAAATCCTGACCGAAATTTTAAAATAAAACAAAGCGTGGGCTCCTGCGCTTCATTTAATCAGGCCCACAGGTAGGCCCGGTGTTAAATATATAATAGAATGAGTCGTGGGGCTTCAGCCCCCCTCCATGCAGCCCCGGGGGCAACCATCTCTCACGGGCTAATGTTTTATAATGCGGGGGCCACGTGGCCTGCCGTCAGCCCCCGGAGCCGCCACCTCCCTGGGGCTACAAAGTAGATGGAAGGGGGACCACTCGGCCCACCTCTCGAAGCCCTCCGTGGTCCTGGGGACCACCATCCCCCTAGGGCCAGCTTCAGCAATGTCCCAGGGTGCATGTTTGCAGCTCCCTTCGGCCTTAAGCAATGCCAGCTGCCCGCAAAAGGCTGAGAGCCAACAGGAACCACTGGGTCCTTGAGGCTTCCCTTGGTCCCCAATGCCGTGTCCATGTCTCGGGGGATGGGGTCCTGGGGCAACATTGTCCCAGGTAGGGGGACCGCACAGGTCCCCCCACCTATTTTCTCTTCCAACGGTTAAGGCCTGGCCCTGGGAGATGGGGTGCCCAGGGCCAAACTTGGCCTCAGAAGGACAACGATGCGGCCCCCTCCAAAATTTAAAAAAATTGAAAATACAGGGCAGGCCCTGGGGGATGGGGTCTGAGGGGCCAAAACTGTCTCAGTTTAGGGGGCCACGTGCCGGCCCCTAAAAAATAATCAAATAAACAAAAAAATGGCGGACCTAAGCAAATGCGGCCCCCTGGGCTGAAATCGGCCTGGGGAGGGGGGTGCACAGCCTCCCTTCCCTTTCAAAATAAAAAAGTAACAAAGGCCAAACCCTGGAGGATGGGGTCCTCTGTGGCAGAAATCGGCCTTGGGATGGGGGACCCCCTCCTGCTTTATAACAATTTAAAAAAATTCAAATGAGTCATATGAGTCATACCCCGGGGATGGGGTCCTTGGTGCCCAAAAGGATAAAGGGTGTGGAAATGTGGATTTTCCTGATCAGTTATGTCCCCTATCTTGGACCCCAACGATTCTATGTGCATGTCACAAGTACATGTATGTTCCCTCCAGTTCCAGTTTCCAAGACGCAAACATATGTGTGTCTACCGTCGACATGTTCTCTGTCAGATCCGCCATCAATGGGCTGGATATTCAATTCCTAAGTATGAAAAGCCACCGACTTTATATGGCTAAGGTACTCCATTTTTACAGTTCAGGCAAGTAGGCCCGATTCTTTCCTCAAAGCCTTTCCCTGCTCTCTGTCTCTGACAGTTTCAGCTTGAGCTCGCATCTGTATCCATGAACTTTGTCCTACTCCCTGTGCAGCTAACGGTGCCTGCCTCGGCCAGTTTTCGCCTGCCTGCCAAGAAGCTGTATTTCACCTTCGAATTATCTATTTTGCTCTTCAGCCGATGCATTCCTGTCTAGTGATTTAGGTAAACATTTCCTTTAGCTCACAAGCAAAGGACTCAGCCTTTCCGTCCTCCTGCAAGTGATTCATAGCCCTGTTGCCATGGAAAGTTTTCTGCCCCTCGCTTCTCATATAGACACTTAGACGCTTGTACACGCACATACAGTTAGTATAGAATAGATTCTGTCCGAGAGTCCTTCCTTGTGGATAACATAGTTCTCTAAACATAGGATGTTAGATATGATTTGGGATTAGGTTGACATGACCCCCTAGACTTCTCGTCTCCACATGTAGAGCTAAATATCAAGTCCCCTTCACCCCCTAGTTGCACGTCAATCACACGTCATGCTGCTGCGCACGCATCCATGTTAAGTATTATCGTATAGATCCACCTATGTAAGATAATGAGAGCCAATCATGTTTCTTTTTGCTCCTTATTACGCCTAGTTTCAATTACGTATCACTATGTTAATTTATCTTATCAATTGTTACGCCTTTTTGCACTTGTTTCATTGTAAATGTATGACCTATAAAAGTTACTTCTTGTCAATAAAGTATTGTACTTCACTTCCTGAACCCTCGTGGTGACGGAACCTGAAGGCCGCGACTCGAGTCGGCCATTTTGGATGGAATAAAGCCCATTTAGAAACCTCTTATACCACGGATTTCTGCCTCTTGTTATTCTGAGCTATTTTACTTTATTTTAAGGATTCCGTATGAAATTCAGTTTCGGTAAAAAGAATATTTACCACATAATGGCGCCCGAACAGGGACACTTTCTCATCTCACGCGCCGGCGGTGCGTTGCAGGCCCGGTCTCCTGCCACAGCTGGACGGACCATAAACGCGTACCAGCAGGATTTCCTGTAAGCTCCCTCCGGTCAAGCGGGGGCGACTGAGGCTGCGATCAACCCAGACGAGGCGGTGAGAAGTGCGAAGTATCCCGACCAGAGCCTAGCTGAGAGAGCAAGATCCGAGGTATACAGAAGCCCACCAGGTTTTTCGAAATCCCGATGTCCAGAGGGTCCGCTATCCGCAGTTATCGAGTCCTGTCCATTCTCTGAGGCCTTCCGTTTCAAGGAGCTACTCGGTGAGTACCATCGCCGAGGAGGCGTGTTGACGCGCACATAGGTTGTGCCGGTCAAGACGGATTTGGGTACACAAATCCGGTCGGCACTGTTTAGCAGTGTATATGTACTGTTTAGCAGTATATCAAGTATTCCGAAGTATTCAGTTATTGTCAAGAATTCAGCGTGGTGATTAGTTAGGCAGACTGTCATCATTGTCGGTTATTGTTAAAATGTTTAATGTTTAATGTTTAAAAGTGTTCAAATGTCTTGCATATTGTGGTATGAATGATTGTTCTTTGTTCGCTGTTCATTATTGTGTTTTTCGTATTAAGTGAATTCAAGAGTAAGTATCAGATCAGTTGTCAATATGCCGCTCTTCTCGAAGTTAAGACAGATTACTACCAGAAAAGGGGTGCTTGAAGAAGCAGTTCCTATTCCTCCTAGGGACACTCCAGGGCATTTTATGTACCACAAGCATGGCTTAGATGCCATATTGTTTCTTGATCTATGGGTAGATTATACCAAGGGATTGCCGGAAAGTCAAAGGTGGCCCGCAGCGGGAACCTGGGATGCAGAGTGCATCATGAAAGTGGAGGAAGAGTTATGGAAAAGAAAGGTCAGACAGTCACAGAAAGACGCTGTTGAGTTATGGCGTAAAGAATCTCATAGACGTACAGAAAAAGCACGTAGACAAGAAGAGAGGAGTAAAGAAAGTTCAAATAAAGTTCAAGAAGATCTATTAATTGAGGAAGGTATCCGAGTGAAGTCAGAACAAGTAAATAGACAAAGAAATGCTCTTATGAATGGTATGTATCCCCTTCTAACCGAAGGACTACCAAAGGCTGTTCCAGGGATGCCAAAAGACTTGCCACCCCCGTTATTTCCAATTAAGGTACATCAAAAAGGGCATCCCAGAACCGCAGAAGATGTTTTTCTTTCCTCATATCTAGACGACACAGCTCCCGAGTATACTAACGCCACACTACATAGACCGTCTGGCGGAGGGGTTCAACGTCAGGATCAGGTATCCGACCCCGTGCAACAGCAAGTCCCGATACAAGCTTCGGCAAGCACATCTGTCCCCGCAGTCGATTCTACAGTGGTATCGACACCCATAGTTGCTGTGTCACGTTCAACGAACCCATTCACACCCGATGCCCCAGATGGGGCCACGGGAGGTGCTAGCAATACCTTTACACCACCCAGAATAAATAAACTTGTCTTTCAAGAATCAGCGCATTCACGTACACCTAAATTCGTAAGTGAACGTACGTTTAAGGAACTCCTTGTAAATTGTAGATATGACCCGGTGGTTGGTAAAGAGGACGAAATGGTCCTGGCATCATTACGCATCAGGCGAGCCGCAGAGTATTTAGCAAGGTTACCAGGAATGACTACGCATCTAGATAACATATACCATTTTGTTCAAACAGGACGAGATCCAGGATGTATTAACAGAGCTATGGAATTCCAGAAAGTAGAGATACAGGGGGAACTGTTACGTTTCCTCATAAACTGTGTGATCAGAAATCAAGACCGTCCGGGGGTAGACCCGAATGCAATGCTTATTCTTACAAGATGGAGCCAGAATATATCAGAAGGGAGACACGATAAGCAAAATTGTATAATAGCCATGTGCCGAAAAATCCGTAGAGAAATAGAGCGTATTCATGAAGAAAGATTGGGAACAGACGAGTTCGAGCAAGATGAAGTGTCCGAATCAGGGAATTCCGCAAGACAGTCAGAGACCATAGCCTATGTAGGCAGAGGAAGATCCTGTAATAATGCTAGATGTTTTTCTGATCCCATACACTCTGTATGCCCAAATAATAGCAGAACGTATCCGACGCCTGTAATAAATCTGAAGTCTCCTGAACATTTGTTTCAAGCCGCAGATAAAATACTACGAGAACGAAGGGGTTACCACCTCCTCGATTCCATGGATGAGCAAGAATTAGCCAGATCAGCTGTTCACTGGATTGACAGTCCTGAAATATACGGTGATGAAACCGTAGCACACACGTTTTTTAATCTCAGTGCAGATGAACAACGTTTAGCTGGAATCTATATGATTCAGCAACTCCTTATATTATATAAGAGCCAACATGCTGACCCTGGTCCTTTACCTGATATATTAACGGAACTACTCACGAACAGATGGAGAGGTTCTAGTAACAAGCTAATTAAAGAGATATTAGTGTCACGTAAACAGTATGTCCTTTTTGTAAATCCGGATTCTCTCTCGCTGCCCCACAGAGAAAGAACGCCGTACTATATGGATAGACAAAATCCTTTACGAGAAGTGCACCCAATAAAAGGCGAAGACAATGAGTTTCACCGTGTATTTGTTTACACACCCATATCAAAAATGGAATTATTAGAAATGAAGAAAGTAGTACCTAGTCATGACAAAGACCCAGCGGGTTTCCACCGAGAAATTAAAGACATGTTACTAATGGGAGAGTACACCTTTCCTGATATTATGACGATATTAAAGGTGCTTTTGCCTGCTGGCATCTATGAAAAACTGAAAGAAAAAGAGTGGGAAGTGGGAGACCAAAAGATAGACTGGACAGCATTAGCAGAGGAAGAAAGGGCCCGAACTGCAGGTTCAGGGCTCGGGGATAAAGTTAAACTGTTACCAGGTTTACTAGTACAGGTACTGCCACGTCTATTAACTACAAAAAAGGAAGATTGGGGTGCAATCACAGCCTGCAAACAAAAGCAAGATGAAGACACAAGCGATTATTATGCTCGATTTGAAAAATGTTTTGGTATAAACAGTGGTATAAAAGCAAGTAGTGACTCATATCCACATTTATTTGTGACAAAATTAGTGGAAAATGCATTGCCTCCAGTGAAGAATAGAATATTGAAATTCGAGAGTACCTGGCAAAGTAACACTCCGTCACAAATGCTACAAATGTTACAGTATCATCACAATAGAATTAGGGATGAACAAGAACACGAGCATAGACGCATGAAGGATACAAAAATGAAAATGCTAGTTTCTCAGACAGTACCAGCAGAGGGTCACAAAAAGGGTGTGACACATTCTGGTGATTCTGCAGCTCCCGTAAAAGGAACCTGCAATTACTGTAAGCAACTAGGCCATTATGTACACGATTGTCCAGTCCTGAAACGTAATATAGCTACAGGTATTGCAAAAGAGAGACCACGATTAGTTAGACAAGATCAGAATGAACAAGGAGCTATGCAGCATGGACAGTCCATGCCAGTTCAGCAACAGTCCATGCCAGTTCAGCAACAGTCCATGCCAGCCTCACAGCAGCCCATACAGTTTGTGCCAGCTGCACCACCGTTGCCTGCTACTGCCACACAAACCACAACACGACAAATGTATCAGACTGCACAATATGAATATCCTGAGTATCAGCGTTACGCATGAACAAGCCTAGAGAGGGAAGTTGACTTACCGCTCATCGAGATTCCTGTAGATCAAGAAGGACCGTATGTACATAGTGAATTGTTAGGTCAAGATAGAAAATTCTTACTCGATACAGGGGCAAGTCGAACAACTATAAAACGTAGTGAAGTTCCAGGGGCACCCCTCTCAGGCTCTCAAAATGTTTCCCTTGGTTTTTCAGGAAAACCTATTGTTAATGAAGTATCACAGCCTCTCCCACTTACGATAGGACCTTTGACACGAACTACAGATTTATTGCTTACTAAATCATGCCCAGAAAATCTGTTAGGAATTAAAACTCTGAAAGCACTAGGAGCCATAATATGTTGTTCTCCGGAAGGAGTAAGGTTGTTTCTACGTGATTTTAAAGGTCACTATGTGTCTAGGGACATGGATCCCCGACTACAGACTTTACCAGTACATCTATGGGCACAAGGCCCTACGGATGTTGGCTGCATGAACATTACACCATACCGAGTCACATTGAAAGCAGGAGTGGTACTACCACGAATGCGACAATACAAGTTGCCACATGATGCTGTAGTGGCTTTGCTGAAAATTATTGATGAGCTAATTGCCCAGGGAGTAGTTGTAGAAACAGACTCCAATGTATGTAATTCACCGATAATTCCGATTCTTAAACGAACTGATCCTACTGCCCCACCAGTATACCGATTGGTTATTGATTTGCGTGAACTAAACAAGTGCATTGTACCACAATTTCCTGTGGTCCCTGATATATCATCATTATTGACAGCAATTGATTCCGAAGCAACATTCTTTACTGTAATTGATCTCAAGAATGCCTTTTTCAGCGTCCCAATAGATCCGGAAAGCCAATATTTGTTCGGATTCAGTTTAAATGGGCGCAGCTTTAAATTCTCACGCGCTCCCCAAGGATTCACAGAAAGCCCCAGCATCTACAGCCAAGCACTGAAACGAGAACTTGACAGTATCCACATGCCAGTCAATACTGCACTGCTTCAATATGTCGATGATCTGCTGATCACCGCGAGAAGCGAACGTGAATGTGAAAAGGCTTCTCTGACAGTTTTACATTTTCTAGCCGACAAGGGGCACAAGGTGTCTCCTTCTAAGCTGCAATTCTGTGTCCAGCGAGTTATTTATCTTGGTCACTCGCTGTCCAAGGAGGGAAGGCAGCTTACACCAGATCGCATCCAGTTAATTGCTAACATGTCAATACCCCAGACACAAAAGGAAGTGCGGGCTTTTATAGGCCTCACTTCATATTGTAGGCAGTGGATCCCTCAGTACGCATTTCTAGCAAAACCACTCATTCAGCTAACCACACAGGAGGCAGCCACATCGACTGTTCTCCCTTGGACTCAGGAACATACACAAGCTTTTGAAAGCCTAAAGGAAGCTTTATGTCAAGCACCTGTTTTAGCAACACCATGTTATAGCAAACATTTTACACTTTTTGTTACAGAACGTGAAGGTACTGCCTTGTCAGTACTCACTCAGGATCAAGCAGGATCACGCAAGCCATGTGCTTATTTTTCCAGTACATTAGATCCCGTAGCTCAGGCTTTGCCTGCATGCCTGAAATCAGTGGCGGCGACAGCTTTAGCAATCAGACAAAGCGATGCCATAGTATTAGGACATCCATTGACAGTACAAGTACCACATGCAGTAGAGGTTCTTGTGAACCGAACACAAACACAACACTTGACCATAGCAAGACTTACCGGTTATGAACTGACATTGTTTCAACCACACATAGAGATCCGACGGTGTAATACATTGAATCCTGCTACACTATTACCTGTAATTGGAACAGACCCACTAGCTCATGATTGTGTTGAAATCATTGAAATAAAGACGAAACCTAGACAAGACTTGACAGACGTTCCATTGTTAGATCCAGACCTGACGTTGTATGTAGACGGATCGTGCATGAGAACAAGTACAGGAGATTTAGTGGCCGCGTATGCAGTCACAACAGACACTGAAGTTATTGAGACAAATTGTATAGATACTTTGTCAGCCCAAGCAGCAGAACTTATTGCTCTAACACAAGCCTGTATTCAAGCCACAAATAAGAAAGTTAATGTATACACTGACTCACGTTATGCATTCGGAGTTGTACACGACTTCGGCGTACTGTGGCGAGAGAGAGGTTATTTAACCTCCCATGGTGCCCACATTCAGCACGGACCCCTCATTCATGCCTTGTTAGACGCAATACATCTACCCACTGCTATATCGATTATGAAATGTAAAGCACACACGAAGGTTACTGATATCATTTCTCAAGGCAATGATTTAGCTGACAGAACAGCTAAACAGACTGCTCAGAATCGCACATTAGACATGACAAAGCCAATAGTTCAGACACCAACACAGTGTATGACAATTAAGGATCCCGCACTTGACGTAATTGACATACAGACACATGCTACTGCAGAAGAATTAAAGAAATGGACTGAACTAGGAGGGATCCAGACAGATCAGGGATGGATGACGAAGGAGAAATCTGTATGGTTTCTTCCTGACTCTATGGTCCAAGCCATTATAGCTACAATTCACAGCCCGGCGCATTTAGGAGAAAAAGCTATGCTAGATAGCATTCAACACATTTGGTTCAATAAACATTTACGAGCAGCAGCTAAACAAAAAGTCCGTACCTGTATGATATGTTGTCAGTTCAACCCGGGAAAAAGTGTTCCCGTAGAACAGGGTGGATTCCAGACTCCTGATCATCCTTTTGAAGTGCTCCAAATGGATTATATCCAGATGGAACGATGTCGAGGATTCAAATATGTTCTTGTAGTTGTCTGCGCTCTCTCCCGATGGACTGAGGCGTACCCAGTATCAGATTACACGGCCCCGACTACTGCCAAACAGTTAGTTCGAGAATTCTTCCCACGGTACGGGCTACCACGTGTTGTATATTCAGATAACGGCCAGCCTTTCTCATCCGAATTAATGAAACATGTCTCACTTTTGTTGGGATATCAGTGGAAGTTCCACTGTGTCCGACACCCCGAGGCAG
Organism: Triturus cristatus; assembly: GCF_964204655.1. NCBI lineage: Eukaryota > Metazoa > Chordata > Amphibia > Caudata > Salamandridae > Triturus > Triturus cristatus. Next base: position 1,153,314,845 of record NC_140591.1, on the reverse strand, counting down.
CAGGTCTCGTGGAACGACATAATCAAATTTTGAAAATCAGATTGTCTAAAATATGTAAGGAGAAAGGTGTTGACTGGATAGTAGCCTTACCAGTTGCACTATTTTACATAAGAATGGTAGCACACTCTCGAACAGGGCTATCCCCGTATGAGGTGATCTTCGGAAGGCCACCAAATATGTGGGGGACGCCTGTACCACGTAAAATAACTGATGTTAATTGTAATATGCTGACAGATTACCTGGCTTCCTTGATGTCTGCACTACGATCTTGTCGTTCACAGGTAGCTGCAGCTTTTCCTGACAACACTGAGGTGAAACCCCATGACGTTGCTCCGGGGGATCTGGTGTTTGTGAGGAATTTCGATCGGAAAACCCAATTGGAGCCCAGGTGGAAAACACCGAAGCTAGTCCTGCTGACCACAAGAACAGCCGTGAAAGTGGAGGGCCGCAAAGGATGGATACATTCCAGTCACGTTAAGAAATTTCATGGACTATCCTCGGATATAGACACTGTGCCCTGCACTCCCTCACAGACTGATTCAAAACTTCCCTTTGTTGAAAGGAATGACTCTCAGAACTATAAATTAAAACTTAGGCCCAAACAGTCGAGCAATTTGATTGTTTAAGTCCTCTCCAAGGTGAAGCGGTTGAATTGTCTCTGACATGTATCCCTTGGACCTGAGTAGAGAAAATACCAGAGAAATGTTGAAACGACAGGCGTATTGTAAATCACTGCGTAGCTACTGTGTGAGGACATTATTAATTCTGTTTTTATTGAGTGTTTTAATAATCATTACGAGTGTGATTTTGCACATATATCATCCTATTTCTAGACATGTTTATAATATTACTGCTGAACATTCTTTTAGTGACCTACCGCCACATGAACTATCTTATAGACTTGCGCTGCGCAATAACACCTTCATTAGTATGTTACATCATTCCCATCAGACTAGTAATGCCACCAATTGTTGGGTGTGTGGCCGACTCCCTCCCTATCAGAATAACAAAGGAGTTCTGCCTTTCTTTCCACATCCGTTCACCCACAATGGCTCCTGTGGAGCATGGTTTAGTTTACTAAATTCCATAGACCCAGACACAGCAGTTTATCAACAACATTGGATATGGGGAAATCTGAATCTAGTTTTATTCAAAGTCTGTCACCCTAATAAGGAAGGTCACCCCAGTAGAACAGGAACTGATTTAGAAAATGAAGTGTATAAATTAGGTAATTTTACGCCTAACCTCATGATTTTGAACGTCAAATCCGAAGTTGAATTAATTCTGCCCACTATGTCAGTATTTCCAGTTAAGGGTGAATTATGTGTGAGAAAAGTTGGTTCCATACACATGGGCCATAGCAAATGCGTTACTACAGTAGAATATAGTGATCAAGGGAAATCTTCATTTAGAGCTTCTCGCCATTCTTACTTTATATGTGGTCAGACGGCATATATGCGTCTGCCTCTAGATTGGGATGGTACCTGTTACATAGCATTCCTTTTGCCACCTGTTTTCCTAGCTCCCCCTGATTATTATCGAAATGTTCATTTAGTACACAAAAGAGAGCGTAGAGATCTCCCAGTTGTCGATTATACTGAGACGGCATGGGACAAGTATGTAGATTTCAATAAAGGTATCTTTCCCTATATAGGTACTATATCAAATAGTAAGCTGATACGCAGACTCACCAAGACTCTTGAAGCTGTAGTAAACGAGACTATAACCGCCCTAGGCAATCTGACAGAGGAACAATCAGTGATGAGAATTGTTGTTCTCCAGAATCGTCTTGTCCTTGACGTCATCCTGGCCGATAGGGGCGGAGCTTGCAGGGTCATCGGATCCAGCTGCTGCATATTCATACCAGAAAATTCGCCATCTGTATATAAAGCTATAACACGCCTTCATAAGATTGTAAGCCAGATACACGAGAATCCAGGCACTTGGACGTGGTCCGGGTGGTTTTGGAGTGTGATATCAGCCTGGGGATGGAGAGTTCTATCCTTCCTAGGTATTGGCCTTCTTATGCTCTTTAGTTGTTGTTTATGCCTGCAATGTGGACCAGCGATTTGTGGTCTGTGTGCCACATCATGCATTCCATATCAAAGTTCTCGTTCAAAATGCCGGAAAAAGAAGGAAGAAGAAATGATGCTCCATGAGCAAATCGATGGAATAATGAAGATTGATATCTCTTGAAGGGCAAGTAGGGGACAAGGAGGGAATGTGGAAATGTGGATTTTCCTGATCAGTTATGTCCCCTATCTTGGACCCCAACGATTCTATGTGCATGTCACAAGTACATGTATGTTCCCTCCAGTTCCAGTTTCCAAGACGCAAACATATGTGTGTCTACCGTCGACATGTTCTCTGTCAGATCCGCCATCAATGGGCTGGATATTCAATTCCTAAGTATGAAAAGCCACCGACTTTATATGGCTAAGGTACTCCATTTTTACAGTTCAGGCAAGTAGGCCCGATTCTTTCCTCAAAGCCTTTCCCTGCTCTCTGTCTCTGACAGTTTCAGCTTGAGCTCGCATCTGTATCCATGAACTTTGTCCTACTCCCTGTGCAGCTAACGGTGCCTGCCTCGGCCAGTTTTCGCCTGCCTGCCAAGAAGCTGTATTTCACCTTCGAATTATCTATTTTGCTCTTCAGCCGATGCATTCCTGTCTAGTGATTTAGGTAAACATTTCCTTTAGCTCACAAGCAAAGGACTCAGCCTTTCCGTCCTCCTGCAAGTGATTCATAGCCCTGTTGCCATGGAAAGTTTTCTGCCCCTCGCTTCTCATATAGACACTTAGACGCTTGTACACGCACATACAGTTAGTATAGAATAGATTCTGTCCGAGAGTCCTTCCTTGTGGATAACATAGTTCTCTAAACATAGGATGTTAGATATGATTTGGGATTAGGTTGACATGACCCCCTAGACTTCTCGTCTCCACATGTAGAGCTAAATATCAAGTCCCCTTCACCCCCTAGTTGCACGTCAATCACACGTCATGCTGCTGCGCACGCATCCATGTTAAGTATTATCGTATAGATCCACCTATGTAAGATAATGAGAGCCAATCATGTTTCTTTTTGCTCCTTATTACGCCTAGTTTCAATTACGTATCACTATGTTAATTTATCTTATCAATTGTTACGCCTTTTTGCACTTGTTTCATTGTAAATGTATGACCTATAAAAGTTACTTCTTGTCAATAAAGTATTGTACTTCACTTCCTGAACCCTCGTGGTGACGGAACCTGAAGGCCGCGACTCGAGTCGGCCATTTTGGATGGAATAAAGCCCATTTAGAAACCTCTTATACCACGGATTTCTGCCTCTTGTTATTCTGAGCTATTTTACTTTATTTTAAGGATTCCGTATGAAATTCAGTTTCGGTAAAAAGAATATTTACCACAAGGGAAGGGGGCAACACAGCCCCTCTTTCTACAATAAAAAGAAACAGAAGCCGGCAACTGACGAAGGCCCCGCCACATTGTTGCTGAGGGTCCGTAGGGGCCAAGGAAGCCCCCTATTACCTACAGTAAGCCCCACAAAGTGGGATTGCTGAGAGGTGGTCGGAGGCCACGCCCCTTTTCCCACCACTCTGCAAATGCGCCTCTCGGCACACTACCGGAGGGGCGATGAGGTCCCCTTGCCTCCTGAGTGCCTCAGGAGCAAAGTAGACTTCATCCCCCAAGCAGCAGTGCACCAAGAGGTGCGTTTGCACAGTGGTGGAGAAAGGGAGCATAGCCTCTGACCACCTCTCAGCAACTCAGGTGTGTGGGGCTTACTGGAGGCAACACGGGGGCTAGTTGGCCCCCTTGGACCCTCAAGACACAAGGGAACTTCATCCCCCAAATAGTAGTGTGCCAGGAGGCTTGTTTGCAGACTGGTATAGAAAGGGGGCATAACCTGTTATCCGAACTTAGCAAGCCTGCTGTGTGGGACTTACTGAAGGTAATAGGAGCGGTAGTTGGATCCCCAGGATGTCCTTGGGGGCCAACTAACCCTCTTGTTTCTTCCAGTATGTCCCACACAGTAGGATTGATGAGATGTTGTTAGAAGCCACCCCCCTTTTCTCCACCACTCTGCAAATGTGCCTCCCAGCACACTACTAGTTGGGGGTTAAAGTTCTCTTGGCTCCAGAGGGACCTTGGGGGCCAAGAAGCCCTCCTGGTGCCTCCTGTAAGTCCTACACTGTGGAATTCCTGAGAGCTGGTTGGAGGCCCATCCCCCTTTCTCCACCACCCTAGATAAAGGACTGCTAGTTAACAAAAAACTTTGAAATTCACTAAAAAACCTAAAGGTCACAGGGACGTTGTAGATAGGAATTAGCATTTATTTAAACCTTAGAAATGCCCTAAAAAAAGCACAGGTGTCAGGGACATTATAGTTAGAAATTATCATTTAAAAAGCCTTAGAAAGTAACAGAAAAAAACAAAGGTTACAGAGACGTTATAGTTGAACTGACTTTTTATTCGAACACAACCAGAGAAATTCAACCATTATAGTTAGCTGAGCTAACTTTAACTCATCCCCCTGCAATGCACTGCTGAGGATGTCACATATTACATCACTCAAGACATGGTCAGTGACATCACTGATGACACTGATGACATTTCAAGTGACATTACTGATGTCATCACTGACGCACATAATCTAGTGACTGTGCGTGCTTCTAAAAAGTTTAAGAATGTGATATATATAAGAGCCAAGTTGTATTGAAGAATGAGTGGGTGTTTGAGTGTCTGTATGGATGATTTAGTGGGTGTGTGACTGACTGTATAAGTGAATGAATATATGTGTCTCAGTGAATGTCGGGGTGAGGGACTAATCTGTGTTAATGTCTGTATCAGTCTGTCAGTTGGTAGGTAAGTGGTTGTATTGGTTGGTGAGTAGGTACAGGAATGACTATATGGGTTATTGATTAGTTGTCTGAGTACCTGTATGGGTGCCTGAGTATCTGTGTGGGTGTGTGAGGGTATGTGTGACTCCCTGCATGGATGTGTCAGTGGGTGAATCCCTGGGTGTATGGGTTCATGACTGCGTCTGTGAGGGGGTGTATGAGTGAGTGTGCATATGGCTTTGCTGGTGAGTGAATGGATGTCTCAGTGGTACATGGGTGAGTAACTACATATGTGAAAGGCAGTATATGTGAGCATTGGTATATATAAGTGCCTGGATGTGTGAAATATTGTGAGAGTGGCTGTGTGGGTGAGTGTGTGCTTGTGTCAGTGACTGTATAGGAGAGTAAGTATGTGTTAGTATTCGTATAATAAAGTGAGGTAGTGTGTGCATAACTGTATAGGTGAATACGTGGCAGTGTGATTGACTCTTTGGGTGAGGGACTAGGTGTGTGAGTAGCTCCATGGGTGACTGACAGTGTGAGAGTGTCTGTATGGGTATATAAGTGGATATATCAGTGGCCGTCTTGGTGAGTGACTGGGTGTATGAGTAGCTGTATGGGTGAGTGAGTGGATGTGTGTGTAGACCTCTTAATCAGTGAGTGGGTATGTACATACTGGTATTTGTGCATCAATGTTTTCAAGAATGGTAGTCTGAAATTTTGAGTAGGTGTATGAAAGTTTATATTGGGGTATGAGTATATACATCAGAGATTATGAGGATGATGTCATCAGTGATGTCATTTGGGAGGTCATGAGTGATGTCATGAGTGATGTCACAGACTATGTCATGAGTGATGTAATATGTGACTTCATTAGTAGTGCTTTGTGGGGGCGCAATTTATAGTTAGCTCAGCTAACTATAATGGCTGAATTTCTCTGGCTTTGTAAGAGTGAAATATCAGACTAATTATAATGTCTCTGTAATCTTTGTTTTTTTCCATGATTAATAAAAAAAAATATATATATATATATATAGCTAGTGAGCAAGCCTGCAGGACAGGCGAAACGCGTCTAACATCACCAGCTGACAATAAAGAGAATTAGCTGAACGACACGGCGTCGACTCTCCTTTCGTAGGATTTGGTGCATATTGGGACCGAGTCTCGGAGGTCCGGAACGCCGACGCGCCCTTCGGTCTGGAGGAGGTGGGATTACCGAGGCACTCGTGGATTGTGTTATATATATATATATATATAAACATATATTTATATTTATATATATATATATATACTGTAACATAATTAATAACAATACTAAGTGTGCATTATATTCATTTTACACATATATTAAATGTAAAATATATATTCATAGTAATAAATTACAGCCGTTACAAAGTTAATATAATATAAAATAAATAGTTTTATTCCGTATACTATATATGTATATATATATATATATATACATTTTCATTGTAATAAATTCAAAATATCAAATTGTGTTTAATATAGAATAATTATTTTATTAAATGTGTTACATTATTGCACTATATATATATATATATATATATATATATATATATATATATATAGTAGGATTTATTAGGATATAAATACGAACACGTGTTTGTAAGTTTATATTTATATGTAGTATTAAATATGAGTGTAATATATTTACTTTATATTAAAATCATATTTTGCAAGGCTTATCGGTCCCATCGACCTGGATGGGTGCGGAAATCATCCCCATTTTTAAAAAGGGATCCCCCCTTGACCCAGGTAACTACGGGCCTATTAGCCTCATGGATGTGAGCCAGAAAATTTACTGGAGACTTCTCCTCCAATGCTTGCAGAACTGGATCGAGGAGAACAACATTCTAACCCCTCTACAAGCGGGATTTAGGTCCAAAATATCTACTATGGACCAACTATTTAGGCTCCAGATCCTTTACTGGAAACACGTTGCATTGGAGGGGGGTAGTCTATATTTGACCTTCGTGGATTTGAAATCCGCATTTGATATGGTGGACCGAAATCAGCTTTGGAATTTATTGCTAGCCATGGGGGTTCCACCCTACCTATGCTATCAATTGAAGATTCTCCACGACGGGACATATGCCAGAGTCCGCTGTGGAAAACATGGCCACTTGACCGGTCCATTCCCAGTAGAGAAGGGTGTGCGACAGGGTTGCGTCCTTACCCCAACTCTGTTCTCACTCTTTCTCAATGGGCTCATTGACGACCTCCTGGAAACAACTGACATTGACGCTCCAAAATTGGCCTCTCAAAGATATCCTGCACTTATGTTTGCAGACAACACCTTGCTGCTGTCAAAATCACCGATGGGCATGCAGCGGGTGTTGAATCAGTTTACCAACTTCTGCAACAAAAGGAATCTGGTGGTCAATTTAGATAAAACAAAATTTATGGCCTTTAATGTAAAACCCTCCAATTATCCACACCCCATGATGCAAGGTATTCCTTTGGATCGGGTTTCTATTTTCGAATATCTAGGTCTGACCCTGAATGATAAAATGGGATGGTCCCCTCAAAAGCTTAAAGCGAATTTAAAACTTACCCAGGCTATAGGGGGTATTCTTAAAGTACACAGAAAATGTAGTTTAAAAATCATAAGTGCCCCTCTCGAAATTCATACCGTGCAGTCTAGGTCCTCGACACTTTATGGGGCTGAGCTATGGGGCCATACTTCTACATATGATTTGGTCAGTACCGAAAATAACTTTATTAGGAAACTCTTAACCCTTCCAAATAATACGCCACTCATGCCATTGAGGTTGGATTTAAACATTTGTCCTATTTCAGAGGTTGTTGCCTCAAGGCCAGTGATGTATTGGAGGAGGATATGGAGCACATCCGAGTTAGCATGCTACAGAGATGAACTGAAAGTAATCTTGGGTACTCTTGGAGCCGATAAGATCCCTTGGCTCCGGTATGTTAGGCAGACACTTAACCAGATTGGTCTTGCCCGCCTCTGGGATAAACCAGAGGATTCTATCTCAGGCATTACCAAGAAATCCATTGCCATAATACTTAAAGACTACTATTTAATGAAAGCTTATAGCTCAGCTAAACCATCAAGTTTGACTGATGCTTTTCTCAAAGTTAAGCAACATTACGTCTTTGTATCTGAACTTGATGTCATCCAGCCAACCTTAGCAAAGAAGCTATATGTACAGTTCAGATATGGAACCCTTCCCTTATATTCATTCACCGATCGTTGGGCGGGTGGCTCTCAGCATGTATGCCCTGGTTGTTCAATTGAACAGGAAACCATGATTCATGTCGTGCTTTGTTGTCCAGCCTATGCAGGTATTCGAAAAAAATGGATTATTCAGTTATGTTTATATCTGGGCCTTAGGAGCTATCTCGATTTTTTTAGGATTTTGAGAAGCGACACAAATCCACTCGTGGTTTCAGTTACAAAATTTCTGTTTGCAATGTGGTTAATTCCCAGGAAATTAAAGCAAAACTACGCTTTGATATTTATGTTTCAAGTATGGCTAGAATACTGCTAAACCACATTGCTACCTTGTTTATTATTCACTGGCACTCTGTATTTTTAAATTAACTGGAATATGAACTTTACCATGGAAATTGTGATATTATGACTGCACTTTTATGATTTTAAGCAATCGCAATAAAGTTTTTTGAATTGAAATTAAACTCATATATTCAAATATTTCACCATTACTACTTTAAACTATAAATTAAAAAAATTATATTATTGTCTATTTTTGAACGACATTAGTGTCAGCAATATTTTTTTCCTAATATTTTTGTACTTAATATTATAAGTATAGTGCATGAAATTGTGGTAAGTAATATTTTTGACACAACATTTATGTCAACGATATTTATTTGCCACGATATTGTGTCATTGAACCCAGGAAACAAATTATCTATGTTCGCATCAGTTCTTTAGATACTTATAACTACAGCACACTCTGTCTCCTTATATAAAGCTTATCACAGACGAGCCAGATCAAAGCCACTTAAAAAACAAACTGCTGATGGGATGTTTGGGTTGGATGAAATTATCTAACATATATACCTCACCCATGAAAAATACATCGGACACCTCCAAAAGTTGAAATTGGCATGGGAAGGCGACGGGGAAATTTCCGAAGACAATTGGCAAAAATTCAAAATGGCACGTTGAATCCGCTCTAGCAGGCCTCGAAAAATCTATTCGCCCACCTGCAATTGAGAGTAAACGTTTACAAGGTTGAGATATTTTTAGCACCTACTAGTCCCATCAGGTAAGTAAACTAAGGCTGGAAAGGAACAGGTGTTCTGTTCATTCTGAAAGTGAATGAACAATAAAGATGCTTTTAAATATTGTTTTTCTCTTGACACATTTGCTGTCTGTTCAAGGAAAGAGGTCAAATATCAGTTTGTATTTTAAGTAATTGCTGCTTGGAAAAGCAGGTTTATCTTTCTCTCTTACTAGAGTTAGAGGTTTTTGTCAAGTGAGCTTTCTGAAGATGTCTGTTATGTTTCTCTGACCCATACCATTTAAATAAATAGCCTGTAAATTAATATTACAACTATTTCAAAATATATCTGGAAATACAAAAGCACAATTTTGTTGCAATTAAGAAGTGTGATGCAAACAAAGAGTTAAATAGGAGCAAAACAAACCAGAAAACTTTACTTGGTGATGTACAAATGACAAATCTTTGCAGAAACTATTTTCCAAACATTGTTTGTAGACTATATAGTTTTATAAAAAGCTGCATGTCAGTAGGAAGTTTGTGACCATTTCAGTGTAAAATCTGCTGATTACAAATGATAGTGTGCTGGCACTTCATGATTTAGTTATTTAAGGAGTCGTGGCACAAATTTCCGCAGAGATCCCATCTCCCAGAACAAAGCGGCGGAAGACAAGGAGAGGAGGGCAAGGCAACAAATCCAGCCTTCAAACCCCGAGTAACAAGGAGCAAGCGTGGAAACAAGTAGAAGTGAATAATCTCTTGATCATCAATCTCTCACAAATAACCTTAACGATAATAGAGATAAAGGTATTACAAAAGGGATTGACATTTTGCCCCATGACTGAATGGGATTATGCAACCACACGTATCGACCTTTATCAGTTTATCCACAAGTTGAAACTGAAGAAGTTATATACTATGCACTCTAAACCCAACAGGATGCCACATGAACAAACACCCGCAACCATGGATATCCTTACCGGAAATGACTTGGAGACCTTGAGAACTTTGCATACCTTGCAGGAAACACAAATGGGCTTAGACCCGATCCTCATGGGAAATTCTGCCGAATCTTTGGAGCTGATGGGAATCCAACAAGGCAGTGGAAGAAGCAAATTTAAGCCTAACTCCAACTTTATTCCCCAAACACAACATGATGCATTCAACTGCTTCCATGAAGCTGTGATAAAGGATTAGGACAAGTTTTGAACGTCAGGAATACAACCTGGCAATGAAAGTAAATATAATCTTACCAAAGATCAATGGGAGGCTGTGAAATCACTTTGTAATAATCCTGCCCTGGTAATGAAACAATCCGATAAGGGCGAAAACGTTGTGGTGATGTCTAAAGAACTGTACAAAAGTGAGGCATTGCATCCTTTGGGGGACACACAAAGTTACACTAAAATCAGCAGAGAACATTATAACAGAAGTGTTGTGGCCTTCTATGACCTCTTATGAGAATGGAGGTCAAAAAGAATCCTGGAGGAAAATGAATTACAATTTATGAAAGTGGATTATCCAGTCGCACCAACATTCTATCACCTTCCCAAGGTGCTTAAGAGTATGGTCAACCCTCCGGGTCACCCAATTGTGTTCTCCAAAGGGAGTCTGCTGGAGAAGGTGTCCATTTGAGGACCTTGCTATGGAGGTGTCCCCTTAGTGATGTGGGAGCCTAGCAAGGTCTTTCCCACCTCGAAGGTCCATTGCCTATCAAGACTGGTTTACTGCCTCCCTTGAGGTTAGGCCCCCTGTAGTGATTCGAGCCTGGAGATGCCCTCATCGACCAGCGCTCTACATGGTCAGCCCTGGGGCTCTACAGTGAGGACCCACCCCCACCTTGTCTCATCTCTGGAAACGTGACTATGCCCTGAGTCGAGGTATGTGGGAGCTACCCATTTTAGGCGTTGTCCCCTGTCCACGATCCCACCTTTCATTGCAGTAGCGCCCGACCACCAGTGTATTCTCTCCTCTGCCTGGCACCTCCTGTGAGGGCTCTGACTCTGTCTCCAACTGCTGCAAGCAGCCTCCATATTTGATCCAAGGTGGGCTGCACGATGCATGCTGAGCTCTGCTCGGAGCTCCGACTGAGGCCCCTTACCTCAAGAGAACCCCAGCATCAGCCCAGATCTACATCAAGCGCGCTTTCCATGCATCACCGGATCTACCCACCCCTACCACCAAAGCTAGACACGAAAGGCAGAAGGTTCTAATGATGCCCTGCAGCACTAAGCCACATGTATGCTCTCTTGCTCTAATCAACTCTTGCCATTCTTGCCTGGTGATGGTGGGGATGAACAAGAAATCATTGTAGATGGGGATTTTCAGGAATAGATATGACACAACACAGCACAGATCGTGCTAGAGAGGCAAAATACATTTCATGACCTTGGAGAGTGCCCAAGGAAATAAACCTCGGCCATTTTCTTACATGCCATCCATCTCTTAACTACCAACAGTCCCATTGGCTGAATCTATTTTTTTTTAAATCACAAAAGCAAATAAGGACTAACCATCACAAATTTTGTGTAGACACCTACAAGTGGCAGCCATCTTGTAATGGCTACTAACTTAGGGGCAGCCATGTTGTAAAGGCTCCCTACCGCTAAACTGGTGTCTTTCCCCTCCTATGCACATGGAACATTACACAAGGGCTGCCATCGTGTAATGGCCCCCATCCTATTGCTTATTTGCTGGTCCCCACCCAGAACAAGGAATAGCACAACATGCCTGAATGAATGAATGAATGAAAAAGAATTTGTAATCGCGCTACTCAGCCCGAAGACATCAAGGCGCCTAACAAAAAAGTTCCTAAAAGGACTGATCAGAGCTAAGGGTAGGCCCTGGCAAATAGCCACGTCTTAAGGGTCTTCCTAAAGGCTTGAATGGAGGGGAGAGATTTAATTTCCACTGGCATCATATTCCACAGCCTGGGGGCTAAAGATGAAAAAGCTCTGCCGCCCCATTTGGCTTTGCGAACTCTGGGAACTGATAGCAGAAATATATTAGCCGAACGGAGATTTCTGGAGGGTGTATATGGGGCCAACAGATCCTTTAGGCCTCCAGACCTTTTTGTGGCCAGTGCGCCGTATGTCATACTCAGGGACTTAAAAGAGATCCTGGCCTCAACAGGAAGCCAGTGCAGGGACCTTCTGGCGGCCTGAGCAGAAGCCCGTTTGGGCAAGTCCAATACAAACTTGGCCGCAGCATTCTGCACCATTTGTAGTCGTGTTAGCAAGCCCTTGTTGATGCCTAAATAAAGGGCATTACAATAGTCCAATCTGGAGCCTATCATTGCCAAGACGATCTGTTTTCTGGCTTGAGGAGATAGATAATGTCTAATCCTCCGTAGAATGTTTATTAGGCCCCAGCAGGTGGAGATAGTTCTCCTGACTTGTTGGTCCATCCCCAAGGTCGGGTCAATCAAAACTCCTAAATTTCTGGCCAGGGTCGTAGGGGTCGGGCACGTCCCCAACGAGATGGGCCACCACTCTGCCGACCAAAAATCCTCCTTACCTCCAAACACCAGAATCTCTGTCTTTTCGCCATTGAGCTTCAAGGAATTACAAGTCATCCATTGAGCAATGGCTTCCATACAGTTTCTAAGATTGGAAGCCACAAGAGTGTCAGGTTGTGCGAAAGACAGAAGAATCTGTGTGTCGTCGGCATAGGAGATTACCTCCATCCCATACGATCTAATAAGCCTGGCAAGTGGGGTCATATAGATGTTGAAGAGGGTCGGGCTTAATGCCGACCCCTGGGGGACCCCACAAATCACAGGATGGGATGGAGACAAAAACTCCCCCAGCTTGACTCTCTGCTCCCTCTGGTTAAGAAAAGAGGTCAGCAAGCTAAGTGCGGGCCCCTCAACCCCTATCTCTCTCAGCCTAGATGTTAAGACTGAGGGAGACAGGGTATCAAACGCAGCCGAGAGATCCAACAGGATGAGGAGAGTAGTCTGACCCGTATCTACTCTGGTGCGGATGTTATCAAGCACAATAGTCAGGGCAGACTCGGTACTGTGTTCTTTCCTAAATCCGTGCTGCGAGTGATCTAGCCGACCAGAGGTTTCCAGAAAAGCTGCAAGGTGATGGTTAAGATGAATTTCCAACATCTTTGCAGGGGCTGGGAGCAGCGAAATTGGGCGGAAGTTTTTAAGAACCCCTGGGTCTAACGTGGCCTTCTTTAACAAAGGTTTTACTACTGCTTTCTTCCATTGAGGGGGGAAAATCCCCTCCCTCATTGCCCTATTCATAATATCTAGTAGGGGGGGGAGAAAACACTCCTTGCATTGTTTAAGAAGTTTCAAAGGGCAGGGGTCTAATGGAGACCCCGACCTGATCTTAATCAAAAGAACTTCAAGTTCCTGTAGAGAGAGGGGAGGAAAATTGGACAGGCCCCCTAGGGATACTTCCTCCGGTCCTGTTACCGAGGTGACAGAGGCGCACACGGGGGTGGATAGAGTTAACCTTTGACGCTCTAATGCCGAATGTATGTCCACAATCTTCGAATTAAAGAATTGTACGACATCATTGCAGAGCAGCTGTGAATTAACCACAGGGTCAGGCGTCTTCAGTGAAATAAGTGTGTCCACAATCTTAAAGAGATCTTTAGGAGAGGAGAGAGAGGTGGTGAGAGAGGTAAAATACTCTTGTTTAGTTTTTATAACCTCCCTCTTGTAATTCTTTAGTAGGATTTTATGCTTGTCCCTTTCATGAAGGTTCCAACTAGTCAGAGACGTTCCTGTCTCCGTAGTCCCTGCCTAAGAAGTCTAAGTGATTCAGAGAACCACGGAGCAGAGGGACGTTTTCTGGCAGAGTAACGCAGGGTAGCTGGTGCCAGTTCATCAAGAGCTGTTTTGATGACATTCTCCATCCTATCCACTGCAGATCTTACATCCTCCTCCGGAGACATCGTTAGACTCAACAACTTAGGGGCGAGCACATTGTTGGTAACGTTTTTAAAATTACGTCTCCATACCATCCTACTGGGCGCATTTCCCTTTCTACTGCTCAAGGCAGTTGTTAAGACCAAAGGGATCGCATAATGGTCAGACCAGGAGAGAGGGAAAGGGGTCTCAGTTTCCAACCGAATATCATTGGAGAATACCCCATCAAGCGTGTGCCCCGCCTGATGGGTGGGACCCTTGACTAACTGTCTTAGACCGCAGCTAGAGAACATATCCAATAAAGATGAAATTTCGGTTGACTCTGAGTTCTCCAGATGAAAGTTTACATCCCCAAGAACAGTCATGTGCTCACAGCCAAACTGAGACTCTAGAATGTTAAGCACTTGAGGACCGAAATCAGTTTTGGTCCCAGGGGGTCTGTAAATGAGAAAACCCTTAAATGGTACAACATAGGGTCCATAAATAGAGAACTGAAGGGCCTCAAACGAATCTTGAAAATCCTCCAGAGAAGTAATATTACAGGACAGACAGTCCCTATAGAGGATACCAAGTCCCCCTCCCTTTCGACCCACTCTATCCTTCCTCACTAGAGAGTAGCCATCTGGTACTGCCTCAATTAAATCAGGGCCCGAGGAATCCTTTGCCCAGGTTTCTGTTATGAAAACCCAAGCGGGTTTTCTGGCCAGTACAAAGTCCTTGAAGGCAAGATTATTTTTGATCAATGACCTCGCATTGACGAGGAAGCCCCTATCGGTCATCAGGCTAGTACCTGGCCTATTACTCGGCGATAGAGATGGACTTACGGTAACAGAGATCTGCTCTGGAGTAGTAGACTGGAAACAGTCGCAGCTAAAGGAGGTGGTGAGGAAGCCTTCCGGCGCATACACATGATGACAAGGGAGAGCGGGCGGCCTCAGAGTCATAAAGTCCTGCCTCGTGTAGCTAGTCCCGCTGACCCCCCGGCGAATTCGAGATGACTCCCCACTGTCCAGCCCGTCCTTAGCGCGGACGGGCGCAGACGGGCTGGACTCTGGCGTGACTCCGGCGTTACTGCGGCACACACGCCGCGCGCACACGCTGCGTGCCTGCATAGGGGAACTATATAGGGCACAAGCAGCCCACCTGATCCCTGACAGCTGTAGCGCTACGTCGCCTGGCGCCCAAACAGCTTTCCCTATCCAAGATGGCGCCCACGAATTACGGGAGGGCGCTAAACGCGCAATGAAGGACCCGCCAAACAGCGGTGAGGACCCAATTTATAGTGTGTGTGAGGGGGCGTTTTTAAAAGCAGGGAAGAATATCTAAAAGAAATATCAAAGCAAATCCAGCAAAAGGGAATATTTAAAAACAAAGCCGCTTCTAGCTGAACAGCGCCTGCCCTTAGAATGAGCAGCCTTACCTGCAAGCAAACTAGCAGGGTCGCTTAAATCAATTCCTGGTAATTGCCGCAAGCAGCCCACCTGATCCCTGACAGCTGTAGCGCTACGTCGCCTGGCGCCCAAACAGCTTTCCCTATCCAAGATGGCGCCCACGAATTACGGGAGGGCGCTAAACGCGCAATGAAGGACCCGCCAAACAGTGGTGAGGACCCAATTTATAGTGTGTGTGAGGGGGCGATTTTAGAAGCAGGGAAGAATATCTAAAAGAAATATCAAAGCAAATCCAGCAAAAGGGAATATTTAAAAACAAAGCCGCTTCTAGCTGAACAGCGCCTGCCCTTAGAATGAGCAGCCTGGACTATTGAAGACACAAGTGGCAGCCATCTTGTAACGGCTACCAAATTAGTGGCAGATTGAATCTTTTCACTCCAACCTCTCAGCTATTCATCGCAGCCTAATCTCCCTTCTCCTTCATACCCTCCATCACTCAGAGCAGAATGGACTACAGACAGGAAAAGTTTGGCTCTAATAGCTTCACAATCAATTATCCAACCAACCTATCCAAAAACGCGATTAAATCTTTGAAGCATACTCTACTCAAAGCTAACCCAGAAACCCTTATATCTGACCCCTACTTCTGTCCTAAAAAAAGATGCTATTACTAGTGACCTGATTTTCCATACTAAAAGAAAAGCTCAGTGGAGATCAGCGTTCCACTCTTTACTCGGCTAAAAAGTTCCCCCACGGTCTTAGACTCTTGGCTTTGACGTCTCCCACATTTAGAGCAAATGCTACTATATCCATCTACAACAATGGGACGATACTAATTCAGGCCACCGATCACAATCTTGGCATCTTCAATGACCTATTTCCCCTCTCAAAAGAGCGCTGGACATTAGCGACACCCCTACTCAATCTATGGACGTGCCTCGCCTAACCCTGTCTCTGGACCATCCTGATCCCTCTCCAATGGTCCACGACCACCTGAGGATTACTCCACACACCTCGATCAACACACGCAGGACCCCAGCTCCACCAAACCAAGGCTCCTCTAACTCACCCACCTTGACCCGAACTTTCCTACCACATGCTCGTTTTTCTGGAGCAGATGTCATCCCTTGCTCCGTCCAACTCAACGACACCTTCCACACTCCCTCCCCTACTAGTGCTATCCCACATACTTCCCTCTCGCATCAATGGGCTCGCACACTTGCCATCAGGCAAACAGCTAAGCTCCCCTCACTTAACCTCCCTCCCAGAGTCCTCTCTCCTTGCCCAACTGTACATCAGAAATGGAACTCTCCCTCAGCAAAGGTCCCCCTCCCCTTCGTCCCCCTGCCCTTTACTTGACTGTGCCCCCTCTACTGATCAACCCCCCTCCTCCACTCCACAAGAACCATAATCCATATTCCGATCCCACTGCCAAGCTCAAGGAAATAAACCAGGAACTTATAACTCTCAAAACCGTTATTCAAAATCTCATTAACTCCACTGAGGAGCTGGCCCGTGATCTCTCCTCCAACACAACCTTGCACAATATCCTGCATAGGATCCAGTTAAAACCTCCAGTCCTGAATTTCAATACCATTCCCTACCCTAACGATCCATTAAGACCCGCCAGATCCAAAACTCAACTATCCGAACCCGACATTCTCTCTCTCCTCTGAGCCTACACCACCCTGCAATTGGCCAGCTCAGTCCCTGATAGAACCTCTAAAACAGCCCCCACTAGATCCTCGCAAACAGCCCCCTTAAATACACCTAACGTGACCTATTCCAAGCAAGGCAACACGGAACTCATACAAAGCATCACATCCAACCCTCATAGAGCACCCAGACACAACGCCAATACCTTAAACACTAATAACCTTATGCAGATCCACACTATACAGACCTCGTCCACTGCCCCCAAATCACACCTGAAATGCATGTTACTTAACTGCAGATCAGCGGTGAAACATGCCACAGACCTTGCAGACCTCATCCTTGCCCAAGATATTGCCCTCCTAATCCTCACCTAAACTTGGCTCACCGACTCCTCAGGTCCCATACTTCACATTGTTGTCCCTCCCAGCCACAACTTTATCAGACTCAACTGAGTAAAAAAACGAGTAGTGGCATAGCCTGTATATACCTCAAATCTCTCTCTGCAAAACAGTCACCTTCAGCAAATCTCTCATCCTGTGAGTACTTAGCAATAGAAATCACTAGCACTCACAGACCCCTATGCAGCCTACACATTTTCTAATACCCCCAGGAGATAACCTCCCTCTTATTGAACAAATTATGGAAACCGTCTCCTCCAACCTTGTCCGACACTGCCCCCAGATCGACCTTGGTGACCTCAATCTCCATTGGAATGACCCACATGAACAAGCTCTCAAAAACCTCTTAACGGACCTCGACCTGACCCAATTCTGTGACAGTTCCATATACAACTTAGGCTCGATCCTAGATCTTATCATCTCCAACACCAACTGCATTCATCTCAAATCTATTCTCCCCTGTGACTGGTCGGACCATACCTATATCAACTTCCTCATCCTTGAAAGCTGGAATTCCAATAGGTCGTAACCAATAAAACTAAAACTGTGGAAAAGATTGCTCCATAATACAAATGTAAATGAGCTCATATTTCGCTGCAATGTCTCTCTACCGCCACCTGCAAACATGACTGACATTCACAACCTCACCGATCACTATAACAGCATCATGTTGTCTGCCCTGAATGAAACGCCCCCCTTCAGCTAAAAAGAATACCCATCAAAGACTCTAAACCATAGTTCAATGACAGCCTAAATGCTGACAGACGCAGTTTAAGACTAGCTAAATGCACCTGGAGATCCACCCCATCCACTGACCTTCTAAAAACTCTTAGACTAAAAAGAAGTAGATACAACAAACTCATTAGAACGACGAAAGGTACCTTCTTCAAAGCTCAACTTGACAAAGCCCAAAATCACCTGAAACAGCTATTTGAGCTCATTAAAACACAATCCAACACCACCTCTATCCAATCTCAGCTCATCTCTTGCCCTCAGCCAAACTGTGATGCTATCGCTGACTTCTTCCTTGAAAAGGCAAAGAAGATCGAATGAGATCTAAAGTCTGCAGTACTTGATCTCTCACCCTCTCCTGATTCCTCTTTACCCATGCCCCTTCCCATGCCTACCTGTCTCTCTCCCAAAAACAATGCCTCTTGGAGTCAATTCACTCCCCTCAATGACATAGACATCCTCAACTTACTCTCAACACTGAAACCTTCAAATCACTACAACAACCCCCTTCTCTCCAACTTCTTTAAAGATATGATAGGATCACTAGTACTGCTCTGGGCCAAGATCACCAATGCCTCTCCTTTTCAAGGGGAGATACCAAACTGCCTGAAGGCTGACCTAGTGCTCCCTATTCTCAAGAAACCCCCGGCGGGCCCTGAAGACTTGAATAACTACCGACCAATCACAAACATCCCTACCCTTGCTAAACTACTGGAGAAATGTGTGTATGATCAACTGCACAAACACATTGAGCAATTCCTACTTCTCGACCAATTCCAATCGGGCTTCTACACTGGCCACAGCACCGAAACGGCCATCACTGATATAGTGGATGATGCGCTCACTTTGGTTGACCAAAATGAAGCTTGCCTATTAATTCTTCTCGAACTCTCATCTGCATTCGACACTGTCAAACATGACAATCTACTCAACCTCTTGGAATTCAGAATGGGGCTCTCAGGCCTCTTTCCTCAACAACGGAACACAAAGCGTCAAATCCAATCAGACTCTATCTAACCCCAGTCCCACCACCCTGGGTGTCCCCCAAGGGTCCTCACTCTCCCCCACACTCTTTAACCTTTTCATTGAACCACTGACTGTAATCCTCAAAGCATCCAACATCCAATATCACATGAATGCAGATGACCACACCCAACTGTACATGAAACTAGCCTCCCCCAAAGACATCAAGTCACCTAACGGAACCCTGCTCAAAACCCTGAACTGGCTAACCTACAACCATCTCAAACTAAACGCCCTTAAAAAGTAATTCTTCCTCATCTCACCCACTAGGCAATCCCCCACTGTTGTGAAATATCTATTTAACCTCACCGCTCTCAATTGCACGCCTCACATCATTGTTTCCATGAAATCTCTGGGAATTGTGTTAGATAAGAACCTAAACATGCAAGATCACTTCAGAGCATCGACCAAAGGAGCGAACTTCCATCTGAGCATCCTTAGAAAACTCAAACCCTACCTCCCCCGAGAAGACTTCAAACCGGTGGTGCAAGCACTAGTCATCTCTAGACTAGAATACGGTAGTGCTATGCTATGCGGACGGCCGAAACTCAGCTTAGCCTCCATCAGAGCATCCCTGAATGCAGCTACTAGACTCATCACCGGCTCCAAGAAAACCAACCACATCTCGCCGGACCTGAAATCGCACAACTGGCTTCCTTTCGAGGTAAGGATCCATCAAAAAATTGTGTGTTTGACCCATAGAGAACTTCACTTCAATACCCCACTCTATCTTCCAAACAAGTTGGAACTCTCTGGTGGCTCCAGGTCCTTAAGGAGTACCAGAACTCTGCTGCTTAAACCAAAGATATTTTAAAAACATAAAACCTACAAGTGTACATTCTCTGGCATTGCCCCAAGAATTTGGAACTCCCTACGAGTAGAAACAAGACTGATTCCCTCAACATTTGCCTTCAAAAGGGAAGTTAAAGCTCTACTAATGAACACTGCACTAAACTAGAAGTTTTTCTCCTTGTAACTCGATACTGTTTAACTGCTGTACCTTCATCTCATATGTTGCGGCCTGTCACCCGCCACAATGTCTTTATTTGCTCCGGTTGTTTATTGCCTGTCTTGTTTACTTCTCTCCAGCAGCTATCTTACTATGTCTTCCACAACCATATGTAAAGCACTCTGATAGCCGCTTGGGTCATGTTTGCACTACACAAAACTTTAAATAAATAAATATATAAATTTATGTAGATTCCTACCTGTTCCCGATAGTGAAGGATTTGATTTCATTTATCTTGGACAGCACAGAGTTTATTCGTCTGATTCAAAATATTACTTGGGACGATGATCTACTGTTGATTACTCTTGACATTACAAGCCTCGATATGAGCATTGTGCATACTAATGTGGAAATATGGATTTTTCTGGTCAGTTATGTCCCCTATCTTGGACTAGGGGTGGGCGGAATTTGCGGAATTAACCTTCGCAAATTATCGCGAGAATGTTTAAAATTATCGCAAACAAGCAGAAATATCGCGAAGATGCGGAAGTTTTTTTCCGGCATGTTCGCGAGATTTTCTGCATGGTTGCGGGTCGCCAACTTACCCATGTGGTTGCTTGCGGGCGCGGCCATCTTGTTTTGAGTTGTTCTCGCGGTGCATGATCGCGAGAAGAAAGACGTGATCGCGCGACGCATGACGTCACTGCGGGCGCGAACTGTCGCGAGACAGCGCAAATGGCTAAAAACAATACAACATCTCATGGAGAACGCGACCGGATCAAGAAAACTTGTCGGCGAACGCAGGGATTCAGGTAAGGCGATCGCGCGCGCGCGAGAATGTATCATTTTACAGCGCGAGCAAGAAACAAATTATCGCCAAGCTGCGGAAACCGGAATTTTTGACATTTTCGCGCTCTCCGCGGAACGCAAAAATGTCAAATTATCGCAATTTCCGCGAACGGAACGAAATTTTTGCCCAGGCCTATCTTGGACCCCAACGGTTCTATGTGCATGTTACAAGTACATGTATGTTCCCTCCAGTTCCAGTTATGAAGACGCAAATACATGTGCGTCCACCGTTAACATGTCCTCTGTTGATCCGCCATGAATGGGCCGGATATTCCATTCCTAAGTACGAAAGGCCACCGCCTTTATATGGTTCACTTATGCCATTTTACAGTCCAGGCAAGTAGGCCCTGATTCTGTCATCGAACTCTTCTTGCCTTCTGCCTCTGAAAGCTCCAGTCTGAGCCTGCATCTGTGACCATGAACTTTGTCTCATCCTCTGCGCGGCTCACAAAGCCTGACATCAGCCTGCTGGCTGATAAAAACTGTATTTCACCTTCGAAGTTATCTGCTCCGTTCCCTGCCCGATGCATTCCTGTCTAGTAGTTTAAGTAAACATTCTTCCAGCTACCGAGCAAAGGCCCGGCTTCTCTGTCTTTATGCAAGTAATTCATAGCCCTATTGCTATGGAAGTTTTCCGCCCCCGCATCTAGTGTAGACACTTAGACGCTTGTACACGCACTAGCAGTCAGTATAGTCAGTATAGAATAAGATTCTACTCGAAGAGACCTCTCTTTTGGATAACTAGTTCTTTAAACATAGGATGTTAGATATGATTTGGGATTAGGTTGACTTGACCCTCCAGACTTCTGTCGCCACATGTAGAGCTAAATGTCAAGTCCCCTTCACCCCCTAGTTACACGTCAATCACACGTCATGCTGCTGCGCGCGCATATCTGCCAAGTATTTCTGCTGACATTGCGAAATTCTTTCACGTAACCACCCTCTTATGACATCACATCTGATGACGTTCTTTCATCACTCCCAGTTACGCCTACTTCAGCTACGTATGAGAAATGTCATCTTTGCTATCAATTGTTACGCCTCTTGCATTGGACTCACTGTAATGCCTATTGTATAAAAGTGAATAATTATCAATAATGTATGTACTTCACTTCCTGAACCTTCGTGGTGATGGAACTTGGAGCAACCGATTATAATCGACCACTGGAATAAAGCCCATTTAGAACCTCTAATACCACGGATTCTGCCTCTTATTTACTGAGCTATTTTTATTATGTTTCTGTATCAAATTAAGTCCCGGTAATTAAATTATTTACCACATGAATGGCGCCCGAACAGGGACACTTTCTCATCTCACGCGCCGGCGGTGCGTTGCAGGCCCGGTCTCCTGCCACAGCTGGACGGACAATAACGCGTACCAGCAGGATTTCCTGTATCTCCCTCCGGTCAAGCGGGGGCGACTGAGGCTGCGATCAACACCCAGACGAGGCGGTGAGAAGTGCGAAGTATCCCGACCAGAGCCTAGCTGGGAGAGCAAGATCCGAGGTATACAGAGGCCCACCAGTTTCCGAAGTCCCAAGTCGAGTCCAGTGTCCGAAGCGTTCGAGTCGAGTCCAGTCCGGTTCAAGTTCAGTCCAGTTTCCGAGGCCTTCCGTTTCCGAGCTACCCGGTGAGTACCATTACTGGGGAGGCATTCTGACGTGCACATAGGTTGTGCCGGTCAAGACGGGTTTGGGTACACAAATCCGGTCTGCACTGTTTCAGCAGTGTATCTGTACTGTTTAGCAGTATATCTAGTATATCAAGTATATAAATTCAGAATAATTCAGTTCAAGTCGAGTATCATGTTTAGTGATTAGGTTTTCCTTAGACCGTCATCATCGTTGCTCAGTTAAATGTTAAATGTTAAATGTTTTCTGCATATTGTGGTATGAATGACTGTTCCTTATTGTGTTTAATGTATTAAGTTTGTTTAGAATCAAGTATCAGATCAGTTTTCAATATGCCGCTCTTTTCGAAATTAAGACAGATCACAACAAGAAAAGGGGTACTCGAAGAAGCCGTTCCTATTCCTCCTAGGGACACTCCAGGGTACTTCATGTATCATAAACATGGCTTAGACGCTATATTATTTCTTGATTTATGGGTAGACTACACCAAGGAATTACCAGAAAGTCAGAGGTGGCCCGCAGCGGGGACCTGGGATGCAGAGTGCATCGTGAAAGTAGAGGAAGAGTTATGGAAAAAGAAAGCTAGACAATCATAGAAAGACGCCATTGAATTATGGCGTAAAGAATCGTATAGACGTACAGAAAAAGCACGTAGACAGGAAGAGAAGAGTAAAGAGAATTCAAATAAAGTCCGAGAAAATCTATTAATTGAAGAAGGTGCACGAGTGAAATCAGAACAAGTAGACAGACAAAGAAATGCCCTTATGAATGGTATGTATCCCCTTCTGGCCGAAGGATTACCTAAGGCTACTCCAGAGATACCAAAAGACTTGCCAACCCCATTATTTCCAATAAAGGTACATCCTAAGGGGCATCCTAGAACCGCAGAAGATGTTTTTCTTTCCTCATATTTAGATGACGCAGCTCCCGAGTATGCTAATCCCGCCCCACATAGACCGCCTGCCAGGGAGGTTCAACGCCAAGATCCAGTACCCGTATCCCTACAGCAACAAGTTCTGACACAAGTTCCGGCAAGCACATCTGTTTCTGCATCTGTTCCTACAGCTACTTCTATAGCTGTATCCACGCCTATAGTTGCTGTATCACGTTCAACGAATCCTTTCACACCCGATACCCCAGATGGGGCTACCGGAGGTGCTACCAATATCTTTTCTACGCCACCTAGAATAAATAAACTTACTTTTCAAGAGTCAGCACATTCACGTACCCCCAAACTCATAAATGCCCGTACGCTTAAGGAACTTCTTATAGATTGTAGATATGACCCTGTGCCCGGAAAAGAGGACGAAATGACCCTAGCATCATTACGTATCAGACGAGCCGCAGTGTATTTAGGGAAATTACCAGGAATGACTGCACATCTAGATAATATATACCATTTTGTCCAAACCGGGCGAGATTCTGAATGTATTAACAGAGCTATGGAATACCAGAAAGTGGAAATACAGGGGGAACTGTTACGTTTCCTCATAAATTGTGTGATCAGAAATCAAGACCGACTGGGGGTAGACCCGGAAGCAATGCAGATTCTTACCAGATGGAGCCAGAATATATCAGAAGGGAGACATGATAAGCAAAACTGTATGATAGCCATGTGCCGAAAGATCCGTAAAGAAATAGAACGCCTACACGAAGAAAGATTAGCGGTAGACCAGTTCGAACAAAGCGAGGAAGAAGCATCAGGACTGCCCACAGGACAGTCAGAAACTATAGCCTATGTAGGTAGAGGAAGATCTTGTAATAGTACTAGATGTCTTACTGATCCGATACGTCCGATAGGTCTAGAAAATAACAGGAATTTTCAAACACCAATAATAAATATAAGGTCTAACGAGCATTCATTCCAAGCAGCAGATAAATTACTCCGAGAACGAAGGGGTTATCATTTTCTCGATTCTATGGATGAACAAGAATTAGCCAGGTCAGCTGTCCATTGGGTTGACAGTCCCGGGAAGTATAGTGATGATACAGTAGCACACACATTTTTGAATCTCACCCCAGATGAACAGCGTTTAGCTGGGATTTATATGATTCAACAACTTCTTATACTATATAAAAGCCAACATTCAGATCCTGGTCCCTTACCTGATATATTGACCGAATTACTCACGAATAGATGGAGAGGTTCAGGTACTAAGCTAATTAAAGAAATACTAGAATCAAGAAAGCAGTACATTCTTTTTATATGCCCAGAACATGTCTCACTGCCCATCAAGGAAAGAACCACGTATTACATGGACAGACAGAATCCCTTACGAGAAGTGCACCCAATAAAGGGCGAGGACAATGAGTTTAAACGTGTATATGTATATACGCCCATATCGAAAATAGAATTGTTGGAAATGAAGAAAGTGGTACCCAGTCATGACAAAGACCCAGCGGGTTTCCACCGAGAAATTAAAGACATGTTACTCATGGGAGAGTATACCTATCCCGACATTATGACAATATTAAAGGTATTGATGCCTGCTGGCATTTATGAAAAACTCAAGGAAAAAGAGTGGGAGGTAGGAGACCAAAAGATAGATTGGACAGCATTAGAAGCAGAAGAAAAGGCCCGAGGTCCAGGTTCGGGGCTTGGGGACAAAACTAAAGCACTACCAGGTCTACTAGTACAGGTACTGCCACGTTTATTAACCACGAAAAAGGAAGACTGGGGTGCAATTTCAGCCTGTAAACAAAAGCAAGATGAAGACACTAGTGATTTCTATGCACGATTTGAAAAATGTTTTGATATAAATAGTGGTATAAAAGCAAGTAGCGAATCATACCCACATCTGTTTGTGACAAAATTAGTTGAAAATTCCTTGCCCCAAGTGAAGAACAGAGTATTAAAATTCGAGAGTACCTGGCAAGGTAACACTCCATCACAAATGTTACAAATGTTACAGTATCATCACAATAGAATTAGAGAGGAACAAGATCATGAACAAAGACGCATGAAAGACACGAAAATGAAAATGCTAGTCTCCCAGACAGTTCCAGTTGAAGGACATAAAAAGGATACGACACATTCCGGCGATTTAGCAGGACCTGTAAAAGGGACATGCAACTATTGTAAACAACTAGGTCATCATGTACACGATTGTCCAGTCCTGAAGCGTAATATCGCCACGGGCATTACAAAAGAAAGACCACGGCCACTTAGACAGGATCAGAATGAACAAGGAGCCTTGCAGCATGCACAGTCCATGCCAGCTCCACAACAGACTATACAGTTTGTGCCAGCTGCACCAGCGCTGCCTGTTGCTGCCACGCAAACCACGACACGACAACTGTACCAGACCGCACAGTACGACTATCCTGATTATCAGCGATACGCATGAACAAGCCTAGAGAGGGAAGTTGACTTACCCCTTATCGAGATCCCTGTAGATCAAGAAGGACCTTATGTACATAGTGAATTATTAGGCCAAGACAGAAAATTTTTACTCGATACAGGGGCAAGTCGAACAACCATAAAACGTAGTGAAGTTCCAGGGGCACCCCTCTCAGGCTCTCAGAATATTTCCCTTGGTTTTTCAGGAAAACCTATTGTTAATGAAGTGTCACAACCTCTTCCACTTACGATAGGACCTTTGACCCGAACTACAGATTTATTACTTACTAAATCATGTCCAGAAAACCTGTTAGGAATAAAAACACTGAAAGCTCTAGGAGCTATAATATGTTGTTCTCCGGAAGGAGTAAGATTGTTTTTACGTGATTTTAAAGGTCATTATGTGTCTAGAGACATGGATCCCCGATTACAGACTTTACCTACACATCTATGGGCACAAGGCCCTACTGATGTTGGTTGCATGAATATTACACCCTATCGAGTCACGTTAAAGGCAGGAGTGGTACTACCACGAATGCGACAATACAAGTTACTACCAGATGCTGTAGTGGCCTTACTGCAAATCATTGACGAGCTCATTGCCCAAGGAGTGGTTGTGGAAACAGACTCCAATGTATGTAATTCACCGATAATTCCGATTCTCAAACGAACAGATCCGAAGGCCCCGCCAGTATATCGACTGGTTATTGATCTGCGCGAATTAAACAAGTGCATTGTGCCACAATTCCCTGTGGTCCCCGATATCTCATCATTACTGACAGCTATTGATTCCGAAGCAACATTCTTTACTGTAATTGATCTCAAGAATGCCTTTTTCAGCGTCCCAATAGATCCGGAAAGCCAATATTTGTTCGGATTTAGTTTAAATGGACGTAGCTTTAAATTCTCACGCGCACCTCAAGGATTTACAGAAAGCCCCAGCATCTATAGCCAAGCACTGAAACGAGAACTCGACAGTATCCACATGCCAGTTAACACTGCTCTGCTTCAATATGTCGATGATCTGCTGATCACCGCGAGAAGCGAACCCGAATGTGAGAAAGCATCACTGACAGTTTTACAATTTCTAGCCGAGAAGGGGCACAAGGTGTCCCCTTCTAAGCTGCAATTCTGTGTCCAGCGAGTTATTTATCTTGGACACTCGCTGTCCAAGGAGGGAAGGCAGCTTACACCCGACCGCATTCAGTTAATAGCTAACATGCCAATACCCAAGACACAAAAGGAGGTGCGGGCTTTCATAGGTCTCACTTCATACTGTAGGCAGTGGATCCCTCAATATGCATTTCTAGCAAAACCACTCATTCAATTGACAACACAGGAGGCAGCCACATCGACTGTTCTCCCTTGGACTCAAGAACATACACAAGCTTTTGAAAGCTTAAAGAAAGCTTTATGTCAAGCACCTGTTTTAGCAACACCATGTTACCATAAGCATTTTACACTCTTTGTTACAGAACGCGAAGGTACTGCCTTGTCAGTACTCACACAGGAACAAGCAGGAGCACACAAACCATGTGCTTATTTTTCTAGTACATTAGATCCCGTAGCTCAGGCTTTGCCTGCGTGTCTGAAATCAGTGGCAGCGACAGCTTTAGCAATCAGACAAAGCGATGCCATAGTGTTAGGACATCCATTGACAGTTCAAGTACCACATGCAGTAGAGGTTCTTGTGAACCGAACGCAAACACAACACTTGACCATAGCAAGACTCACTGGGTACGAACTGACATTGTTTCAGCCACATATAGAAATCAGACGTTGTAACACATTGAATCCTGCCACACTTTTACCTGTAATTGGAACAGACCCGCTAGCTCATGACTGTATTGAAGTTATTACAATCACGACGAAACCCAGACAAGACTTGGCAGACGTCCCATTGTCAGACCCAGACCTGACGTTGTATGTAGATGGTTCATGTATGAGAACAAATACAGGAGAGTTAGTGGCCGCTTACGCAGTCACAACAGATACTGAAATCATTGAAACAAATTGCATAAATACCTTGTCAGCTCAAGCCGCAGAGCTCATCGCTCTGACACAAGCCTGTATTCAAGCCACAAATAAAAAAGTCAACATATACACTGATTCACGTTATGCATTCGGAGTTGTACATGACTTCGGCGTGCTGTGGCGAGAGAGAGGTTATTTAACTTCCCACGGTGCTCACATTCAGCACGGACCCCTCATTCATGCCTTATTAGAGGCAATACATCTACCCACTGCAATATCAATTATGAAATGTAAGGCTCATACGAAAGTTACTGATATCATTTCTCAAGGCAATGATCTAGCCGACAGAACAGCTAAACAGACTGCTCAAACTCAGACATCCGACATGACAAAGACAATAGTCCCGCCGCCAACACATTGTATGACAGTTAAAGATCCTACTCTTGACGTAATTGACATACAGACACATGCTACACCAGACGAAATAAAGAAATGGACTGAATTAGGAGGGATCCAAACGGATCAAGGATGGTTGATGAAGGAAAAGTCTGTGTGGTTCCTTCCTGATTCAATGGTCCAGGTTATAATTAACACCGTACATAGTCCCGCACATCTAGGAGAAAAAGCTATGCTAGATAGCATTCAACATATTTGGTTCAATAAACATTTGCGAGCAGCAGCCAAACAAAAGGTTCGTACCTGTATGATCTGTTGCCAGTTCAACCCAGGAAAAAGCGTTCCCGTAGAACAGGGTGGATTTCAGCCTCCTGATCACCCTTTTGAAGTCCTCCAGATGGATTATATCCAGATGGAACGATGTAGAGGATTCAAATATGTTCTCGTAGTTGTGTGTGCTCTTTCCCGTTGGACGGAGGCATACCCGGTTTCAGATTACACTGCCCCGACTACTGCCAAACAGTTGGTTCGAGAATTCTTCCCACGATACGGTTTACCACGTGTTGTTCACTCAGATAACGGCCAGCCGTTCTCATCCGAATTAATGAAACACGTTTCACTTTTGTTAGGCTATCAGTGGAAATTCCACTGTGTCCGACACCCCGAAGCAGCAGGTCTCGTAGAAAGACATAATCAGACTCTGAAAATAAGATTATCCAAAATATGTAGAGAGAAAGGTGTCGACTGGGTAGTAGCGTTACCAGTTGCACTCTTTTTCACAAGAATGGTAGCACACTCTCGAACAGGGCTATCCCCGTATGAAGTGATCTTCGGCAGACCACCAAATATGTGGGGGACGCCTATACCACGCAAAATAACTGATATTGACTGTAACATGCTGACAGATTACTTGGCTTCCTTGATGTCTGCACTACAATCTTGTCGTTCACAGGTAGCTGCAGCTTTTCCTGACAACACTGAGGTGAAACCCCATGACGTGGTTCCGGGAGACTTGGTCCTCGTGAGGAACTTTGATCGAAAGACTCAGCTGGAACCTAGGTGGAGGTCACCTCAGCTGGTGTTGCTCACAACAAGAACAGCCGTGAAGATCGAAGGCAGAAAAGGATGGATTCATTCAAGTCATATCAAGAAATTTCATGGACTGAAATCAGATGTGAATATCACACCTTGTGTGTCTTCACCCATTGACTCAAAACTTCCTTTTGTGGAAAAAAGTGACTCCGAACATTATAAATTAAAGCTCAGGCCCAATCAGTCGAGCAATTTGATTGTTTAAGTCCTCTCCAAGGTGAAGCGGTTGAATTGTCTCTGACATGTATCCCTTGGACCTGAATAGAGAAAGCACCCGAAAAATGTTGAAACGACAGGCGTACTGTAAATCACTGCGTAGTCATTGCATAGTGACGTTATTAATTTTGTTTTTCTCAAGTCTTTTAATAATTACTGCAAGTATATTGTTGCACATATATTATCCTATTTCTAGACATGTTTACAATGTTACTGCTGAACATTCTTTTAGTGAATTACCTCCGCTTGAATTGTCATACAGATTTGCGCTGCGCAATAACACTTTTATTAGTATGTTACATCATTCCCATCAGGTTAGCAATGCTACAAATTGTTGGATATGTGGCCGACTCCCTCCCTATCAGAATTATAAAGGAATTCTACCTCTCTTTCCATACCCGTTCACACACAACGGCTCCTGTGGAGCATGGTTTAGTTTAAGTAATTCTCTAGATTCGAATTCTGCAGTTTATCAAGATAACTGGGTATGGGGAAATTTGAACTTAGTTTTGCTTAAAGTCTGCCACCCTAACAAGGAGGGACTTCCCCAGAGAACAGGAACTGATCTAGAAAATGAAGTGTATGGATTAGGTAATTTTACGCTTAATCTTATGATCCTAAATGTCGAATCAGAAGCTACTCCAATTTTGCCCGCTATGTCAATATTTCCAGTAAAAGGTGAATTATGTATAAGAAAGAATGGTTCCATACACATGGGCCATAGTACATGCACCACTGTAGTAGAATTTAGTGATCAAGGCAAGTCTACATTTAGAGCTTCTCGCCATTCCTATTTCATATGTGGTCAGACGGCATATGTACGTTTACCTCTAGATTGGGATGGTACTTGCTATATTGGATTCCTTTTGCCACCTGTTTTTCTAGCTCCTGCTGATTATCACAGAAATATTCATTTAGTATATAATAGAGTAAGGAGAGATCTCCCGATAGTCGATTACACTGAAACAGCATGGGAAAAATACACAGATTTCAATAAAGGTCTCTTTCCCTATATAGGTACCGTTACTAATAGTAAGCTGATACGTAGATTAACCAGAACCCTTGAAGCAGTAGTGAACGAAACTATTTCCGCCTTAGGCAATTTGACAGAAGAGCAGTCTGCTATGCAGATTGTTGTGCTTCAAAATCGTCTTGTCCTTGACGTCATCCTAGCCGATAGGGGCGGAGCTTGTAGGGTCATCGGATCAAGCTGTTGCATTTTCATACCAGAAAATTCGCCATCTGTATATAAAGCCATAACCCGCCTTCATAAGATTGTAAGCCAGATACACCAGAATCCAGGCACCTGGACTTGGTCCGGTTGGTTTTGGAGCGTGTTATCAGCCTGGGGATGGAGAGTTCTATCCTTCCTAGGTATTGGCCTTCTCATATTATTCAGTTGCTGCTTATGCCTGCAATGTGGACCAGCGATTTGTGGTCTGTGTGCCACATCGTGCATTCCACATCAAGATTTTCATTCAAGATCCCGGAAGAAGAAAGAAGAACAAATGATGCTATATGAACAGATCAATGGATTAATGAAGATTGATATCTCTTGACGGGCAAGTAGGGGACAAGGAGGGAATGTGGAAATATGGATTTTTCTGGTCAGTTATGTCCCCTATCTTGGACCCCAACGGTTCTATGTGCATGTTACAAGTACATGTATGTTCCCTCCAGTTCCAGTTATGAAGACGCAAATACATGTGCGTCCACCGTTAACATGTCCTCTGTTGATCCGCCATGAATGGGCCGGATATTCCATTCCTAAGTACGAAAGGCCACCGCCTTTATATGGTTCACTTATGCCATTTTACAGTCCAGGCAAGTAGGCCCTGATTCTGTCATCGAACTCTTCTTGCCTTCTGCCTCTGAAAGCTCCAGTCTGAGCCTGCATCTGTGACCATGAACTTTGTCTCATCCTCTGCGCGGCTCACAAAGCCTGACATCAGCCTGCTGGCTGATAAAAACTGTATTTCACCTTCGAAGTTATCTGCTCCGTTCCCTGCCCGATGCATTCCTGTCTAGTAGTTTAAGTAAACATTCTTCCAGCTACCGAGCAAAGGCCCGGCTTCTCTGTCTTTATGCAAGTAATTCATAGCCCTATTGCTATGGAAGTTTTCCGCCCCCGCATCTAGTGTAGACACTTAGACGCTTGTACACGCACTAGCAGTCAGTATAGTCAGTATAGAATAAGATTCTACTCGAAGAGACCTCTCTTTTGGATAACTTAGTTCTTTAAACATAGGATGTTAGATATGATTTGGGATTAGGTTGACTTGACCCTCCAGACTTCTGTCGCCACATGTAGAGCTAAATGTCAAGTCCCCTTCACCCCCTAGTTACACGTCAATCACACGTCATGCTGCTGCGCGCGCATATCTGCCAAGTATTTCTGCTGACATTGCGAAATTCTTTCACGTAACCACCCTCTTATGACATCACATCTGATGACGTTCTTTCATCACTCCCAGTTACGCCTACTTCAGCTACGTATGAGAAATGTCATCTTTGCTATCAATTGTTACGCCTCTTGCATTGGACTCACTGTAATGCCTATTGTATAAAAGTGAATAATTATCAATAATGTATGTACTTCACTTCCTGAACCTTCGTGGTGATGGAACTTGGAGCAACCGATTATAATCGACCACTGGAATAAAGCCCATTTAGAACCTCTAATACCACGGATTCTGCCTCTTATTTACTGAGCTATTTTTATTATGTTTCTGTATCAAATTAAGTCCCGGTAATTAAATTATTTACCACACTAAGGGCCTCTCTGCATTGGAATTTTTTCTTAAAACCAGACCACTAAAATTCCTGGAACACAACAAAATGTTATCACAAATTGTTTCATTTTGCTTGCACAATAATATTCTCGTCTTTTTAGGTCAACTATACCTACAAACGCAAGGGACCGCCATGGGCAGGTGCTTCGCCCCCAGCTATGCAAATCTTTTCATTGGCAGTTGGGAGAAGCACGTGGCCTGGGCAGAGGTCAATGAATTTTGGTTAGAAAAGATAGCCCTGTGGACCAGGTATATAGATGACCTGTTGATTGTTTGGAAGGGGACCCGAATGGAGGCAGAGGAATACATCACAATCTTGAATGAAAATGAATTCAATCTAAAGTTCACAAGCAACATCAGGGACAAAGAAGTCCCTTTCCTAGACCTTTTAGCCTTTTTGGCAGACAATAAGCTCTGCACAAAGCTTTACCGCAAACCAATAGGGGGAAATACAGTCCTGCACTCATGGAATCAACATCCATGCACGTTAATCAATAGTATGCCCTATGGGGAACTATTAAGATTAAAACGGAATTGCTCTTGCCCCAAAGATTATCAGGAGGCGGAAAGAGAGTCCGTGGTAAGATTTTCTAAAAGGGGCTATGGCAATACTGTCCTATGAGAGGCGGTAAATAAGGTCAGGTTGAAGGAAAGGAAGGATCCACTAGCAGGCAGACCCTCTGTGCATGTACCTACTGAGGAGCATTTGAAGGTGAGGTTGATTCTGACTTTCTCTGCAGAGTCCCAAAGGATCAGGGATCTGGTACAGAAAAATTGGAATATTCTTAAGACAGATGGGTAATTGGCCAATCGATTTCCGATAGACCAGAAGTTACATTTAGAAGGAGTGCCTCTATGAAGGACATTCTTGTGCAGAGCCATTTTGATGACAAACTGTTAAACAGGCCGGCCATCAAAGGTTTTTTTCCTCATGCACTACATGCAAAATTTGCAAGAACGGCAGAAAAGTGAAGGATTATGCACTGCCTGGGAAGAAAGAGAATAGGCCCATCAATAAGTTTCTCAATTGCAATTTAAGTTTCGTGGTATACTGTCTACTATGTCCATGTGGACTCCACTATATCGGTAGCACGATAAACCCGGCTAAAAAAACTATTCTTGAGCACAAAAGGGCAATAACCAATCAGGATAGATCCTATCTGGTGGCAAAGCATTTCTGCACAGCACATGAGGCCAAGAGTGATAAACAGCTATACATTTGTATTGATCAAATTCCCATAACACAGAGAAGAGGAGACAGAGTGACACTCTAGAGGCAGTTAGAGGCTAAACATATAGTGGATTTATGTACACAAGCTCCATGGGGGCAGAACAGCGAAGAAGAGCTGTGGTCATTAATCAGCTAGGCTGATGAGGTCTGTAAACCAATCAACTTGAACCATGGACACAACATTAATTTAATAAGTTATCCCCCTATTGAGGTGAAATCGATCGAATGATGTAAATATGACTAGATCGAATAGGATTAACTAGGCTCATACATAGTTTGATAGGAGACCATTATGTCAGGTGGGATTATTAATATATGTTTATGATGAATCCATGTAATCATGCCAGGGCATTTGCCCTTCATTGTTTGAATTGATCTGGTATCTCTGGTTAATCGATCGATAAACTTTCACACAGCTCATTCAGAGCAAGAAGGTACTTATGAATTTTATACAGTTTTTGTGTAACTTGATTTGCATTATTACTGCTTTTCAATCATGTTTACATCCATCATCATGTATTTGTAAATACTTTGATATATGAGGGGATCACTGTTCAACACCTATTCATTTTATTATCCATTGACACTGCTAAGATGGCCGACACCTTTCTACACCCTAAGTGCGGTCATAACAAACAGTCCCTTTTTGATGTTTCTTCTCAGCTGCTACACTAATAAAATTAATTGTTGTTATAAGGCAGCCTTTTTTGTAAAAACACTGACATTGACGTAGGCCAGGAGGCTGAAATGCGTTTGTAAGGTTGTATATATATATATATATCACCACCAAATGCTCACTTACGGGTGTAAAGTAGGCAGGACACAGCTCTGGGGTTCAAAAGGCTTTATTAAGGCAGTTGAAGCGTGCAAAGAGGTCCATGAAACGCTGAGGCAGATGCGTTTCTAGCCGGAAAGGCTTTCATCAGTGCCGGATCACAGGTATAGTCCTTGCACCTGGAGTTCTTATAAAGCATTAAGGGACCACTCTCAATAGAACAGTCTCTTAGCTTCTCCTCCTTTTACCAGGTGTGTACCTCCTCACGCAGCGTTTCCAGGCAGGCTGCATGCTGGATCATGTAGTATCGTGGAGACTTCATCAAGTGATGAAGAAAGTCCAAAACACACAGTGGTGTCCCCCATCTTGGCGATTTTCACATATTCCGCCGCTACTTGCCAAGAAACAGATGGTCCGATTCTTGCCACTCGTGGCCCTTAATCAGGCAGTACAGTTACTCCTCCTCTCTCCCCTTGCAGAAAGTACTGCTCCGTGGCAATTATCCGCTTGGGGGGGCTCTGCGTTTGCAATTTCATTGTGCCATCCAAAAGAATTAGTTGACTCTCGCAGTAGATATAGTTAGGACCGTGTTTCCATAGGAAATCTGAAAATTGAATTTTGAATAACTTTGGCGCCGGTTGATGAATCCTCGCGAAATTTTCAAAACTAATGGGGCGCTCCGCTCAGCTCCTACCCTGAAAGTCTCGGGGAGATTCGTCAAGCGGGGCCCGAGAAAAAAGGGGGGTCCCAAAACGCGTTTTCCCCATGTTATTTTCCATAGGACCTTTAGTTGAAGGTACAGCCCGAACGACTGAACAGAATCACTTGAAATTTGGCAGAAAGGTAGTCCTCAGGTCAGGCATGTGCCTTTTGCATATATGGAGTCAATCTGTACAGTAGTTCCTGACAAAATTGCAGTTAAAAGTACATAAATATCTATATACGCGCACCGTTCGCGCACAGTGCGCGCACGGTGCCGTGCGCGAGCGTACTTATGATTGGTGGTTACATGTCAGTCAATGTTCGAATCGGTCAAAATCAGGAAGTGTTGTCTGCCATTTTGTTTGTTTTGGGTGCGACACTGAAAAAGAGAGGTGGCGAACGTGAAAATGGGGCAGGGTAGAGAGTTCCTGACCCCCTAGCCTTTGTCAGGGGGTCCCTGAAGGACCCCAAAGGGTGAAAAAACATTTTTTTTTCTTTTAAATCGCGGGGTGCGCGCACGGTGTGCGCACTGTGAAAAACCTTAAAAAATATATATAATAATACATACATAACTTAGCATTTAAAAAAACGTACAAATTCACTTAAAAAACCATAGGTTTCACACACGTTATAGTTAGGAATTAGCATTTAAAAAACCTTGCAAATTCACTTAAAAAACCATAGGTTTCACACATGCTATAGTTAGGTGGACATTTCACTCGTAAAAAACCAATGAAATTCCCCTGTTATAGTTAGTTCAGATAACTATAACTCGCGCGACCGCCACTCTTTCACAAGGATGATGTCATCAGTGATGTCATGAGTGATGCCACTGACCATGTCATGAGTGATGTAATATGTGACATCATGAGCAGTGGATTGCGGGCGCGCGAGTTATAGTTATCTGAACTAACTATAACGGGGGAATTTCATTGGTTTTTTACGAGTGAAATGTCCACCTAACTATAACATGTGTGAAACCTATGGTTTTTTAAGTGAATATATATATATATATATATATACAGCCAAAAAACTCTCCAAACCTCCACAGCAGCACAACAGCAACAGCAGCGGTGTACAGAGGGAAACAGACCCCAATAGCTATGGCAGGTAGAATTTTTATTCTCTTACTCCGTGACGCGTTTCGAGCACAGCCGTGCCCTTGTTCACACACTGAGAGTCATTCCGCCAAAACATTTTTAAATTGCTGGGTGTACAACTTCCTGTGTCACATGATCATAGACATGGAAGGAACCTTCCGCAAATTTGTACCATTGTGCAAAATGAAGGAAATATTCCTCATAGCATGCAAGCCGGCAAATGGAAACATATTGCTGTATAAATACTGATGCATATATTAAAATAACATGACATATACAAATGGAAAAATATATCTATATATATAAATATATATTGGGTTTAAAAACAATGCCAATAAATTGTCATTAAAAAAAGATACATTTATAAATACATGTCTCTATTTTTATACAAAATATAAATATGTTAAAAATCGATTAATATCAAATGTATATATTTGAATTTAAAAAACAATTATATTCACATTATGATAAATACAGCGTGCATAGATTAATGTCCCCATTGCTTCTATAGGTCGAAAAGCATAATGATGTGACGCTGCAACAAACCTTTAAATTCCATTCCAACTAGACATTATTTGAGATGTTTGCGCCATTGTCTGAAAACATATATTGGGCGACAATATTATGTCAGCCTAAATGCTGTATTTTTGTATGTCTTGCCTCTTAGTATCAGACAGTTTTATAATGCCTAGCTCCTGAGTAAATTTTACTCTGCCTTACCAAATGAATGTACAGATGGTAAAAGTATTGTGGTACTAAACAAATTGCCGTCCATGTTTACTATATCATGTGTTATTATGTGTCAGAAAGTGCAATATGTCCAGTGCAAGTGCAACCTGTAACTAACAGTGCTAATACCTTAAAAAACACCACCCTTAAAAAATATATTAAAACTGACCATTTATGTGTCTAAAGTGGGATGCGGCTAAAAGTCCCCTATATAACCTTTTAAAAAAGGTGAGTGCACCATATTTTATCTAAAAAAGTAGTAAAATGTGAAAAGTATTGGCTAAAAACACATGGAAAAGAAGTTAATAATGTGGAAGGTAGTCTCTCCCTTCACCTTTATAAAAAATTAAGCATATCTTCAGTTGTATTCAGTCCATGGGGGACTTTGCTGTCTAACTCCAAAATAGTACGAGTTTCAAGTTGTCTTAACATTTTTTCTTTGTTGCCCCCTCTTTTAAGGGGTGAAATTGCATTAATCACGAAGTACAAGAGGCAATTCAAGTCATTATCATGTGTGCTTTTAAAATACCTTGCTACCGGGTAGGGTGCGTCATTGTTGACTATGGCCCTGATATGCTGCAATATCCTGACGTGCACCTGCAGCTTGGTACTACCCACATAACGCAAACCGCAGCTGCACGCAAGGACATAAACAGCATACTCAGTCCGGCAATTGTCTTGGATGTCAATGTCCTTATTGGAAAATGGAGTTGTGTATTTGGTGGTGTTATTACCAAACTAACACGCACGACAGGAAAGACATTAAAAAAAACCTTGTCTTGGTTTGAGCCATGTGCCCGCAGTTACTAATTCTGGAATATTCTTTACCAATTGGCTCCGCATGGACTTAGCTTTCTTGAAAGTAATGGTTGGAAGACTAGGAAGACGTGGTTCCAACACCCCATCTGGCCAGTTCTTTCTTATGATAGATTTGATTCTCCTCTCTTGCCTACTGTACGTTGTGATTAGTCTGGGGCTATTTTCTGTCTCTGCTACCCCTCTCACTTTTTTATTGCTTTACAAAAGTATCTCTCTTTGTCTGCCCTGTGATTTATTGAGGGCTTGTGTCAGTATCTTATCATTGTAACCTCTTTTTTTCAGTCTCTGCATAGTATTCTGTGTGCATTTTTCAAATTCTGCAATGGTGCTACAAATACGTTTGATCCTCAGTATTTCGCCATACGGAACACTATCAATCAAATGTTTTGGATGACTGTTACTGGTGTGCAGAGTACTGTTTCCTGCTGTGGACTTTCTAAACAGTGGTGTCTCAATTTGTTATTTATCACCATGATTTTCACATCAAGAAATTCTATTGTAGTGTTACTGATCTGGGAGGTAAAATTCAAATTCATAGAATTCTTATTAAGAGTAGAAATGAACTTGATGGCACTCTCCTCATCTCCCTTCTAAATTAAATAAACATCATCAATGTACTGTAACCAGTACATTACATGTTGGTTATAGATATCTTGATGTGTTTTCTTTAGGACCTGTTCCTCTCACCAGCCAACATGCAGGCAAGCGTAGCTGGGGGAGAAACAGGATCCCATAGCCACGCCCCTTAGTTTTTTCAGGGTATCTTTTCCAAAGAGAAAGAAATTGTTATGTAGACACCATGATATCAAATCCAAAAGCGTTTTGTTGTGTTCATAAAGTTCGCAAGCTCTGGTCTCAAGAAAATGTTTCACTTCATTCAGACCTGTCATATGATCAATGCTGGTATATAAAGACTCAATGTTTAAAGAGATCTGAAAAAAGCCCTCTTCACAAGTGATATCTTTGATCTTATTTAAGAAGTCACCCGTATCTTTCACGTAACTTGGTAGTTTTTTTACAAAATCTTGTAAAAAGAAGTCCACATATTGGGAGATGTGTTCACTAACACTATTCATAGCCGAGATAATGGGCCTTCCTGGTACTGGCCGGATCTTTTCATGGACTTTAGGAATTAAATACATGATTGGTATCACAGGGAAATCAATGTTCAAAAATTTGTACTCATTCATTGAAATTAGTCCTTCCCTTTTGTATTGCAGTAGTTGTTTCTTTAATGATTCTTTAGCTTTATTGTATTACTTGATGTTAGTTTTCATATAACAATCTTTATTGTCCAGCTGTCTCCTCGCTTCTATAATGTACTCATTTCTCAGCCATATCACTATATTTCCTCCCTTATCAGATGTATTTACAATTTTTTCGTGATTTTCTCCTATTTTGTTTATGAGTTGGGCATATTGTTGATCCATAAACGTTTTCTTCTTTGGTTTGTTTTTCTTCACTTGAGCATAGAGCTTTTTTAATATCTTCAATACCACATTCATGAAAAATATTGACTGAGTCTTTGGGCATCATAGGAAGAAAAGTGCTTTTCGGTTTAAAAGGACTGATGCCTGCGCCTTTTTGGCTGATTTTTATACCTTGTAATTTAGTCTGGGTACGGATTTCTGCATTGTCACATGTCGCATGTGTTGCATTTTCCTCATTGTACAGCTCGTGTAACGCCAGTAGGACAGGCACATCGGAAACTTGGAGTTCTGTAGTATTGTCATGTTCCATTGCCTGAGTTGCCTTTGATGATTCCAAACCTGACTTGATTGTAAAAAACTTTTTCAGTTTAAGTTTCCAAATGAAGCAAAAAATGTCGATTCTTGTATAAGAATGATTAAAAGAGCTTTCAGGGCAGAAATAGAGTCCTAAGGATAAAAGTTGTTTTTCTGCTTGTGTTAGTGTGACTTCCGAAAAATGTATAATTGTGTGTTCTTCTATCGCAGTTTTCTCTGTCATTGTTGTTTTCTCTTTTGAGGCATTTTTTCGACATTGGCGCCTTGCTTTTCTTCTTGCATTTCTCTTTTTTGATTGCTTGCTTGTTACGATTTCTCGGTCTCAGCGTTTGTCGTCTGTCTATCACTAAAAAATCCACTTCCTCACCCAGGCTTAGAACTTCCATATTGTCATTTCTTACGAGTTGATCTCCATCAGAACCTGACTCACTTGTCAGTGAGTCCCCATCCATTCCTGCAGCTTTATCACCTTTGCTGGTTTCTAATTGTATACGCTGGGGAGTTTTGCCCATTCTTCTATCTTCAAACCTTTGTTTTTGAACATGTTCAAACTTGCGTGCAATTGTGTAAATTTGCCCTTGCTGGTAATCCATTAGATCACAGGCAAATTTATGCACTTTGCATTTGTTGATTTTATCCTCATGTTTATTTAGCCTTTCAGCGATTTCCACATGTGTTTTAGCAATGTAGTCTTTTAAGTCTGATTTGTTGAGTTCCTCATTTATTTTATCTATTTCCTTAATTAGTGCTTGTCAATCTATAATTGCATACTTTACTGGGATGTTGACAAGGTTCATAGAGGCGGCCAAATTACTTTCTCCCCACTCTTTAAGCATTTCGGGATTTGGCTCCTCAAAACTTGGTGCTAACAAAATTCTGAGACCTCGAGGGACTCGGCCTGCTTCTTCGTATTTGGTTAGAGATTTATGCTCCCACCATTTAGTTGTTTCACTTCTCATTTTCTTTTTTAGTGTTTTTAGCAGTTCCTTAATATCTTTGTCTGCATCTACCGCATTGTTATGCAAGCTTCTTGCGCATGCAGTAATTTTAGGCAGATTACCAAATAATGCATCTGCCGCCGCTTCCCGTTCTCTTTCTGTGTCGGCGGACATGGTGTTGAGTAAGATAGTTGCTAATATATATACAGTTTAGTCGATTAAATCTAACAAAATAGTTTTTTGCACAGCAGACACTCGCACATTTGAGGGTGCTCTCCTCTGTGATAATGAAGAAAATGGCAGTTCAAATTGTTTGCCCACGATCACATCATCTGAAACCAGTTTATGGTTCAAGAGCATTAAAAATAGGTCAAGTCGATTATTTAAAACACTAGACCAGCAGGTCTGGTAACATTTTTATGATTTTTCGAGGCCTGTCTAGCACTCCATTCGTGGGGTTTGCAGGGTTTTCTGCACTCCGCGGAGTTTGCGGAGTGCAGAAAACTCCTCTTCGCGATGTGCAGCGGAGTTTTTTTCCTGCTCGCGATTGCGAACGGTAAGTTCGCGATCGCCAATGGTAAGTTCGCGAGTGTGAGCTGCCGCTCGGGTAGAGCTTCTATCCGAGCTGCAGGAATACCCGGAAACAACAATCTCGGGTCTTGGCTTAATGGCAGCATGGCCTAGCCTAGTAGCATCAAATACCAAAAATATGCCAATGCTGCACTTTTATTGAACATTGCCTTTCACGAAGTGTATTGACTCAAACAATATCACTGGTGACTACTTTTTCAGTCAGATTTAATCAAAACGTTGACTCAAATTACATTACATTTTTTCTTACAAAATACATTCCACAAACCTAAAAGCACATCTCATAGTAATGTCCACATTGTCTTTTGAACATATATTTTCTTTTATACATTTGAGACACCTCCTAACGTGTTGAATCAATATTGACATACAAATCCCTTACTCACTATTCACTCATACCCATTCAATCCCATTCATGTCAATTTGACACATTGAACAAACCCAAATAATATTAAATACATATACACAAAAAGACCATCAACATAAACAGTATTGGTGATTTTTTAAGAACATTAGACTCTGTTTTTTATTTTTACTAATAGATTGGCCTCAGAAAATAAGGTCTCAGCGTTTCGAGTCCCTTTTCTTGCTGGGACTCTCGTCAGGACCGATATACACTGAAAGAAGCAAACAAAACTTTGTTTACCCAATGACCTGACCAAACTTGCCTCGAACCTCTAGAAGTGCTTTTATCGCTTACCTGCAACTTAATGCTGTCACACACATTCCAAAGGTGTTAAACGTCCAACTTCTACCTACAAGCATACAATTAAGAACCAGTCGTATTTCCACAAAAATTGTGTCTCAAGATCTTAATTCATATTATCAAGCTCTTACACCAAGATAACAATCGGGCGGTCTTACTTGAGGTGTCGGCTGGTGATGGGGACACAAGTCGTTCTTTGCACGGAAATTCTGTCAAATAAGTGAGTGTTCATGTTAGCATGGTTAAGTTCACCAATGCGCGCTTGTGTTGAGTACCTTTTGATGAATCTAGGTCGGTGGACCGGAATGGCTCAGATGTTGTAAATTCAACTTGCCTTGTTAGTCTACTGAACGAAGAAAACAATCAAGAGTGGAGAATTCTTTTAAGTAATTTCCTCAAAAGCAGCGTGCTGTGTGACCCTACAACCTGCTTATCAATGTTCTGTTACAGGTAGTCTCTCGTCTAGGGGTGGGCGAAATTTGCAAAATCCAC
This sequence comes from Triturus cristatus, assembly GCF_964204655.1. NCBI lineage: Eukaryota > Metazoa > Chordata > Amphibia > Caudata > Salamandridae > Triturus > Triturus cristatus. The sequence continues at coordinate 1,153,272,618 of NC_140591.1, read as the reverse complement.
TTTCGCAAATTATCGCGAAAATGTTAAAAATTATCGCAAACACGCGGAAATATCGCGAAGATGCAGAAGTTTTTTTCCTGCATGTTCGCGGCTCGCCAATTTTCCGCGGCCGCGGCCATCTTGTTTTCAGTTGTCTCGCGGTGCATGATCACGAGAAGAAAGACATGATCGCGCAACGCATGACGTCAATGCGGGCGCGAACTGTCGCGAGACAGCGCAAATGGCTAAAACAATACAACATCTCATGGAGAACGCGACCGGATCAAGAAAACTTGTCGGCGAACGCAGGGATTCAGGTAAGGCGATCACGCGCGCGCGAGAATGTATTATTTTACAGCGCGAGCAAGAAACAAATTATCGGCAAGCTGAGGAATGCGGAAATTTTGACATTTTCGCACTTTTCGCGGAACGCAAAAATGTCAAATTATCACAATTTCCGCGAACGGAACAAAATTTTAGCCCAGGCCTACTCTCGTCTTACCTTTGAGGAAGAATCGTCCAGCGTGTCCGTGGCGGGCTTGCAATCAACTGCTATAATTCTTTCCGATACCGCGAACCTTGTCCGGCCTTTACTTAACGCGTAACGCGTGTCAGACGCGACTCCACAATGCTTCTGGTAATTGAAGTTCGTTTCGGGTTTCTTGTAGTATGTTTCCGCTTTCAAAAGCGCAATTGGCTTGACTAAAACACTTTAATTATTTAACAGTATATTATTTAAACAGGCTGGAAAATGATGTTACTCCATACTCTGTCTCGCGAGTTAGCCGGCTGTTGCTAGCAGTTACCCGAACCTATAAATGGCGTCTCATGCGTCTGGAGCCTCCCTAGTCAGCGCTTGTGGACTCTATTGTTCTGACTAAATGGTTGAAATGTTATTCAAAAGGCCATCCGGTGCTGGCTTTACCATGCATGCTGTCTCATATTATAATTCACGAGTAGAATGGATGCCAATTCATGTGCGTGTCACGCTAGCTATTGGTGACATGATGATTTTTTTCTTTTCTCAAGTTTTTCTTTTCATTCCCACCACTATTAAATGAACACACCAGCGTGCGATCACAATGCTTATAATTTTCTGAATGAACCTGTATTGTGTTTTTATGTTGAATTGGTGGTACTTAAAGGTTGTATATTTCTGATAGTTCATTTAAACCGTATACTGATGTATTGAATTTGATAATGAGCATTGCTTCACGTTTCAATAATTTCAAGTCCAGATCCCCTCCTCTGGCGTCTTGTTCTACTTTCGAAATAATGGCCCATCTTAGATCTTTTTCGGTGTGGTTGTTTGAAGACCAATGATTGACCAATGGTGCATTCTGGACGTTCTTTCGAATTCTTGATTTATGTTGTTGAATTCTATGCCTGATTTCCTGATTTGTCTTTCCAATGTATAACTTATTGCACGGGCACAAAATGCCATACGCTACATACTTGGATTTACAGTTTGAAAACGTATCATGTTTCCAGTAGATTCCATTATACGAAAAGAGATCTCCTTCAATGGTTGACTCGCAGCAGACACATGTACCACATTTGTGGTGTCCTTGTATTGGCGGCAGATTGAGGAAACTTCTGATCGTCAGATTTTTGGTTTTCGGCATGGCAGCTCGCACAATCTGGTTTGCAATGCTTTTATCTTTTTTAAAAACAAATAATGGAGCTTCTTTAAGAGTTGAATCCAGATTTTTTACCAAATGCTAATTTTGGTTGATAGTCTTCTTTAGCCAATTAGATGTGGGTCCAAAGGTTGACACACAGACAATCCTGTCTGTTTTGGATTTATCTTTTCTCTCTAGTAGTGATTCACGAGGGGTCCACCACGCTCTCTTAATTGCCTTCTTTAGAAGCTTTTTTGGGTATCCCCAAGCGAGGAGGTTGTTTTTTAGAAGATCTGCGTGGAAAACATATTCATCTTTAAATGTACAATTGCGTTTAATTCGCAAGAATTGCCCATAGGGCAAATTCTCTTTTAGACTCCTTGGATGGTTGCTTGAAAAGTGTAAGGCTTTGTTCCTGTCTGTCTTTTTCTTAAACAATGTTGTCGCTACAATCCCGTCAGTGGCATAGACTTCAACGTCTAAGAATGGCATTTTTGATCTTGAATAATTCAGGCTGAATTTGATATCCGATGTTCTGTTATTTAACCAAACAAAAAAAGACTGTAATTGATCTTCTTCCCCAGTCCAAATCATATAAGCATCGTCTATGTATCGGACCCAGCTGCCGATCCAATCTGCAAAGGGATTATTGTTATATACAAAAGTGTCTTCGTATTTGGACATATAAAGGACTGCCAATTCTGGGGCGAGAGGACACCCCATCGCCACGCCCTTTATTTGGTAGAAGAATTCGTCGTTGAAACTGAAGTAGTTGTTCCTTAGTGCAAAAGTGGCTAATTCCATAATGAATTGTGAAGGGACTTTTTCTGGTTTCAGGCTGCTGTTCAGGAAGCTCTCCAACACTGTTAGGCCTTCATCCTGTGGTATCTCTGTGTACAATGACACTACATCTAGCGTGACTAGAAGATTAACGTCTTCTTCAAACTTCATTGACTCTAATTTTTTCTGAAAATCGGTGGTGTCTTGCAGAAATGATTTAACCTCTCGAACAAATGGTTTAAGGAAAAAATCAACAAACTTAGAAATTGGTTCTAAAAGTGATTCACAACCTGAGACTATTGGTCTTCCTGGTGGACATGTTTGATCTTTATGTACTTTGGGTAGTACATAGAATATTGGGATGCGTGGATGTTTGTTTCTCAAATAGTCATATTCCCTTTTTCCTAGGAAACCCTGATCGAAACCTTTTTGGAGAATGTTGAATAGTTTACCCTGTAGTTCGAAAGTAGGGTCTTGTGTTATCTTTTTATAATAACGTTCATTGCTGAGTTGTTTATTCACTTTTGCCGTGTATCGGTCTGTTCCCCAAACAACAATTGATCCGCCTTTATCGGCTTGTTGGATTATTATTGATGGATCATTTTTTAGCTCGGCCAGAGCCTCTTTCTGTACTTTTGTAATTTTGGTTTTGTGTATCTTTTTTGCTTTTTTCAACATCTGCAGTGGCAGATAATACTAATTTTTCAAACATGATTACCTCTTTCGGGACTTTTCCTGATGGTGGACAGAACAAGGATTTTTTTTTAAGTCCTGTGGTTTCCACATTGCTGCTAACTGGGTTCTCCATGAAGTAGGTAGTTAGATGTATTTTTCTGCAAAATTCGATAACTTCTGTTTTCATTTGAATAAAGTTGGTATCTCTTGAGGGAACAAAAGACAAGCCCTTTTAAGAATACTTAATTCCACATTTGTCAAGATTTTATCCGATAGATTGTAAATCGGTGACTTATTTAATTCTTGTAGTTGTGTCGCCTTGTTGACATTTCCCACGGCTGGTTGTTGTATCTCATTCTGCCCCGTGGTTTTTGTTGGCCCCTTCCTAAAAAAGACGGCTGCTGTTGATAATTTTGTTGGAAATTTCCTCGTCTGTTAAAATCTGGACGGCTGTTAGAATTTTCTCTTTCACTTCCACTTGATGAAGATGATGTTTCAGAAAAGGTTATAAAGTTGTTTCTGGATCTGCCTTGATATTCGGGCAGATACTTTCGTGCTTCTGGTCTCGAGTAGAAGTCTGTTTGTAGGTATGGGTATACTTTTTCTAAAGAGAAGTTCTTCTTATCTTTTTCAAATTTTGTACCCTTTTGGTTGATAGAAAAATCCTTAAATTCACAGAATTTCTTTTTCAACTTTTTCAAGGAGTGTCTTTGCGTCCGTAATTAGTTGATTTGATTTTATGTCCGTTTCTAGGACGGCAATCTCTTCCAGTTGTTGTTTCGACAATCTTTGTACCGTCTCTACAGTCAGAACCATTAAATCTCTGCTGCATATGGTTTCAATCAGACTGTAGCCTTTTTTGTAAATAGGATCTTCTTTAAAGATCACCGGTACATTGCGTATCTGTAAACCTCCTGGGATCATTCCTGCTCTTAGATGTTCGACTAGAAAGTGCCCATGAAGGTCAGTCCTAATTTGTTTCTTTTTGAGTCTGGTGAGTCTGTCCGATTCATTAGTGATTTTGGCTGTAGCGCTCAAGGCGACAGAGGCAAAGAGTGGAGGGTCATTTATAAGTTTTGAAATATGTTCTTCGCTGTATGCGAAGGTGTTGTGATCAGTCATGGTCGTGTAAAACAAAGGAACTTAACGACAAAAAAACTACTTAGCTGTACAACAGGCAATCCTAATACTCACTTCTGATATATCCCTAGGCTTATGGCCAATGGCTATACACACCTGCCATCCAAAAACATCCAAAAACAACTTCTTGTGGGGTGATACCTTCTTCCCTCAAACAACCTCGCGGGCATGCACCCGCTAAATAACCGGAAACAACAATCTCGGGTCTTGGCTTAATGGCAGCAAGGCCTAGCCTAGTAACATCAAATACCAAAAATATCCCAATGCTGCACTCTTATTGAACATTGCCTTTCACGAAGTGTATTGACTCAAACAATATCACTGGTGACCACTTTTTCAGTCAGATTTAATCAAAACGTTTACTCAAATTACATTACATTTTTTCTTACAAAATACATTCCACAAACCTAAAAGCACATCTCATAGTAATGTCCACATTGTCTTTTGAACATATATTTTCTTTTATACATTTGAGACACCTCCTAACGTGTTGAATCAATATTGACATACAAATCCCTTACTCACTATTCACTCATACCCATTCAATCCCATTTATGTCAATTTGACACATTGAACAAACCCAAATAATATTAAATACGTATACACAAAAAGACCATCAACATAAACAGTATTGGTGATTTTTTAAGAACATTAGACTCTGTTTTTTATTTTTACTAATAGATTGGCCTCATAAAATAAGGTCTCAGCGTTTCGAGTCCCTTTTCTTGCTGGGACTCTCGTCAGGACCGATATACACTGAAAGAAACAAACAAAACTTTGTTTACCCAATGACCTGACCAAACTTGCCTCGAACCTCTAGAAGTGCTTTTATCGCTTACCTGCAACTTAATGCTGTCACAAACATACAAAAGGTGTTAAACATCCAACTTCTACCTACAAGCATACAATTAAGAACCAGTCTTATTTCCACAAAAATTGTGTCTCAAGATCTTAATTCATATTATCAAGCTCTTACACCAAGATAACTATTGGGCGGTCTTACTTGAGGTGTCGGCTGGTGATGGGGACACAAGTCGTTCTTTGCACGGAAATTCTGTCAAATAAGTGAGTGTTCATGTTAGCATGGTTAAGTTCACCAATGCGCGCTTGTGGTGACTTTAATTATTGTTGAGTACCTTTTGATGAATCTAGGTCGGTGGACCGGAATGGCTCAGATGTTGTAAATTCAACTTGCCTCGTTAGTCTATCGAACGAAGAAAACAATCAAGAGTGGAGAATTCTTTTAAGTAATTTCCTCAAAAGCAGCGTGCTGTGTGACCCTACAACCTGCTTATCAATGTTCTGTTACAGGTAGTCTCTCATCTTACCTTTGAGGAAAAATGGTCCAGCGTGTCCGTGGCGGGCTTGCAATCAACAGCTATAATTCTTTCCGATACCGCGAACCTTTTCCGGCCTTTACTTAACGCGTAACGCGTGTCAGACGCGACTCCACAATGCTTCTGGGAATTGAAGTTTGTTTCGGGTTTCTTGTAGTATGTTTCCGCTTTCAAAAGCGCAATTGGCTTGACTAAAACGCTTTAATTATGTAACAGTATATTATTTAAACAGGCTGGAAAATGATGTTACTCCATACTCTGTCTTGCGAGTTAGCCGGCTGTTGCCAGCATTTACCCGAACCTATAAATGGCGTCTCATGCGTCTGGAGCCTCCCTAGTCAGCGCTTGTGGAATCTATGGCTTTACCATACATGCTGTCTCATATTATAATTCACGAGTAGAATGGATCCCAATTAATGTGCGTGTCGCGCTAGCTATTGGTGACATGATACACCTTAGGCCTAATTTTTTTCTTTTCTCAAGTTTTTCTTTTCATTCCCACCACTATTAAATGAACACACCAGCGTGCGTCACAATGCTTATAATTTTCTGAATTAACCTGTATTGTGTCTTTATGTTGAATTGGTGGTACTTAAAGGTTGTATTTATCTGATAGTTCATTTAAACCGTATACTGATGTATTGAATTTGATAATGAGCATTGCTTCACGTTTCAATAATTTGAAGTCCAGATCCCCTCCTCTGGCGTCTTGTTCTACTTTCGAAATATTGGTCCATCTTAGATCTTTTTCGGTGTGGTTGTTTGAAGACCAATGATTGACCAATGGTGCATTCTGGACCTTCTTTCGAATTCTTGATTTATGTTGTTGGGTAGAACTTCTACCCGAGCTGCAGGAATACTGCAGTTCGCACTGCACTCCGCCAATCATGGAACTTCGCAGAGTTTTTGGTATCTTCGCGGAGTTTTGCAAAGCAAAACTCCGCGAACTATGCCCAGGCCTAAAGTCAGACTGATCCAATTTAGGTTTTTGCATCAGGTAGCTATGACACTTCAACGATTACAGAAATTTGGTAAGGCAGATCCCCTGACTGTATCACATGGCATAGTGCAAAAGGAAACTTTTTACGTACAGTCTTGTTGTTCCCAATATTCAGGGGTGCTCTCAGGATATAATCTGTACACTTTCAGAAAATGCTAATTGTCAAATTGGCATGGACCCTAAACTCATTCTCCTACACATCAGTTTAAATGTAGCCCCAAACATTTACAGACTGGGCCGTCTGAACCTGAGGCTTACAGTGGCAAAACGTGCACAGGTATGAAGAAGTGATGAACATCCACTAATAGAAGTCTAGGCGCAAGAGAAGGATCAATGTGTGTAATTAAAAATGCCAAATATTGACCCTGGGGTTACCCACAAGAGCACTCTAGAGTCTGAGGAGACTGGAGGGAGTACCATGGAACTGAAAACTATTTAGGCTGCTCTGGATGGCAGGCGGCATAAATTCATAGATCACAGTGCTATGAGAAAGACCCAAACAACTCAGGGTCATGTCATGGTGGTGGTTAATGCATGTAAATGTATATCACACTCAGTTTTATGTGCTGACTGCAAAGAAGTATTAGCTAACCCTGGGCGTAGTTCGCGTAGTAGCGCTACGTGTAGCTACGCGAAGTGCACTTCGCACTATGCGAGATACGCGTAACACTACTCGAACTGCGTGGTACGCTGTTCGCGATGATTGCACAGTGCCAGATGCTTGTCCGCACTGTGCAATCATTGCAAACAGCATCTTGCACAGGTGCAAGCTGTCGTTTTCTGCCGCTCTAGTAGATTTTTATTCGAGCTGCAGCTTTCCCAACGCAGACTGGTAGTTTCTCATCGCGAGCCTTCACGAGCATACGCGACCACTCGCAATGAGAAACCTGACCTCCAAGATTTATTTTCCACGCTCGCGATCGGCAACTTGATGTTGCTGATCGCGAATGAGGAAAAAGTCTCGGCGGGATGTCAATTTGCTCACTCGCGGTCGCCAACTTGACGTTGAGGACCGCGAGCGAGCAAAAAATTCCAACTACGCTGCTCTTCGCAATTTTGCACTATTCTACGTGCAATTCGCGTAGCGCGAAGTAGCACAAACTACGCAAACTTTGCGAGCGTAGCGTAGTTGTCCACCCACGGTTAGTAATAGCACAATGAATGAGATACCATGCAGTGCCTTTTTGAAAACAAAAGAAAAAAAGATTTTGAAATAAAAAATGCCTTTCTACTCCAATGCAAGAAAATGGAAAATACAATCATATCAGTTTCTTGGTGTAAATCTACCTCTGAGTTCTCCTTTAATGTTTACATTTGTGATTAAGATGTTTTATGTAGTTAAATGAGCAGTAACAAAACAAATCACTGAGAGTGTCTTTACAAGTTCAAAACTGCACCTATTTGCAAACATGGGTATTTTTAAAAACTATTTTATTCACAAATGGGGCCTCTTTTTTTTGGTGCCCTGGCCTATTTTTTATCCGAGTCCGCCCCTGGCTGGTGTGTACTCTTTGCCAGTGGGTAGGGCTATGAGCTGCAAACAGTTCTGTCAGTTGGAAGGAATGTCCGCCCCTGTTTGGTGTGTACTCTTTGCCAGTGGATAGGGCTATGAGCTGCAAACAGTTCTGTCGGTTGGAAGGAATGTCCGCAAGAGGAGTAGTAATAATGTTTTACATTAAACATTAAATACTCGAAGGCCCTATAAGTGATCCTTCCAACATGTGGAAAGCTTCTCCTGACATAAATCACATAAATGTTTTAAGAAAATTATATCTTAAAACTACTGACACAGCACAAACATTAAATTGCTTTAAATATATTATTTTTCATATGTCAAAACATGTATATGTATCTCTTTTCATATTTCTCTTTTCTACGGGTGTCCAAAATGCATAAAGAATAATACATCACATTAACATATATATAACATATACATAGTGGGAATCAAAATTCTCTAGTGGTCACATAAACAAACATGAGACCTTGGGCCCACATATAATGAAAATGTTCCAAAATGTTTTGTTCAGTTCATCCTTATATCTTCATTACATATTCCAAGGATAGCTGGCATAGGACATAACGTAATTTTGTTGATGTTTCACCATTCTGTTCAAGTGCTGGTGGTTATACATCATGGCGGGTCTTCCTCAGGGCTAAGACAGTCCAAAGGGCAGCTATAAATGTATTAAAAGAAAGACAAATATGTTGTGTCCAAAATGGTATCTGTTAATTACGTACCATGACATTTCAGACCATAGCCGGGGTTCACTCGATGTGTGGATGGGGCGTATTGGTCTTGATCAGTTAACTGTATAACACACAAAATGAATAGAGGGGGTCCAAGGGAACAGATTTAAAGACCTGCGAGAAGTTTCTTTCCCCTAATACGTAATATGCAACACACAAACATAAACTTTCGGGTCTGAGCAACTTTAGAACTAGAGCATGAAAGGAGAGATACTATAGTCAAGCTGTGTCTAAAATGAAAGTGAACAAATCAGAAAGGAAAGGAATCCCTTTAAGGATGAATGCCCTCACTCACCCGAAGGTGACATGCTTCATCATTTGGGCTTTCTCCTCTCAGTGGGAAAACCTAGTCCCACTGAGGGCTACAACCACCGCAATGAGAAGTGGGAGCTCAGGGATGTTTTTGTTTAAAGATTTTAGGATACTCAGATCCCAAAGATGAGCACTAATGTGAGATGAGGGCGCAGCGCAAAGAAATACAAAAATGTGTGAAATGTGAGCTAAAACTGGCTAGCGCTATTGAAAAAATGATTTTTATTAACTCATTAGCCCTGCCAGAGATAAAAAACAGTGCAAAGCAGTTGCTATTGAAAACTGCTTGATGACAAGGGTCAACATGTTTCAGCCAATGACCATCTCGAAAGTATGTGTGGCTTTCATCAGGACCAAAAAACAAAGCTGCTGCTAGAAAGTGTTACACACGTGCAAATAAAGTTTGAAAAAAAGACCAAACCAGTTAATGCTTTACAATCTCGCTGGATCTTGTCCAATCTGTGGGAAGTATTGCAACCGGTTGCAATTTCTGTACATCGACGGAGTACCGACGGAGAGAGCGGGGCTCCCTTTCCTGAGTTGTAACCAGGTTGAGGTGGGCCTACTTGTCCCACAGATTGGACAAGTTCCAGCGAGATTGTATCCGCTAAAGCATTAACTGGTTTGGTCTTTTTTTCAAACTTTATTTGCACGTGCCTGTGTTTACTTCCTGCCCGGACGACGCCGCATAAATGCCAGTATCAGTTTGGAAGAAGAGACAAATAGCGTGAGGCTTAACTCTCTTGGCACTTCACTTTTCGAACTTTGAGCTATCTGCCAGTTCGTACTTTATGGTGAACAAAAATAAGCAACTTAATCATTAACCGAGAAATCCTGACTGTGGGTGGATGAAATCAGAACTCGCTTTCAAAACGATTTACTACATCTATCTGACTTGTTATGATAAGGGGTCATCTTTTAAAACCTTGTAGTCCTGAAGATGGTCTTATAAAATGACAACAAAAGACCGAAACGTCGACTGATTCACTTTTTTCCACAACGATTGAATACTGTGATGAAAAAGTGTTTGATTTATTGTTAAAGTGAAGGAACCATTGAATGTACTATTGCCTTCCATTACATGTACAACTGCTGTTATTTTTAAGTACCCTTAATATCATTTATTGATATAAAATTCATTTCTCTTTTACACACCTTTACTGGTGCGGGGCAGACTAGCTGACTGCCAACTCAGGATCCCAGTTTGCACTTCCATGACACAGGTGGTGGGAGCTGAAGTGAGAGAGAAATCGGGATTAGGGGGCATCAAAAGGCTTTTTTTTAAAGTGGGTGCTATATAGCGCAAAGTCGACCCAAAGGTATCAGAGCGCTTCACATGAACACCAGTTGTGTTACATATGGACACATTCATTTTTTGTTAGGCATGGAGAGATTAACTGATTTGCCCAAAATCACAGGATGTTGAACGTCTCTGCAGGCACTCAAACCCAGTTCCCAAGCTTCGAGGTCGACCGGAAGCCTTGTAATGTCAGATGCCGTTTGTATAAATGAGCTCGGTGTGTCCTCCAATGCAATACATGGAGTCTTCATTGTTCTTATATTGAACTGTAAGCACTCCTTAGGCAGACTGATTTAATGGCTCCACCAATGAAAATGCCATAAGTTGTGCACAGCTTCATAATAGTGGCTCCTCTGTCAACCACTGGTTTCTAAATATTGGCTGAAAACAGCCAATGGCTAAAGAGGACTGCACTTTTTCTCCTTTTCTCTTTGTAGCTTCATCTGCTCTGGGAGAGACAGCTAAGCCTGTCTGTAGGCCTATCCCTGGGTCTTAAATAGGCTAGGAGAGGGAGGCAGTGCACCTCCCTCAACAATTTCTTTTAATTGACCAGATGGATGGGGTCTCAGGGGCTTCAAAGAGGGGGGTCGGTCACATGCCCTCTCCCATATGGAACTGATCTCACCACTCCCCCTACCCCAGGCGCTGGCCCACCTAGTCCTTTTTTCAGAGAATAGGCGACTGTGCTTTTTAGCAGAAAAACAATACAGAGGATCCTCAACAAATTTGTGGTGAAATGTTATTAAAATCTGTTTCTTGCCATAAAGGGACCCCCTCATCAGGCATAGTAGGGGCAGGGTATCACTGCCATGCTCCCTTATCTATTTCATTTCCGGAGTATGTAACTCAGTCCCCAAGTACTAAAATGGATGCTGCCACATTTTTGTTAATCTGGTGGCCGCCAGTCAGATCTTATCTTAAGATCTGTCAGTTCCACCACTAATCCTCCATGGCATGAAGTAGGAAACTTCTTTGAGCATTAATTTCTCAAAACCTACTGAATTCCTTAAGACCAACCATGAAAAGCATGCTTTCTGGACCAATATCTACCTTTCTGCTAAATTTAGTGTAATTCAATTCAGCAGTTTTTGCGGTACAGCTGTTCAATATTATTATGGAAAAATGAATAGGTAAAAAGTGATTTGGGATACCCCTTTTTCTCTGCACCTGCTTGACAGTCCAACACAAAATATTTCAGGAAGGAGCTGAGGTGGATGAGACATGTTGCTGGAAATTGTCATGAGGATTCATAAAATAGTGCTAAAGTTCTAAGCATTATAAGGTCTGCTAATAACTTTGATGCCATTTGGCCAATCTTCACAAAACTTTCCCAAACAATAGTTTATCCACCTCAGTTCCTTTCTGGAAAGTTTTGGGGTGATTCTTCAAGCAGGGATCGAGAAAAAGGAGGGATCCAAAGCACAATTTCTCCAGCACATGGCACAGGGCCAGGACATGCCTCTCAGCGGGGTGGTTTAGTTACGTATGATAATAAATAATACTTCACAATAAAAAGAAACCTCTAGAAATTCACTGGAAAAAAACTAAGGTTAAAACACAGGTAGAAATCGGTGAAAATATCAGTTTTAACATAACATTTTAAATTAAGGAAACAATGCAGTTCACCAGTTATAGATAACTGAAATTACTGTAATTCATGCCATCACTGAGCACAGCTTATGACCTTATCTATTACATCACTCATAACATGTTCAATATAATCACTCATGATATCTAAAACTGCATATTTGATGACAACACTGTGCATTTATAGAGATAGCGAGAGATTTGAGAGAAAATACTATTCTGCGCCCTAAAAAGACAAAAGATTTCCCTAAAAAAATTATTAAAAATGTATTTTTTGTTGGAAATCTGTTTTTAGCAGGTGTCTGTACTTGGTTTGTTAATTCTACAATACTATCCATGCATGCAGCTATGTGAAAAAAATTAGTTAATCTAAAACTAAACTAAGCAGTAAGAGAGGATAAGTGTTATGAGATATGTTGCATCCCACCACCAAGTTGATAAACGGAAAGAAACAACAAAGATATGTATTCAAGTCATACACTCTACATGCAGACATGAGTGAACACTGTATATGTCCAGATAAGATTAAAAAAATTACATATAACCTGAAGGTCGTAAATCTGAATTACAATGGGGGCAAAATATTTGTTCATCTTTCAGTGGATGATAAACTGTATACTTTAGAGTTAAGTTGTATTAACAATACTTCAGTAAACAGGCATTTAATACTTTAGCAACATTAAATGTTTACACATTCAGGATGACAAATACAAAAGAACAAATATTAGTACATGAATTTAAGTTGAATTTCAAAGACATACAACTTGAAAGTGCTATTCATAAATGAATGGGGAAGTAGATCAAAGTATGTAAAACACATTTCTTTCACTATGTAATGGAAAACAAGTATTGGCAAAGCTAACAAGACATGAAAGTATTTTTCAAGGGTTTGCAAACTTGTGACTGCGGTTGTCTGGTTAGTGAGATGGCTGGGAAAATGGATCAATGGCTAGAACAATTGATCGGTTGAAGTGTCTATAGAATGATGGCTTAGAGGATGACGAAGTTAGAGACATTTTAAGGCATGGGCAAAGTGGATAATGGCCTAGGGCCCCCACTTTCCAAGAGCCCCCCTGGGAAAGTAAACTTTTTGCGTGTCTTGAATATCTCTGTATATTTGTAAAAATGAACACATTTTCTTCTTTTCTGCCTTTCTCTACCACAGTGTTTCTCTTTGCTGAGTGTCATCTTACAAATGTTTGGTGTCCTCAGAAAGACATATTTCTACAGATTTTGTGTTAAGAAATGTGTACTAAAGTTTATTTGACATCATGTGTGCTACAAATAGCACAAACATGGTGTAGGAAATTGGGTTACTGGTTGATGGGGTTGGAACCCTACTCAAGCAGCAACCACAATCTCTGTCAAAGTGAAAGAAAAGCAAACCTGAAAATAAACTGTGGTCAATCCTCTGGTAGCTTGGCACAAAAGCAGTCTACGCAAACCTAGAGAAGTATATTTCACAGGAAAAGTTAATCTGCTGAACCATGTGCATCTCTAGAGGAGACAACATGAATTAAGTAACATGATAAATGAATGTCTTTCACACCTAGCGATTTCCTTGGTGTTATTAGTTATAGCATGCATTTGATCACCACTATCGTTAGGCCTCGCATAGGCAGCGCATGCGCTGCCTCTCCGAGGCATCAAGTAATCAGTATTTACTAGTGAAACTCCACCCATTGCGTTTCTCTTTGTTTTGTCGCTTGCCATTCGTGAAATCTGGCATTGCTCTTCTTATCACGCTCATTGTTGGCTAGTGGTCTGATAGGTAATTTCCGTTTTTTCTCTGTTTCTGGAGGAAGCAGCATCGACCAACTACAGTGAACTTACACTGAAGGGCGTTATCTTTGAATGTAGGGACTACTTTGTTGTATTTTTTATGCCAAGGCACCTGGTTCGTGCATACATTTAATATGCACGGCCACCGCAGCATGCGGGATGGCGCCTCTGCTCAGCAAACACGCTCTTGTTAAGTAAGTATGGCTTTTTCGTGGCTCCGTTGTAAATAATAACAAAAATACGTCACTGAGCAGTGTTCATTACATAGCATCTGCTGCCGCACAGCCATCGAGGCGCGCGGGATGGCGCCTCTGCTCAGCAAACACGCTCTTGTGCAGTAAGTACAGCTCTTTCGCGGCTCCATTGTTAATAATAACAAAAATACATCACTGAGCAGTGTTCATTACATAACACCTGCCGCCGCACAACCACCGCAGCGCCCGATGGCGCCTCTGCTCAGCAAACACGCTCTTGTGCAGTAAGTATGGCTCTTTCATGGCTCCGTTGTTAATGATTAGAAAAATACGTCACTGAGCAGGGTTCATTACATAGCGCCTGCAGCCCTGGACTTGCGGCTTCCCACCACTGTAAATGGCATTTTTCCATTGCCAGTAGGTGTGACTGTACTTATCAGCATGCCGCCCCCCACCTCAGTGCAATAACTTTTCAGCCGAGGTCCGGATAATTCCTTTCCGCGTCTCCAAACTAGTCAATGAGAAGCATTCTGTGTTAAATGTGGTCATTTTATTTGCGAGCCTTGTTTTCTCAAATGTAAAACAGAAGGGATGCGATAATAGGCGAAATGGTATTGCATTGAAAATACATTTATGAAGCGCTTCGTACCTCTGATGCTTTCAGAGAAAGGGTAGCACGCTGCTCCATATGTTGATAGTTGCCATGCTTTTAAAATTGTATTTATATAGGGTTAACTACCCAGCCTATCCATTCCACAAAATACAGAATGTACAGACAGCCCAAAAGAACTTAGGGCAGAATGGTGCTCTCCCCTATCTACCCCCATAATTCCAAGCCACATTTCCTGGGTCAGTGCGTTGATGTCTGACATCCCCTGGTAGAGTGCGTGTTTATGTTTCTCCCCCTTTCTTCCACTGTCCTGTCATAGTGTCCCCTGCATACTTTCCTCAGTTTGGTGCGACAAGACTCTGAGATGGGCAGCGCCTTCCCTGATACCTGACAGCCAAGGGTCGGCTTGCAGCATGGGTAGCACCCGGAACACCACGACCCCACGGCGCGACCAGTGCGTGGAAAGGCGTTGACCCTGTTTGCGCCATAACAATTTCACCAACACGGCTTTCAGCATCGCTCCCTCTACAAACATCCACCCACCCTCTCTAAATTCCTTGAATTCCTGCATTCTCCTCTCTGTTTTTGTTTCTCTGCGGTTTGTTCCCTCTTTTTGTCTGCTAAAATCACAGGCAGATACCCAAAGATTCACAGCTTGTCTGTACCTCAAAAACATTCGTACACATAGTACAACACTATACACAGACCTCCACATTCCACCTAGACCCACATGCCTCTCACACACATACAGACCCATGTCACATAAGAGTGACACATTTCACACAGACATCTTTTCCACATATCACACACATCCTACGTGAAAACCCTCACAACCTTTACACACACCAACACACTTTTCTTCATTCCACTACACCCCTCACATATAAAAAAAGCCAGCACTCATATGCACAGGCCACAGATTCTTCACAAGTAGACCTTTTCCACATACTCCCATAACCTTCACACAGACTTTCCCACCCACCCCACAAACTTTCCGTCAGCCATCATACACCAGATTGGGTTTCCTGAAGAGGCAGCGAAGGCCCAAAAATAATGTTGCCATATGAGTATACTGGCAAATAAATAATAAAGTATCACAATTAAGGGGCATGATTCTATATTACAATAGCCATCCGTTTAATGATCTCATAATAGGGCTAAAAATCCAAGCAGACATCGTCTAACAAAGGAACATTTTACAATGCTTTTTGCTACTGATTGCTTGTGATGCAAAATGGGACAAATAGAACTGTTCTTTTCGCTTCCTTGGATGTATGTGTTTATGTGCTGGTAGTTGTATAGCGCAAACTTAGCTCAAGAGCAACACAACAGTAAACGAGGGCATGCCCCCCTGGGAGAAGGTCAAATGTGTGCACTGTCAGGTCAGAAGAGGTGCTCTTTGAAGATGAGTGTCTTCAGCTTTTTTTAAAAGTGTAGCAGAGTTGGCACTGATAGGATATCAACAAGCATTTGCAATGCAATAGGTATCGCATTGACGCGAGTTTAAGCTATTGCCATTGTAAATGACAGAGCATTTTATCTATGTTTTAAAAAGGAAAACAAAAATAAAAGGCATTGTTATTTGCAATGTCAATGCTCAAAGTAGCGTAAATTTTCAAAACCAACACATAGTGAAAGGTTTGTCATTTACAATGCCAATAGCTCCAAATTTTGCAAATGCGAGACCTATTGAATTGCAAATGCTTGTTTTGCTAGCAGTGTGTTCCAGAGAGTCCACAGCAAGTCATAAAGATGTTCCTTTCAGGCAGTTTCAAAATCTTTCCTCATTAATTGTTTTCTAAATATCTTCCACAATATATGATGTGCAGGTTAACATATATATATATATATATATATATATATATATATATATATATATATATATATATATATATATATATATATATATATATATATATATATACATATGCAGTCATATTAAAATTGAGCTAGAGATATGTTTGTTTGTTTGAAGGTGGATTTACTGAGTCACTCAAATCCTTTTGCACTGTCCTAAGGATGTCCAGAGTAAGGGGCTGAAATCGTCAACTAGTTCTATTATGTGCAGTTCCTCAAATTGTGACTATATGGTACATTTGTGGAGTGCCCTCAGGTCATGGTCATACATAAGCCACAAAGTTTTTAGCAGGCTGGTTAGGGACATGTTTGTATCAACCATAGGAGCGAATTATTTGTTTTTTTATAACTGTTTTCGAGACATCAAGTAAATGATTTCACAAGGAACGTAAAAAATAATTAATTATGAACGTTTTTAATTTTACTTTTTTTCAAGTATTTGTGGTCTAATATGTTGTATAATGTTTAATATTCAACTAATGTATGTTCTAAGTGTGGCAGTTCTATAATAAAGTAAGCAAACTCAAGTTGCATAACTCAGATGATGTATCTTCTGTCTCCAATAGTGAACTATGTCTCTATTGTAGAGCTAAGAATGATAACAAGATGAATCCCTATTGAGAACCCCTTTTTCCTGTGAAATAAAGTATTTATGCAGCACATCAACAGTAATAAAGTGAAAACCCAACACAAGAAAAAGTCCACACCAATTTAGATAAATAGAGTAAAATGTAATCAATTATTGGGGACCAAAACAACAAACATTCAATCAGTAGAATCTAAGATGTGGAACTTTAAAGATTTAAGTGAAAATAGTGTCTAGGAGCACAATGGGCCAACGGTGGTGATCGGGTTGCACTGGGCTGGGACAGCGTCACAAGTTCAGGCCAACAGCGGTAGAACCTTGGCCACATACATGGACCAAGTTAGGCCTGCTGCACAGAGTAACTTAAATCATCATTTGTGGAGCATTGCAGGGTCCTGCTTCGAGGATGAGCCATGCAGCACTGCTACCGAAGGTGCAGAAGGACTGCGATGCGGAGTCCTGTGCCATTGTCAAGAATGCTGTTGACGAGGGGCATGCGATGCGAAGGCCTGCTTCAAGAATGAATCGTGCAGTGGCAGTTCCGAGAAAGCTGTGGGCTGGGGTGTGAGATCCTGCATTGGGGGTGCGTTGCACACCAGCTGTTTCCACATGATTGCAAGGAGATGCATCATGCTGCATCAGTTCTGCTGACAGGACCATCGCTCGGCTGGAAGAGTACCTTCAGGTCCACTTCCAAATGTCCATGATTGGGGTGGCATAACTTGGGTGGTAGAACTCACAGCAGACAGAACCCAGGTGCTGGGTTTAAGGTAGTTCGAGCCATTTTTGGATCACTCTGGTGGTCATGGGTTCAAGATACAAGTGCAGTCCTCAATCAAGCATCAGGGCCTGCCCTGGACCCAGCTTGACTAATGTCAATCCCTTTGTGAATATGCTCAGGCAGAGCCATTGCGATGTGCATGTGTTGTAGGTGTCAGATCCACCCTACATCAAATCAAAGATGGCCCATTCTGCCAACACCTTTTCCCCTTTGTCTCACTGTCTGGGAGCAATACAGAATGGCCAACTGCCAGCTACACCTTGTCATGTAACCCAGGATACAGGCTGCAGGCACCGAATGGTTAGGAAAAGAAAATGTCAACTTTCTAAACGTGGCATTTTCAGAATTGTCACTTGAAATCTGAGTCTGCTATTAAAGAAGGTTTGAAATTATAATTCTTTAGACACCATACTCTACATTCCTACTTGCTCCCAATTGAATGTTATCACTTAATAAATCCTAGTAATAAGTTAGCCCAATGCTATCCCATGTAAGAAGTAGGCCTTGCAGTAGTGACAAACGAATGTAGGAGTTTTTTACTCCCAGGACATGTAAAAGTTACAAGTGCATGCCAAATTTATTAAATACACTGCACTCAGCCCTACGTGCTATTTAGGGTCTATCCTAGGACTGACTTATAAGTATTAAAAAGGAATGTTTGCGCCTGGCAAACAGTTTATTTTCCCAGGTCGAAATGACAGTTTAAAATTGCACACAGGCTGCAATGGCAGGTCTGAGTTATCTTTAAAAGGCTACTTAAGTGTGTGGAACAATCAGTGCTACAAGCACACTAGTATCATTTTAATTTACAAGCCTTGGGTACATGCAGTAGAAATGTACTAGGGACTTACAAGCAAAATACATGTGCCAATCATGGGTAAGCCAATGTTACCATATTTAAAGGAGCGAGCACAGGCGCTTTAGCACTGGTTAGCAAGTGGTAAAGTACGCAGAGTCCTAAAAGCCCAAAAAAATAGGTTTAGAAAACAAGAGGCTGAAGGGAAATAGTTTGGGGATAAGCCTGCAGAAAGGGTCATGTCCATCAAATGGGTAATGAAATTCAAAGTTGTTACGAAAATGGAGCCGAAAATATGTCTTGCCTGGGCTATAAAAATGCTTGCACGACAGTGTGGATAGTTGAAATAAGGGGTGAATGCATTGACAGTTAGCTGCATGAATGATGTCATGCATGAATGATCAGTGAATGCATTGATTGATGAATGAGAACATGAATTAATGAATTAGTAAATTGATGAGAGTGGATGAGTGGATGAATGGAACTAACTGGAGATACTTGCATAGCCTTGAAGTGTAACTTGCCATTAACAGAGCAAGATATTAATTGTTTTGTAACACCATACAGCGTACATTTTATGGCTGTCATTGCCATCATCAAGACAAGGGAATCCACAATGTGCAAAGAATTGCAACTGTTTATCTATCACAATCAAGGCCCAAAATATGAGGGACTCCAGATGAAATCTACAGGCTGCCTGCCTCTCACTGCTTTGCTTTGAGAATGCAGCAGATGTGCAAGGGACTCTTTAAAAAAAGCAGTACACGCCAAAGGTGCACTCATAAACCTAGTGCACAGTAAAGTGTATCACGCACAGAAACCAATGGCTAAAATGGGTAGTCTCAAATTCCCTGATACAAATAAAGGCATAGGGAATTTATGATTATCTAGTATGTAATAGAAGCTCCAGCACAAAATATAAAATGATGCTAAATTCACAGTTTATGGCAAGAGCTTCATCATAGCTCCCATTCCTGCCATTCTCACTCAATTAAACTACATACCCACCATGTAGTTTTTTTAACATTATACAATTCCAGTCATATTTGACCAACATAGGAAGTATAAAATACCATATATTACATATGTAGTAAGAATTCACATTACACTTCAACCTTCTACAAGCGATGGTGCAAGAGAAAGATAAACTAATAACAACATTGGTTAATTACTCAGCCCTACCACACTCTCGCCATGCCCAGCTTCCAACACCATATATGCTTGCACACATGCAATACTACATTACATAACGTAAATTATATCTTACAAACATGATCGTTGGCTTTTGGTTTCATACATATTCAGGGAGTCTTTTTTTTACTTTCCTTATATATTTATTTTTCTTATGGCTGGCTTCGAAAGTGCAACTGGTGATGAAAATCTGATTTCTGGGTTCATGGGTTGTAAAAAGGGTGCAGTTGTATCCCTTGCATCGGCCACACTCACCGACCAGTGTGTCTTATAAAATGTAGGGCGTGATTCTGGCGAGGAACATGTATCAGGCCCGCTGAATGGGCAGTTCCTTTTAAAACCATTTATGTGATTGGTAGAAATTCCTTATGGCAAAAGGTATGGCTCTTCTCCTCCCCTCCATGACTTTTGCTCCAGTTCGCAGACTCAAGATTTGAATTTTGAATGCCTTTAGGTTTGGGGCAAATTGGTCAAAGGGATAGGGGGGGCGGATACAAAAATTGCATTTTCTATGAAGCGTGGAGGCAACCTAAACTACAGAAGGGCGTTTACATCTTTGTAATATATATTTTTAAGCCACATAAGGAATGGTATGCAGCCAAAGCTGTCTCCAAATGACCACAGATAGCAAATGATGTATGTAAACTGGCAACAACAAACAAATAGGTTCAGTGATAGGTTGTCTACTGTGCGATCCGCTATAATTTATGCAAAATGAAAATGGGGAGGTCAGAGCGTAATGGGCTGTGCCCAAGAAGGGCGAGATAAACAATTATATACTCTTATATCTCCTTTTTTGAGAGGTATGGTTTCTAATTCTTCTAAGCTGGCAGAAAAACTATGATCAAAAGCAGAAAAAAGCACTAGTTCGAAAATATTCAAGAAAACCTAAATTAAACTTATTTTAGAAAAATGTGTTTTTGGCTTTCATGTTTCTACGAAAACATGAGCAAAAGATACGAAGAAACTCGAGTTGTTTCATTTTTTTAGAACGTTAATTATCTGGTTTTGAACTTTATTATAACAACTATTTCACTCAGGCTTCCACTAAATACATTATTCATGTGTTTGGTAGAATTCCAAATATACAATTTGGTAAACCCCTGTAAATAAATAAATGAATGCATAATGATTTTAGGGCAGATTATGTATGATTAGCTTACCATAACATTATGACTAAGTTGCTGCTCCTTAAAATACAATTAGAACAGCGGTTCTTAACTTTGGGAACTCTGTGGACCCTCACTGAATCACTATGGGAAGCCTAAGCTATTTCCACAATTTGAGTCTCATAATAATACACTAAAATACAGAAACTCTTATGCCTCAATAAAATACACAAATTGTTGAAGTATTTTATTTAATTCACAAACAAAAAGTATGCGGAAATCAAAATATTATTTTCATCTTAATGGGAATGTGGAGCTCTTCAAAATGTAGGTTTATTTCTAAAAGATGAAGTGAGATGCTAGACTGTAGCCTATCACTTGGTCCTTTTGACTCCTAGTGTGTGTTCTCTTTTTGTCAATGCATAGCAGTGCTTCTTCAATAGAGGTTACCAGTTGACCATATTGAAACCAGAATGCTGCATTTGCACTGCTCCCCCAAATCAAGATAAGATTACCAACTTAGGCCCGGATTTACTAAGATTTGACGCAGTGAAACTGCAAGACAACTTGCTCTGCTGCATCAAATGGAGGTAGCAGGAATGTGCCATATCTATTAAGAAGCAGCACTTTCCAGCTGTCTCTCTTTGTTGGGGCACACAGTGTAGCACCAGCGCAGGCACCCTTGCGCCATGGTGCAAGGGTGCGTTCATTACAGGCAGGTTTGTTTTTGTGTAAGGAGGGACTCCTTCCGTCACAACAACAACCCTCATAGGCATTTTCCTCTTTCTACATGTGCTGCAGAGAGTAGCACATAGACAGAGGAAATAACGAGGAGAAATAAAGATATTTCTCCTAGTTAGGCCTCTGTTGAGAAGGCCTATCATTTTGAGGCATTTCCAGGTTTACTGGTCTCAGTAAATCTGGGAATACGCCCAAATCCATGAGCAGCTGTGTGTGAACACCCACGGTATGCCTCCCCAATGCAGAGTAACGAAAGGGAGACACGTTTGCTACATTGTGTTACTCAACATTTACTAAGCCACGCAGAGCCACAGAAGGCGGTTCTGCATGGCTTCGTAAATCTGAATGAATCCCTTGCATTGCCCTACCCCACCTTGCAGTACAACATGGCAAAGCAAGAACTTAGTAAATCTGGCCCTTAATGTTTAACTTCCAGTTTCAAATTTCATCTCTTTTACATAGTATTTTAAAACTTTCAACTTTCCATTTTTCTTTATATGTATATATATTTTATTAATTTAGTAATAAAATTCCATTTTCTAAACAGTTGTGGATCCCTGAGTAGGTGTAGCAGACCCCCCAGGTCAGCCGATTGAAGTAGCACTTACCAATGGAACCAGCTAAACACAGGCCGACGAGTACAACCCGCATCGTGCCAGCAGTTTTCAGCTGCCTGAAAAAAATATTATTAATAATAATAATAATAATAATATACAAAAAAAAAAACTTTCATAGATAAATAGGAGCATGTGCCTGGCAGCATTTCAAATAAGGGCAGCTGGCGCAGGGCAAAGACAACAGGTGGCTGCCCTCCCAGAAGCCAGGGGCCCACAGCACCTCAGGGTATGTAGAGCCCTGTATTATGACCTGTATTATGACCCTGCACTGAGTTACTCACACATGGAAAGAGAAAACCTGTGGGTTCTGAAGATTTATGTACAGTATGTCACAAATATAGTGTCGACATTAGAGGCGATGCAAATCCCACGTGTGTAGCTATCAATAGTGCAGTAGGTGCTGTGGCACAGGGGCTGTGAGGGGTACACTGAGCCCCTTTTATAGAAGTTTCCTACTACCTGACTAGGGAGTGAAGGAATTCCCTTGATTATATTAGCACCCATGGCACCCTCGCTACACCACTAGTACATCTTATTTATAAAGCATACCCTCTATGTCAATCGATTGAACAGGCATGTGTAAAATTATACATCTGCCTAACAGAATCTATTTACACACAGGCTGTCCCAATGACTAACAGACAATTTCTATACGTTTGTATGCCTCCGCTTCTCATGATCCCATGGTAGGTAAACTCTAATTTCTCCCACATCATTTACCCACTCCCTCTAACCTTACCCCTTTCACCTCTTATAGATCTACTCAATGAGTGCAATATTGTTCCAACATACCTGTATAATGTTACTCCTAACTTCTTTCCTCCCCTCTGCGGGTGGCTGCTTGGATGTAGAGCTTTATATATTCGGCTGATTTATGTAGACTGGCACCATGTTCTTCCTTTATAAACAGAGCTAATCCTGTGAGTGTTTTTTTATGGTTATTGAAGAAATGCAAACATCAAATATGGATCTTTCTAAGAGCAAGCTAACCAGTCCCTTTGTTGTGCACTTATGGTTTTCTCATGCTGCCAAACCCTTTTGGATCTCAAGTGGTTAAAGGTAAAAGCTTAGAGTAATATCTGCTTATGAAACAATCGCAATAAGCCATTTTGCAACGGAAATGATCACTTTAAGAGCAAAGCATGTACTGTCATGAATAACATTGACTCTCTTAGGGTGCAAGAACACAAACGTTTATCAACTATTTAGAAGAGACATTTAGAAGTACCAGCCTGAATGTAGAGTATTTACCTACAGTCTGGAGCTGGGCCTTTCCTCATACTCACACCACCTAACGCTTTGAGGGTCAGGTCCTATTCCCCCTACCTTTGATCGCACATTCTGAGAATGGGCACACTGAAACAAGAGGCATAACAGATGTTTTTAGATACACGGCTATTGCGACACTACAACTGCTGCTTAGTTATGTCAAAGGTTCTAGTACATTACAGTGATTAGTCTCACAGAAACATTGTGGATGGGTCAACTTTCAGGTGCAGCCAACATTAGCAAGATGGTGATGGTCCAGAATCTTCCTGTCAAGTTCCTCTGGTCAGACTCTACTATAAGTGAAAGTCCATGCTATTTTAAGACCCACATATTGGTTTTCATTCACAATCTGCAAGACAAACAACAGCTGGCTCTCTGGCCTGTAGACTACACTTCAAGTCCTGAAACTCATCTGGATAGCAGCTGCGCCCATATCCTCTTTATTTTCCTTGGCTTACTGACGAAATGCCCCTATCTTCCTAAAAGACACATTTGCTTTGTCCTCACTGCCACTGAGTCACCTTGAAGTCCCTTACTTTGCTCCAAATGCACCTTTAGACTGAACCCTTTCTCCTGATTACTGTTTGGAGCGCGACTGAGTAAGAATGTGGAGCACTGTCTCAGAGTGCTTGAGGTACTCATCCAATCAGTGGCTCCTCACTTCAGAGGGCTTAATTTAAGCACTTCCCCTTTTAGATACATTTTTCCACTCCCCCACTTGGTGGCTGACTGTTACCCATCCCAGAAAATCAGCCCAGAGAGGAAGGTCGATAAATCTAATTTTCGTGGAGGCAACAATCCTTGCTGCATTGGAAAAATGCTAAACTGCACATTAAAGTAACTGTTAAAAAAAAGTGTTGGATATACATTGAATAATACTCTCTAGTAGAGCTTCCTAAAGGAGCAACTAAACCAGACTAGGAGCACTGTAAAAGAAAAAGGACTCCCATTGGTATTTTCAGAAGCTCCTTGCGGAAAGAAATAAAAGACAAAAACATTCTGACTTCAAGTGATTAAGCAATAACAATAGTCCAATAAGATCCACAGCAGCAATATAACTCATACTAGACTGAAAGCTCAAAATGGTTTTTTTTTCAAAGAGAAGTCATAATAAATTGTGGCTCTGCAATATTGCTCCATCTGAACTGCTTTCTCCTAAGATTCAACTAAGGATACTCACAACACCTCTTGAATTTTAATCCTCCTATCGGACATCTGTAATTTACTAAAACAACAGTACCTTGCTCATTCCCCTGCTTTATCTCTCTCTAGTGTGCATTATTATCATGGCTCAATCCAATAATCCCACCTCCTCAAAAAAATATCTAATGGTGGTCCTAACATCTATAAAAAAGGTTGTCCACCTAACCTCTCCAAAAATGCTGCAAAGGACTTCAAGATAAAAGGTCATGAAATAATTCCCTGGAGCACTATTTGCTGACCAGTATCTGTGGGGATGTGAGAGGTGCTAAAATAAAGCCCCCATGTTCTTCTCCCACCACCTATGCCTCTGGGAAGAAATACTCACTAAATAACTTAAAGTGGAGGAATCTAAAATAATTCTTTATGGATAGAAACTAGTATTACTTCGCTCTGCACTCCTCAATTGTAAGCTGCCAATCTCAGTCTTCAAGAATGGCCAGATAAAAATGCATTCAACTGATGATGTCCTTGCACAATTCAGCTACCAATTTAAGATGTTCCATCACTCTTGAATGGTTCATTCCTATTGCTCCCACTCTCCTCTGAACTCATCCTTGCATAATTAACTCCACTTCGACTTCCTCCCGTCATCTAGTATCCCTCACACCCCTCCACAACCTCTTCATCTCATAATTGTCCCCACAACAAAGAAAGGCATCTGAACATACCCCATTCTCCTCACTTCAAACTCAAAGCAGCAAGTCAGATACCCTATCCAGAGCATGACATTCATAGATCCATTCCTTGAAGTTGTTTCCCCCTGAGGTAATGACTCTTCCCCCACATTTCATATATTTCTCTCTCAAATTCTGCAAGTTCTCCCAAAGAGCAACCTTCCTCTCAAAGACATCCTACCATCACCACCACCCTACCCCCATTCATACTACTAGATCACACTTTTAGAAATTTAACCAGAATAGTGTGCTCTGTTATTTCTAAAGTGAAATATGTATTACCCTTTCATACCCACCTCATCTCTCGACTGAGGTCTGATTCTTGTTACAATGTCTCTCAAAAACCCCACTGCATCCCCAATTAGAATCTGTACACTGAAGACAAGAAAGTCCCTTAATGACAAACTTGACGCTTTTCTGTCTAGAATTGAAATATTTATCCTCATCCATTCTGCTTGTGAAAAATGCTCTGTACACACCCTTGAATTCAGGCTTAACTGTTTTTACAGTGTTCCATGCCTCCTACCAAACGCTCAGGCATGTTCCTCATTCAAACAAAATCTCTTATTCCAGATTAGCTCAACAAACTCTCTCAACTGATTATTATGACTCTCTCATACAATACTACCATTTCCCCAAATCCTAGCAGCTCAGATAGCCGTCCATATTCCACTCAACAAGCTCTCTCAGAGGATAACAGCAATACTCTAAGGGGGAGATGTACTAACATTTTATGATGTGTTTATGTCACAAAAGTGACGAACATCGGTGCAAAATCTTTTTTTTCCAATTTGCTTTCCATCGCTAAATAAGTAACATGAAACGTAGCACCAAGGGCGCATACCATGAGTCGTGCATGGGCATTCCCAGGCAACCACCCAATGTTTCTGATTTCAAACCCTATTTACTAAATAAAGTAGATAGGGTTTAGCATCAGAAAAGTGTGCCCTTTTGAAGTAAGTGCAAGGAAGGAGAAATGCTTTAGTTTCTCCTTCCTTTTCCAACTTTGCAAGTGTGCTGCTCTTTATAGCACACATAAAAAGTGTGAAAAGGGGTAAAGTTAGTCTAAGCATGGTATTTTGTGCTGGAACTTTACCCTTCAAGTAAGTGACCTATGCTAGTCTCATGGAGTCACCCATGCACTATGACGCAAGGGTGTCTCTGTGGCTCACAGCAGCTAATTTTAACACCAGAGCTATGGAGATATGGTGCTCTCCGACTCTCTCTCCATCTCACTCACCATAGCATTTGTGGCTGCCGCACTGTGCCGTGTGAATAAGTTTTAAATCTGGCCCTCAATCTTTTAAATAACCCTCCCACTTTCCAAGGTCTACTGCTGATGCACCCACCCATACTATAGTCATCAAGAGAGATGGAGGCAACCCTGATCACCCCAAAACAGCCCACTGTAAAAACCCAGAACTTTATACATGCCCTGAGTGTCTTTACCCCATCACAAAAACTGATCAGTCTCAATCATAACATTAATCTTAAAACCGGCAAAAGACGCTACTAAGTGTGAGTCCTATAGGCCAATCTCTCTGTTAAATAGCGACTACAAAATATTCACGCAAATACTTGCCAGAAGATTAAATAGCCTCCTAAACAACATCATACACGAAAATCAAAAAGGGTTTATGCAACACAGACAGCTTCATGACCTAATGCACAATTTGATTAGTGCTATCGATGTTGCTACCACAACTAAAACCCCTCTAACCCTTATTATGATAGATGCTGCCAAAGCGTTCAATAGAGTCAGCTGGCCATACCTGTACGAAGTTATCGAACAAAACAGGTTAGGCAACAATTTCCTTAAGGCCTTAAAATCAATTTAAGATGCACCCACAGCGAGGCTTGTAGTAAATGGCTCTCGTTCACCTAAAATTATGATAGTTCGAGGAACTAGGCAAGGGTGTCCATTGTCACGGCTACTCTTTAGTTTATATATAAAACCTCTGGCGAGGAGAATCAGGTCAGAGCAAAGTATTTCCCCTTTTAAGTATCAGGATAGGGTAAAAAAGGAAGCGTTATATGCTGATGACTTTTTAATTTATAGAAGTAATTGGCAGGCATCATCACAATGTATCATGGAAATAACTGGGGCTTTATGGAAGATTTCCGGATATGCAGTAAATGTAGATAACATGGATACTATGACTTGGAATGGACCTGCAGACACTGAATTAGAAAATGCCGAGATCAGATATTTGGGGGAAAGAATAGTTAAAGACCTGGATAAGACAGCCTTCATTAACTTTAATAGAATTTACTTGGAGTCCAAGAAGTTACTGGAGTCATAGATGCATCTGCCTCTTTCAATCTTGGGGACAGCAAATTCAGTCAATATGATGATTCTCCCCAAGTTTGCTTTTATATTTATCACTTTACCACTATATTTTAAAACTGAGTGGTTCAAGAAGCTACAGGGAGATCTGAACAGTTTCATATGGAAGACTAGAGCTGTACTGATAGCCTGAAAAAAATTGTGAAAAAAGAAAATAGATGAGGGGATAGCATTACCAGACTTTCAACTGTACCATTGAGCTTTTTTTAAGAAAATGTCAGATATCTCTTAATAGACAACAAACAAAGAGTACCCCCCTCATTTAGGGGTTCTGAGATAATTTTCTAGAAGAAGATAATTCCTTTCTATTTAAATATGGTGACCCAAATCTTTTTTTAAAAGATCAAATTTAAGGTTCTACGTGCAGCTTGTGAATTATGCATTCAAGTTAAACAGATCCTTGGAATCCCTTACTACAGTTGTAACGCTCCGATATGGAACTCACTAAGAACACCTGAATGCCTCTTAGATGCCTTAGCTGTGCCATTACTAACATCGGGCTGGATGAAATTGGGGCAGCTCTTTAATAAAGGCTTACTAATCCCATGGGACATGTTAGCAGTAAGCACCAACTTCACTCTATCAAGGTTCAAATATCACCCATTAATGAGTTGGTCGCATAACCAGCAACAAATAGGGCTAGAAACTGAGTGGGAGGGTGAGCTGCTAAAGGACCAAAGTTTAGCGAAGCAGGTGTCCAAATGGTATTGGATTTTTGTGGGATCAGAAGATCACCCCCTAAATCTGCCAGAGGATGTGTGGAAGATGGACCTGCCGCTGTCAGATAACCAGAATTTATGGCAAGTATCTATGGCTACACTTTGGTCAACAGTGAGATCTGCACCTCTGAAGAGGAACCACCTTTTTACTTTATACTGAGCGTATTGGTCCCCGAAGAGGTTGTCTAAGATGGGTGGAAGTAAGAAGAGACAATGTCCCAAGTATCTGCTTGAAAACACAGACAATGTCCACCTGTTTTGGCAGTGTCCGGTAATCCAACTCTTCTGGCAAGATGTGGATAACTTTTTGTCAAGATTATAGGCACCTTAGAGGTAAGCCTTACACTGGTTATATTTCGGGTCCTATCAGGTGAAGGAAGAAACCGCATGTTGAGGAAAACCCAAGCACAGCTTCATGTTGTCTTAATCATGACTGCAAGTAGGGAAATATGCATGAAATAGGTATCACACAATGCACCTTCTACACACAAGTGGGTTTTGTATGTGAGACATATTAGTAGGCTGGACTGCATCCTGGCTTTGACAAGAAGAATAAAAATGAAGGAACCACTGTAAGCAATAGAAAAACAAGACTAACTTGATTAAGGGGAAAATGGTATTGCCACATCATCCTCGAACTGTCCAATGATTAAAACGCACGTCAATTATGGAGGAGGCTAGAAACATCTCCTCTCTTTAATGAATTGAAGGTGGCCCAAACAAACATGGACACTAAGCTAATTGATATATTCGGTATACGTTCGACCGTCTTCAGCTTAGATCATGGGCCGTGTCATGTATGAGGACTAAAAAAATAAATACAAAAAAATAAGAACTGGTCAGTTCACTTCCAATTCCTTACTGCCCATCTGCAGACCAATACTGCATCAAAATTGTGCATCTGATTCAGTCCCATTACCTGGACTTGCTATTCCTGATGGAAACTTGTCTCTTTGACTCCTCCTAATCTGAAATCGACTCCTGATTCCTCAAGGCTATATGATCATTCACCAGGATTGGGAAGTTAAATAATGCAGAGGGAGTGCAACTAGCCACAGTTCTTCAATACTGTGCAAAAACCAAAAAGCAGATCACTTTCACTGGGTGGAATGTCTCTCTGATTAAATTAAGATACCAGACCTGAAGCCTACTGTTTTTCACATCACCCACAATACCGTCCATGGTATAATTTTCTCTTTGTCAAACAACCCAAAGAACTAGTAGAAAAAAGCTAAATAATAATTTCTAAAACATCCTACTGGTTCCTTTAGCCTTAACTGGTGTGACAAGTCCGGTTCAGCTGTATCACTATTATCCCTCTATCTGCTCAACAGCAATCTCTTGTTCCTCTCCATGGTAACACAACTCATCTGTAAACTTGCAATATCGTTAAAATGTACAGCAGGGGGAATCTGTTACATAGAGATTGTGAGTCTGTATATAGATTGTAGTGTTTGTTACTCTTATATATATATATTTTTTTTTTACAACAAATGCCCTTAAGCTTCCAGGATGCACACACCAGCTCGCCTTCCCATGGGCATATAATTCTTGCTTCCACCATCCGGTACTTTAATTACAGCCTGACGCATCTCATGGCTGGGACAACACTTCTTCAGAGACCCATTTGCATCGCCACATCCAATTGCGCTCATTCGCTAGCATGCCTTTTATTGGTTTACAGCCCCCAGTGGGCTTGGCTTAATGCAGTTTTTAATTGATACGGCATGCTGGGATATGTAGTTTTATACATTGAGCGCTCGAGCCTGATTTAACATGGTGCACCACGTGACTGTAATGATGAACTACTGCTCCCAAAGTGCATTGTGCGTGTTATATCAATACTTGGCAACAGTTCCATCCTTCAGCACAAGCACGATTTTAATGTGGAATTACATTTCAATCAGTCAAGTGAGTACATAATTACCGCTGCTCTTATTTGATGTCTTTGGCTCCGGAGAGGCCGTTTACACACTACACGATCATGACAGGATGTCCCCCTGTCTAAACCCCTTCCACACACTGACCTCTTTGCTCAGTGGCAGCCCTCAGTAGGTTGGGAGGCGCGAATGAGCCAAGCTCCTCAATTAATATTCCAAAAAGAAGCATAAGATGCGTTCCCCTGTTACCGGAGCTTCTGGCCCTTCAGAGTGGCCTCACAAACATGGGCACAGGGCAGCCAAGCTCCTCAATTAATATTCCAAAAAGGAGCATCAGATGCATTTCCCTGTTACCGGAGCTTCTGGCTCTTCAGGGTGGCCTCACAAACATGGGCACAGGGCAGCCCACCATCACCTTCCTGGCAAAACAAGCAAGGTGAGGCCCAATATAGTAGAAACTGGCTTAAATAGAGCTTATGGAAAATAGAGCTTGGCTCACTCGCGCCTCCCAACCTACTGAGGACTGCCACTGAGCAAAGAGGTTGGCGCGTGGAAGGGTAATCCGGAGCCAAAGACATCAAATAAGAGCAGCGGTAATTATGTACTCACTTGACTGTTTGAAATGTAATTCCACATACAAGCACTTATAAACACTTCTTGTAGTGAATGACTCAGGCATTAAGACAAGCAGTGCTACAGTCAAACGTGTGCAATCTATGCAGGCCTCTAACCCCCAGCAGACTAATGATTCACCCTTGGGATAAGCCAGGTAGTATTCATGCAGTGCCCTAATCAGACTGTCACTCTCTGTCCACTCCTGCAATAATGCTGACAGTAACATGTCCTTATCTAATTTCTGTGCCTGCATACATTAATTTACTTTACATTCACTTATAGTGCTCCTTTCCAGCCATTATATATAAAATTTCAGTTCTGTGTGTAACTTGATTTGAAGATATTTTCTTTGTGCTTATTCTGGAGGCAGTAGAGCTCATAGTGTCATCTTGTGGCCAAATACGAGAACGTGTGATACTACAGCATAATGAATATCATTGCCGCCTCCTCTTGATAGACTTCAGTTTACATGATTTTAAAAATTGCCTTATTCATTACCCCAGCTCGAAGTAGTGGTAAATTCAGAAGCTAGAAGTTCAGCAAATTCTCAAGGTAAATTAAATAATTATACGTGTTTCAGCAGACTGCCTCTCCCTAGGCACAGACTATTTAGTTTTGCACACTTCAGGGAAAGATCACAAATGTTTAGTCATATTTGCCGTAGGTCATCAGTGTCTGTAGTATTAAAAATACTAGCCCTCTGGCAAAATGAGAGGGAAGCTATGTTCAAAGATGTTATTGACAGTTACTTCTTGGATGACCCAATGTTTGCATAGCCTAATACTTATTTGGCAGGTTTCATAATACTGGTAACTCAAAAAGTATTTACATAATCTAATATACATTGCTAAAAAACAGTAGCACTGAGAAAGCCAATAGCTCTTGCATCACTGAGACCTATTGGCTTTGCCAATGCTTGCTATGAAAAGGCAACCATCCCAGGTCGGTAAAACCAGAGAGTGGAAAAGCTTCAACTGAAGTGTAAGGCAGGGAGTCTCCTGTGCTGTGAACCCGAGGTGGGGACAGATAGCTAAACAAGCCTTCTTGCCAGGGTGCTTGCTTGCCTAAAAGAGATGTATATGTGCGCAACTCGTTAATCTGCAAATGTTAAGGGTGCTTGGAAACCGGTATTGGATTTATTCATGCAATCACTTGAAGCTTCCTGAGAACAAAGATTTATTCTTTTTGAGGGGTATTGCAAGGGAGTTACCAGCTGATCTGTGAAATGTGTGCTTTTAAAGAACAGTTTTAAAAATAATTGCACTACACACAGTCTGGCAATTAATGAAATCTATATTTTGAATGCCATTTTTTATCTTAAACCTTTTTGCACATTTTATAGCATCCTATCTTCTACTGTGCATAATGCAAGTTCAAAATAATACAAGAAAAACACTCCAGCGATGGACTGAATGTGTTGCAACTCAATCTCCAAGTACAGCTAGTAAGAAGTTCTGTGCACAAGTCTTCCCGCACCTGTCGCCATTGCGTGCCGCTGTTATCCAGATCAGAGGCTTACAAACCACAGGAAGCTTTTTCTTGAAAACCAGACCGCACAACATTGGAGGAAGAAGACGCGATATGGCATCACTGTGCAGGGCCTGATGAGGCTTCGTGTGAATATTAGTCCAATGAAAGGCTGCAAAAATTAAATGCGGAGGACTCATGTATTTATTAGGCCTGGGCGAAGCACTACGCTACGCTCGCGTAGTTTGCGAAGTTCGCGCTACTTCGCACTACGCGAACTGCACGTAGCACAGTGAGAACACGCGTAGCGTAGTGTTGCGTAGTGCTGCGGTCATTTTTTGCTTGCTCGCGGTCCTCAATGTCAAGTTGGCGACCGCGAGCAAGCAAAATGACATGCTGGCGAGACTTTTTCCTTGTTCGCGATCGCGAGCATGGAAAATAAACCTCCCGGCGAGATTCCCAACGCGAGGAGGTCAGGTTTCTCATTGCGAGGGGTCGCGTATGCTCGCGACCGCTCGCGATGAGAAACTACCAGTTCGCGTTGAGAAAGCTGCCGCTCGAGTAAAAATCTACTCGAGCAGCAGAAAACTACAGCTCGCACTGTGCAAGATGCCATTTTCAATGATTGCACAGTGCCGGTTGCATGTCCGCACTGTGCAATCATTGAAAACAACATCTTGCACAGTGCGAACATGTTACTACGCAGTTCGCGAAGTGCTACGCGTAGCTCACGTAGTGCGAACTTCACTTTGCGTAGCTTCGCGAAGTGCTACTTCGTGAACTACGCCCACCCTTAGTATTTATGTGACTAAGGACACATTTCCATATTATCTTTTTCTACTGAAAGACTTCTCAATCTACACTTTTGAACCCTGATCAAGTTCAAAATAATGACGCGCAAACTCAGTGATCTATGTCCTAGACTGGGACATCCAGTGGTGGAGCAAGGGGGGGCAGTCCACCCCGGGCGGCATGAGTTTTGGGGGCGGCGGCAAACTGCCCCCTCCCCTGCTCCTACATGACTTTGCCACGGGAGGGACTGTCACGGGCGGCAAAGCGCCTAGCTACGCCACTGGGGACATCGTAGCACTAAACATGCACGAGGCACTATTGTCCACTGCACCAACCAGGGTTCAATTCTGAGGCTTTCTGGTTACACACACAGACCTCCACTGCCCACTAACTAATAGAGGGTTCATAATGTATGATAGTGCATTTCCCACTGATTAACTACTTGCATTTATTTTTCCCAGCCTGTTATCATATCATCCCATCTCTTTGTTGGACTCCTCTGTCAAAATATTGGACAAGGTGATTCTGGAGAAACTGGAGGCCTAGGATGAAGATAGTGGTTTCCTCTCCAAAGTCCAATATGGCTTCAGCCGGGCATGGGCATGGTTGAATAAACTCTCAACCTGCTCCTAATTTATGATAAATACATAAAGGCCAAGAAGGGTTCATTGCACCTCGCCTTTAGGGACCTGTCTAGTGCATTTGATCTGGTGGACAGGGGCCTATTATGGGATCTTAAGAGTCAGGCAGGGGAGGAAGCGATCTCTGCGGGTAGAGGGGCGGGACCGGGATTGCAGGCAATGGCCCCTTAACACCTGGGCCTTGTAGTCCTCTGGGCTCTGCTTCGCTCTGACCCCCGCTGTCTCCGCGCTGTGTCTCCCGCGAAGCGGGAGGCGCGAGGTCTTTTAATGTCAGGTAGTGAAGGCGGGACCGGGATTGCAGGCAATGGCCCCTTAACACCTGGGCCTTGTAGTCCGCTGGGCTCTGCTTCGCTCTGACCCCCGCTGTCTCCGCGCTGTGTCTCCCGCGAAGCGGGAGGCGCAAGGTCTTTTAATGTCAGGTAGTGAAGGCGGGACCGGGATTGCAGGCAATGGCCCCTTAACACCTGGGCCTTGTAGTCCGCTGGGCTCTGCTTCGCTCTGACCCCCGCTGTCTCCGCGCTGCGTCTCCCGCGAAGCGGGAGGCGCGAGGTCTTTTAATGTCAGGTAGTGAAGGCGGGACCGGGATTGCAGGCAATGGCCCCTTAACACCTGGGCCTTGTAGTCCGCTGGGGTCTGCTTCGCTCTGACCCCCGCTGTCTCCGCGCTGCGTCTCCCGCGAAGCGGGAGGCGCGAGGTCTTTTAATGTCAGGTAGTGAAGGCGGGACCGGGATTGCAGGCAATGGCCCCAAAACACCTGGGCCTTGTAGTCCGCTGGGCTCTGCTTTGCTCTGACCCCCGCTGTCTCCGCACTGCGTCTCCCGCGAAGCGGGAGGCGCGAGGTCTTTTAATGTCAGGTAGTGAAGGCGGGACCGGGATTGCAGGCAATGGCCCCTTAACACCTGGGCCTTGTAGTCCGCTGGGCTCTGCTTCGCTCTGACCCCCGCTGTCTCCGCGCTGCGTCTCCCGCGAAGCGGGAGGCGCGAGGTCTTTTAATGTCAGGTAGTGAAGGCGGGACCGGGATTGCAGGCAATGGCCCCTTAACACCTGGGCCTTGTAGTCCGCTGGGCTCTACTTTGCTTTGACCCCCGCTGTCTCCGTGCTGCGCTGGTCAGTTACCAAGTGCTTATCCTTAGGGCAACATTAGGATTCCTTGTTGCAGGGTGCTGCAGTTGGTCAGATACGTTTCGATATGGATTCTTTGGTGACAGACTCTACAGAACATATTCTACCTTCCTAGCAGTGGCCAGAGTGTCTCAGACCCAGAAGAGTTGTAGGAAGAGAGCAGTGGCATTCAAAGCAATGCCCAGCTAACACTTCCTGAGCCCTACCTAAAAGTAGTGCCTGAGTGATTCAAGGAGTGCATGGGTACTGCCTGG
Source organism: Triturus cristatus (assembly GCF_964204655.1). Taxonomy (NCBI): domain Eukaryota; kingdom Metazoa; phylum Chordata; class Amphibia; order Caudata; family Salamandridae; genus Triturus; species Triturus cristatus. The sequence continues at coordinate 1,153,237,392 of NC_140591.1, read as the reverse complement.
GTGATTGCAGGAGTACGCAGGTAATGCCTAGGTGATTGGAGAAATATATAGGTAGTGCCTGGGTGATTGCATGAGTGCATGGGTAGTGTCTTGGTGATTGCATACGTGCAAGGGTAGTGCCTGGATGATTGCATGAGTGTAGGGTTAGTGCCTGAGTGATTGATTGATTGATGTGAAACTTTTATAGCGCGGCTATCGCCCTACGGGCATCTTGGCGCTTTAGACTGAAGGACATCATCAAATGGTGACAGAAGGAGAGTCAGAGAGAGAAACCTACTAAAGTTAAACAGTAGGATATAACCAGGTCTTAAGTCCCTTGCGAAATTCAAGTAGAGAGTTACACTGTCGCAGGTTCGCGGGGAGCTTGTTCCACAGGCCGGATGCTACTATACTGAAAGATCTTCCGCCTACCCTAGTACGCTTGAATCTCGGGATCGCCAAGAGACCAGCTGAAGAGGAGCGGAGCTGCCTAGTTGGTAGATAGCGAGCAAACCTGTCACGAAGAGGGACTGGGCCAAGCCCATGTATTGCTCTAAAAGTTATGCACAAAGACTTAAAGGCAACCCTTTCCCTCACAGGCAGCCAGTGTAAGTCCTTTAGTGCTGTGGCCGACGAAGAACGACGACACCTATCAAGCACTAGCTTAGCTGCGGCTGACTGAATCCTCAGCAAACCTTGGAGGATATACTGCGGAGCGCCCAGATAGAGGGAGTTGCAGTAATCAAGTCTGCTCAAAACCGTGCTGCGGACCACCGTAGCTCGCGACTCCCTGGGGAGCATAGGAAGAATGCTCCGAAGTACCCGCAGCAAGGCAAAGCAGACGTTGGCAGTCTTACTAGCCTGGGATACCATCTGAAGATCGTCGTCGAAGATCACCCCAAGGTTGCGAACCTTCTTGACTGGTGTGAGAGGTCCTTCCTCCGGTGTAAGACAAAAATCAGGAGGGAGGTGTTTGGGGATCCTGAATGGCGAACAGAAGACCACCTCAGTTTTGCCGCTATTAAACTGAAGAGAATTCCTTCTGAGCCAATTCGTGGTCTGGTTCATGCACTGATGGAAGCAGTCCATGGATATTGCATCGGCCCCTTCCAAAGAGAAGGCCAGTTGCGTATCGTCAGCGTAGTTCACCACGCTGACTCCGAAAGATTTAATTAACGGGAACAGGGGCCGCAGGTAGATGTTAAAAAGAATGGGACTAATAGCGGACCCCTGCGGCACCCCGTACGCAACTGGAGACCTGCTGGAGGAGAACGGTGGTAGGGTAACAACCTGCTGTCTGTCTTCTAGATAGGAATGAAACCATTGTAGTGCTCTACCCTTTACGCCTAGCTGTCTCAGCCTCTCTAACAGGACTGGATGGCTCACCGTATCGAATGCTGCCGACATATCAAGAAGCACCAAAATCATGGCGTTCCCGTTGTCGGCACGCATTCGGAGGTGGTCCAGCATGGTGGTTAGCGCTGTTTCAGTTCCGTGGCCAGGGCGTGGCCAGGGCGGAAACCGCAATTGAGTGATTGAAGGAGAGCATACATAGTGCCTCAGTGCATATATGAGTGCAGGGGTAGTGCCTGGGTGATTGCATTAGTGCATGTGTAGAGCCTGAGTGCATGGAAGAATGCATGGATAGTGTTTTTTGATTGAAGGAGTGCATGGGTAGTGCCTGAATGATTAGATGAGTGCAGGGGTAGTGCCTGGGTTATTGGAGGAGTTCACAGGTAGTGTCAGAGTGATTGAAGGAATGCATACATAATTCCTCAGTACAACGATGAGTGCATGGGTAGTGCCTGGGTGCTTGCATGATTGCAGGCATTGTGCCTGAGTGATTGAAGGAGTGCATACATAGTGCCTCAGTGCATGGCTGCGTGCAGGGGTAGTGCCTGGGTGAATAGATGAGTGCAACAGTAGTGCCAGAGTTCATAGATGAGTGCTTGAGTAGTGTATGAGTGAATGCATGAGGGTAAAATTAGTGCCTGAGTGATTGAAGGAGTACATAGATACTGCCTGGGTGATTGCAGGAGTAGGTGGGTAGTACCTGGGTGATTGGAGAATTATATAGGTAGTGCCTGGGTGATTGCATGAGTGCACGGGTAGTGTCAGAGTGATTGAAGGAGTACATGCATAGTGCCTCAGTGCATTGATGAGTGCATGGGTAGTGCCTGGGTGAATAGATGTGTGCAACAGTAGTGCCTGAGTGCACAGATGAGTGCAAGAGTAGTGTCTGGGTGAATAGATGAGTGCAACAGAACTGCCTTAGTGATTGAAGGAGTGCAAGGGGTGTGCCTGGGTGATTGGAGGAGTGCATGGGTAGTGCTTGGGTGATTGGAGAAGTGTATAGGTAGTGCCTGGGTAATGGCATTAGTGCATGGGTAGTGCCTCTGTGAATGGATGAGTGCATGGGTAGTGCCTGGGTTATTGGAGGGTTACATGGGTGTGCATGTGTGATTGATTGTGTGCAAGGTTAGTGCCTGAGTGATTGAAGGAGTTCATACATAGTGACTCAGTGCATGGATGAGTGCCTAGGTAGTGCCTGGGTGAATCGATGTGTGCAACAGGTGTGGCTGAGTGCATAGATGAGCGCATGAGTAGTGTCTCTGTGAATTGATGAGTGCAACAGTAGTGACTAAGAGATTGAAGGAGTGCAAGGGTAGTGCCAGGGTCATTGGAGGAGTGCACAGGTAGTGCTTGGGTGATTGTAGAAGTGTAAAGGTAGTGCCTGCATAATTGCATTAGTGCATTTGTAGTGCCTCAGCAAATGGATGAGTGCATGGGTAGTGCCTCAGTGCCTGCATGATTGCAGGAGTTGTGCCTCAGTGATTCTCAGTGCATGGATTAGTGCAGGGGTAGTGCCTGGGTGAAGAGATGAGGCCAACAGTAGTGCCTGAGTTCATAGATGAGTACTTGAGTAGTGTCTGAGTGAATGCGTGAGGGCAACAGTAGTGCTTGACTGATTGAAGGAGTGCATGGGTACTGCCTGGGTGATTGGAGAAGTATATGGGTAGTGCCTGGGTAAATGCATGAGTGCTTGGGTAGTGTCTCGGTGATTGCATGAGTACAGGGGTAGTGCCTGAATGATTGCATGAGTGTAGGGTTAGTGCCTGAGTGATTGAAGGACTGCATACATAGTTCCTCAGTGTATAGATGAGTGCAGGGGTAGTGCCAGGGTGATTGCATAAGTGCATGGGCAGTGCCTGAGTGCATGGATGAGTGCATGGGTAGTGTCTGTGTGATTGAAAGAGTGCATGGGTAGCACCTGAATGATTATATGAGTACAGGGGTAGTACCTCGGTTATTGGAGGAGTGCATGGGAAGTGTCAGAGTGATTGAAGGAATGCATACATAATGCCTCAGTTCATGGATGAGTGCATGGGTAGTGCCTGGGTGCTTACATGATTGCAGAGGTTGTGCTTGAGGGATTGAAGGAGTGCACACATAGTGCCTCGGTGCATGGATGAGTGCAGGGGTAGTGCCTGTGTGAATAGATGAGAGTAGGGGAAGTGCCTGAGTGCTTAGATGAGTGCAACAGTAGTGCCTGAGTTCACAGTTGAGTGCTTGAGTAGTGTATGAGTCAATGCATGAGGGTAAGAGTAGTACTTGAGTGATTGAAGGAGTGCATGGGTACTGCCTGGGTGATTGGAGGAGTGTGAGGGTAGTGGCTGTGTGATTGGAGAAGTATATAGGTATTGCCTGGGAGATTGCATGAGTGCATGGGTAGTGTCTCAGTGATTGCATGAGTGCAGGGGTAGTGCCTGGATGATTGCATGAGTGTAGGGTTAATGTCTGAGTGATTGAAGGAGTATATACATAGTGCCTCAGTGCATAGATTAGTGCAGGGGTAGTGCCTGTGTGATTGCATAAGTGAATGGGTAGTGCCTGAGTGCATGGATGAGTGCATAGGTAGTGTCTGTGTGATTGAAGGAATGCATGGCTAGTGCCTGAATGATTGCATGAGTGCAGGGGTAGTGCCTGGGTATTTGGAGGAGTGCATGGGGAGTGCCTGAGTGATTGCATGAGTGCATGGGTAGTGTCAGAGTGATTGAAGGAGTGCATACATAATGCCTCAGTTCATAGATATGTGCATGGGTAGTGCCTGGGTGAATGGATGAGTGCAACAGTAGTGCCTGAGTGCTTAGATGAGTGCATGAGTTTTTTGCTGGGTCAATGGATCAGTGCAACAAATGTGCCTGAGTGATTGAGGGAGTGCATGGGTAGTGCATGGGTGATTGGAGGAGTGCATGGGTAGTGATTGGGTGATTGGAGAAGTGTATAGGTAGTGCCTGGGTAAATGCATTAGTGCATGGGTAGTGCTTCGGTGAATGGATGAGTGCATGGGTAGTGCCTGGGTGATTGGAGGAGTGCATGAGTAGTGCCTGTGTGATTGATAGAGTGCAGGACTTGTGCCTGAGTGATTGAAGGAATGCATACATATTGACTCAGTTCATGGATGAGTGTAGGGGTGGTGCCTGGGTTAATGGAGGAGTGCATGGTTAGTGCCTGAGTAATTGCATGTGTGCAGGGGTATGATCAAAGGAAAACATACATAGTGCCTCAGTGCATGGATGAGTGCATGGCTAGTGCCTGGGTGAATAGATGTGTGCAACAGTAGTGCCTGAGTGCATACACGAGCACATGAGTAGTGTCTGGGTGAATGGATGAGTGCAACAGTAGTGCCTCCATGATTGACGAAGTACAAGGGTAGTGCCTGGGTGATTGCATAAGTGCATGGATAGTGCCTAAGTGCATGGATGAGTGCATGGATAATGTCTGTGTGATTGAAGGAGTGCCTGGATAGTGCCTGAATGAATGCATGAGTGCAAGGTTAGTGCCTGGGTTATTGGAAGAGTGCATACATAATGTTTCAGTGCATGGATGAGTGCATGGGTAGTGCCTAGGTGCATAGATGACTGCAACAGTAGTGCATGAGTGCTTAGATGAGTTCATAGTTTGTTTCTGCGTAAATGGATGAGTTCAACAGTAGTGCCTGAGTGATTGAGGGAGTGCATGGGTAGTGCATGCGTGATTGGAGGAGTGCATGGGTAGTGCTTGGGTGATTGGAGAAGTGTATAGGTAGTGCCTGGGTAAATGCATTAGTGCATGGGTAGTGCTTCAGTGAATCGATGAGTGCATGGGTAGTATCTGGGTGATTGGATGAGTGCATGGGTAGTGCCTGTGTGATTGCTTGAGTGCAAGGGTAGTGCCTGAGTGATTGAAGGAGTGCATACTTAGTGACTCAGTGCATGGATGAGTGCAGGGGTAGAGCCTGTGTTATTGGAGGAGTGCTTGGTTAGTGCCTGAGTGATTGCATGTGTGCAGGGGTAGTGCCTGATTAATTGAAGGAGTACAAACATAGTGCCTCAGTGCATGGATGAGTGCATGGGTAGTGCCTGGGTGATTAGATGTGTGCAACAGTAGTGCCTGAGTGCATAAATGAGTGCATGAGGAGTGTCTGGGTGAATGGATGAGTGCAACAGTAGTGTCTTAGTGATTGAAGGTGTGCAAGGGAAGTGCATGGGTGATTGGAGGAATGCATGGGTAGTGCTTGGGTGATTGGAGAAGTGTATAGGTAGTGCCTGGGTAATTGCATTAGTGCATGGGTAGTGCCTCAGTGAATGGATGAGTGCATGGATAGTGCATGGGTGATTGGAGGAGTGCATGGGTAGTGCCTGTGTGATTGATTGTGTGCAGGGGTAGTGCCTGAGTGCATAGATGGTCAAACAAAAATGGGGCAACCCTCTGTCCCTCAGAACCAAGATATGGATAAGTAAACAAAAAACAATGGTTCTGTCGGGTTTACCGGCTATTTCTTATGAGTACACTTAGTGTCACATATATTATTCTGTATTCTTTAAACATTTGTATCTCAGCTGTCTAAACGTATGGAACATATAGCAAATAGTAACACATGTGACACAAATTGCTGTCTACTGTTTTGTTTTATATAAATTAAATCATTCATATATATTTTCACATTTGTAAACAAGGCTGACAATACTAGGTAAGATTTGCAGGTAATAGGTGATCAAGTGCCATTTGTGCTCCGTGCAGGTGTTTTTAGTGCGCAATCTATACAGAGTGGTTAAAATATTTACACGGGGGAAAAAGTTGTCCAGAAAATAAGGGAACAACAATTACTCTGAAGAATATAACTTATTCTTTTGTATGCAGAGACCCGGTAAATCTGGACCATGCGAGGTCATCGACTTTTCAACCCAAACTATGCTCCATTAGTTAGTCAAGACGGGTCTTCATCAGGACAAAACAGGGATAAGGGAGTGACAACCTGTGAGATGTTGGCCTGATATATGCTGTCCACTAGTTCTAGTGGGTACCTTGTATCTGTCCAAACAACCCCTTATGGTGAATAGGTTAAAGACAACCTTTATTGAAAGCTATCCCAGTGGTAGCTATGGACAGCAGCCTTCAGGCTAAGTCTTGAAGGAATGTAAAGCAGCTTGTTTTACCAGTCTATAATCTCTTGAATGATTAAATGAAAGGACAACCACACCAGGTATATATTTAAAAAATATATATATATATCAGATAAAACACACCCCTCTAGTCTCTCTATGAGACTGGAGTTTGAAGTACTTAATTTACAAGTTAGCAATCAACAGTAATAGCAAAAATACACGTTTGGACCCTAGGGGCGTACCAAACCATATACCAATAAAGTGGTATAAGAACCACAACTGTACTAGATACAAGGCCTAGAGCCCGTAGAATCGCTGGGACCCCAAGGAACCACCCAAGGTAGTGACACAGGGGACCCACGGGGGCCGTGTGCTGTGTATAAACACAACCGCGGGTTCCCGTTAGCTTCTACGGGCAATGTCGCGGTTGGAAATTTAAAGATTAGGGACACTTAGAATTGAGTTAGGACCAAACCCTTTTGGACTTAAGAAGTTCTAGGACTATCACCCACGGGAGCACCGGAGTACTCGTGTTACCTCACCCAGGGAAGCCGGGTGCATAGGTGTCTTTTGGTGTCGGGTCGCGTCGTTGATTTCAATGGCAGCTGGCGAAGAAGTGCTGCTGCCATGAAGAGGAGAAGTGTCCGAAGAGATCAAGCCTGGATCTAGGATGGAAGGAACCTGAAAGCAAAGGAGACAGAGACTGGGTCACTTGCCAGTGACCGAGGGAAGGATGGACCAATGCCCACAGATGTCGGGTGCTTCCGGTGAGTTGACAGGTGTCTTGACTCTTCAGCCACGAGGGCCAGGAGGCGTTGCCAAAGTCCAGGTGCCGGATTCAAGCTGTCCCACAAAGTCTGTCGAGTGCTGCAGTATCGGCAACCAGATTGGACCCAACAAGCTTTGGCAATGGCAAGTCTCGTGGAAAAAGAAGAAGGACGTCAGTGCAGACCAGCAAGGTCTGAGGGACTCACCCAACAACGGTAAGTTGGGGTACAACTGGAGCAACCAGGAAAGCCCAAGCAGAAGAGGAGTTGCCTTCATGGGGATCCACTAGCAAACGGGCTAGCGATCGCGAAGGAGCCTTGAGCGGTTGCACTGGAACCTGGCCCACGGGTCACTCGTGTATTGGAGGCCTGAGATCTTCAATGCAGTCAGTGCTCAAGGCTAGAGCTACTGGGAGCCCAAAGCAGAACTTCAAGGATAAACAGGAAGTCGATGTACCAGCAATAGTATGAAGTACCCATGGGTCACGGTTCCTCGTCACCCATGATAGCCATGGGCCTCAGCTTTGCTGTAAACTCAGGGTAGCCTCACCGAAGTCAGGAAATCCACATCTGGTGATGCAGAGACTTCAGCGTCCAACAGGAGCTTCGGAATTGCAGACTGGACAGTTGCTTCTTTGGTGCCTGCCAAGCAGGGGCATCACTCCTTGACCTCAAGGGAGATTTCTTCCATATTCTAGTCGAGATAGAAAGTTGAAGGTCCAGGATATATATTACAGAGTTTTGTCCAGGGTAATCTAAAGTCGCAAGGACTGGGTCCCCATACTTATACAAAGTTTGGGGGTTGGACATACTCTAGGGACCCACTTATGGGAGGGTTTGGAAAGAGGGGTGGTTACACCCATTTCCTTTGTCCAGTTTCACACCAGAGCAGAGGCAGGTAGCCCCTGCAACTGGTTTGAACTGGTCTATGCACAGGGACACCAAGTGTGCCCCCAGTGCAGGACTTCAAAGCACCAGAGAGTGCTCCCGCCCAACCCCAATACACATCTGCCTGTCTGGGGAGGTGGTTACACCTCCCTGGGACAGGAAACCTATTGTCCAGGTCTCCCCTGCCGGAGTTTCGGTCAGCAGCAGGAGGCCAGACCTGTGTCTGTGGCAGAGGCATCCATTTTGTGATGCCAGGGCTGTAGAAAGTCCTACCAATTAGACCAGTGTGAGCATGTCTGTCCCTCTAGAAGGATGAAATGCTCCCCCTGCCGCCAGAACTGATGGGGGGTAGTATTCCAAAGCGTTTGACACCAAACACAACATGTTTCCGAGCAGCCATCCCAAAGTTAGCATTTACCGCGAGGTTATAATGCACTTAAGAGTATATGATCAGGCTGCACCACAAACAGCCTTAGAGGAGGTACTCCGAACGCTGCAGAGGGGCTCTGCTTATGCAGCGGCACCCTCTCACATAAAAACCAAGCACTCTGCCTTCAGGATTGTTAAGGCCTGCCATTGGAGAGACTTATAGGTTTTATATGTGTGTGCAATGGTAGTGATATAGGTAGCCTATACCACAGTAAGGGGTGCAAGCACACCCTTACCCAGGCTGCTGTAGCAGACCTGTGGTGCAATTTTTGGAGTACTTCCCAGGGGTGGCATAATACATGCTTGAGCCCCTGGTAGGCCTCTGAGGTACCTATGCCCTAGGTACATAGTATACCATATACTAGGGGATTTTAAGGCACTCCAGAATCCAATTAGATATGTACCTAATGTACATGCAAACCATTTTCGAGAGGAAGCAGCTAGGCTGGGGTCCTGATTAGCAGGGCTACAGACAGACTAAGGTAGAAAATCAGTGAAACACCAGCAAAAAGTGGGGGTACCCATGTGAAGCAGATCCGACAGCATATATCAGGCCAACTTCTCACATTGGTGTGCAGCGTGTAGGATTCCAGCTTGCTATTGTTTTACCAGATAATCTCAATTGAATTGATCAACTGAAAACCACTAAAGGTACCTTAGGTACATATAAAATGAAGTTTAGTATACAGTACGTTCCACTGGACTTAGAGTTGTGTGTCAAGGGCTTAGCACACCCTTTCTACAACTCAAGAGAGTTTAGTAGGCCACACTAGTGTAGGTAGTGCAATACACCACACCACACTAGTAATGTCTAATCAGCCAGGAACCAGTGGGTCCCTGCCAGAAGCCAGTGGGCCTCTCCCCTATAAATATGAGGATCTCACCTTTGCACAGCTTAGGGCCTTATGTTCCATTAGGAAGCTGAAGACAGGCAAAAGCCCAACCACCCAGCATCTTTTACAGATACTCAGGCTGGATGATCTCTCAGGGCCTAGTAGGCCTGAAGGGGTAGGCAGAGTGGGTGGGACAGCAGTTGAGGGTGGATTTGGGGGTGGAACTCCCCCTGGCCCAAACTCTGCTGCTGACCAGACTGATGACAATGATCAGCATCTGGTGACCACAGCTCAACTGGATGAGGATGATGAGGATGAGCCCAATGCTCCCCTATTTCTCCCTCCAGGAAGAGTTGAAGGTAGGGTTAGAAGGAATAGATCTCTCTCAAGGGAGTCTGTTCAGTCTACTTCATCTGTAGGGACCGCTGTTTCTTCTCACAGAGGGAGGGAAACCTCCCAAGAGAGGAGAGAGAGACTGCTGAAGTATGAGCAAGATAAGTTCAACCTCAGAAAGTAGCAGATGGCCCTAGATAGGGAAGCCCTGGAGATCTACAGAACTAGCAAAAAGGAGGGACTAGAGTACCTTGGTGGCAGCAATTTCCCTAGAGATAGGGAGAGGTCTTATGACCATAGAAACCTAAGTAAGATTGTCCCTCCCTACCAGAGTGGGAATGACATCCACGAATGGATAACTGCCTTGGAGAGGGCCTGTAAAGTACAGAAGGTCCCTCAATGGCAATGGGCAGCAATCTTATGACTCTCCTTGGCAGACAAAGGTAGAGACAAGCTCCTCACTGTAAGAGAAGAGGATGCTGATGATTACCAGGTCTTGAAAAGTACACTGATAGATGGGTTTCGCCTAACCACTGAACAATACATGTTAAAGTTCAGGGATACCCAAAAAGCACAAAATCAAGACTGGGTGGACTTTGTTGACTGTGCTGCTAAGACTCTGGAAGGTTGGTTATTGGGCAGTAAAGTGTGTGACTTCATAGGATTGTACAATCTAATAATGAGGGAACAGATTCTTAATAACTGTCAAAATCAGCTGTTGCACCAGAACCTGGTAGACTCTGATCTGACCTCTCCCCAAGAATTGGGAAAGAAGGCTGACAAATGGGTCAGAACCAGGGTGAGGCAGAAGGTACAGAACCAAGGTGGTGACCCAAAGAAGCAAGATTATAAGTACTCTGACAAGGGTGGGGACAAGGGTAAAGACCAGAAGTCTTCACAAGGGCCTCAAAAATCTTCTTCAGGTGGGGATTCACAGTCTAACAAAGGGAAGGGCCAAAATAAACCATGGTGCAAAGTCTGTAAGCAAAAGACACACTGGACCAGTGATTGCACCAAGTCCAAAGAGAATACTCCAGCCCCCACCAATGCCCCTAAGGCACCTGCTTCCACTAGTGCAGTTACAATTGGTGGTGGGAATACACAAGCCAAGGGTATAGTAAGGTTGACCCTGGGTACTGAGTTGGGCTCTGGCCTAGTCAGAGAAACCACTCAGGCTGTCCTTCTCTGTGATGGGGGCATGGATATGACCCCCTCTGTGAGTCCCAGTAACTTGGGCAAGTACAGGCAACAGCCTTTAATCAATGGAGTACAGGCTTTGGCATTCAGGGACACAGGAGCAAGTGTCACTATGGTGACAAAAGATCTTGTGGATCCTGGGCAGATTATACTTGATGAAATGTACCAAGTGACCAATGCTAGCAATGTCAGAACAGAACATACTCTGGCAGTTGTTAACTTCTCCTGGGGAGGGGTAACTGGCCTTAAGAAGGTTGTGGTGAGTGCAGGCCTACCAGTCGAATGCTTGCTTGGCAATGATCTAGAGACTTCAGGTTGGGCAGAAGTAGAGCTCAGGACTCATGCAGAAATGCTGGGCATCCCTGCAGATGTGTTTGCTGTGACCAGGTCACAGGAAAAAATGTCTGAAGCTGAACAGGCCTTGGATTCTGGAATAATGGACCAAGTGCCATCCAAGAGGAGGAGCAGAAGGGTTAAGGCAGAGCCTTCCCCCCGGACTCAGAAGGAGGATCAGTCTCTTGAGGGAGATGATCACAGTCCTGAGGAAGGAACTGTCCCAGAGGAGCTTGAGCCTGATCAGGTTGAGTTCTTGGGGACAGGGGGACCTTCCAGGGCAGATCTGAGCCAGGAGCAGCAGAGCTGCCCTTCTCTTGAACCCCTCAGACAGCAAGCTGCTGCTGAGGCTGCTGGGAGTGCTAGTGGTACCCATAAGGTGTATTGGGATGATGGACTCCTGTACTCAGAGTGTAGAGACCCCAAGCCTGGTACCACCAGGAGGTTGGTTAATCCTCTGAAGTTCAGGGGCTTCCTATTGACCTAGCCCATGATATCCCTTTAGCAGGTCACGTGGGCCAGAACAAGACTTGGGACAGACTGGTCCCTCACTTTCACTGGCCCCACATGTCTGAAGACACAAAGGAGTTTTGTCGCTCCTGTGTAACCTTCCAAGCCAGTGGCAAAGCAGGTGGCACTACAAAGGCCCCCCTGATACCACTACCTGTGGTGGGGGTGCCATTTGAAAGGGTCGAGATTGACATTGCTGGTCCCATGGATCCCCAAACAGAATCTGGTTACAGATGTATCCTGGTGGTGATGGATCATGCCACCAGGTACCCAGAAGCTATTCCCCTTAGGACCACTACAGCACCTGTGGTGGCAAGAGCCCTGTTGGGAGGTTTCTCAACAGTGGATTTTCCTAAGGAGGTGGTATCAGACAGAGGTACCAACTACATGGCTGGTTATTAAGGGCCATGTGGAAGGAGTCTGGAGTGACTTAGAAGTTCACAACACCCTATCACCCACAATGCAATGGTTTGGTTGAAAGGTTCAACAAAACCTTGAAGGGCGTGATTAAAGGGCTCCCAGAAAAGCTTAGGCGAAGATGGGACCTTCTCTTGCCCTGCCTTTTGTTTGCATACAGGGAGGTGCCACAAAAGGTGGTTGGCTACAGCCCCTTTGAACTTTTGTTTGGTCACCCTGTCAGGGGTCCATTGTGTTTGGTGAAGGAAGGATGGGTGTTACCTCTCAAGCCCCCAAAGCAAGACATAGTGGACTATGTACTTGGTCTCCGCTCCAGGATGGCTGAGTACATGAAAAAGGCAACTAAAAACCTTGAGGCTATCCAGGAACTGCAAAAAGCCTGGCATGACCAAAAGGCTGTACTGACTGTTTACCAGCCAGGACAGAAAGTGTGGGTGTTGGAGCCTGTGCCCCCAGCAGCTTTCCAAGACAAATGGAGTGGACACCACACTATTGTTGAACAGAAGGGAGAGGTTACTTACTTAGTAGACCTAGGAACTCCCAGGAGTCCCCACAGGGTTTTCCATGTCAACAGGCTAAAGCCTTATGTAGAAAGGGCTGACATGGGCTTGCTCGTGGCTACTGATGAGGGACAGGAGGAAGAGAGTGACTCACTCCCTGATCTCCTCTCACAGAACCCTGATGATGGGTCAGTTGATGGGGTGGCCTTGGCAGGGAGCCTCACTGTCCAGCAGCAAACTGATTGCAGACAGGTGCTCAATCAGTTCAGAAATATGTTTTCTCTGACTCCAAGTCAGACTACCTGGTGCACTCATGAACTGGACACTGGGGACAGTCTGCCTATTAAAAATAGGATTTATAGGCAACCTGACCATGTCAGGGACTGTATCAGGACAGAAGTCCAGAAAATGTTGGATTTGGGAGTTATTGAACCCCCAGATAGCCCTTGGGCTAGTCCAGTGGTCCTTGTGCCAAAACCTCACACCAGTGGTGGGAAAAGAGAGGTGAGGTTTTGTGTGGACTACAGGGGTCTCAATGCAGTCACTAGGATGAATACCCATCCAATTCCAAGGGCAGATGAGCTTATAGATAATTTGGCCTCAGCCAAGTACCTTAGCTCATTTGACTTGAAAGCTGGCTACTGGCAGATCAGATTAGCTGATGATGCAAAGCCAAAGACAGTATTTTCGACCCCCAGTGGGAACTACCTATTTGTAGTGATGCCCTTTGGTTTGAAGAATGCACCTGCCACTTTCCAAAGGTTCGTGAATACAGTTCTCACTGGTCTGGAAGCCTACAGTGCAGCTTATCTAGATGATATTGCTGTATTTAGCTCCACCTGGGAGGATCACCTGGTCCACCTAAGGAATGTGTTGGAGGCCCTGTAAAAGGCAGGCCTCACTATCAAGGCCATCAAGTGTAAGATTGCCTGGGCCAACTTGTAGGTGGAGGACAGGTTCAACCACTGCAGAGTAAAATCCAGACCATAATGGACTGGATTGCTCCAAATACCCAGACTCAGGTGAGAGCCTTCTTAGGCCTGACTAGGTACTATAGGAGATTTGTCAAGGGGTATGGATCAATAGTGACACCCCTGAATTACTTAACTTCTAAGAAAATGCCCAAAAAGGTTCAGTGGACAGCTAGCTGTCAAAAGGCATTTGATTACCTGAAGCAGGCCGTGTGCACTGCTCCCATTCTACAGAGTCCTGATTACTCCAAGAAGTTCATTGTCTAAACAGATGCATCTGAATTGGGGGTAGGGACTGTACTGTCACAATTGAATGATGAAGGTCAGGATCATCCAGTAGCTTTCATAAGCAGAAGGCTGACCCCTAGAGAGAAACGTTGTGTGCCATTGAGAGGGAGGCCTTTGCTGTGGTTTGGGCTCTGAAGAAGTTGAGGCCACACTTGCTTGGTACTCACTTCCTTGTTCAGATAGACCATAAGCCCCTCTTATGGCTAAAACAAATGAAGGGTGAAAGCCCCAAACTGCTTAGGTGGTCCATTTCCCTACAGGGGATGAACTTTACAGTGGAACATAGACCTAGGAGTAACCATGCCAATGCAGATGGACTCTCTAGGTATTTCCACTTAGAACATGAAGACTCAACTGGTCAATGTTAGTTTAATGTCCCCGTGTTTGGGGGGAGGTTGTGTAGGAGAGTAGGATCTGCTTCACATGTGTACCCCCACTTTTTGCTGGTGTTTCACTGTTTTTCGACCTTAATCTGGCTGTGGCCCTGCTAATCAGGACCCCAGCCTAGCTGCTTCCTCTCTAAAATGGTTTCCATGTACATTAGGTACATTTTTCCAATTGGATTCTGGAGTGCTTTACAAGCCCCTAGTATATGGTATACTATGTACCTAGGGCGTATGGACCTCAGAAACCTACCAGGGGCTGAAGCATGTATTATGCCACCCCTGGGAATCACTCCAAAATGACATCACAGGTCTGCTACTGCAGCTTGGGTAAGGTGATGCCTTCACCCCTTACAGTGGTATAGGCTACCTATATCACTACCATTGCACACACATATAAAACCTATAAGTCACTCCTATGACACGCTTTAACAATCCTGAAGGCAGAGTGCTTGGTTTTTATGTGAGAGGGTACCCCTACATGAGCAGAGCCCCTCTGCAGTGTTCAGAGTACCTCCTCTGATGCTGTTTGTGGTGCAGCCTCACCAAATACTCTTAAGTGCATTATAACCTCGCGGTAAATTCTAACTTTGGACTGGCTGCACGGAAACATGTCGTGTTTGGTGTCAAATGCTTTGGAATACTACCCCCCTGCCAGTTCTGGTGGTGGGGGTAGCATTCCACCCTTCTAGAGTGAGAGACTTGTTCACACTGGTCTACCCGGTAAAGACTTTCTACAGCCCTGGCATCACAAAATGGATGTCACTACCACAGACACGGGTCTGGCCTCCTGCTGCTGACCGAAACTCTGGCAGGGGAGGCCTGGACAATAGGTTTCCTGTCCCAGGGAGGTGTAGCCATCTCCCCAGACAGGCAGATGTGTATTGAGGCTGGATGGGAGCACTCTCTGGTGCTTTGAAGTCTTGCACTGGGGCACACTTGTGTCCCTGTGCATAGTCCAGTTCAAACCAGTTGCAGGGGCTACCTGCCCCTGCTCTGGTGCAAATCTGGACAAAGGAAATGGGTGTAACCACTCCTCTTTCCAAACCCTCCCATAGGTGGGTCCCTAGAGTATGTCCAACCCCCAAACTTTGTATAAGTATGGGAACCCAGTCCTTGCGACTTTAGATTACCCTGGACGAAACTCTGCAACATATATCCTGGACCTTCGATGTTCTATTTCGCTAGAAGACTGAAGAAATCTCCCTTGGGGTCAAGGAGTGACTCCCCTGCTTGGCAGGCACCAAAGAAGCAACTGTCCTGTCTGCAATTCTGAAGCTCCCGCTGGACGCCGAAGTCTCTACATCCACTGGTTGGGGATTTCCAGACTTCCCCGAGGGTACCCTGAGTCCACAGCAAAGATGAGGCCCGTGGCTATCGTGGGTGATGCGGAACCATGACCCCTGGACACAATGATCTTTTGCGGATTCATCATCTTCCTGGTCTTCCTCGAAGTTGTGCTTTGGGCTCCTAGTAGGCCCAGCCTTGAGCACCTCCTACAATAAATATCTCTGGCCTCCACTCTACGAGTGAACCGTGGGCCAGTTTCAAGTGCGACCACTCGAGGCTCTGAGGTTCCGTGTGAATCGGAACAACACTTTTTGGGTGTGTTCGAATATGGACGAGTTTGGTATCTACGAACCGCAAATGACGAGTTTAGTGGGTGTACGCGTTTTTGCTACGCTACTATGTACGGATCGTCTCATTCCTAGGTATGTCCATTCGAATCCTCGGGTTCCATTTTAGATGCGGCATCCATTTTGTTTCTTGCCCTCAAGTAGCCAGCGAACGGACCTTGTCCGCCCTGTGACCCTGGGATTCCCAAGCTTTCACGAAGGACACGTGTTTCTTTGAGGGTGTCTTTTATGATAGGGGAAATGACACGGCAAAGGCAGATGGCCCCGCTCAAGGCTCATCTTGCCGTGCCAGTCTATTGTTTCAGTCATGCATGCATTAGGCACGAGGTCTTTGATCCTGCAATCAAGCTTCTGTTATTACTCTATACACTCTTTTTCAATCTGTTGTGCATCCTTGTTCTTCCTTCGCATCTGTCCCTTCTCTTAATGTGTTTACAGTCAGAATGGAATGTGCTTAATGTGGGGATAATGTGCTTTTACAGTTGGGAACCGGCAATGTTGCTGTAATTATGTTCCGGGCTTCTGAAACATGAATGCGACCCTTTGAAGTTTATTGTGGGAACTGAGTCGTAACCTTTGTTTGCCATGTTGTGCAATGACCAAAATGTGTATAAAAGGAGCGATCCACTTTTGCAATTTGAAGCAGTCTCCCAGAACCTACACGTTGTGTACTTCTTGCGATTTCTGTATCCCTGCAGTAAATAAACGCTGATCTTTGGCGCCGCCGGAAGTGTCCCGTGTCCCTGTGTTTTGTACGCCGGAACAGGTAACCCACGAAGGTTTCAGGTGTTGTCCCCTGGCACCGCTGGGCCTTAGAATAGCCCAGTCCTTCAGTTGGCGCCCAACGTGGGGCGACATCAGCGGTACCGGTCCAAAGCCCGACGATCGTGAGGAACTTCGTGTGAAATCTCTGAGGGAAGGTGCACCCCGCTTCATCGATCCAGTTGTCGAAATAAGTGGCCCGAAGACTTTTCCCGCGAAGATTCCCGCCTCCTGACGGCTGCGACGGACTGATGCCCTGACTGTCGACCTGTTTTGGCGCCTGGCGTAGTCCTTTGTACGACGAGACGATAGACGGGCCTTCCTGGTGACGCCATTGCTCTTTCAGTTAAGTATTTGTGGGTCGCTCCCAGGTTACTTTGTTGTTTGCATGGTTCCATTGCATTTGTGGTTCTTAGTTGCTGGTTCTTAATTGTTGGGTTTTATTTGACGATTGCAATTGCCAAAAACCGAGGGTCTTGCATTTTTGCGAGGACATCGTAATTCGATAGCCCTTGAAGTTTGTAAACTCGGTTAGTGTGCACGATGCCTGGCCGTAGTACTTTGTTTGGTTTTCTTAAATGTTGCAGCACGGATTCCCGACTGGAGGATTCATGCCCGATACCTCCAGTTGGAACCCCAATTTATGAGCTCTATAGTCGCCACGGTGTAGGTCCTATTGTATATAATGAATATTGGATTAGTTACACTAAAAATGATGGTGTTCTTAGTTGGCCATCACATGGTAGTATCGAAACTGCAATATTAGATAATCTTGAAGCTAAATTGTTTAAAAAGAAGGCTAGGCCGGCCATGTTTGATTCCTTTCGGTTATGGCGCAAAGAGGCCAAGCAGAAAGAAATCAAACAGATTAAGAAAAATAAGAGAGAAGGTGTCATTACGGTGATGCGAAATGCAGAACAGTATCGGCGAGACAAAGATGAGAAGGAGCAGGAAGTTAGTGCTAGGCTTCATCATATGGCAGTGGATAGATGTTACTCGGTTTTACCGTCTAGTCCAGATAAGACGGGAGAAGAAGTGGTGGAAGATCCCCTATTGTCCTATCTATTGAAATCACCACCTCCCTATGCTCCAGATACCGTGGGTCCTGTGATTCCTCCTGCTCCTCAACCTGTTGTTTTGGTGGCTGCTGGTGAGCCTGTTGTTCCTCCTGTTCTTCCGAATCCCCTTGTGCCACAAATTGTTCATCCTCCTTTACCCGCTCTTTTTCCTACTGCTCCTTTGCCAGTACCTCACCAGCCTATTGTTACTACTACTCCTGTTACCCCGACTACTGCTACTGTTTCTATGCTTACTCCTAATGTTGTTGCTCCTGTGCCTTCTTCTTCTTCCCCTTCTGTTCGTAGTCGTATATTTAATGCTGTCGCTACTCTCTATTCTCCGTTTTTTGGACCAGTACTTGGGTCAAATCTTTCTGATGTTGCTCAGAGGCGCAGTCAAATTCCTGATGGTAGGGAACGTGAGTCGTTGGTAAAAATGGCGCGTAAATGGATTAGGCAACCTGCGAAGTACACTTCGCGTATAGTTTTTGAGACATTTTCTCAGTTTAATGAGCCCACTCAAAGATTCGTGTTCGAGGAAATGTGTAAATCCTTGAGAGAAGAGTGGGATAATGAGGAGGTAGATAATGTACCGCCCGAGATCACTGAGCTTCAGAATCAATTTTCGACTGGTAGGATTGTAGGTGATAGTGTCCGACGTGCTTTAGAGCGTCTGTTATCTTTTCGATCTATAATGCAACCTCGAGCATTGTTTAAGGACGCCACTGAGGAATGGATGGCACAACCAGGTCAGTATCCTATGCGGGAAGTTCCCCCAGTATGGATGCCAGGTGATCCTAATGCTAATCCTGCTATTCTACCACACTTTCAGAGAGTTTGGATACACCTCCCATGGAAGCGATCGAAAGTTTTGCAGGTAAAGCAAACCTTGCCCGACCCCCGTAAAAATCCTGCAGGTTAATATAAGGAGTTGTCCCAATTAGTGGATGCTACTGTCATGAACCTTGCCGATATTGACATGTTGTTTGGTAATGTAGTACCTCAACCGATTTGGGCGAAAATCCGTCAAGAGAATCACGCAGCTGAGTTAGGCGGTGATTGGGCTGCTCTTGCGGCGGCTGACGGACGGCAAGTTGGTGGGGCTAAACCTGAACAGCTCATTGAGAATCTGCCCCAGAGGATAATTACACTTATGAAGACACTTATGCCAGCTATACGCGTTAATTGGGACAAATTGTCTGCGTGCAAACAAAAGAAGGACGAGAGTGTCTCCGATTTTTTTACGAGATTTGAGGAGGCATTTATTGATCATAGTGGTCAGGATATGAGCTCTGAGGGAGGTCAGCGGTTGTTCGTTGATAAATTTGTATCGAATTTGTTGCCTGAACTAAGCAACAAATTGAAGAATTCTGAAAGTTCGTGGGCCGTTTCTACCACTGCTCAGATATTAGCCACGGCCCAATACTACGAAAATAGAGAGAAAGAAGAAAGCGAACGCGCAGATAAGAAAACGAAGGATCTTAAAACAAAGGTCTTATTGCAGCAAGCGTATCCTCCGCGTTTGAATCAGAATGACTCGCAACAGCCATATCGCTTACAATCGCAGTTTTCTAGATCGCAGTCGCGTAATGACTCCCCTACACCTCGCTTTGTGTTGGGGTACATCCAATACGCATATTGTAGGGGTGAGGGCCATTTGAAGTTTAATTGTCCGGTTTTGCGTGACCGGAATAATGGTGTTTCGGCTCGAGGAGGTCGTAGTGGTCCTCAACAAGCATCACGTGGTAGAGGTCGCGGTGTTACTCAGAATCAGAACGAGCGTCTTGCCACTTCATCAGATTCGCAAAATTGCTTTGATCGGCGCGATCCATCGTCTGGTAGATCTGCACAGTATCATGTGGATGACTATTATGTCGAGCATGGTGTTGGTGTTGACGGTAATTACTAGGACAGCCGTAGACAAAGAAAGGGAGTAGTATCAGTTCCGGTTGATCAGAGAGGGCCTTATGTCGCAGTTGCTACATTGGGCGTAGTCGAGCCTTTTCTGTTGGACACTGGTGCAGCGAAAAGTTCCATCATACATTCGAAACTCCCTGGCGCGCCTTTGTCTGGCTTGACGAATGTTTCCGTTGGATTCTCTGGCGCCCCCGTTAGCAATCCAGTTTCTAGCCTTTTGCCCCTTACAATTGGGTCTCGTGAGTTAACAGCTCCCTTGATTTTGACTACTGGTTGTGGTGAGAATCTTTTGGGCCTGGATCTGTTGAAGCGGTTATATGCGACTTTGTACTGCTCTCCTGCGGGAGTGGAGCTTACATTGGGTCAGAGAGTGATCTCTCCTATGTATTTGTCGACTGATAAGCTCCCACCGGAATTGAGTTCTCTTCCTGATTCTTTGTGGGCGACAGGTCCCAATGACGTGGGCCTGCTGGATATACCACCTTATGTTGTTCAATTGAAATCAAATGTGCGACTGCCGCGTATTCCCCAGTATCGTATCTCTCTTGATGGTGAACGAGCACTTTTAGCGATCATTTACGATTTGATCGATAAAGATGTCATCGAGGAAACACGAGGTAACGTGTGTAATAGTCCTGTGTTACCTATTTTGAAACGGACTGATCCATCTAAGCCTCCTGTGTATCGTTTTGTTATTGATTTAAGGGAGGTGAATAAAATTGTTGTTCCACAGTTCCCCGTGGTGCCTGACATTACAGCTTTGCTGACTCTGATTCCAGCTTTTGCATCATGGTTCTCGGTAATCGATCTGAAGAATGCGTTCTTTAGCATTCCGATTGCTGAAGAAAGTAGAGATTTATTCGGTTTCTCATTAGGTGGTCGCAGTTTCAGGTTCAAACGCGCACCTCAGGGCTAGTGTGAGAGTCCATCGATCTACAGCCAAGCACTTAAGAGTCAACTTGATGCGTTTGTGTTGCCGGCTGGTGCGGCTTTGATTCAGTACGTTGACGATCTGTTGGTAGCCGCTGACACTGAACAGATTTGCAAAACTGCTACAGTGTCACTGTTACAGCATCTATGTGACTTACATCACAAAGTGTCACCTTCTAAACTGCAATATTGTTGTCAAGAAGTAACCTATCTAAGTCACTTATTGTCAAAGGCGGGAAGAAGGTTGACCCCTGAAAGAATTGCAGCAATTGCTCGAATGACTGTGCCAACAACTCAGAGAGATGTGCGTGCCTTTCTAGGTATCACGTCAAACTGCAGAGAGTGGATTCCAAATTTTTCACTGTTAGCGAAGCCATTGATAGCTCTCACGTGCAAGGATGTCTCGACTCCTTTGCCATGGACGGAGGAATGTCAGAAAAGTTTTTCTGAACTACTTGATGCGTTGTGTTCGGCTCCTGTGTTAGGTACTCCTGATTACAGTAAGCCATTTACACTATACGTTCACGAGAGAGAAGGTTGTGCGTTGAGTGTTTTGACGCAACAATTCGGTGGTAAGCAGCGTCCATGTGCGTATTTTTCCTCGACTTTAGACCCGGTAGCTAGAGCGTTGCCAAGTTGCTTGAGGGCGACAGCGGCAGCTGCGGTGTCTATTCGACAATCCGCAGGTCTGGTCATGGATAATATGCTCATAGTGATGGTTCCCCATGCAGTTGACACTCTCTTGAATCGGACAAAAACTCAACATCTGACGAGTGCAAGGTTGTCCGGGTATAAGTTGACCCTTTTGGCAAGTCATATACAGATCATGCGTTGTAATATGCTGAATCCGGCGACATTGTTGCCGACTAATATGGAATCAGATGATGTACCACCACATGATTGTTACTTACGAAATGAGGAAGAAACGAAGGGTCGTGTGGACCTGAAAAACACTCCGTTGACAGATCCCGATGGCACTTTGTATGTTGATGGTTCATGTTTTAAGTTGCCGAATGGTGATGTGACGACTGCGTATGCTGTAGTGACGTTGAGCACGGTTGTGGAAACTGCGAGATTGAGTCAGAATTCAGAGCAAGCGGCAGAGTTGATTGCGTTAACAAGAGCGTGTGTTTTGTCTAAAGGAAAGCAAGTGAATGTGTTTACCGATAGTCAGTACGCATTTGGCGTTGCGCATAGTTTTGGTCGATTGTGGAGAGAAATAGGATTTATGACATCGCATGGTACGAAGATCCAACACGGGCAGCTCGTGAATGATCTTTTGGATGCACTTACATTGCCTAAACAGGTAGCGTTTGTTAAATGTAGTGCGCACCGAAAGGTTACGGATGATGTTGGTCGTGGTAATGCATTTGCGGACGAGATTGCCAAGGAAACGGCTAAGAATCTTGCAACCTGAATGTATGTTACGGGTTCAGTGAGGTGGCCGACGGGGACTGGTATGTGTGAAGACACTGTTGAGAGTGTGAAAGCATTTCAGAATGAGGCCACTGAAACTGAAAGAACCAAGTGGAAAGAAAGTACGGGAAAGTTGGACATGCATGGATGTTGGGTTGACTTGTCGGAACGTCAGAGGTGGATGTTACCGGATGCTTATGTATTGGCTGTCGTGACTATGGCTCATGGGTTGTCACACATTAGTGCGAAAGGTATATGCAAGTTATTGTCTCCTGTATGGAAGAATGATGGTATTGCTAAGTGTGCTGAGAGAGTGGTTAAAAATTGTATGGTGTGTTTGATGCATAATCCTGGCAAGGGCACCCCCACTCCACCTGGTCATTTTGCTCCTCCTGCCTGTCCCTTTGAGGTTATCCAACTGGACTTCATCCATATGGAGAGATGCAATAATCTGAAGTATGTTTTAGTTGTGGTTTGTGCGTTCTCCAGATGGATCGAGGCCTATCCTCTTAAGGATAATACTGCCCTGTCCACAGCGAAAGTCCTACTGAAGGAATACTTCCCTCGGTATGGAATGCCACGGATTGTGTGGTCAGATAACGGAAGCGAGTTTGTGGGAAGTGTGATGCAGAGTGTGTGTAAGGGCCTTGGAATTCGACAGAAATTCCATAGCGCCAATCATCCTCAGGCAGCGGGTTTGGTTGAAGGGTACAATGGTACTCTGAAGCTGAAACTTGCAAAGATACAAGCTACGACTGGTTTGTCATGGCCTGATGCCTTACCTCTGGCTCTCCTATCAACCAGAGCGACTGTACACTCTCGAGTAGGGCTCAGCCCATATGAGATTGTGTTCGGCCGCCCTGCGAACATTTGGGGAGTTCCGAGACCTAAGGCCTTTGGTAGTCTTGAGTATCCAATGCTGATTGATTATCTTCATGATCTGACTACTAAATTGAGGTTAATTCATCAACAGGTCTTTGAAGCTTTGCCGGCACAGACAGAGGGTCCTGGACATCGGCTCCAACCGGGTGACTGGGTTGTTACCAGAAATTTTGGCCGAAAACGCAACTTGGAGCCGAGATTTGTGGGACCCTTCCAAGTGCTATTGACTACAAGGACTGCAGTTCGGTTGGAAGGCAGAAAGAACTGGGTACACGCCGGCCATACCAAGAAGGTTCCGATCCCCTCACCAACAGATGGTTGGGTGAGAACTGGTATTGCGGCAACGGAAACTAAGACCCCTCTATGCTTTGTGCCGTTTAGCGATGCTCAACCTGTAGGAGACAATTCATTGCAGCCTGTTGAGTCGTCAGTTTGGGAGAATTCGAGGTCTGAATCGTCATCCAATCTACTGAACACTGTTTCACCAGCTGAACAATTGTTTGAAGAACAGACTCGACCTGGAAGAAATCGATACTTTCTTCGTCCACGTAACAGAGACTAATAAAAATGTTCTTATATTTTCCTTTACTATTGTCACGAACATTACGAACAATTACATCCTTTTTTGAGTTTCTTTTTATGTGTGCTTTTCACAGCTAAAGAGATTTGTATTAAGCTGAGTGTTTAGGAAAACCTATCATCCGGGTTAACCGTAGGGCCGTGCGGGTACTCCCTTCTGTTTAGCAGGTTTCTGACACTAGGTCGGTTACTTTTTGTCGACTCCTGGGAACTCCTGGGAATTGATAATCGCTACTCAGAACGAAGTGCGTCAAGTACGTCACGAACGGTTTTTAGAGGATGGCATTCTCTAAGCTGTTGGAAGTAGAAAGGATGTCGGCGCAAAGATCAAAATTGCATAAGATTGTACAAACAAAATGTTTTCTGTTTCAGGTATTCCTACTGTTTCTGACTGTGTCTATGCTATTGGTGGGTGGAGTGTACTTCGGAATACAGTCGTTATTGCCTTCCATTTCACCTACTCTTTCTCCTGAACTAAGCTCTATTACCACTGTTTCTCCACATTCCTTTCATCCTTTGCCCCAACATGAACAGGTTAGACGTGCGGAATTCATGAATAACTCCTTCGTTCAACTCCTACATCAGCATCAGTTGGTGATGGATACTACCAACTGTTGGGTGTGTGGGTTAATGCCACATACCACGGATAGGGGTATTCCATATCTGGTTCTTCCTTATAGCTCCCAAGGGTCAGCTGGAGCATTCCAAACTATGTTCCGTAGTGCACTAGATTCCTACCCCAGTCGAGAGCCACGCTCTGCAAGCTTTGGTCCTGGCCCGTACCATAAACCTTTGGCGATAGCGATTGCGGATTTAGATAGAGATGTTTTTGATGCATCGCTTATTCCAGATGAAGAGGTGCAAGCCTATAAGGATCTGAGTGAGGCTGAGTATAGTACGTCAGTGGGTGATAGACAGCTTAAGAGCTCGTCTCCAATATGGATCGTACCCCACCTCGGTAATTTCTGCTTGAAAGGTCTTGGTCGAAATCCGAGAGCACAATTTGGGAACAGTGCTTGTACTGATACGTATGTTCTACCGATGCTCTCTTCCCCTGTTTTTCTGACTGCCAAGGGTACCTATTTTGTATGTTATGAACGTGCATATACATGGTTGCCCCGTGACTTCTCGGGTACCTGTTATATTGCGAATCTTTTGCCACCGACTTTTACAGTTGCCTCAGACTATCACAAGACTAGAATTGTGAGAGGCGTCATTAGCGAAGAGGACACTGCCGGTCAAGAAGCAGGAGACTTCTTTAAGGGTTTCTTGCCGTTTTGGGGACCTATGGTTAATAGTAGGAACCTAAGACAGTTGACCCGTGTGGTAGAGTCGACTGCTAACATAACTGCGAGTGCTCTTGGTAATCTAACAGCAGAACTTCAGGCGGATAGACTTATGACGTTGCAGAACCGTATGGTTCTAGAAGTTGTTCTTGCGGATAGAGGTGGTGTGTGCAAAGTTATCCATTCGAGCTGTTGCATTTTCATTCCTGACAACGCTCCAACTGTTTACCAAGCTATCTCGAAGTTGCATAAGATCTCCGAGTCCATACACGTGGACGAAGGTAATTGGACACTTCTAGGATGGTTTTGGGGTCTGATATCAACTTGGGGTTGGAAGATTCTGATGATCGTAGGGGTTGTTGTGACGTTCCTATTCACGTGTTGTCTTTGTGTGCAGTGTGGCCCTGCCTTATGTGGCCTCTGTGCTACAACGTGTATAAGATGGCCATCTGTTACCAAGGAGACATTGATGGATAGAATGATGTTCCAGCAACAGCTGAACGATCTGATGAATATCGAAATCGATTCTGATCTCGACTAGTGGTTGCCTACATGAGGGCAAAAGGAGCGTCTGAGGTTCCGTGTGAATCGGAACGACACTTTTTGGGTGTGTTCGAATATGGACGAGTTTGGTATCTACGAACCGCAAATGACGAGTTTAGTGGGTGTACGCGTTTTCGCTACGCTACTATGTACGGATCGTCTCATTCCTAGGTATGTCCATTCGAACCCTCGGGTTCCATTTTAGATGCGGCATCCATTTTGTTTCTTGCCCTCAAGTAGCCAGCGAACGGACCTTGTCCGCCCTGTGACCCTGGGATTCCCAAGCTTTCACGAAGGACTCGTGTTTCTTTGAGGGTGTCTTTTATGATAGGGGAAATGACACGGCAAAGGCAGATGGCCCCGCTCAAGGCTCATCTTGCCGTGCCAGTCTATTGTTTCAGTCATGCATGCATTAGGCACGAGGTCTTTGATCCTGCAATCAAGTTTCTGTTATTACTCTCTACACTCTTTTTCAATCTGTTGTGCATCCTTGTTCTTCCTTCGCATCTGTCCCTTCTCTTAATGTGTTTACAGTCAGAATGGAATGTGCTTAATGTGGGGATAATGTGCTTTTACAGTTGGGAACCGGCAATGTTGCTGTAATTATTTTCCGGGCTTCTGAAACATGAATGCGACCCTTTGAAGTTTATTGTGGGAACTGAGTCGTAACCTTTGTTTGACATGTTGTGCAATGACCAAAATGTGTATAAAAGGAGCGATCCACTTTTGCAATTCGAAGCAGTCTCCCAGAACCTACACGTTGTGTACTTCTTGCGATTTCTGTATCCCTGCAGTAAATAAACGCTGATCTTTGACGCCGCCGGAAGTGTCCCGTGTCTCTGTGTTTTGTACGCCGGAACAGGTAACCCACGAAGGTTTCAGGTGTTGTCCCCTGGCACCGCTGGGCCTTAGAATAGCCCAGTCCTTCAGCTCCTTCACGATCGCTAGCCCGTTGGCTAGTGGGTCCCCACGAAGGCAACTCCTCTTCTGATTGGGCTTTCCTGGTTGCTCCAGATGTGCTCCAACTTACCTTCTCTGGGTGAGTCCCCCAGACCTTGCTGTTCTGCACCGATGTCCTTTCTCTGTTTCCAAGTGACTTTCCGTTGCCAAGTCTTATTGGGTCAGATCTGGTCGCCGACACCGCAGCACTTGACAGACTTCGTGGGACAGCTCGAATCCAGCTCCTGCTTGTCGTTGACACCTCCTGGACCTCGTGGCTGAAGAGTCAAGACACCCGTCAACTCACCTGAAGCACCCAACATCTGTGGGCATTGGACTATCGTGCCCCTGGTCACTGGTAAGTGACCCAGACTCTGTCCCCTCTGCTTTCAGGTTCCTTCCATCCTCAATCCGGGCTTGGATCACTTCGGACACTTCTCCTCTTCACGGCAGCAGCACTTCTTGAGAAGCTTCCATTGAAAACGATGCCGCGACCCGACACCATTTGACACCTATGCACCCGACTTCCCTGGGTGAGGTAACTCGAGTACTCTGGTGCTCCCATGGGTGTTGGCCCTAAACACCTCTAAGTCCAAAAGGGTTTGCTTGTAGTCTTCCTCTAAGTGTCCTTCAACTCTTAATTTCCAACTGCGACTTTCCCCTTAGAAGTTAATGGCAATTCGTAGCTGTGTTCTCACACTGCACGCATCCCCCGTGGGTCCCCTGTGTCACTACCGTGGGTGGTTCCTTGTGGTCCAAGCACTTCTACAGGCTCTAGGCCTTGTGTCTAGCTCAGTCGTGGTTCTTATACCACTTTATCGGTGTATGGTTTGGTACGCCCCTAGGGCCCAAACGTGTATTTGTGCTATTACTGTTGAATACTGACTTGTAACTGAAGTACTTCGAACTCCAGCCTCATAAGGAGACTAGAGGGGTGTGTTTTATCTTAAATACATATATTTTAAATATATACCTGGTGTGGTTGTCCTTTCATTCAAGAGATTATAGATTGGTAAAACAAGCTGCTTTTTATTCCTTCAAGACTTAGCCTGAAGGCTGCTCTTCATAGCTACCACTAGGATAGCTTTCAATAAAGGTTGTCTTTAACATATCACCATAAGGGGTTGTTTGGACTGATAAAAGGTGCCCACTATAGCTAGTGGACAGCATATATCAGGCCAACTTCTCTCAAAGAGGTAAGACAAGTGCAGAAAAAGGAAGAAGGGTGCACAAAGAAGCAAGAGAAATGCAGAAAGAGGCAAGAGCGGCACAGAAAGAAGCAAGAGTGGTTTGCCCACAATTAGTACCAATTTAACACCCACATTTAGGAATAAGTAACAGGTGACCATTCCAGGTTTGCAAAGGGCCTTCCACCATACTGTAACATTTGTCGCTACATGTTTTTGTAAGGTTTGAGCTAGAAACAAGTTTTTTTTTCATTCATATCTGCAGATTATGCAAAAGATGATGGATGATATGCAAATGCGGTAAATGTCGAATTATGCAAAAATAGGTGCAGCCATACAGTTCCATTATTCCAGTGGCCCTGCTCATACCTCCGACTAGGTCCAGAAGTGCTCCTCAGTGGTTCCTTCTTTTTTGTCTTATTGAGTTTATAGTTTAGCTTCTACGGAAACAAGGAAGACTAAACCTGGGGTTAACACTCCACAAAACAGACTACATACCATATAATTATTCTCCATAACACATAATCCCACTCTACATCATTCCTACAGACTAAATACCACATGCTTTCTATCCACATAATTTCACTGCCCAACATACAACTTAATTCCACTACATACGACGTACATCCACTCCCTCCAAAAAACATCAGTAAAAAACGTTTACATTTACAACGCCAATAGCCCTAAATTTTGCAAATGCGAGACCTATTACATTGCAAATGCTTCCTTAACTAGTAGTTGTGTTTGCAGAGTGGTGGAGAAAGGTGGCTGGGCCTCCGACCAGCACTCAGGAATTCCACTGCATAGCACTTACCAGGAGAGCTTCTTGGTCCCCAAAGTCTCTCAGCAGGAAAGTTGACTCCATCCTCCAACCAGTAGTGTGCCAGAAGGCACATTTGCAGAGTGGTGGAGAAAGGGGGAGTGGCCTCATAAGACCTCCTAGCAATCCCTCTTTGTTTGACTTACTGGGGGTAACAGGAGAGGTAGGTGGCCCCAAGGACATCCTTGGGGGCCAAGTAACCATCCTATGACCTCCAGTGAGTCCCACACAGTAGGATTGATAAGTTCTCATAGCAGGCCATGCCCCTTTTCCCCATCACTCTGCAAACGCAGGCCCTGGCACGTTCTTGGGTGATGATTGAAGTCCTCTTTGCTGCTGGGGGATATTAGGGGCCAACTGGCCTACCTATTACCTCCAGTAAGCTCCACACAGTAGGATTGCTGAGAGGTGGACACAGGCCATGCTCCCTATCTCCACCACTCTGCAAACACACTTCCTGGCACGCTATTGGTTGGTGGATGAAGTCTTTTGCCTCCTGAGGGTCCCTGGGGGCCAACTAGCCCTCTTGTTACCTCTAGTAAGCCCCACACAGCTGGATTACTGAAAGTGGTCAGAGGCCATGCCCCCTTTTTACACCACCCTCTTGTTACCTCTAGTAAGCCCCACACAGCTGGATTGCTGAAAGTGGTCAGAAGCCACGCCCCCTTTTTACACCACCCTGCAAACACACCTCCTGGCCCACTGTTGCTTGGGATATTGAGTCTACTTTAGTCCTGAGGTCCTCAGGACACAAGGGGACCTCATCACCCCACCAGCAGTGCACCAAGAGGCATGTTTGCAGAGTGGTGTAAAAAGGGAAGTGGCCTCCTACCCCCTCTCATCCATGCCACTGTGTGGGGATTACTGGAGGTCCCTGGTAGCCTAGCTGGCCCTCTGGGACCCTCAATAGTGATGGGGACTTATTCCCCCAACCCAGAGAGTGCCAGGAGGCTCGGTTGCAGACTCGTGCAGGGAGGGGGTGCGGCCTCTGGCGAGTAGCCAGTTTTTTTTTTTTATTTTAAGAAGAGGGGCTGTGTGGCCCCCTCTTCTCTTGAGACTTTCAGTCCCCTGGGACCCCATCCCTGGGGCATGAGCCATATTTTTTTCATTATATTTGGAGGGGGGCGCGAGAGCCACTTTCAGCCCCAGGAACCCCATTCCCAGGGCTTGGCTTCTTTGTGGGGACCGCAGGGGGAGCCCCAATATCCCTGTGGTCCCTGCTGGATCGCCACCTCACGCGGGGGCCAGCATTGTTTTTGGCAAAGGGAGCAGCTAACATGCAGCTCGCTGTGTCCAAAAGCAATTCTGCTTCACTTCCTGGAAGAGTGAACAGTTTTTCTGCTCTCGCTTCCATGAAGCAAAGCAGATGTGCTATGGCACCCCAAGACATTGCTGGAGCCGGCCCTGGGGGTGGCTGGCCACAGGGCCATCTAAGTCTCATGGGGGGGGCTGTGTAGCCCCCTCCCATCAAGTTTAAAGCCCCAGGTAGCTGTTGGTCCCAGGAGCAGGGCGCCTTAATTCATTAAAGCCCTGGGGAGGAGGCAGTCCCCAGGGCAGCGTGGGGGGGCAGAAGCCACCCCACACATTTTGTCACAAAAAAAGCCCTGGGGAGGTGGCGATCCTCAGGGCTGCGGTGGCCCCCGCATCATAATCAGCATTGTCCCTGGGACTTGGCCTACCCGGGGGCTTCAGGAAAATGAAGCACAGAGCCCACGCTTAGTTTATTAAAACATTTCAAGCAGATTTGAGTACCCTACACGAATCCCGCTGAATTTTAAAAAAAATGCTTTTTTTGGCCTTTGGGGTCACTGTGGAAGGCCTAGGGCGTCAGGATGTTTCTACTGTGCCCCCTTTTCTTCTTTTTTTACCATTTGTCTTGTGACTCGGTCCAACACAGTCACAAGATGGCTGCCAACACTTCCTGGTTTGAAGTGTTGGCAGCCAATGAGAGTCAAGCTCGTGTTCGGGAAGGTTCGCAGATCTACCGCGATCACCAGATATCTATATTTTTTGTACAAGAATTTCTCATGAACTACTGAACAGATTTAAACAATTTAAAGCAAAGAGTGCACTCTGGACCAAGAGCTAACTCTCTGCCAAATTTGGTGTAATTCCGTTCAGCAGTTCGGGCTGTAGCTGCGAGAAAGGTTTCCTATGGAAATTAAAATGGAGAAACGAGTCTTGGGACCCACTTTTGTTCTCAGCCCCTGCTTGACGAATCACCAAGAAACGTTAAAGACAGGAGCTGACCGGAGCGCCCCATTAGTTTTGAACATGTCGCAAAGATTCTTCAAACAGCGCAAAAGATATTGGCAAAAGAAAAAACGTTTTTTGAATAGAAACAAGGACCTGACTATAACTACCTACTGGTGACTGCCAGTAGGTAATATATATATATATATATATATATATATATATATATATATATATATATATATATACCCCTGCCATCCGGCACGTGACGCAGCTCACCGTGATTATCCCGTTTGTGTATTCTTTTTAGCCGACGCGTTTCAGGGCACTGCGGCCCCTTCTTCATGGGCAGCTCACAAACACCACTGAGGCTCACAATGAATCCTTTGTCGGTTTTTATTATCATCACATGTCCCTGCAGCAGCCCCTCCCAATTCGTGCTGCCGCAATGCCTGTTGGGGCATGTAGTCACCACATTGCAAGCAATTATTCCTCTCCTTGTATGAGATGGTGCCTGTGGGAGCCGGCCTCGTGGCGTGGTCCTATTCCCCCTCGCTAAGCCGCACGAGGTCCCATGCACCTCGGGGCTCCTCCATTTTGGATTATACGTCACTCCACGTGACCACCTGCGTGACCCCGCTTCACCCGGCCTCTGTCCCAGCGAGGCCCGACATCGAGGCGCCAACCCCTGGCCCGGGGGATACCACGGGAACCCTTCCCACTCCCGGCGGAGGGCAGTATCGATGGGACCCCCAACCGTCCTTCCACACCTAGGTGCGATCACCCCACAGCTCTCTGGGGCCTGGCGCCTCTCCTGCTGGGCGTCTGGCCGCTCCCTACCCTGCCTCTCCGCCCCCTCCGGGCGCAAGGGTCCGGACATCAAGGGGCTCCAGTCCTATATCTGGGGCGACCCGACAACAGGACAACAGTTGTATCCTGGAGTCAAGAGCCCTGCTGATCGGATCGCGGCTGACCCTACGGAAGAAGACTCATCCTGAACCCACACTCTGAGCCCTGCTGATGACGTTGCGGCTCCACCGTGCTTAAAGACCTTACCATCAGAGCCCAGCTGACCACGTCGTGACTCGACCGAAGCGGACCTACCACCGGAGCCCTGCTGACTGTGTCGCGGCTCGACCCAAGCGGAACTACCACCCGAGCCCTGCAGACGCCGTCGCGGCTCCCCACGTCCGAGCTGCTCTGAGATCAGCACTCAAGGTCTGGCGCAGAGCCCTCCCGTACCTGGTTGGTACTAAGACTGTCCCGCTACCCTACCCCTCTAACAGACATTGAGACTCTTACTGGATCCCTCGATCCCACTGTAAATATTGAACGTACTACTTCTGATAAAGAACCAGTCAAGCAACTGATATTGAGTCCTGTGTGGTGGTGTTACTGGGCCTGGTACGATCCTAGGAGAAGGACCTCCCCGAAGGGGGCTTCTCAGCGGCGCTCGGCTATACTTTTGCGGTAGGAAGGTGCCCCGGAATAGTCTCCCCGACTCCCCGGTGGTACTCCCTCCAACATTTGGTGGCCAGCGACGGGATCCGAGCCAGACGCAATCGTACAGGCAAGTAACGCACCCACTACCTAACCAGACGGAAAAAGAAAAGGGAACCATGGACGGCCAAGAGGCAACCGTGGCCGCAACCTTCCAGCCGGAAAGGTTGGAAGAATACACCCACAAAGAACTGAAACAATTCTGCAAGGACAAAGGGATCCCAACCACAGGATTGGGCACCAAGGAAGAGATGCAGAAAGCCCTGAAAGCCTGGACAGAACCCGAGACCACTCCACCCCGAGGCGGGTTGTTTGATATTTAAGTTGCCGCCATTTCCACCATGTCTTAGACTTTATGCCCAGTACCCCTGATGAAGTATGAACTACGAAACGCGTTGGGCTGGATTGACAAAGTTTGTGGGCCTGTCTGCTGATTTTGCATCGCTGTCTCGAATAAATCATTTTGGACATTACTCACCCGCTGTGGGCCTCTTTCCTCTGCAGGCACCTTTGTGAAGTGATGTTTAGCGGCTTGCCTGAGCCGCGGAGGAGAGCCCCGTGCTGTGTTCAGCCCTGCTGTGTCGTCAACCGGCGGCACCGCGTAGGGAGCGGATGCCGTTTATCGAGGATTCCAGCAGATGCACGACAGCCAAGCAAAGCACCACACTCCACATGGAGTTTAACAAAGCACAATTTTTAAGTTCAAGACTGGGAGCTCACTGTAGCAATACGACGGCACTACAACTACCAGAGGGCCGCAGTTGTGGCCACGCCCACTGAGGCGGGTTGTTTGATATTTAAGTTGCCGCCATTTCCACCATGTCTTAGACTTTATGCCCAGTACCCCTGATGAAGTATGAACTACGAAACGCGTTGGGCTGGATTGACAAAGTTTGTGGGCCTGTCTGCTGATTTTGCATCGCTGTCTCGAATAAATCTTTTTGGACATTACTCACCCGCTGTGGGCCTCTTTCCTCTGCAGGCACCTTTGTGAAGTGATGTTTAGCGGCTTGCCTGAGCCGCGGAGGAGAGCCCCGTGCTGTGTTCAGCCCTGCTGTGTCGTCAACCGGCGGCACCGCGTAGGGAGCGGATGCCGTTTATCGAGGATTCCAGCAGATGCACGACAGCCAAGCAAAGCACCACACTCCACATGGAGTTTAACAAAGCACAATTTTTAAGTTCAAGACTGGGAGCTCACTGTAGCAATACGACGGCACTACAACTACCAGAGGGCCGCAGTTGTGGCCTTGCCCACTGAGGCGGGTTGTTTGATATTTAAGTTGCCGCCATTTCCACCATGTCTTAGACTTTATGCCCAGTACCCCTGATGAAGTATGAACTACGAAACGCGTTGGGCTGGATTGACAAAGTTTGTGGGCCTGTCTGCTGATTTTGCATCGCTGTCTCGAATAAATCATTTTGGACATTACTCACCCGCTGTGGGCCTCTTTCCTCTGCAGGCACCTTTGTGAAGTGATGTTTAGCGGCTTGCCTGAGCCGCGGAGGAGAGCCCCGTGCTGTGTTCAGCCCTGCTGTGTCGTCAACCGGCGGCACCGCGTAGGGAGCGGATGCCGTTTATCGAGGATTCCAGCAGATGCACGACAGCCAAGCAAAGCACCACACTCCACATGGAGTTTAACAAAGCACAATTTTTAAGTTCAAGACTGGGAGCTCACTGTAGCAATACGACGGCACTACAACTACCAGAGGGCCGCAGTTGTGGCCACGCCCACTGAGGCGGGTTGTTTGATATTTAAGTTGCCGCCATTTCCACCATGTCTTAGACTTTATGCCCAGTACCCCTGATGAAGTATGAACTACGAAACGCGTTGGGCTGGATTGACAAAGTTTGTGGGCCTGTCTGCTGATTTTGCATCGCTGTCTCGAATAAATCATTTTGGACATTACTCACCCGCTGTGGGCCTCTTTCCTCTGCAGGCACCTTTGTGAAGTGATGTTTAGCGGCTTGCCTGAGCCGCGGAGGAGAGCCCCGTGCTGTGTTCAGCCCTGCTGTGTCGTCAACCGGCGGCACCGCGTAGGGAGCGGATGCCGTTTATCGAGGATTCCAGCAGATGCACGACAGCCAAGCAAAGCACCACACTCCACATGGAGTTTAACAAAGCACAATTTTTAAGTTCAAGACTGGGAGCTCACTGTAGCAATACGACGGCACTACAACTACCAGAGGGCCGCAGTTGTGGCCACGCCCACTGAGGCGGGTTGTTTGATATTTAAGTTGCCGCCATTTCCACCATGTCTTAGACTTTATGCCCAGTACCCCTGATGAAGTATGAACTACGAAACGCGTTGGGCTGGATTGACAAAGTTTGTGGGCCTGTCTGCTGATTTTGCATCGCTGTCTCGAATAAATCATTTTGGACATTACTCACCCGCTGTGGGCCTCTTTCCTCTGCAGGCACCTTTGTGAAGTGATGTTTAGCGGCTTGCCTGAGCCGCGGAGGAGAGCCCCGTGCTGTGTTCAGCCCTGCTGTGTCGTCAACCGGCGGCACCGCGTAGGGAGCGGATGCCGTTTATCGAGGATTCCAGCAGATGCACGACAGCCAAGCAAAGCACCACACTCCACATGGAGTTTAACAAAGCACAATTTTTAAGTTCAAGACTGGGAGCTCACTGTAGCAATACGACGGCACTACAACTACCAGAGGGCCGCAGTTGTGGCCACGCCCACTGAGGCGGGTTGTTTGATATTTAAGTTGCCGCCATTTCCACCATGTCTTAGACTTTATGCCCAGTACCCCTGATGAAGTATGAACTACGAAACGCGTTGGGCTGGATTGACAAAGTTTGTGGGCCTGTCTGCTGATTTTGCATCGCTGTCTCGAATAAATCATTTTGGACATTACTCACCCGCTGTGGGCCTCTTTCCTCTGCAGGCACCTTTGTGAAGTGATGTTTAGCGGCTTGCCTGAGCCGCGGAGGAGAGCCCCGTGCTGTGTTCAGCCCTGCTGTGTCGTCAACCGGCGGCACCGCGTAGGGAGCGGATGCCGTTTATCGAGGATTCCAGCAGATGCACGACAGCCAAGCAAAGCACCACACTCCACATGGAGTTTAACAAAGCACAATTTTTAAGTTCAAGACTGGGAGCTCACTGTAGCAATACGACGGCACTACAACTACCAGAGGGCCGCAGTTGTGGCCACGCCCACTGAGGCGGGTTGTTTGATATTTAAGTTGCCGCCATTTCCACCATGTCTTAGACTTTATGCCCAGTACCCCTGATGAAGTATGAACTACGAAACGCGTTGGGCTGGATTGACAAAGTTTGTGGGCCTGTCTGCTGATTTTGCATCGCTGTCTCGAATAAATCATTTTGGACATTACTCACCCGCTGTGGGCCTCTTTCCTCTGCAGGCACCTTTGTGAAGTGATGTTTAGCGGCTTGCCTGAGCCGCGGAGGAGAGCCCCGTGCTGTGTTCAGCCCTGCTGTGTCGTCAACCGGCGGCACCGCGTAGGGAGCGGATGCCGTTTATCGAGGATTCCAGCAGATGCACGACAGCCAAGCAAAGCACCACACTCCACATGGAGTTTAACAAAGCACAATTTTTAAGTTCAAGACTGGGAGCTCACTGTAGCAATACGACGGCACTACAACTACCAGAGGGCCGCAGTTGTGGCCACGCCCACTGAGGCGGGTTGTTTGATATTTAAGTTGCCGCCATTTCCACCATGTCTTAGACTTTATGCCCAGTACCCCTGATGAAGTATGAACTACGAAACGCGTTGGGCTGGATTGACAAAGTTTGTGGGCCTGTCTGCTGATTTTGCATCGCTGTCTCGAATAAATCATTTTGGACATTACTCACCCGCTGTGGGCCTCTTTCCTCTGCAGGCACCTTTGTGAAGTGATATATATATATATATATATATATATATATATATATATATATATATAAATATATATATATTTATATATATATATATATATATATATATATATAAATATATATATATATTTATATGTATATTTATATATATAAATATATATATATATATATATATATATATATATATATATATATATATATATATATATATATATATATATATATATATATATATATTTACCACAAGATGCCCAAAGCTTTTGACAGGGCACTCGACATCACCCCTGCCATCCGGCACGTGACGCAGCTCACCGTGATTATCCCGTTTGTGTATTCTTTTTAGCCGACGCGTTTCAGGGCACTGCGGCCCCTTCTTCATGGGCAGCTCACAAACACCACTGAGGCTCACAATGAATCCTTTGTCGGTTTTTATTATCATCACATGTCCCTGCAGCAGCCCCTCCCAATTCGTGCTGCCGCAATGCCTGTTGGGGCATGTAGTCACCACATTGCAAGCAATTATTCCTCTCCTTGTACGAGATGGTGCCTGTGGGAGCCGGCCTCGTGGCGTGGTCCTATTCCCCCTCGCTAAGCCGCACGAGGTCCCATGCACCTCGGGGCTCCTCCATTTTGGATTATACGTCACTCCACGTGACCACCTGCGTGACCCCGCTTCACCCGGCCTCTGTCCCAGCGAGGCCCGACATCGAGGCGCCAACCCCTGGCCCGGGGGATACCACGGGAACCCTTCCCACTCCCGGCGGAGGGCAGTATCGATGGGACCCCCAACCGTCCTTCCACACCTAGGTGCGATCACCCCACAGCTCTCTGGGGCCTGGCGCCTCTCCTGCTGGGCGTCTGGCCGCTCCCTACCCTGCCTCTCCGCCCCCTCCGGGCGCAAGGGTCCGGACATCAAGGGGCTCCAGTCCTATATCTGGGGCGACCCGACAACAGGACAACAGTTGTATCCTGGAGTCAAGAGCCCTGCTGATCGGATCGCGGCTGACCCTACGGAAGAAGACTCATCCTGAACCCACACTCTGAGCCCTGCTGATGACGTTGCGGCTCCACCGTGCTTAAAGACCTTACCATCAGAGCCCAGCTGACCACGTCGCGACTCGACCGAAGCGGACCTACCACCGGAGCCCTGCTGACTGTGTCGCGGCTCGACCCAAGCGGAACTACCACCCGAGCCCTGCAGACGCCGTCGCGGCTCCCCACGTCCGAGCTGCTCTGAGATCAGCACTCAAGGTCTGGCGCAGAGCCCTCCCGTACCTGGTTGGTACTAAGACTGTCCCGCTACCCTACCCCTCTAACAGACATTGAGACTCTTACTGGATCCCTCGATCCCACTGTAAATATTGAACGTACTACTTCTGATAAAGAACCAGTCAAGCAACTGATATTGAGTCCTGTGTGGTGGTGTTACTGGGCCTGGTACGATCCTAGGAGAAGGACCTCCCCGAAGGGGGCTTCTCAGCGGCGCTCGGCTATACTTTTGCGGTAGGAAGGTGCCCCGGAATAGTCTCCCCGACTCCCCGGTGGTACTCCCTCCAACATTTGGTGGCCAGCGACGGGATCCGAGCCAGACGCAATCGTACAGGCAAGTAACGCACCCACTACCTAACCAGACGGAAAAAGAAAAGGGAACCATGGACGGCCAAGAGGCAACCGTGGCCGCAACCTTCCAGCCGGAAAGGTTGGAAGAATACACCCACAAAGAACTGAAACAATTCTGCAAGGACAAAGGGATCCCAACCACAGGATTGGGCACCAAGGAAGAGATGCAGAAAGCCCTGAAAGCCTGGACAGAACCCGAGACCACTCCACCCCGAGCCGAAGGGACCTCGGCCCGGGACGGAAACCTGCCGACCCCAACCCCGACAGATGGGGGGCGAACCGTCCCAGAAACCAGCCTTTCCCCCGAAGAAATGCGAGAACGGGAGAGGGTCCGGACACACGAAATGGACCTCGCCTGACTCCGGCTGGACGGTGAGCTCCTACTGGCGGAGAAGAAGATAGCCTTGGAGCAACTACGGCTGCAAGAGGAAATCGAGGAAAAGAAACGGCATCGGGAACTAGAGGAGAGAAAGCTAACCCTCGAGCACGAGAGGAGCCTTAAGGAACTTGAACTAAAAGCTAAAACAGGGGAGACCAGCAACCCCGGAGCCCGGGACGCTCTGCCCCTGACCGAGCCAAAGGTTCACATCCCCAAGGATGTCGTCAAGGAGTACTATAAAAATGACGACATCCAGCAATGGTTCCGAGCGTACCAAGTCGCCATGACCTCCCATCGGGTACCCCGGAAGGATTGGGGTGCCGGCCTATGGGGGAGGTTCCTCAGCGAGGGCCGGGATACCCTGCTGCAACTCCCCGACGCGGTGATGACCTCATACGACCACATGAAGGAAGCCCTACTCACACGCTACGGACCATCAGATGTACCGGCAGCGCTTCCGGGACTGCAAGAAGCTCCCCGGTACCACCTGGGTCGAATACGTGGACTTCTTCAGCCGAGCGTTGGAAGGGTGGATAAAAGGAAGCAAGGTCACCTCATACAATAAACTGTTCGACCTCATTGTCTGGGAGCACCTCACCAACAACTGCTTTGTTGAACTCAGGCAACACCTCCTGGACAGTAAACTGACCGAGCCCCGGAAGCTCGCCGCCGAAGCAGACCGATGGGTCAACACCCGGGTCCCCCGGAACCCAGTGGGGGACTACCAACGGAGTACCACGGGACCTCCCTGCCAGCGAGGTGGAGGAGGGGGGTCCCACCGCAGTCGAGAGTTCCCGGCCGGGCCGCCCAGAAGCCCGCCACGAGGCCAAGCCACCAACCACACTTCCCCGACCCAGGGCCGAAGAGGGGCCCCTATCGCACGGCCTGGACCACGACCGACAGTGACCTGCTTCGGCTGTCAGCAGACCGGCCACTATGCGAGTGACCCGGCCTGCCCCATGAACTGACGGAACGGGACCGCTGGGCCCCCTCCCCGACAAATAGCCGCCGCAGCCCTGGGGGAGGGAGAAGAAGAGGAGGAAAACCACGACGACGGGTCCCCCGAGTGGGAACCAGCTGCCATGTCGCTTGTATGCCTGGGCTCCCGAGAAATGGTGCCCCGAGCCGCCATCCCAAGCAACACCCAGAAGTACCAACAGTGGGTCACCATCAATGGACGACGGGCCGAGGCCCTCCGGGACACTGGGGCCAGTGTGACCACTGTCCGCTGCCACCTGGTGACCCCCGAACAAATCCTGCCGCATGTCCTATGCCCTGTCTGGACCGCGGACAACACCGAGAGCATGTGCCGGATGGCCAGGATCCCCTTCGAGTGGGGAGGAGTGTCCGGCACCCTAAAAGTAACTGTCCGCGACGACGCCCCAGTAGACTGCCTCCTGGGGAACGACCTAGAGAGCTCACCCTGGGCCCAGGTGGAACGCCGAGAGCATCTGGGGATGCTAGGACTGCCCGAGTGGGCCTGCGCCACCACCCGGTCCATGACCGTCCAACCAGCCGCTACCACGGCCCCCCGACAATCCGACGGGCCCCGAACTATCACCCTCCTCTGGCACAGAGGAACCTGACGAGGAGGCCGGACCATCCGAACTTTCTCCCGACGAGGCCGCCTCCCTCAGCGAGATCCCTGAGCTGGCCCAATGGCGCCACGACGGGGGCCCCACCCGCGAACAATTCCAGCAAGAGCAGAAGGCCTGCCCGTCCCTCG
This sequence comes from Triturus cristatus, assembly GCF_964204655.1. Taxonomy (NCBI): domain Eukaryota; kingdom Metazoa; phylum Chordata; class Amphibia; order Caudata; family Salamandridae; genus Triturus; species Triturus cristatus. Next base: position 1,153,197,917 of record NC_140591.1, on the reverse strand, counting down.
AGGGGGCCCGACAGCAAGCGGCCACCCAGGCTGCGGTGGACCCCACGGGAACCCACTGGGTCTATTGGGACAATGACTTGTTGTATAACGAGCAGAAAGTCGCCGAACTAGGGGCCGGCCGGGTGCTGGTGGTCCCCCTCCGATTTCGAGAGTTCCTCCTGAACCTGGCACATGACGTGCCCCTCGCCGGACACCTCGGGCGGGACAAAACTTACAGCCGCCTAGTGACCCATTTCTATTGGCCCCGAATGAGAAGAGACGTGGACCATCACTGCCGGTCCTGCCCGACCTGCCAAGCTAGCCGGAAGACTGGGGGGCGAGTGAAAGCCCCCCTCCAACCATTTCCAGCCATATACACCCCGTTCGAACGAGTGGGAATCGACATCGTGGGGCCCCTCGACCCCCGAACCGCCCTGGGGCACCGCTTCATCCTGGTACTGGTTGACCACGCCACCCGATACCCCGAGGCCATCCCACTCCGCACCGTGACAGCTCCAGTAGTGGGCCGGGCCCTGATGGGCATCTTCTCCAGGGTGGGGTTCCCCCGAGAAATGGTGAGCGACAGGGGTACGAACTTTATTTCGAAGTACATGAGATCCCTCTGGCAACAATGTGGGGTCACCTACAAATTCACCACCCCTTACCACCCCCAGGGGAACGGACTGGTCGAGCGGTTCAACAGAACCCTGAAGGGGATGATCAAGGGCCTGGAAGAGCCCCTGAGGAGGAGATGGGATGTCCTGCTGCCCTGCCTCCTGTTCGCCTATCGGGAAGTACCACAGAAATCCCTGGGCTTCAGCCCCTTCGAATTGTTATATGGGCACCCCGTCCGAGGGCCCCTCAGCCTGGTCAAGGAGGGCTGGGAGGCACAAGTCCAAGATGCCCCTCCTGACGTCTACCGGTACCTCCTGACCCTGCGGAACCAGACTCGTAAGTTCCGGGCCCTGGCAGAAGCCAACCTCGAAGCCAGCCAAGAAGACATGAAACGCTGGTATGACGAAAATGCCTCAGCCATCGAGTTCGAGCCGGGCCAGCAAGTCTGGGTCATGTCACCCGTGGACCCCTGCGCCCTGCAGGACAAGTGGACCGGGCCCTTCAAGGTAGTTGAGAGGAAGAGCCCCGTCACATACCTGGTCGACATGGAGTCCCCGAGGAACCCCCTCCGGGTCCTGCACGCCAACCGGCTCAAGCCCCACTTTGCCCGAACTGAACTAAGCCTACTGCTGGCTACCGACGATGGGGGCGAAAGTGACTCCGAGCCCCTACCAGACCACCTGGGGTCCTCGGGCCAAGACGGCTCCTTGGAGGGCGTCCGCCTCTCCGCCACCCTGACACCAGAACAGCACCATGACTGCCAGAAGCTGCTGCAACCCTTCGCTGCCCTCTTCTCTCTCACGCCCGGGGTGACCCCCAGGTGCGTCCACGACGTGGACACGGGGGACAGCCCCCCTGTGCGACACCGCACTTACAGAGTACCTGACCGAGTCCGAGCCTGCATACAGACCGAGGTCGCCAAGATGCTCGCCCTCGGAGTCATCGAGCCTTCCGACAGCCCGTGGGCCAGCCCGGTAGTCTTGGTGCCGAAGGCCGCCGCCCCCGGCACTGCCCCGGAACTCAGATTTTGTGTCGACTACCGGGGCCTGAACGCAGTCACCAAGACCGATGCCCACCCCTTGCCACGAGCAGACGAGCTGATCGATCGCCTAGGGGCCGCCCGCTACCTGAGCACTTTTGATCTCACCGCTGGGTACTGGCAGATCAAGCTCACCCCCGGCGCCCAGGAACGATCCGCCTTTTCCACCCCCGATGGGCACTACCACTTTCGGGTAATGCCCTTCGGTATGAAGAACGCCCCAGCGACCTTCCAGAGACTGGTGAACAAGGTCCTGGCCGGACTAGAAGCCTTCAGCGCGGCCTACCTCGACGACATCGCAGTCTTCAGCGACCACTGGGCCGCGCACCTAGGACACCTCAGGGAAGTCCGGGCCGCTCTCCAAAGAGCCGGGCTCACCATTAAGGCCAGTAAATGCCAGATCGGTCAAGGATCTGTGACCTATCTGGGCCACCAGGTGGGGAGTGGCCAGGTGGCACCCCTCCAGTTAAAGGTCGACGCCATCCAGGCGTGGGAGCCCCCCGCAACCCAAACCGCTGTCCGGGCCTTCCTAGGCCTCACAGGCTACTACTGACGATTCATCAAGGACTATGGCAGCATTGTGGGCCCCCTTACGGAGCTCACTTCCAAGAAACAGCCCAAGGCGGTGCACTGGACGCCCCGCTGTCAGACCGCTTTTGAGGCCCTCAAGGCGGCCATGTGCGCGGCCCCTGTGCTACAGGCCCCTGACTACAGCAAGGAATTTGTAGTCCAGACCGATGCCTCGGAGTACGGGGTCGGAGCGGTCCTCTCCCAGATGGACGCCAAGGGCCTCGACCGACCTGTGGCCTTTATCAGCCGCCGACTGCTGCCGCGAGAACAGAGGTGGAGCACCATCGAGCGGGAGGCCTTCGCCGTGGTGTGGGCCCTCAAGAAGCTCCGGCCCTACCTTTTCGGCTCCCACTTCAGGGTCCAAACTGACCACCGGCCCTTGCGGTGGCTAATGCAAATGCGGGGCGAGCACCCCAAGTTGTTGCGATGGTCCATCTCGCTGCAAGGGATGGACTTCACTGTGGAACACCGGCCCGGCAGCGACCACGCCAATGCTGACGGCCTGTCCCGCTTCTTCCGCCTCGGCGAGGAGAACCCCCAAGGAGATGGGTGACTATCCCTGCCTTCAGCTGGGGGGGATGCGTGTGGGAGCCGGCCTCGTGGCGTGGTCCTATTCCCCCTCACTAAGCCGCACGAGGTCCCATGCACCTCGGGGCTCCTCCATTTTGGATTATACGTCACTCCACGTGACCACCTGCGTGACCCCGCTTCACCCGGCCTCTGTCCCAGCGAGGCCCGACATCGAGGCGCCAACCCCTGGCCCGGGGGATACCACGGGAACCCTTCCCACTCCCGGCGGAGGGCAGTATCGATGGGACCCCCAACCGTCCTTCCACACCTAGGTGCGATCACCCCACAGCTCTCTGGGGCCTGGCGCCTCTCCTGCTGGGCGTCTGGCCGCTCCCTACCCGGCCTCTCCGCCCCCTCCGAGCGCAAAGGTCCGGACATCAAGGGGCTCCAGTCCTATGTCTGGGGCGACCCGACAACAGGACAACAGTTGTATCCTGGAGTCAAGAGCCCTGCTGATCGGATCACGGCTGACCCTACGGAAGAAGACTCATCCTGAACCCACACTCTGAGCCCTGCTGACGACGTCGCGGCTCCACCGTGCTTAAAGACCTTCACGAACCTTTGGGGCCCTGCTGACGCTGTCGCGGCCCGACCTTGTTGAACCTTACCATCAGAGCCCAGCTGACCACGTCGCGGCTCGACCGAAGCGGACCTACCACCGGAGCCCTGCTGACTGTGTCACGGCTCGACCCAAGCGGAACTACCACCCGAGCCCTGCAGACGCCATCGCGGCTCTCCACGTCCGAGCTGCTCTGAGATCAGCACTCAAGGTCTGGCGCAGAGCCCTCCCGTACCTGGTTGGTACTAAGACTGTCCCGCTACCCTACCCCTCTAACAGACATAGAGACTCTTACTGGATCCCTCGATCCCACTGTAAATATTGAACGTACTACTTCTGATAAAGAACCAGTCAAGCAACTGATATTGAGTCCTGTGTGGTGGTGTTACTGGGCCTAGTACGATCCTAGGAGAAGGACCTCCCCGAAGGGGGCTTCTCAGCGGCGCTCGGCTATACTTTTGCAGTAGGAAGGTGCCCCGGAATAGTCTCCCCGACTCCCCGGTGGTACTCCCTCCAACAGTGCCCCATCCATGGCAGGGACCAGCCCTGCAAACATATATATGGAATAAAAAAATTAAAGTTGGAATACAGGAATCACTGAGTGCAGCGTACTTTGTACTTTGTAAATTGCCCTAGGCTTTAGGGGTAATATAGGTGAACTGTCGCCCTTGCAGGGGGATTGCTGGTTCAAAAGCTCTGTGTGGCAGCCGTAAAGTGGGGCAGGCCCCGTCTTGGACATTTGCATTTAATGAAGGCCAATTTAGAGACTGTTAGCAACGCAGCCACTGAGTTTATTATGAGTGCACTACATCATCCATAAGACCACGAGGATGGCCACGCCCATAGGGGGCAGGTGTTGGAACTTAAATTGTGCACTCTCAGCAGCGCTTCCAGTCGTCATGCTTTAACGCCACAGAAGAAAGGTTACTCCTGAAACGCATCTGGCCTGCATTGTTTTATGCTGCTCCTCGATGTTCTCCTGCTGGCAGGCTGTCAACGAATAAATATGAGCTGATACTTACCTCCGTGTGGAGTCTCTTCGAAGGGGGTTCCTGTTTGTTTGGATATATATATATATTTTATTAGTGATTATTTTCATGCACACCCTCCATACGAGAACATGATCCTCTTTGGTAGTGAGGACAATTCACGGTAAACACACGTTTAGTTATCTCAGGTCCGCTCAGCGGTATTCCTTCCGGTTATTATTTGAGTGATTGTTTAACTCATTTTATTTTATTTTCAGGAACCAGTCACATATGTTAGCTGCTAATATTTAAGCTACATCTGTACGTTTTCACTCTTTTCATATTGTATCTAAACTAATGTATCAGAATTACGGTGAAAGTCTTCTATGTCTATCACATTGTTGGTTTCTATGGCAACCAATGGTAAATGGTGGTGGTATTTGTATGGTTGACACTGACAGAACTCTGACCAAGTTTTGAAATAAATCGTTCTCTGTGTCAGAATTATTCACGGAGTTGATGCCTGTTTGTGTAAGAGAAGCTCAGGTTGTTAATATATATATATATATATATATATATATATATATATATATATATATATATATATATATATATATATATATATATATATATATATATATATATATATATATATATTATATATATATTTATTAGGCAATAATAAGGAGTTCATGGTACTCCCACCAAGGTCCGGTGCACTCACGGGGTATGTGTCGGCTATAAAACATCCGCAGACGCGTTTCTGGCTCTTGCCGTCATCAGTGCGGAAAAGCCGTCAATAAAAACATCCCCTCGCCTGCCGCTGTTAGAACGAAAACTCTGTGAGTGTCCCACATATGGTGAAGCACTCTAGCTTTGTATAAGCCACAACCTGAATAGGTCAACAGAGTCCGTAAGCGGCGGTTCAGCAGCCCAAATTGAATCCAAAACACAGTATTCCACCTGGGGCCAGCCGAACTCGCGGCGGGTGCAACCGGGAAGTGGTGGTGGAGACCACTTATTACACAGCAAAAATAAGGAGTTCATGGTACTCCAAAGGTCCGGTGCACTCACGGGGTATGTGTCGCTATAAAACATCCGCAGATGCGTTTCTGGCTCTTGCCGTCATCAGTGCGGAAAAGCCGTCAATAAAAACATCCCCTCACCTGCCGCTATTTATTAACTGAAAAAAACATAGGTTTCAGGAACATTATAATTAGTTGGACATTTCACTCGTTCAAAACCATAGAAATTCCGGTGTTATTGTTAGTTCAGCGAACTATAGCTCATGCCCCCGCAATACACTGCTGATGACGTCACATATTACATCATTCATGACATGGTCAGTGACATCACTGATGACATCACTGATGCTCCTCAAATTACATCACTGATGACATCACTGATGACATCATCCACGTGAAAATCTGATGCACCTCCTCCCAACTGAATATAACCTTTGATACACCCACTCTAAAATACAGACTACCATTTTTGAAAAAATAGACACATCAACACCAGTTACTAAATACGCACTGACTGATCCCTAGGCCTACAAACACATCCACTCATTCACCCATACAGTCACTCACACATGCAGTCACTCATCAATACAACACTATCATATGCACTCATACACCTATACAGACACTCACACACTGCCACATATCCAGAGTTACTCACACACTTAGTCAGTCATGCAAAGAATCAATCATACTTCCATTTACTCACCTATACGGTTATACAGACACAACCTCACTTATTCATACAGATACTAACACATAATTACTCTCTTATAGAATCACTGATACAAATAAACACTCATCCATGCAGCCACTCTCACAATTACTGACTCTCACATATAGTTATTTATATACACCATCACTCACATATACTGCCTTTTACATATGTAGTTACTTGCACATGTACCACTGAGACATCCATTCACTCACCAACATACCTATACACACACTCACCCACCCATACAGCTGTTTCCACATGCACTCTTGAACCCATACACCCAGTGAATCAACCACTCACACATCTATGCACAGAGTCACACACCTCCCACCCACACACACACTCAGGCAGCCATACAAATACCCAGGCAAGCAATCAATAACCCATATAGACACTCATGCAGCTACTCACCAACCCATGCAGCAGCTTACACAACAACAGACTGATACAGACTTTCACACAATTTAGTCACTAACCCATGCATTCAGTAAGACACATGTACTCACTCACTTATACAGTCAGTCATGTACCTACTAAATCCTCCATACAGACACTTATACACCCACTCATTCCTCAATACAGCTTGGCATATATATAAAACAAAATTAAACTTTACAGAAACACACAGTCACTGGATGATGTCATCAGTGATGTCATTTAAGATGTCATCAGTGATGTCACTGACCGTGTCATGAATGATGTAATATGTGACGTCATTAGAAGTGCATTGCGGGGGCGCAAGTTATAGTTAGCTGAACTAATTATAACGCCGGAATTTCTATGGTTTTGTACGAGTGAAATGTCCAACTAACTATAACGTGCCTGAAACCTATGGATTTTTCAGTTAATTTCTATGTTTTTTTTTAATGCTAATTTCTAACTATAACGTGCCTGAAACCTATGTTTTTTCAGTGAATATATATATATATATATATATATATTCCTTTAAGCGTTTGTCTAAATCTATTAATAAAAGCATTTTTAAAGTATTATTTTCAATATAATTTAGACTGAAAATTATTCAATTATTATTGGATTCGGAGGTTAGGAGGGATGGCCATTTTGCTCTATCTGTTTTGCAAGATTTTTTGGTCTAGTCAGGTGGACATCCTCCTCCGGGTGAGGTACGGCTTGAGAATTCTATTCAAAAGGTGAGGAATCAACAGGCAGAAGTATACATCCGAAGAACAAGTTACTTACCTTCGGTAATGCTTTATCTGGTGGATACAGTATCTGCCTGTGGATTCCTCACTGTCCCCACTGCCTCCCCGTTGTCCACCTGTTTCTACCAAAAAAGATGCTTTTACTGTTTGGCATGAATGTTTTTAATATGTCTTAATTATGCTTATGTTTTAATAGTGAGAAAGTGTTTAGGGCAGTGCAGTGGTTTTCTTGCAGTGTAGGGGGTCGTGCTGGGGCTAGTGTTTCAGGGTTTAGGGCAGTGCAGTGGTGTTCTGGCAGTGTAGGGGTCGTGCTGGGGCTGGTGTTTCAGGGTTTAGGGCAGAGCAGTGGTGTTCGGGCAGAGTAGGGGGTTGTGGTGGGGTGGTGTTTCAGGGTTTAGGGCAGAGCAGTGGTGTTTGGGCAGTGTAGGGGGTCGTGCTGGGGGTGGTGTTTCAGGGTTTAGGGCAGTGGTGTTCGGGCATTGTAGGGGGTCTTGCTGGGAGTAGTGTTTCAGGGTTTAGGGCAGTGCAGTGGTGTTCGGGCAGTGTAGGGGGTTGTGCTGGGGCTAGTGTTTCAGGGTTTAGGGCAGTGCAGTGGTGTTCGGGCAGTGTAGGGGTCATGCTGGGGCTTAGGTTTCAGGGTTTAGGGCAGAGCATTAGTGTTCGGGCAGTGTAGGGGGTCGTGCTGGTGGTGGTGTTTTAGGGTTTAGGGCAGAGCAGTGGTGTTCGGGCAGAGTAGGGGTCGTGCTGGAAGTGATGTTTCAGGGTTTAGGGCAGTACACTGGTGTTCGGGCAGTGTAGGGGGTTGTGCTGGGGGTGGTGATTCAAGGTATAGGGCAGTGCAGTGGTGTTCGGGCAGTGTAGGGGGTCGTGCAGGGGGTGGTGTTTAAAGGTTTAGGGCAGGGCAGTGGTGTTCAGGCAGTGTAGGGGGTCTTGCAGGGGGTGGTGTTTCAGGGTTTAGGACTGTGGTGTTCGGGCAGTTTAGGGGGTCTTGCTGTGGCTGGTGTTTCAGGGTTTAGGATAGTGCAGCGGTGTTCGGGCAGTGTAGGGGGTCGTGTGGGGGCTGGTGTTTCAGGGTTTAGGGCAGTGCAGTGGTGTTCTGGCCGTGTAGGGGGTCATGCGGTTTGTGTTTCAGGGTTTAGGGCAGTGCAGTGGTGTTTGGGCTGTGTAGGCGGTCGTGCGGGGGTGGTGTTTCAGGGTTTAGGGCAGTGAAGTGGTGTTCAGGCCATGTAGGCGGTCGTGCGGGGGTGGTGTTTCAGGGTTTAGGGTAGTGCAGTGGTGTTCGGGCCGTTTAGGGGGTCATGCGGGGGGTGGTGTTTCAGGGTTTAGGGCAGTGCAGTGGTGTTCGGGCAGTGTAGGGGCTCATGCTGGGGGTGATGTTTCTGGGTTTAGGGCAGCGCAATGGTGTTCGGGCAGTGTAGGGGGTCGTGCAGGGGGTGGCGTTTCAGTGTTTAGGGCAGTGCAGTGGTGTTCGGGCAGTGTAGGGGTTGTGCTGTGCTGGGGGTGGTGTTTCAGGGTTTAGGGCAGTGCAGTTGTGTTCGGGCAGTGTAGGGGATTGTGCTGGGGGTGGCGTTTCAGGGTTTAGGGCAGTGCAGTGGTTTTCGGGCAGTGTAGGGGCTCGTGCTGGGGCTTGTGTTTCAGGGTTTAGGGCAGTGCAGTGGTTTTCAGGCAGTGTAGGGGGTCGTGCTGGGGCTAGTGTTTCAGGGTTTAGGGCAGTGCAGTGGTTTTCAGGCAGTGTAGGGGTCGTGCTGGGGCTGGTGTTTCAGGGTTTAGGGCAGAGCAGTGGTTTTCGGGCAGAGTAGGGGGTCATGCTATGGGTGGTGTTTCAGGGTTTAGGGCAGAGCAGTGGTGTTCAAGCAGTGTAGGGGGTCGTTCTGGGGGTGGTGTTTCACGGTATAGGGCAGTGCAGTGGTGTTCGGGCTGTGTGGGGGGTCTTGCTGGGGGTGGTGTTTCAGGGTTTAGGGCAGTGCAGTGGTGTTCGTGCAGTGTAGGGGGTCATGCTGGGGCTGGTAATTCAGGGTTTAGGGCAGAGCAGTGGTGTTCGAGCAGTGTAGGGTGTCGTGCTGGGGTAGTGTTTTAGGTTTTAGGGCAGTGTAGTGGTGTTTGTGTAGTGTGCAGCGCATGTGCTGTGTCGCTAGGCGAGACCTAAAAAGCATTGCATTAAGATGGCTGCCAACACTTCCTGGATTAAAGTGTCGGCAGCCAATTAGAGCCAAGCTTGTGCTTGTGTAGTTAGGTGCCGCCCAGATATATAAAGGTTTTTTTTCCTTTAATATCTCGAAAACTACTGAACGGATTTACACCATTTAAAACCAGCATTGGCATAGCCAATAGGTCTCACTTTTGGGACCTTATATGTATTTAGTTATGCAGCACAATATCCTTGGTGCTACAACATCAACTGTTGCATGGCTAAACACTTATAAGGTCCCAAATATGAGACCTATTGGCTATGCCAATGCTTGTTTTTATCGTTTTCTTGCTTTACTCCAGAGGTACCCAGGAAATGTGTCACTCCCGCACAGGAAGCAGCAATTAGGACGGTCAAATGGAAAACAAATGCATGTGCTATAGAGGGATCATGCTTTTGCATGTAGGTAATGGTGGCAGGTACTGTGGTCCTAGACATCCTAATGTGAAGTACGATCTATCTACACCAGTACTTTCTGACCTGTAGATTTAGAGCTACAGGTAGTTCAACATCTGTCAACCTTGGCAGTTTTGCTTCATGAATATGGCAGGAGACCGCATCAGTAAACTGCAGACCCTTGAAGTGACTGCTAGCGAAGCCAATGGCGCACGTGCACACACACACATGCACGCGCCGTTGCCGCCGCCACCGCACTCCCCCAGGGCAGCAGAGTCGCTCAAATGCCCGGCGGGAAGTGTTTGTGCTGATTGGTAATGACTATCTGATAACCTTGTCCGATGCGTTAAATATTGTAACAAATGTCGTGCATATGTTAGTTACTTATGATCATCACAAACCTCTCAAGGCAGAAGTTGGAGACCTGTGATCTCTATGTGTACAAAGCAGTCTTTTTGTGATGATATTATGCATGGAGAATAATTGACCTGTCTTTCTTCCGATGGAAATAATGCGGCAAGCCTGCACAGAAACACATGACCTGCTACCTTATGCTGACTCAGACAGAGGTGTCCACGCGCTCTAGGAACACAGGCAGTGGCCTCAACAGTGCAGCTCGAAGTGGGAGGAAGGTAAGTGTGGATCCGCTCACAAGCAACACAGAGGGAGTTTCAGTTCTTAACAAACCAGAGAGAATGTTGAAGCCGCTCAACTAATCAAGACATTCTTCAAAAAGCTAAAGTGTAGGTTAAAGAGAGAAAGCATTGTTCTAAAGTAGAGAAGTTCCTTCCCACTAAAGAACAACGGTGTAAGCTGCCGTTCTCCGATTGTCCATGTGAGAGCATGCGCTGCCAATGTAAAGAAGAAGTTGCAGCCACTGAACCAGAGAAAGCAGTAACAATACTGAGACTCAGATACAGCTCACAAACCAAAGAACATACTTGTACAAAAGGAAGAGGAAGTGCAACACAATCGAGAGAGGTAGCACACTTCCAAAACAGAAATGATTATGCCACTCCCAAAACAAAGAGGGGTGCTTCTCATGGTTATAACTGGAAAAGTGTTAGATCAGACACAAAGAACTGTGCTCAAAGAGTAAAGGCACCATAACCTTTATAATAAAAATACAAATTTCTCTGTGTTCTTCCTCCCTGAACGCTGATGCCTTTTGAAGTTCTGAAGCGAGCTGAAGGCACTGAAAGAGGATGTCTGGAAGAAACTATTGAAAATGTTGCTTCAGCTGAACAAAGAAATAACTTCTGACAGCCCTGGTCAAAAGAAGAAATTGCTATGTCCCTTGATTAAAAGAAACGTCTGTACCCACTGCCCAAAAGAAGAAACGCCTGTACCGCTTGTCTACATGAAAAGCAGAGATGGTCTTAGTAGGAAGATCCCTCATGACACATGCGGAACAGCCACATGACATGTGAAAGTTGCCTGTCTCTTTGTGCGGGCCCACTTGGAAAAAAAGAAAATGGTTGGTGTGCCGTGCAATAATGCATTTTGCCGTTGGAATTATCCCCATAATTCAATAAACATGCATTTTGAAAAATATTTTTAAATTGCTACCACCTACTGGTGGTGTCATATGGAAGCGAAAAAAATTCCCCGAACCATTGCTGGAGACAATCAATGCAATGAAATAAGATGTTCAAAATGTATTCACCAAAATTAAGCTTTATAAAAAATAAGAAAACGTGTGTTTTTCCGTTGCAATGACCGCAACAAAGAAAAACAAGCGCGCGCGCGCTAAAAGTAAAAAATAAGTGTCTGTAAAAGTGAAAGCGTTTCACTTGCGGGAGCGAGCAGCATCAGGAGTGATAATTGCTACCATATGGCGCCGCTCGCTCCTGGAAGTGAATCGCCAGACGTGCACGCGTTGCCATTGAAGGCAATAGAATGCGTGCAGGTTTTTGGCTGAAAAGCCGAAGCGATAGCTAAAGGTCTTTTTCTTAGGTAGCGCATGCGCGCTGCGTAGGCGAGACCTAAAAAGGACAAACCTGCGGAGAAACCTTTATTTATTTATAACTTTCTTTAGGACGAGCCAAGCCCCAAGAGCACCAGACTGCTTTGCAGATATCAATAGGCAATACAGGATTAATTACAAAATGTCACCTACTTACCGGGTAGAGCATACACATACAACTCACACACAAAACATATCAGAGACTAAACACACAGCGAGAGAGTGCCTGGTGCAGTGGGGGTTATTGCTGGACGGTTCTGAGCCATAGTGGTCCAGTAAATGGAAGCGTTCCGTAGACAGGGAAGCCCATAACAATAAGGGCTTACATTAGCAGTTTCTGAGTTGGGAAAAGAAGGAAAACTAAATTAACGAAGGCATCGGAACCCCAATCGAAGGGTGGTTCCTTCCCACCAGCGGATTCTCTTTCTTCGCTCTGTTTAGTTAAAGTGGGGTTGATGGCCTTACAGTTTACCTTTTCCATCTACAGTTTAACAAGAGGGGGGGGTGAAAAGGTCAGGATTTTGAAGTAATGAACAGATAAGTTGGCAAGACCACCTGAGAGAGTTAGGGATGTGTATATGCAGACCTATTTTGTCAGGTCTGTGAGCTACCCACCCTTGTGAAGTTGTGAACCGCTCCTACACAGTACCGCAGGTTAGACACCTAAAGCCAGCTTTTACCTCTACTGGGCTCACGTCTCAAGCTGTATTAACTATTCTCAGAGGCTTTAGCAGCTGGTTTTTAGTATATCCGGTCAATGGCTCTAATTACAGACTTTGCAAGTTTATGGACGATTGCCCTACTGATTGATACAGTATGTTCCAAAGTGCCCAGAGGCCACCACAAGGTTGTTTGTAGCGCTTTCCAAAAACACTAAATTTAAGTTGGGACCTTGTCCCAAAGGCGCCCACCTTAATGTGACATTACACACTACTTTCCTATAAATATAAGTCTAGAATGTAGCAGGAGAGGAAACTGCTAAAACCCTATAGATAGGCTTAGTATTCATATTTGATAAGGACTGAAGTACTGGGAATTTTAAGCCCAGCGGTGCAGGGGAACACACCCTATGACTTCGGGTTCTTCCTGTTTCAGACCTACAGAAACACAGAGTCTTCTGGGTGAAGTCAAAGATCGGTTTATTGGCTGCAGACCAATCACAGGTATCCTAGAAGTACAACAGCGTGTATGTTCTCAGGAGACTGCTAAAAGTTACAGAAACGGGCTTCTCCTTAAATACAAAATATCCTGCTTCAGGCATACATTCCTTGTTTTATGATATGGCCATATACATGTATACATTTCAAACGAAAAGGCAGAGTCATGATGACCATCCTACATTTCAGTTAAGCCAGCCCACGATTATTTACCCAGCAAGGCTCAGATCCCACATCAGATATCGATAGGCCCCAATAAACACCAACATCTCCTGTTTGGAAAACAAGCAATAAAGCAGGAACAGTCAGGTGTGAAAGAGATTAGCTGGAGGCTCGTGTAGGATGAAAAGGCTTTATGGTGTGTCAAGCCCTGATGCTAATCACAGGTGGCCGTAGGACGGGGAGCTCGTGGGACCGGACTGACCTGGGGCAGCGGAGCCAGCTGCCCAGGTCACAGAGAAGTCAAAGGAAGGCACATGTGCTCTAAAAGGCCCGTATTTGCTTCATGATATGTAGCCTATGTGAGGGCAACCATAAGATGGCCACCGCTCCAAGATGGAACCCACGAAGTCAATGTATAATAACGTATACATAGTGCATTCATAGCTAAAACGTTACACAAAGCACTTGTACATACCGCATTGACCATTCGCGGTTCGCTAATACCGGGATAGACAGGGGTAGGGCCCTGCCTCCTACGCGGTCCCAAATTCTAAAGTACGACAGAACAAACCAGAAGCAAACATGTGAGTATCACTAAGATCAAATGGCCCTGAGGTGTATCGCCCTCCCTCTCCCAGTCGAATCTATGACTACAAGCGCACAGTGCCCCTCAGCGGTGAGCGGTGGATGTACTTAGGTATCTGAATGAAAGGGAATTCATCCCAACTGCAGCGAGATGCATCCGGTCAGAGGACCAAACGAAAGCAGTTTTGAGTGTTTTAATCGATCTGCCGATTGCAATGATTCTTAATTAGCATTGAGGGGGTTTCTTTATTTGCATACGGCGAGAGTAATACGGAGGCAAGTGAACACAGAAAATTGTACTTGTGTTAAATGCCTTCGCAGTTCTCGACACACGGCAGATTTAAAGAAAACACCACTACAGATGCTTTGCAAAAGCATTTTAAGCACTGCAGAAGTTTACAAATACCACATTAAATCAAAAAAAGTAGTCTAGTTAGACTTTAAATCCCCTGAGGTCAACATGAAAAAATAGGACAAAACAAACACAACTATACTTATGATGTGTAATGAAAATTATCGTCAGAGAACAGTGGGGACGGAGTGAAACCAGTCACGCTTCCTTCGTCTCCTCGTGCAATCTCTATTTCAACCCACCCATTCTCTCACTCTCATGTATCCATTAGCCCTTCGCGCCCTCTCTACCTTACCCCTCCCTCCCACACTCTGTGCCTTGAAGTCTTGCGCTCGTGTTACAATTAACCCTAGGGTGTTGGAGACACTGGGAGCGGCCCTAGGCTTTGAAAACCGACCTCCGAGGGATCCAGCCCACCGGAGAAAAGCCCCGTGGACTAAAATGCCTGTCCGGCCCCGGTTATTAAAACCTTCTGCGAGGAGGACAAGTTTCCGGACATGTTATTGTGCTTTGGTTGAGATGCAGGTTCCTGAAAAACTGGAACCCCCACCAGCGTGCAAGAGAGCTTCCCTCCCTCTCCGGCAGTGTGAAAGGCTTCACAGCGGAAAGCTGTCAGGAGCGCTCATCTGTCAAGGCCGCCTTTTCACTCCAAACGCCACGATCATAATTAACTGTCACACGGCTAAACTCTCTTCCTCTCTAGGATTCTGACAGACGTCTCTGTTGAGTATGTATTGAAGTAATAGAACTATGTTCGACTTCCAGCGAAGTCCCTTGTTTGTGTTTGGTGCTTGTCACTCAGTCGTCAGCTCCGAATGTTCAGAGCTGTATTTAAATGACGTCAGTGCCGCTCCGTGTCATTGGCCCATCCTGCCTTGACTGGTGCGCACCGTGCTGTTGGCCTCGTGGGCCCTGAAATATAGAATAATAAAGATCTTCTCTGACAAAAAAAAAAAGTAGGAGTAAAAAACTGGTGTTGCTTCAGGTGTGGGTCACAGGAACATTTAGCTGATTGCAAGACATGTCCAGCAATAGGTAAGAAGTGTGTTAAGTGTAAAAAATTGGGCCACTATTCAGCGTTATGTAAAACAAAGAGAACTGTAGAAGGAATGAGGATAAGTGCATTAAGTGAGTCAGAACAGGAAATGTGTGCGAACATTCTACTGTCAATAGATAGTGTTGATGGAAGAATTAAGGGTCCGATAGGACAGGTATTAATTGGTGAGGTGGAGTTACCATTCACCGCGAATTCAGGGTCACCCATAACTTGATATCTGACGTGATATTTGAAGGAAAGTGGCAGAATGTAAAATTAGAAGAAACAGATGTGAATCCAAAGGCATTTGGGGAGCAGGACATTGAGATGGTGGGGTATTTCAAGGATAAACTCACATTCAAAGGAAGAAGTATCAATACAAAAGTATATGTGGCAAAGCGAGGTAGGAACTTGGTGGGATGGAGGGACCTAGCAAAACTAGGCGTGATCCTTGTACCAGGTGCAGAAGAACCTATATTGTTAAGAGAAGACATGGTGAATGTGGTAAATGAGGTGCATGTTGATGAAGGTAAAATGGATTTAAACTGTATATTGAAAGAATTTAACGATATTTTCAAAGGTAAAATTGGATGTGTAAAAGGATTTGTACATGAGATAAAGATAAAAGAAGGGGCAATACCTGTAAAGCATAAGGTGAGAACAGTACCGCTCTCAGTGAGAAATGATTTGAAAGAAGTGTTAAACAAACTGGAAAAAGAAGGTGTTATTGAGGAGGCTGATGCCTCAGAGTGGGTATCGGCAATTGTAGTTTCAAAAAAGAAGAATACTGGAGATATACACCTGTGTGTAGACCTCAGATCATTAAATAAAAACATACTAGTAAATTGCCATCCACTTCCTAAAATACAAGAAATACTAACGTCTACAGCAGGGTCAAAATATTTCACTTTAATAGACCTAAAATCTGCGTACCACCAGGTATGTCTAACGGAGGAGTCTAAAAAATTGACAACATTCATAATTCCTTTTGGAGCCTACAGATATGTACGACTGCCATTTGGACTGACCTCATCGTCTGGAGTTTTTCAAAAACTAATGGATTTACTGTTTGGAAACATAAAAGGGGTTGAGGCATTCCAGGACGACATACTGATACATACAAAGGAAAGAAAAGAGCATCTAGACTTACTGAGAGAAGTGATGAACATATTAAGAAATAAAGGAATGACAGTTTCAAAAGAAAAATGTAAGTTCATGGAGGAAAAATTTGAATACCTGGGGCATACCCTGACTGCAAGGGGTGTAACACCGAAGGATGACTTAGTGAAAGCTATCAGGGATGCACCCGAGCCAGAAGATAAGGATGCCTTAAAATCATTTTTAGGCCTCAGCGAATACTATGTGAAGTTTATACAAGGTTATGCAAATAAGGCGGAACCTTTAAGGAAATTGTTGAGGAAGAATGTTAAATACCAGTGGATGAGTGAACAAAAAGGGGCATTTGAAATGATAAAAAGTGATATTGCCAATGCACCTGCACTAAAACCCTACAACCCCAGTTTAAAAAATATCATCACTGTTGACGCAAGTGCGAAAGGAATCGGGGCTGTATTCTGTCAAATGGAAGGTAAAACGGAGAACACTATCGCCTTCATATCTAGAACATTGAATGAAGCAGAAAAGCATTATAGCACAATAGAACGAGAAACACTTGCATGTGTTTGGGCTGTGCAAAAATTGAAAAACTATTTATGGGGCAAAGCTTTTGAAATTGTCACGGATCACAAACCGTTGACATACATGTTGGATGGAAGTGGACGTGGTAACGGCAAAACAAGTTCAAGGCTTCTACGATTGTTATCGAGAATGCAGGAGTACAACTTCAGCATAAGACACATAAAAGGAGGAAAAAACTGCAGGGCAGATTGTTTGTCGAGGTACATATGAAGGATGAAAGTTCTCTGGAGGACAAGGAATGTGTAGTGGCACTAGTTGATGCAACGGTGATGTGCGACGGATCGATTGCAGAAGAAGAGTGGCTGGAAAGTATAAAGGAAGACAACCTATTGAAGAAGGTTATGATGCATCTTACGTCAACATGGCCTCCAGTTAAAAACCATGCAAATGAACTGAGAAGCTACCAACAAATAAGCGACGAACTATCAATCGAAAATGGTTACTTAAAAAGAGGAGACCTGTTTGTGCCGCCCGCAAAGTTAAAACTAAAACTGATCAAGATAGCTGACAAGGGGCACCCAGGCAGCACAGCAACAACAAATATATTGAGAAAATACTATTGGTGGCCAGGAATAACCAGCGATGTGAATAGATACGTTGAGAAATGTGAACAGTGCTTAAAAGCAGACAAACACTGGAAAGTAAGCAAAGGGGAACTTCAGATGGTTGAAATACCCAGAGGACCATGGGTAAAAATTGCTATCGCCTTTGCAGGACCTTTCCAATTATTGCAAGAAGAATGCAGGTATATAATTGTGCTGTCAGACTACTACTCGAAATGGGTGTATTACAAGTTTGTACGTAGCATAACCACTGAATGTGTGATAAAGTTTCTGAAAAAAATCTTTTCTATTGAAGGACAGCCTAAAATCATAGTGTCCGATAATGGAACTCAACTGGTGTCTCAGCAAATGATGGATTTCCTTAGACAATTAGGAATCAAACAAGAAAAAACGCCACTATACAGCCCAAAAAGTAATGGACAAGTGGAAAGAATGAACAGATTCATAAAGGAAGGCATCCAACTGGCAATTGCATCTAAATTGAATGTAAAAGCATATCTGTGCGAAAAAATAGACACGTACAACACTACTCCAAATGAAACCACCCAACACACTCCATTCTATCTGATGAGAGGTAGAGAATGTACTAGTGAGATCACGCCGAAGTACAACAGGTGGTATCAAGGAAACAAGATAGTCAAGGAAATATATGACGATGTGATAAACGTCAGACAGAAAATTGTCTCGAAGCAGGAAAAGTTAAAGGCATATGCTGATTTAACGAATAAAGCAAAAGGAAAAGAAATTGGAAAAAGGGGTTGGGTAATCGTAAAAAAAACCCTACAAAGTGACAAAAGGGGAGTCAGTGTTCAGTGATCCCATTCTTGTGCAACAGGCATCCAAAGGAGCTGTTTGTTTAGAAAAGACAAGATGGTGAAGTAAGGATGATGTGGCAAAACTGAAAAAAGGACAAGAGAAAATTATGATGGAAGGAAAGAGTAAACAAGATGCTGATGAAAGAGTTTTGCATTGGGAAGGAAGTGCCTCTGCAAGGCAAAGCATGAATGAACCTGAGGAAGGGTGGAATGGAATGTACAACGAGGGAACTGGAACTAGTTGTGTGGCAAAGGAAGACAACCACAGCAAGGAATCATCTTGTGTCAAGGTGCATGCTAGACCGAGCTCAGGAAGAGAAAATGGTACGAACCAAGGAAGCGGGAGCAAGGTGGTGTATACGGAGTCGAAGGAACAGATGGAAGGTCAAGGAGCTAGATTTCAGGGGAGATCTAGAAGGACAATTAAACCTCCTAAACGATATGAAGATTATGAGATGTACTAATGTTTTTGTTGTTGTTGGGAAAGGGAGATGTTGAGTATGTATTGAAGTAATAGAACTATGTTCGACTTCCAGCGAAGTCCCTTGTTTGTGTTTGGTGCTTGTCACTCAGTCGTCAGCTCCAAATGTTCAGAGCTGTATTTAAATGATGTCAGTGCCGCTCCGTGTCATTGGCCCATCCTGCCTTGACTGGTGCGCACCGTGCTGTTGGCCTCGTGGGCCTGAAATATAGAATTAATAAAGATCTTCTCTGATATCATCCATGTGCCGATACTAATTTTATAACAATCTCTGACTTGACAGTTAAAGAAATGGGCAAACTGTGCCATCCGTCTAAATCTTCTACTGTCTCCTCTTTCAGTGGGGAGGGCCGATAAATACACGTTTCTCTGTTCTCGCATAATCCGGCGCTGTAAAGGGGCGTCACGTTACATGTGACACCTTCAGCCCGTTACGGGGTTTATGACAAGGAGTCTTTCATTTGAGGCCATTATTCGCAGGCGGAAATCCGAAGCTGCAAGCGCTGGAATGCAGAGCTCTGACGGATGAAAATTTAGACAGCTAAAAGGTTGCGCCATGGCATGAAAGTTTTTGGCAGCTGAAAAAAAAAAACTAGCCGAATTATCTGAAGTCTATTCAAGAAGCGTGCACCTAGAATAAGAGACAGAGTACAGGAGTGGAACGAAGGTGTAAGGCGATGTATTCCCCTAAGAGTGGCAGGAGCGGCTGAGGCAAAATCATTAACACAAAAAACGGGAGACTATTCCTATAAGGAGATGAGTGGACAAGATGACCTTGCGGTCCTTATGTGATTTCACTATATTGCATTGGAAGCCTGCATGCCCGTTATAAAATTCTGGACCTCGTTTTGACATCTCTAGCGACTGGTAATACAAAAAAGACAAAGCTGCTTAACTTTAATAGGCCATTACAGATGAGTTGGGGTGCCATAATGGCTGCCGCGAAAGTCAGTAGCCAAGGTGATAGGCACATCACAGAGCATCCATCACGTGGCAGTTTAAACAAGCGCGCGCACCTCGCGCGGCAGCAGGGGGAGGGGGCCTGCGCGATTCACATGCGGGAGCGAGCGGCTGGTGCCGTGATAATTGATAGCATTTGGCGCCAGCCGTTCGCTCTCGCAAGTGAATCTCCAGACGAGCACGCGTTGCCATTGAAGGCAATGGAACGTGTGCACGTTTTTTGGCTGAAAAGCCAAAGTGATCGCTAAAGGTCTTTTTGCCTATGCAGCGCATGTGCGCTGCGTAGGCGAGACCTAAAAAAAGGGCGCTTTCTGAACCAAGCACTACCTTTTTGCCAAATTTGGTGTAATTCCGTTCAGCAGTTTGGCTGTAACCGAGTCTAAAGTTTCCTATGGGAAAAATGATTTTCCGACCTCTATTTTTTGAATTTCTCAGAAACTACTGAACGGATTTACACCATTTAAAAAAAGGTCTCTTTCTGAACCAAGGGCTAACTTCTTGCCAAATTTGGTGTAATTCCATTCAGGAGTTCGGGCTGTAGTCATGTCTAAAATTTCCTATGGGAATTAACATGGAGAAAACACGTTTTCGGACCCCCCTTTTTTCTCGGCCCCCGCTTGGTGAATCACCCAGAAACTTTCAGGGTAGGAACTGACCGGAGCTGGACCAATGTTTTGGGAATTTCACAAAGATTCGTCAACCGGCGCCAAAGTTATTGGGAAAAGAAAAAACACTTTTTGAATAGAAACAAGGTTCTAATTATAACTATCTACTGGCGACCGCCAGTAGATAATATATATATATATATATGTATATATATATATTCACTGAAAAAAACATAGGCTTGGGGGGCGCTATAGTTAGCTGGACATTTCACTTGTACAAAACCATTAAAATTCCCCCCTTATAGTTAGTTCAGCTAACTATAACTCGCGCGCCCGCAGTGCACTGCTGCTGACGTCACATATTACATCACTCATGACATGGTCAGTGACATCACTCATGGCATCACTGATGACATCTCAAATGACATCACTGATGACATCACTGATGACATCATCCAGTGAATGTGTGTTTTCTGAAAATTAAATATGTTTTATATATGTATATCTCAAGGTCGATGGAAGAATAAATGGGTATATAAGTGTCTAAATGGATGATTTGTTTGTGAAAAATTGATTGTATAACTGACTGATTAAGTGTATCTTAGTGAATACATGGGTTAGCGAGTAATGTTTAAATATGTAAATATCTGTATCATTCTCTCACTTTGTGTCTAAGTGGCTGCATGGGTTGGAGAGTAGCTACATGAGTGTCTATATGGGTTATTAGTTGGTTCTTTGAGTATCAGTATGAGTGTCTGAGTGTATGTATGGTTAGGTGGGGGGGTATTACTTAGTGCATAGATGCATGAATGTGTGACTCACTGTTTGTATGTGTTGAACACAGCATGTATGCAGGACTGTATGGGTGGATGAGTGTGTTTATGGGTGTGTTAGTGAGTGAATGACTGTCTGAATAGTGTCTTTATGAGTAACTACATATGTTTTAAACTAGTAAGTGTATATAAGTGAGTATATGTGAGAGTGAGAGATTGGAAGAGTTCCTGTATGAATAAATATGTGTTTCTATAAGTGATTGTTCAAAAGAGTAAGTATGTGTAAGTTTTTGTAGAAGTAAGTGTGGTGGTGTGTGTATAACTGTATATGCAAGTAAATGGATGTTTGATTCTTTATTAGCATGAGTGACTATGTGTGTGAGTAACTCTATGGATGAGTGGCGGTGTGTAACAGGATGTATAGGTGTATGAGTAAATATGATGAGTGAGTACATGTATGAGTGACTATATAGGACTGTTGGTGAATGAGTGGATGTGTATGTAGATCTTAGAATTAGTGAATAGATTGTTGTAACTGGTATTGGTATGTCCATTGTTTTGAAAATTTTAGTTTCTATTTTTCTATGTGTGTATCAAAGGTTATATTAGGGTGAGAGGATGTCTGCCACTCTATCACAAGGATGATGTCATCAGTGATGTCATTTGAGAAGTCATGAGTGATGTCATGAGTGATGGCACTGACCATGTCATGAGTGATGTAATATGTGATGTAATCAGCAGGTCATTGCGGGCACGCGAGTCATAGTTAGCTGAACTAACTATAACGGGGGAATTTCAATGGTGTTGTACGATTGAAATGTCCAGCTAACTGTAACGCCCCTGAAACCTATGGTTTACCTTTGGTATTTAGAAGAGAGAGCAGGTTTCCTGCTCTCTTCCAAAAACCAAAGCAGTTTGCTATGGCAGGGTGGGAGCCGCGAGGCTCCCGCCCTGCCATAGCAAACTACAGTGTCCCAGGATTGGCACCCCAGGACACTGCAGGAGCTGGCCCTGGGGGGTGGCGTCCCCAGTGCCATGACAGGGCTCCAGGAGGGGGGCCGCGCTGCCCCCCTGCCAACATTACGAAAGCCCTGGGGAGGTGGTGGTCCCCGGGTCTGGGGGGGGACTCGAGCCCCCCCACACCGTTTTTTTTTTTTAAAACACAAGCCCCGGGGGGTGGCGGTCCCCGGGGCTGCGGGGGGGCCATGAGCCCCCCGCATACATTGTCATAAAGCCCCGGGGGTGGCGGTCCCCGGGGCTTGGGGGGCTTTGAGCCCCCCACCCATTTATATTTAAAGCCCAGGGTGGCAGTCCCCGGGGGTAGGAGGGCTGTGAGCCCCTCCACATAATTTTATAAAGCCCTGGGGGGTGGCGATCCCCAGGACTTGGCCCCCCAGGAGCTCAATAGCAACGAAGCGCGGGAGACCGCGCTTCGTTTTTTTTTTCTCGGCAGGATCCGCGGCTCCTGCGTGGATTTTGCCGATTTTTAAAAAAAATTACAAATTTGGGGGCCCTAAGCAGGCCTAGGGGGTCAGGGTGTTTCTAACCTGCCCCATTTTTGCGTTTTGCGCTTTAGTTTTACTGATTTCTTGTGCCTCGGTTCTACCGAGGCACAAGATGGCTGCCATCACTTCCTGGTTTGGAGTGTTGACAGCCAATTAGCATAAAGCTCATGATCAGGAGGGTGCACGGCCATAGATATATATGTGTTTTTACTTTTTATTTTCTCAGCACCATTTAACAAAAAGAGTTCTTTCTGAACCAAATTTGGTGTAATTCCGTTCAGCAGTTCGGGCTGTAGCCGTGGCTAAAGTTTCCTATGGAAAATTGCATGGGGAAAACACGTTTTGGGACCCCCCTTTTTTCTCAGCTCCCGCTTGCCAAAATCACACCGAAACTTCCAAGATAGGAGCGGACCGGAGCGCCCCACGAATTTGGAAAATTTTGCGAACTGTCGTCAACCGGCGCAAAAGTTATTGCAAATAGAATGTTGCGGATTTCCTATGGAAAATAGGACCTAACTATAACTATCTACTGGCGGCCCTCAGTAGATTATATATATATATATATATATATGTTTTTTTTTTGGTGACATTGAGGAAGGCATAGCCGAAACGCATCTGTCCAGATTTCGAGTGACTCAATAAAATATTTTGATAATTCATTGTGTCAGCGTGCGCCTCATAACAGTGGCCATTGGATTTGGTCACACGCTGGGAATATATATATATATATATGCAAAAAATGAAGTGGGTTTTCCTGGGACCAGTCCCAAGTCAGGTGGAGCGTCAACCGGCAAAAGCCCTAAGCCGGAAGTGAGTAATCCAAAAGTCCATCAAAGTAATAGACGCACTCTCGGAGGTCAAGTTGCTACACCAAGTTTAATTCTTGTTTAAACGCTACGCGTTTCGACACCAACAATGTGTCTTCAAAGACACATTGTTGGTGTCGATTACTTTGATGGACTTTTGGATATATATATATATATATAGAATGGATGATAAATGAACCATTTTATTGAAAATCCCGTTGATTATAAAATAGGAACGATGGACAAATCAATCATGACAAGGGACCTAAAGTTATATGACTAAATTAGGATGTGTCTAATTATGTTTCAAATAATTGTGTAATGCTGTAGGCGAAAGATACATTATTGATAGATTGTTATTGACTACAATGTTATCCTTTTGAAATCTTCTCTCTAATTTTTTGTGGATGTTTTGATTTGAATATAAATATGTAAATACATGAAATATTTGTAAATAATTTTTAAAACTAATCCATTTTTTGATTTTATTTAAATGAAACAAATTTGAATATAAGAAAGATTTCTGGCACTATGTCATGATAACGTTGTATTGATGAAACCAACCGCTATGGCAATAATAGTCTGTTGTCTATATCTGTTAAGGAGCGAATCATGTGACTCTGCAATTCTGTTTAAAATGGAAACGTTTGGTCCACATTAGATTGTGTGAGCAAGGGATACGTCCCGAAACGCGTTACGAGAGAAAATAAAACCCAAGCCGGACGGCTGAAAGTATCCTGAGTGTCGGTGTCTGATTTTGGAGAAGGTCGGATTTGGTGTCAATATATATATATATATATATATATATATATATATATATATATATCACTGAAAAAACCATAGGTTTCACACATGTTATAGTTAGCTGGACATTTTACTGATAAAAAACCAATGAAATTCCCCCGTTATAGTTACTGCAGGCAACTATAACTCACGCGACCGCAATCCTCTGCTGATGCTAATACTGTATTTAGACACTTATTTGCCCATGTCTTCTTCCATTAAATTTTAGCTTTACATATATTACAAATATTTTTTTTTCATAAAGACACATATGTCATCAGCAGAAGATTGCGGTCGCGTGAGTTATAGTTGCCTGCAGTAACTATAACGGGGGAATTTCATTGGTTTTTTATCAGTAAAATGTCCAGCTAACTATAACATGTGTGAAACCTATGGTTTTTTCAGTGAATTTGCAAGGTTTTTTAAATGCTAAGTTACTTTACGCCATTCGTGGCGTGTGCGCCCAGTTAACGCAGTTCGTTCCGTGCGCGCACTGTGCGCTTCGCGCACCGCGCGCCCACTTTACGCAGTTAGTGCCGTGCACGCACTGTGGTCACGCGGTGCGCTGCGCGCACCGCGTGCCCACGTTAAGCGGGATGGGCCATGTACGCACGATGCGCTTCGCGCACCGTGCGCACATGGGGGACATATTTTGCGCATCTTTGTGAAATGTATTCTTTGTTAACTTCTTACATGTTTTATGCCATACACAAATGGTGCCCTTCGGGCACCATTTGCACACGGGGTGGGGAGAATGTGGATAATTTTTTTTTTTTTACAATTTTTTACCGTACGGTAAGCGTAATCGGCGATTTTCCGAAAAAAACAATTTATTTTTTTTTGGGCTTGGGGGTGGTTTGGGGACCCCTGTATCAATGCTGGGTGGTTAGGATCTCATGAAACTGCCTCTTTACACATTTTTGGGGTTCGTTTTTGCTGCCCAACTCAGGAAGCGAGAGAGAAAATGGCGGCCGCCGCTTCCTGGTTTCGACCGATTCGAATGTTTACTAAGATCTAAGAGCCAATCAGAATCGCGCTCGCGCACGCCACCGTACGCGTACGGTAAGCTTACGGTAAGCGCACCGTAAGCGCACCGTAAGCTGCCACAGATATATATATTGATTTAAAGGCTATTTTCTCAGAATCTACTGAACAGATTTACACCAAACCTACAAAAGGCACTTCCTTGACCTGGGGACTACCTCTCTGCCAAATTTCATTAAATTCTGTTCAGCCGTTCGGGCTGTAGCCCTGTCTAAAGGTCCTATGGAAAAATGCATGGGAAAAACGCGTTTTGGGACCCCCCTTTTATCTCAGCCCCCGCTTGACGAATCCCCCCGAGACTTTCAGGGTAGGAGCGGAGCGTAGCGCCCCACCTATTCGCGAGGATTCGTCGACCGGCGCCAAAGTTATTCAAAATAGAATGTTGCGGATTTCCTATGGAAACGTGGTCCTAACTATAACTACCTACTGGCGACCGCCAGTAGGTAATATATATATATATATATATATATATATATATATATATATATATATTCACTTAAAAAAACATAGGTTTCACACATGTTATAGTTAGCTGGACATTTCCCTCGTAAAAAACCAATGAAATTCCCCCGTTATAGTTAGTGCAGGCAACTATAACTCACGCGACCGCAATCCTCTGCTGATGACGTCAGATATTACATCACTGTATTTAGACACCTATTTACCCATGTCTTCTTCCATTAACCCCTTGGCTGCGGCAGGAATTCCACCGCAGCGCTGGGGGGGGTTTGGGGGCAGTGCGGTGGCGCTGTGCTCATGACGGAGCCACTCCGTCATGAGTCACGGTTGAGCTGTGCTCATGACGGAGTGGTTCCGTCATGACTCCACCCACTGTGCTAATCGCCCGCACAGGCGGGGAATTAGCGCCGCGTGGACGGAGCGGCCGCCAACGGCCGCAGCATGACGG
This sequence comes from Triturus cristatus, assembly GCF_964204655.1. Classification (NCBI taxonomy): domain Eukaryota; kingdom Metazoa; phylum Chordata; class Amphibia; order Caudata; family Salamandridae; genus Triturus; species Triturus cristatus. Next base: position 1,153,171,932 of record NC_140591.1, on the reverse strand, counting down.
AACCACTCCGTCATGAGCACACGGCGCCCGTGGCTCATGACGGCGTGGTTCCGTCATGAGCACGGAAAGGGTTAATCTTTAGCTATACATATATTACAAATATTTATTTTTCAGAAAGACACATATTTAATCAGTGATGTAGCATCGGAACATCAGTGACTTGGAGGGTCTTTGCAGTCGCTTTATCAACTAGTATATTTATGGGTACAGAGGCCTTTTGATTCAGTTGATAGAATTTTCTGAGTTTGATCTTTCTGACAAATTTGTATAAGTCAATTCTTGTGTGGTTGTAAGAGAAGTTGTTGATTGGACAGTATGAAAGTCCTAGATTGAGAATTTGAATTTCTGCATTGGTCAGTTTTTCTTGAGTCATGTTAATTACGGTTTGCTTTGGAATACTTTTTGATTCCTCCATTTCTTTCCCCTGTACCCTCTGTTGAAACCTCTTGCGACATTTGTTCCGCCTCTCCCTCCTTCTGCGATTGAGGCGTGTTCTGATTGCCCTTGCTTCATAAGAGGATTTCTCGGTCGCAAGGTTTGTCTCCGATCCTCTCTGATAAAATGTAACTCCTCCGCTGGTGTTATAGGATTAATGGTTGTTGCCAGATTAGTTAGTGAGTTCGGACCATTATCATCAGAGTCACTGTTAGAGGTAAGGGAATCCATATCTGAAATCGTATTAGTTGATGGAACTACCCCGAAATTATTGGGTTCGGTCGTAGAAGTCTGGGAGGAGAGTGCTTGTCTCTTATAATTATCGAATTTTTTAGAGAATGTAAAAATACGCCCAGTAGCATAGTCATTGAGGTCACGTGCAAATTTGTATGCTTTATGAGTCTTAATAGTTTCCTCATGTTTTTTGATACGAATGTCGATCTCAGCCCGACCTTTAGTGACAAGGTCTTTATCACTAATTACATCCAATAACTTGTTTGTACGTTCAATTTCCAAAATTATGGCTTCTCTATCGATTTCTGCGTACTTAATTAGTATGTGAATGTTAGACGGCGACCTCAGAGGAGCCCGGAAGGGAGTCCTGACTACCCTGAGACCCACCCTCGAGTATCGTAGCCGGGCACTGGCGGGAGACTCCTCAGGTGGAGAAGTCTTGTATCGAGGATCGTACTTCGGGCACCACACGACACAGAAACAACACACCGTGCGTTCTCAGGAACCAATCTTTATCAACTAGGTTAGCACTGCAAATATGTACAAGGAGAGCGCGGGCTCAATGAGTCTCGGAAGGGATAGGGGGTAGCGGGACAGTCTTTGGCACAAAAGTTCAAGGTAAGGATGTACCCAGCGCACAGCTCACAATCCTCGAGCTGGGGGGTAGGCTGGTTGTCGTGGGGTCCGGCGGGACCAGTGGAGTCTGTGGAAGCCGCGAGTCACTCAGCGGGCTCAGGTACAAGTTCGGAGGTCTTACGATCTTCAGGGAGCCGCGAGTCACTCAGCAGGGCTCAGGTACAAGTTCGGAGGTCTTACGATCTTCGGGGAGCCGCGAGTCACTCAGCAGGGCTCAGGTACAAGTTCGGAGGTCTTACGATCTTCAGGGAGCCGCGAGTCATTCAGCAGGGCTCAGGTACAAGTTCGGAGGTCTTACGATCTTCGGGGAGCCACGAGTCACTCAGCAGGGCTCAGGTAGTTCTAAGTTCCAGGAGCCGCGACCACGTCAGCAGGCTCTCGTTGTTCCAGCGTCGAATCTGCCGGACAGTCCCAGAGCACCCCTGGTTATAGGTCGACCCCCCTTTGATGTCCGGAGTCTGTGCAGGCAGGGGTCTTGTCACCTGGGGGTCGCTTGTCGGGGGTTTCCTGCCATTGTCCTTTGATCCTTTCAGGCCGGGTCAGGAGGAGTCCCAGACACCCAGCAGGCGTGGAGCCAGCCTTCAGGGAGGCCGGAGGGCCGATCGAAACCCATCGTCCCAGGGGAGTTTCAGAGGTGCGATAGAAACTGCTCCTCCCTCTCTCAACCCCTGGAAGCGGGATGTCCTCCAGCCGGAGTGGCGCCTCTAGGCCCGGGTCGCGCTGGGGCCGGGCGGCCATCTTGGTGCATGGAGTGGGCACGCGGGCCCGGGGTGGCCGAAAGGAGAGAGGCCATGGACGAGGGTGTCCGGGTTGAGTGCGTGTGTTCTGGTGGAAAGGCTTGGTGAGGCCGGGGGATTGGGGCCGCCGGCAACAGGTTAGGTGATGTGGGGACCAGTAGAGCCAGGTTACGAGGCCGGGTCCAACACGCGTCCCCCCCAGCTGAAAGCCGGAGAGAACTGCCCATCATCTTGGGGGGTTCTCTTCGCTGAGGCGGAAGAACCGGGAAAGGCCATCGGCGTTGGCGTGGTCCGTCCCAGGACGGTGTTCCACGGTGAAATCCATCCCCTGAAGGGAGATTGACCACCGCAGTAGCTTGGGGTTTTCTCCCCGCATCTGCATAAGCCATCGCAAGGGCCGATGATCGGTTTGGACTTTGAAATGGGTGCTGAACAGGTAAGGGCGTAGTTTCTTGAGCGCCCAGACCACGGCAAAGGCTTCGCGCTCAATGGTACTCCATCGCCGTTCTCTGGGTAACAGCCGCCGACTGAGGAAGGCGACGGGCTGGTCCAGGCCTTGGTCATTCATCTGGGACAGGACGGCCCCAATGCCATGCTCGGAGGCATCGGTCTGGACTACAAACTCCTTGGAGTAGTCGGGAGCCTGGAGGACGGGGGCCGTGCACATGGCCTTCTTTAGGGCATCGAACGCCTCCTGGCAGGCGGTTGTCCACTGAACCTTTTTTGGCTGTTTTTTGGATGTGAGTTCTGTGAGGGGGCCGACAAGGCTGCCATACCCCTGGATGAATCTGCGGTAGTAGCCAGTGAGGCCCAGAAAGGCTCGGACCTCCGTTTGGGTGGTGGGGGGTTCCCAGGCCACGATGGCGTCGATTTTTGGTTGTAGAGGGGCGACCTGGCCACTCCTGACCTGGTGCCCCAGGTAGACTACTGATCCTTGTCCAATTTGGCACTTGCTGGCTTTTACTGTCAGGCCTGCCTGGCGCAGGGCGGTTAGCACCCTCCAGAGGTGCTGGAGGTGCTCACCCCATTCGGAACTGAACACGGCGATGTCGTCCAGATATGCCGCGCTGAACTGTTCTAGCCCGGCCAGGACTCTGTTTACCAGTCGCTGGAAGGTGGCCGGGGCATTTTTCATTCCGAAGGGCATTAAGCGGAAGCGGTAATGCCCATCTGGGGTAGAGAAGGCAGACCGCTCCTTGGCCCCCTCGGTGAGGGCAATCTGCCAGTATCCGCAGGTGAGGTCGAAGGTGCTGAGGAACCGTGCTGCCCCGAGTCGGTCAATGAGCTCGTCGGCTCGTGGGATGGGGTGGGCATCGGCTCGGGTGACGTCATTGAGCCCCCGGTAGTCCACACAGAACCGGAGCTCGGGGGCGACACCGGGGGCCGCTGCCTTCGGGACCAGGACCACGGGGCTGGCCCAGGGACTGTCAGATGGCTCGATCACTCCCATGGTCAACATCTTTGAGACTTCAGCTTGAATGCAGGACCGGACCCGGTCGGGGACCCGGTAGGCTCGGTGTCTCACCGGCGGGCTGTCCCCGGTGTCCACGTCATGGACACACCAGTCGGTGACTCGGGGGATCAGGGAGAAGAGGTCGGCAAATTGTCCTAGTAGCTGGCAGCAGTCCTCTTGCTGCTGGGTAGTGAGAGCTGGGGAGAGATTCACTCCCTCCACGGAGCCATCCTGCTCCTTGACACACAGGAGGTCCGGGAGGGGATCGGACTCATCTTCGGCCCCGTCATCGGTGGCCAGCAGGAGGCTTAGTTCTGTCCGCACAAAGTGAGGCTTGAGGCGGTTCACGTGAAGGACCCGGAGGGGATCCCAGGGCGACTGGACGTCCACCAAGTATGTGACTGGGCTCTTCCGCTCAATCACTTTGTAGGGCCCGGTCCACCTGTCCTGGAGGGCGCCTGGCTTCACGGGAGCCATGACCCATACTTGTTGGCCCGGCTGGAACTCGACCAGAGTGGCATTCTGGTCGTACCAGCGCTTCATCTCTTCTTGGCTTGTCTCTAGGTTGGCCTCGGCCAGTGCTCGGAACTTCCTGGTCTGGTTCCGGAGGGTCAGAACATAGTGGAACACATCTCGTGGGGTGGTCTGGGGTGCCGCCTCCCACCCTTCCTTAACCAAGCTGAGGGGACCCCGGACGGGGTGTCCATAGAGCAACTCAAACGGGCTGAACCCTAGGGACTTCTGGGGGACCTCTCGGTAAGCGAACAAGAGGCAGGGGAGCAGGACGTCCCACTTACGCCGGAGGGGCTCTTCTAGGCCGGTGATCATCCCTTTCAGAGTCCGGTTAAACCTCTCTACTAGGCCGTTCCCCTGGGGATGGTACGGGGTAGTGAATTTGTAGGACACTCCACAATGTTGCCACAGGGACGTCATGTACCTCGAGATAAAATTAGTGCCGCGATCGCTCACGACCTCGCGGGGGAACCCTACCCGGGAAAAGATCCCCATCAGGGCCCGGCCCACTACGAGGGCCGTGACGGTGCGTAGGGGGATCGCCTCAGGGTATCGGGTGGCGTGATCCACCAGGACCAGGATGAAACGGTGACCTTGGGAGGTGGGGGGGTCCAGGGGCCCCACGATGTCGATCCCGACTCGTTCAAAGGGGGTACTGACGACCGGGAAGGGTTGGAGGGGAGCCTTGCGCTTCCCCCCACTCTTCCCGCTAGCTTGGCACGTGGGACAGGACTTGCAGTGGGCTTCTACGGCTGCTCTCATCTTAGGCCAGTAAAAATGGGTCACGAGACGGCTGTAGGTCTTGTCTTGACCCAGGTGGCCGGCAAGGGGGACGTCGTGGGCTAAGCCCAGGAGGAAGTCTCGGAAGCGGAGGGGTACCACCAGCACCCGACCGGATCCCAGCTCCACCGACTTCTGCTCACTATACAAAAGGCTATTTTCCCAATAAATTCGGTGCGTGCCAGTTTGGTCGCCTGCGGCTTGGCCCTCGGCCTGGCGCCGCAGTCCGACCAGGGAAGGACAGGTGGCTTGCTCCCGGCAAAACTCCTCCCGGGTGGGTCCACCCTCGTGGCGCCATTGGGCCAACTCGGGTAGATCGCCTAACTCAGGGACCGGGGCGGTGTCGGACAGGGAGGGCTCGTCGCTGGCGACGGGCCCCTCCGATGGGGGGACGGGAGGACCCTCGGGGGTTACTGCTCGGTCGGGGCATCTTCGACTTCTCCCAGGGGGGTGAGTCGGGCTGACATAGATCGGGTGGTGGCGCACACCCACTCGGGGAGCCCCATCATCCCTAGGTGGGCCTTGCGTTCGACGTGCTTCCAGGGCGAACTCTCCAGGTCGTTCCCTAGGAGGCAGTCGACCGGCTGGGAGGTTCTTACGGCCACCCTCAGTTTACCTATTACTCCACCCCACTCAAACGGCACCAGAGCTACCTGACACATACTCTCCCTATTATCGGCGGAAATGACTGGGCAAAAGACGTTGGGGAGGATCTGCTCCTCGGGGACTAAGTGCCTGAGGACACCGGTGATGCTGGCCCCGGTGTCCCGCAGGGCCTCTATTTGGTGGCCATTGATCTTAACGAGCTGCCCGTATTTCTTCGTGTTGGAGGGCAGGAGGCTACCAGGGACCATCTCCCTATCTCTCAGGGATACTAGGGCCATGGCTGCGGGTTCCCATTCCCCGGCTTCCTCAACCTCCTCCCCCAGGGCTACGTTGGCTATCTGTCTTGCAGGGGTGTTTTGGGTGGCCAGGGGGCACTCTGGGTCATTGGCGTAGTGCCAGGGCTTCTGGCAACGGAAGCAAGTGACGGTTACCCTGTGTCCCCGTCTCCCGGGGGGTCCGGTTACTGGTGGGGGGGGCGCTGGGAAAGGTGGAGATTGGGTCTTCGGAGGACTAGGCTGGGGCTCTCTCTGGCCTCCCTGGTTCCCCCCTCCTCTCTGGCGGGGTGGTCCCTGACTGGCTCGGGGGTATTCTCCTACCATGCCCCGGGTGACCCGGGTGTTGGTCCAGCGGTCTGCTTCCACCGCCAGCTTCCTGGGATCGGTGAGTTTGCTGTCGAGCAGATGCTGGCGTAGTTCCACAAAGCAGTTCGCAGCCAGGTGTTCCCACAATAGGAGGTCGGTGAGTTCCTCAAGAGTGGTGACTTTGCTGCCCTTGACCCACCCATCGAAGGCCTGACTAAAAAAGTTCACATATTCTACCCAGGTGGTGCCCGGGATTTTCCTGCAGTCCCGGAATCGTTGACGGTACATCTCGGGGGTGAGACCGTACCTTGTGAGTAGAGCTTCTTTCATGTGGCTGTAGGAGGTCTGCAGAGAGAGGGGCAGGTCGAGCAGGGTGTCTCTTCCTTCGCTCAGAAATCGTCCCCACAACCCTGCCCCCCAGTCCTTCTGCGGGACCCGATGGGAGGTCATGGCGACCTCGTAGGCCCTGAACCATTGCTGAATGTCATCGTTTTTATAATATTCCTTGACCACATCTTTGGGGATGTGGACCTTCTGCTCCGCTGGGGAGGTCGCCTCTCGGTTTCCCTGGGGCCTCCCTTCCTCACTTCTGGCCTTGAGTTCGATTTCCTTCAAGCTGCGTTCGTGCTCCAGTTGGAGCTTCCTTCCTTCGTGTTCCCGTTGGAGCTTCTTCTCTTCTAGCTCGCCTTGCACGCGCATTTGCTCCACTGCTAGCTTTTTCTCTGCTAACCTTAATTCGCCTTCGATTTTGAGCTTAGCTAACTCGAGTTCGTGATTGCGGCTTCTCTCTCTGTCCGCGAGTTCCTCCGGGGATAGGCCCCCTTCTGTTACGATGTTTCGCACCTGATTGTTGCTGCTTTCGCCTTGGGAAGGTTCTGCCTCGTCGGGGTGCTCCCCCGTGTTTTCCGGGCTGGAGGCCCCGGTATCCACCCAGGCTTTCAGTGCTTTCTGCAAATCTTCCTTGGTGTTGAGACCGGTGGTAGCGATTCTAAGTTCTTTGCAGAATTGCTTTAGTTCTTTGTGTGTGTATTCTTCTAGTTGTTCCACCTGGAACACCCTGTTGGCGTTGATTTCTGCGGGGATCACGGTGTTTCCTTCTGCCATCTTTGTTGGTAGTGCGTCCGTCGTTCACAGTACGATCTCTCGGTGATGGGCCCGAATCCCGTCGCTTGCCACCAATGTTAGACGGCGACCTCAGAGGAGCCCGGAAGGGAGTCCTGACTACCCTGAGACCCACCCTCGAGTATCGTAGCCGGGCACTGGCGGGAGACTCCTCAGGTGGAGAAGTCTCGTATCGAGGATCGTACTTCGGGCACCACACGACACAGAAACAACACACCGTGCGTTCTCAGGAACCAATCTTTATCAACTAGGTTAGCACTGCAAATATGTACAAGGAGAGCGCGGGCTCAATGAGTCTCGGAAGGGATAGGGGGTAGCGGGACAGTCTTTGGCACAAAAGTTCAAGGTAAGGATGTACCCGGCGCACAGCTCACAATCCTCGAGCTGGGGGGTAGGCTGGTTGTCGTGGGGTCCGGCGGGACCAGTGGAGTCTGTGGAAGCCGCGAGTCACTCAGCGGGCTCAGGTACAAGTTCGGAGGTCTTACGATCTTCAGGGAGCCGCGAGTCACTCAGCAGGGCTCAGGTACAAGTTCGGAGGTCTTACAATCTTCGGGGAGCCGCTGTGAGAAGTTGGCCTGATGTATGATGTCACTAGTTATAGTGTACACCTTATATCAGTCCAAATACCCTTATGGTGATTGGTTGTAAAGTCAACCTTATAGACCAGCTATCCTAGTGGTAGCATGGACAAGAGCAGTCTTAGGCTAAACTCTGAATGGCATGTGAAGCCAGCTGTGATACCATATATAATCCCTTGAATACCAAATGAAAGGACACCACAACAGATATATATATAAAATAAAGTGTATTTATTCTAAGCAAACCCTCAGCACTCTTTATGAGATTAGAGGTAAGTACAACACAGTCTTATTTATGCATACATTAAGTCACACAGGTAAGTAATACAGTTAGGCCCTAGGGGCCACGCAAACCATATACTAAGTAAGTGGTATAAGAACCACTGTCACGGAAATAGAATAGGCCTAGGCCTAGGGAATCGCTGGGGCTACACTACACTAGCGTTAGTTAGGAAGTGGGAGGCCCACGGGATTCGTGTGCAGAGTGGAAACACTCACGCGTAATGCGTAAAAGTCAATAGCAATAGTACAGTTTAGAAAACGGTAGATTTAGGACACTTCCGGAGTAGCTAGGAAGTTGAGACTTGAAAACTAGACACTAGGATAGTCACTATCCTGATGAGCACCGGAGTACCCAAGTTACCTAGCCCACAGGCTGCGGGTGCATAGGGGTGAAGATGCGTCGTTTTCGTCGTCGACTCCTATGGATGCCTGAAGAAAGATGCTGACAGGCGGTCAGGGAAGAGTGTCCGGTGGATCCCAAGGCTGGGATCAAGAAGAGAAGAAACCTGCAAGCAGAAGGGACAGAGTCAAGGTCACTAGCCAGTGACCACGTGGAACCAGGAAGGAACCAGGCGATGTCGTGAAGAGTTGCAGGTGAAGGTGAAGCTTGTCGCTGCAGCCAGGAGGACCCGGAAGCGTCGAGGACGACCAGGACCAGGAGGCGAGCTGTCCCACGAAGGCTCTTGCTGTCGGCGGCGTCGAAGTTGGACTAGGACTCACCAAGCCTTGGCAAGCGGAACCCACGAAGAACGAAGGACTTGCTTCTGGTGCAGACCAGGAAGGTCTGGGGTTCTTCTTCTTTGCAGAGAAGCGGGAGCCAGTCTGGAGGAGCCAAACCAGCGCAGAAGATTTCAGGGTGCGTCGTCACAAAGGCCACTAGCCAGCGGGCAAGCAACCGGACAGACGCGGCAAGCAGGAAAATGCTGAAGGGCCCCACGCAGGAGTCGTGGAGTGTGGGGGGCTGATCTTCGGTGCAGATGGTGCTTGGGGTTGGGGCTTCTCAATCCCCGGTGCACAACTTCGAGGGTGCCTCAGAAGCTGCGCTGTAAGTTACTAGCCACTTTTCCCAGGTAGCCGGTCCCACGTCGCTCGTCGCCTCCACGGATCTCAGCTCTGCTGCAGATGTGGATGAGGGTCGGAGAAGTCTGGAAGTCAAGGCTCTGGTCGGGCTCTGCAGTCGGTTCCTCGTAGAACGGTCGCAAAGCAAAGGGTAGTCTCTTGATGGTGCCTGTTTGCACAGGGTAGCCACTCCTTGGCTACATTTGAGATTCTTCAGTCTTCTTCTTTCGTCGAATGTCCAGAGTTTCTGTTCAGTTTTGCAGGTTCAGGATAATCTAAAGTCTTGAGGCCCAACTCCCACTCTTATACTAATCTGGGGGGCTGGGATACCTGCTAGGTCACGCCTTATGGGTGGGACCTGGGAGGGGGTGGTTACACCCACTTCCCTTTGTCCAGTTTCGCGCCAGAGCTGGGGCTGGAGTGCCCCAGCGCCGGTTTGAACTGGACTATGCAAGGAACACCTTGTGTGCCCCAGGCATGTCTCATTCCTTTCAGCCCACCCTGCCCCAATACACTAAAGGCTGTCTGGGGAGGTGCTAGCACCTCCCCAAGCAGGAAACCTATTGTCCAGGCCTCCCTGGCTGGGATCACTCCCAGCTGCAGGAGGTCAGACTTGTGTCGTGGCAGCAGCATCCATTTTGTGATGCTGAGGCTTTGGTCAGAGGTTACACAGCAAAGTAGGATTTTAACATGTCTCTCCCTCTAGAAGGGAGGAATAATATCCTCATCACCAGAAATGGTATGGGGGTATTATTCCAAAGTGTTAGACACCTTACACGACATGTTTTGATACAGCCCAACCATAGTTACCATAACCGTTTAAGATTATAAGGCACTTTAAGAGTATATGGTAGGCTATATCATAGAACAGCTATAAGGACATGGTTCCGAAAGCTGCAGACAGGCTCAGCTCATGCTAGAGCACCATCTCACATGTTACCAAGCACTCTGCCTCCAGGATTGTTAAGGCCTGCCATAGGAGTGACTGATAGGTACACATGTGCCTATATATAAGGTAGGTATAGGAATACTACACCTAAGCAAGGGGTGATTACACGACCTTGCCCCAGCTGAGTGATCAGCCAGTTGTGTCTGATTGGAAGGCCAGACCAGGGGTGGCATAATACATGCTGCAGCCCCTGGGAGGCCTAGGGTACACCTATGCCCTGGGTACCTAGGGTACACTGTACAGGGTCCAATAAGGTGATCCTTACCAATTGGTTATGTACCTAGGGTACATGGGGTCCATTTTACAGAGAGAGCAGACAGCCTGAGACCCTGAATGGCAGGATCTCAGGCCAACTAAGTCGAAAAACCAGCTAGACACTAGGCAAAAAGTTGGGGGTAACCATAGTCAGATATCCACCTTCCTACACAACCCCCCCCCAAACGAAAGGAGATAAGGCTGGCCTTGACAAGGTAAGCCTCTATTGCCTGAGTGGCCATATAAGGAGGAACCAGCACTGGCATGGTTACCCCCTGTCTCATGGTCCACTAAGCAATCCCTCATCCTAAAGATATCATAGGGTCTCCACCATAGGGAATCTCTACCTTTGGTGTGTCTTTGCAAAGTAAAAGGCTGGTGTTGAGATGGAGTACTGAAGTGAGTGTCCTCAAAGTGAGGCCTCAGCTTCCTCCAATCATCCTCCACCATGGATGCCTTTCTTTCTCTAACTGAGTTGCACTGTGCTCTCAGGGTCAGCCTCTGGCTACCTAAAGCTGGAGGCTGGGTCCCTTTTGTGGGCTTACTGGAGGGACAGGTCAGGTTTGGGGCCCTAAGGTCCCATGTTTGCCTGTGCCCAGCAGAATCCCTCTGGGGGAGATCCCTAACTACCTGTGAAGGGGATCCCTCAGGAATGTTTTTACCCATCACCTGGCTAGGGCAACTAACCAGGCAATCCTCATTCTTTTGAAGGGGGGGTTCTTGTGGACAGGGGCCCTCTTGGGGTCCACTGGCCTCCCTGACCTCTGCAGCCCTGGGCTGACTGAGGCAGGGTAGAGAGAGGCAGGCTACCTGCACCAGACTGGGTCCCACCTTGGAAGGGGCCACTGACATCAGAGGCTCTGCCAGGCCAGGCCTGGCTACCTCTGGGGCAGTTCCTTCACAAGGGGTGAGGTCAGATCCCTGAGGAGGCTGACCTTTTCCTAATGTCTGGGGAGAGGGAGACTTTTCTTCCTCCCCACTACTCTCTGTTTGTGTGGAGTGATCCATAGTTTCAGGCTTCACTACACCTATATCAGTCTGAGTGTGGGCTGAGACCATTACAGCCTTGCCAACCTTTTCAGGAAGGCACTCAGTTTGTGTTTGAGCTGTGACTGTCACAGCTCTGCCAATTTCTACAGGGAAGTCTGTCTGTGCCTGGGCTGTGGCTACCACTGCCCTTCCAACCTTTTCAGGGAGGAAAGCTACTTGGACAGGGGTTGTGACTGGCACAACCCCACTACCCTTTTTGGAAAGGCCTACCATTTTAGAATGGGTGTCTTGTTCAACTCCAGCCCAAGCTGAGAGTTCTAAGTCATTCCCCAGCAAGCAGTCCACAGGCAAGGTTGGAGACACTGCCACCCTTTTAGGGCCAGTGACCCCTCCCCAGCTGAGACATACCTCTGCCATGGGATGACTGTTCTGTTTGCCATCAATGTTAGTTACCTGGTATGAGAAACCAGGCAAAAGCTGCTCAGAGGGAACTAGCCTATGGGCCACCATAGTGATGCTAGCTCCAGTGTCTCTGTAGGCCTCAGCTTTTCTACCATTGATGTAGGGTTCCTGTCTGTACCTACCCAAAGTGTTGGGACAGGCAGTGAAGTTGGCAAACCCCATGCCACCATCACAGACAAGAGTAGCTGCTGTAGGGGAATTGGCTAAGCCAGGATCCCCCTGTGTTCCCCAAGAAAACCCAACCAAATTTTGGGGGGCACTCCCACCACCTGGGGGATTACTGCTGACAGTAATAGGTGGTGTGACAGGAGTAGTTGGAGGAACAGTTTTGTTTTTAGCCCTTGGGCAACTGCTGTCAGTTTTCCAATGCCCAGGAGTTTTACACTCATGGCAGTAAGGCTTTTTAACTGTGGTAGAGGAGGGAGCTTGGGACCCACCACCCTGTGTGGAGTTTTGGGGCCCTGAGGAAGATTTCTCTTTTGCTTTATCCCCACCCTTCTCTTGAGGCTTGGTGGTATCTTTCTTTTGGTCACCACCCTGATTTTTAGGCCTAATCCTGGTCCTGACCCATTTATCTGCCCTCTTTCCCAATTCTTGGGGAGAGGTCAAATCTGAGTCTACCAGGTGTTGATGGAGAAGCTGGTTCTGACAATTACTAAGGATCTGCTCCCTCATAATCAAGTTGTACAATCCTGTATAGTCCTGCACCTTGCTGCCAGTTAACCAACCTTCCAAAGCCTTAGTGGCACAATCTACAAAATCAGACAAGTCCTGTGTCTGTGTCTTCTGGGTGTCTCTGAACAACAACCTATATTGCTCAGTGGTTAAGCCAAACCCATCTATCAGAGCACTCTTCAGGACTTTGTAATTGTTAGCATCCTCATCACTGACTGTGAGGAGCTTGTCTCTACCTTTGTCAGAAAAGGAGAGCCACAAGATAGCTGCCCACTGACTCTGGGGTACCTGCTGTACTTTGCAGGCCCTCTCCAAAGCAGTCATCCATTTGTGGATGTCATCCCCATTCTGATATGGGGGGACTATCATGCTTAGGTTTCTATGGTCATAAGACCTATCCCTATCTCTAGGAATGTTGCTGCCACCAGTGGGTTCTGACCCACACAATTTTTGCTCTCTAGCCAGAGCAAGCTTCTCCTTGGCAAGGGCAAGTTCTTCCCTCTGAATCCTCAGATTAGCTTCCCTCATTCTGGTTTCATGCTCCTTTCTCTCAGGTGAAGTCATTCCCCTGTGAGAGGAAGCATTAGAGATGCTAGAGACATGGGAGTGGATGGATTCCCTTGAAGGGGATCTGTCCCTCCTGCTTCTCTGTGTAAGCCTACTTGGGGGTCTGTAAGGGGGGACCCCATGCAAACTCCCATGTAAGCTTAGGTTAGCCTGGCTAAGTCTTCCTACTTGGCCCTGGCTGTCTACCTCTTCATCTGAAGTCTCCTCTGACTCATCTGTGGTGGGTAGACCCTTATCTACAGCTATGGCACCATCCCTGGCAGCTCTTTCAGCATCAAAGGCCTCCAGAAGCTCCACTAGCTGTCTAAGGGTAGGGTTGGAACCCTGTTTTATTCCTCTGGAGGTACACAAATGTCTCATCTCCTGGAATGTTAAGGTATCATACCTAGAGGGGGTCTTCTGCAGACCTGCCCCTCCTGAGAGAGCATCTACTTGATCTCCTCCCAGAGGCATGATCTAGTGAGGGTGTGGTGTGTGCACCTACCTACACTAGTTGTATCTACTAAACCTCTCTAGTAGTTGTAGTCAGGGTGTGTTACTCCCTTCAACCTACAACTACAAAGTCCAGTAGGACTTAAGTATTATAATCTATGTTATATGTACCTAGACAATATCTGTGTGATCTTTCAATTTAGTATCTCAAGATTACAATGGTATTACAACAGCAAGCTCAGATCCCAACCGCTGCTCACCAATGTGAGAAGTTGGCCTGATGTATGATGTCACTAGTTATAGTGTACACCTTATATCAGTCCAAATACCCTTATGGTGATTGGTTGTAAAGTCAACCTTATAGACCAGCTATCCTAGTGGTAGCATGGACAAGAGCAGTCTTAGGCTAAACTCTGAATGGCATGGGAAGCCAGCTGTGATACCATATATAATCCCTTGAATACCAAATGAAAGGACACCACAACAGATATATATATAAAATAAAGTGTATTTATTCTAAGCAAACCCTCAGCACTCTTTATGAGATTAGAGGTAAGTACAACACAGTCTTATTTATGCATACATTAAGTCACACAGGTAAGTAATACAGTTAGGCCCTAGGGGCCACGCAAACCATATACTAAGTAAGTGGTATAAGAACCACTGTCACGGAAATAGAATAGGCCTAGGCCTAGGGAATCGCTGGGGCTACACTACACTAGCGTTAGTTAGGAAGTGGGAGGCCCACGGGATTCGTGTGCAGAGTGGAAACACTCACGCGTAATGCGTAAAAGTCAATAGCAATAGTACAGTTTAGAAAACGGTAGATTTAGGACACTTCCGGAGTAGCTAGGAAGTTGAGACTTGAAAACTAGACACTAGGATAGTCACTATCCTGATGAGCACCGGAGTACCCAAGTTACCTAGCCCACAGGCTGCGGGTGCATAGGGGTGAAGATGCGTCGTTTTCGTCGTCGACTCCTATGGATGCCTGAAGAAAGATGCTGACAGGCGGTCAGGGAAGAGTGTCCGGTGGATCCCAAGGCTGGGATCAAGAAGAGAAGAAACCTGCAAGCAGAAGGGACAGAGTCAAGGTCACTAGCCAGTGACCACGTGGAACCAGGAAGGAACCAGGCGATGTCGTGAAGAGTTGCAGGTGAAGGTGAAGCTTGTCGCTGCAGCCAGGAGGACCCGGAAGCGTCGAGGATGACCAGGACCAGGAGGCGAGCTGTCCCACGAAGGCTCTTGCTGTCGGCGGCGTCGAAGTTGGACTAGGACTCACCAAGCCTTGGCAAGCGGAACCCACGAAGAACGAAGGACTTGCTTCTGGTGCAGACCAGGAAGGTCTGGGGTGCTTCTTCTTTGCAGAGAAGCGGGAGCCAGTCTGGAGGAGCCAAACCAGCGCAGAAGATTTCAGGGTGCGTCGTCACAAAGGCCACTAGCCAGCGGGCAAGCAACCGGACAGACGCGGCAAGCAGGAAAATGCTGAAGGGCCCCACGCAGGACTCGTGGAGTGTGGGGGGCTGATCTTCGGTGCAGATGGTGCTTGGGGTTGGGGCTTCTCAATCCCCGGTGCACAACTTCGAGGGTGCCTCAGAAGCTGCGCTGTAAGTTACTAACCACTTTTCCCAGGTAGCCGGTCCCACGTCGCTCGTCGCCTCCACGGATCTCAGCTCTGCTGCAGATGTGGATGAGGGTCGGAGAAGTCTGGAAGTCAAGGCTCTGGTCGGGCTCTGCAGTCGGTTCCTCGTAGAACGGTCGCAAAGCAAAGGGTAGTCTCTTGATGGTGCCTGTTTGCACAGGGTAGCCACTCCTTGGCTACAAGGGAGATTCTTCAGTCTTCTTCTTTCGTCGAATGTCGAAGGTCCAGAGTTTCTGTTCAGTTTTGCAGGTTCAGGATAATCTAAAGTCTTGAGGCCCAACTCCCACTCTTATACTAATCTGGGGGGCTGGGATACCTGCTAGGTCACGCCTTATGGGTGGGACCTGGGAGGGGGTGGTTACACCCACTTTCCTTTGTCCAGTTTCGTGCCAGAGCTGGGGCTGGAGTGCCCCAGCGCCGGTTTGAACTGGACTATGCAAGGAACACCTTGTGTGCCCCAGGCATGTCTCATTCCTTTCAGCCCACCCTGCCCCAATACACTAAAGGCTGTCTGGGGAGGTGCTAGCACCTCCCCAAGCAGGAAACCTATTGTCCAGGCCTCCCTGGCTGGGATCACTCCCAGCTGCAGGAGGTCAGACTTGTGTCGTGGCAGCAGCATCCATTTTGTGATGCTGAGGCTTTGGTCAGAGGTTACACAGCAAAGTAGGATTTTAACATGTCTCTCCCTCTAGAAGGGAGGAATAATATCCTCATCACCAGAAATGGTATGGGGGTATTATTCCAAAGTGTTAGACACCTTACACGACATGTTTTGATACAGCCCAACCATAGTTACCATAACCGTTTAAGATTATAAGGCACTTTAAGAGTATATGGTAGGCTATATCATAGAACAGCTATAAGGACATGGTTCCGAAAGCTGCAGACAGGCTCAGCTCATGCTAGAGCACCATCTCACATGTTACCAAGCACTCTGCCTCCAGGATTGTTAAGGCCTGCCATAGGAGTGACTGATAGGTACACATGTGTCTATATATAAGGTAGGTATAGGAATACTACACCTAAGCAAGGGGTGATTACACGACTTTGCCCCAGCTGAGTGATCAGCCAGTTGTGTCTGATTGGAAGGCCAGACCAGGGGTGGCATAATACATGCTGCAGCCCCTGGGAGGCCTAGGGTACACCTATGCCCTGGGTACCTAGGGTACACTGTACAGGGTCCAATAAGGTGTTCCTTACCAATTGGTTATGTACCTAGGGTACATGGGGTCCATTTTACAGAGAGAGCAGACAGCCTGAGACCCTGAATGGCAGGATCTTAGCAACCAATCAATGAGAGAAGGGACTAGGAGCGAATTGAAAAGGTCCTGTACCAGTGCTCCTGAAAGTCGTATATTTATTCCATGGGTGGTTCACAGTTCCTATATAGAGAGAAAGATAGTAGTAGCCAAAGTACAGGCTATAGAGAGTAAGAGAAGTCTCCAAGGTCAAAGTGAGTGTGTAGAGTGAGGAGAGAATACTCCTTGTTGTGATACTGAGTGCCCTCACACACCCTTGCGGATGTTTAGCATCATCATTGGGCACAATTGCTCCTCGTGGGGGTGGCGCTGCAGTCCCTCACGGGCCCTTGGTTAGGGGCTCTCTGTTGGAGTTCTTTTAGGAGTTGCCGCATTTGTGAGTGTGGGTGTGTGGGTAGGGGTGTGTTAGTGAGTGCAGATATTAAAATTGAGGCAGGGTCCAAAAAGAAGTTTAATTGGGAGGTCCCTGGTTCAAATTAAAAACTTGGCGGGGATGGAGATGCACGGTAGTGCTTATAATGAGAGGGGAAACTAAACCAAATAATGTCCCACTTCTCTCAACCCGTATAGTGTAATAACAAAAAGTGCTGTAGGAATGATTAGGTCAACATGTTTCGCGCCTTTAGGTGGTCCCTATTGGATCCAGGAGCGCTTCGTCAGGACCAAAAGAAAGAAATATCAAGGATGGGTTCGGGAAGAGACAACCCGTAATCCCACCTGTTACCTAGGTCTGGTACGCTTGACAATTCATATTTCAGAATCCGTTATTGTACGAAATTCATGTTCACAGCCCCCTCCTATTCGGTGGTGGGCTCCGTCAGCGTGAGCCGCGTCGTAAGGATAGTCTTGTGGCCTTACGTGGCGGGGAGACCTACCCGTGCCGTGTTACCGGCTGAACCACCGCACGGGTAGGTCTCCCCGCCACGTAAGGCCACAAGACTATCCTTACGACGCGGCTCACGCTGACGGAGCCCACCACCGAATAGGAGGGGGCTGTGAACATGAATTTCGTACAATAACGGATTCTGAAATATGAATTGTCAAGCGTACCAGACCTAGGTAACAGGTGGGATTACGGGTTGTCTCTTCCCGAACCCATCCTTGATATTTCTTTCTTTTGGTCCTGACGAAGCGCTCCTGGATCCAATAGGGACCACCTAAAGGCGCGAAACATGTTGACCTAATCATTCCTACAGCACTTTTTGTTATTACACTATACGGGTTGAGAGAAGTGGGACATTATTTGGTTTAGTTTCCCCTCTCATTATAAGCACTACCGTGCATCTCCATCCCCGCCAAGTTTTTTATTTGAACCAGGGACCTCCCAATTAAACTTCTTTTTGGACCCTGCCTCAATTTTAATATCTGCACTCACTAACACACCCCTACCCACACACCCACACTCACAAATGCGGCAACTCCTAAAAGAACTCCAACAGAGAGCCCCTAACCAAGGGCCCGTGAGGGACTGCAGCGCCACCCCCACGAGGAGCAATTGTGCCCAATGATGATGCTAAACATCCGCAAGGGTGTGTGAGGGCACTCAGTATCACAACAAGGAGTATTCTCTCCTCACTCTACACACTCACTTTGACCTTGGAGACTTCTCTTACTCTCTATAGCCTGTACTTTGGCTACTACTATCTTTCTCTCTATATAGGAACTGTGAACCACCCATGGCAGGATCTTAGGCCAACTAAGTCGAAAAACCAGCTAGACACTAGGCAAAAAGTTGGGGGTAACCATAGTCAGATATCCACCTTCCTACAGCCGCGAGTCACTCAGCAGGGCTCAGGTACAAGTTCGGAGGTCTTACGATCTTCAGGGAGCCGCGAGTCACTCAGCAGGGCTCAGGTACAAGTTCGGAGGTCTTACGATCTTCGGGGAGCCGCGAGTCACTCAGCAGGGCTCAGGTAGTTCTAAGTTCCAGGAGCAGCGACCACGTCAGCAGGCTCTCGTTGTTCCAGCGTCGAATCTGCCGGACAGTCCCAGAGCACCCCTGGTTATAGGTCGACCCCCCTTTGATGTCCGGAGTCTGTGCAGGCAGGGGTCTTGTCACCTGGGGGTCGCTTGTCGGGGGTTTCCTGCCATTGTCCTTTGATCCTTTCAGGCCGGGTCGGGAGGAGTCTCAGACACCCAGCAGGCGTGGAGCCAGCCTTGAGGGAGGCCGGAGGGCCGATCGAAACCCATCGTCCCAGGGGAGTTTCAGAGGTGCGATAGAAACTGCTCCTCCCTCTCTCAACCCCTGGAAGCGGGATGTCCTCCAGCCGGAGTGGCGCCTCTAGGCCCGGGTCGCGCTGGGGCCGGGCGGCCATCTTGGTGCATGGAGTGGGCACGCGGGCCCGGGGTGGCCAAAAGGAGAGAGGCCATGGACGAGGGTGTCCGGGTTGAGTGCGTGTGTTCTGGTGGAAAGGCTTGGTGAGGCCAGGGGATTGGGGCCGCCGGCAACAGGTTAGGTGATGTGGGGACCAGTAGAGCCAGGTTACGAGGCCGGGTCCAACAGTGAACCATGTTCATTGAGGCCTGTAAGTTGTTATCGGCCCATTCCTTTAACATTGCCGGGTTGGGGTTCTCAAAAGTCGGAGCAATAAGAACTCGCAATTCTCTGGGTACGCGGTTGACATCTCTGTACTTTTCCAAACTTTTCTTCTCCCACCACTTAATCAGTTCGTTTCTAAGGAGCTTTTCTAAAGATTTCAAGAGTGACCTTGAATCTTGATTATCAGACTCACTGTTCATAACTGGTGGAGTTAAATTGACATTAGGTAAATTCAAAAAAAGTGCCTCCGCGGCTGCCTCTCTATCCCGAAGTGCGTCATTGGTGGCCATAGTTGGTTATTCAATAATTGCCTTGATGCGTACTACAAAGCTCCGTAAACAATATATTCCTGTATCAGTGTTCATAAAAACAGAGCATTTAATCCCACACCCTACTTAATGAACGAATAATCACAGTGGCGAAAGCTCACTCTTACCGAACGGGTGACCGTCGATCCCACAAGTCCTCCGACTCCGTGTGAAACACGGGCTCCCAGCCAGTGTCCGAGTGAGGAAATTTGCCACTTCGAAACGTGCAAAAGTCAGTAGGGGGGCACAACTACGGGTTACTCCTCCAAGAGTTGTACACAATACGTTCCGTAAAACAAAGATGACTGACATCAGCAGGGCCTCTTTTCAGCGGGAGGGTCCCAGAGTCCGGAGTCAGCCTGCCCCGGCTTCCGCAATTACACAAAACTAGTCCAGCACCGCCACCAATAACCAAAGGCGGGAAAGACGCTGGCAGAGACCTCTTCAGTGTGCTCAGGATTATTGGAACCACCAGGAGTCCGGAGTAAGTGCAGTCATCAGTTTATGAGGCAAGAAGTATAAATCCATTGCATTCATCGGACATGGTGTCCGCATTGATGCGTTTCGCTCGCGTCCGCGAGCTTGCTCACATGACGCGCTCAGGGAAAACCAATAGTTAAATCTGGGCACATGCACAAATTGCTATAGAAACAAAACTTAATGTGTGCATAAAGCTAAACAACAGACTTCGAAACGTATGGTATCAAGCCATGAAACTACCGACAGCATAGAATAGATATACAAATCACAGAAAAGTAATGATTGCTGTTTGAAACCAATTAGAATCAAATACTTTTATGCTGCTGACACATAAGATAATATATATATATATTTTGGATATCGCAGTGTAAATACCATTCATATACTAGAGAGTCTCATCATAATACGACCAGTGTTGTTATTGTTATAAATGCAAAAGTGCAAGTGCAAAGTGTCATAATTGTTGTACAGATACTGCTTAGTCGTTAGCAATATAAATATATATGTATATGTAGTCCCAAACAATGATGGTCAATTCCAGGCACGCAATCTGCGTGTGCTAGAGAAGGGCTCACCCCTAAAACCCAGAGCAATTTAGAAAGTACAAAGTACGCTGCACTCAGTGATTCCTGTATAAGTTCAGCTCCGGTCTTCCTTCAACCATTTCCATTCACAATGAAACAGGAGATGGAACCAATTTGGTATGTCCTACAATATTTTTTATCTTTCTATTTACATTCTCACAAAAAGAGTTCCGTGCTTTGGCAAAACACCTACTACTGGGCCATCAATTTTTCATTGTCTAGATTGTCCATTTAAATGGATACTCCCCTCCTTTACCTTGTCCCAATTAAAACAATCTCAAACCTAGCTACAGTTTAAATACTCTGGTACAGTAACATTTGTCAGAATCCCTCTTTTCAAACATTTGGGGTATAACAACTGATAAATGAATATGGTAGAAATGCAGTTGACGCCTTCCTTGGCAAAAAATAAGAGGAAGCATTGAGTGTTGTTTGTTTCTTTGTGATCCTACAAACCAGTCATTGTAGATAATTCTTTCTTTTTTTGCTCATTTGTGTTTACACTTTAGTTTGTCCTTTGTTATTGACATATGTTTGTGTAACCCTTTGATCACCCTCTGTATTATTGTATATTTGAATTTTCTACCAATGAAAAATATATCTTTTGGTAATAACTTTTTAAGGGTACTGATTTATTTTATGGTTTTTTTATATTGGATTCTTTATTTGAATTATCTGAAGTTGCAATGTTTTGTTTTTTGAACTAGTAGCCTGTACCACTGTAGCATTTACATTGATTATTAGCCCCTGGTCTTTTTTTAACCCTCCCTTCCTGGCTCACCGGCTACTGCCCCGTAGCAGCCACTACTGTATGTCTGGGCTACATGAGGCAAGTTCTTAGCACGTAAGGCAGTCTACTGCCTTCTTCTCATCTCTTTTTTTCCAGGAACTACATACATTAAGCAGCTTGGTTTTTCCCACTGTGAAAACTCCTTCCAGTCTCTTTGGTCGCTGTAAAGACCCTTTATAGGAGTGGTAGT
This sequence comes from Triturus cristatus, assembly GCF_964204655.1. Taxonomy (NCBI): domain Eukaryota; kingdom Metazoa; phylum Chordata; class Amphibia; order Caudata; family Salamandridae; genus Triturus; species Triturus cristatus. The sequence continues at coordinate 1,153,150,794 of NC_140591.1, read as the reverse complement.
TTTGTACTAGTCTCAAGTGCACAGCGGTCAACCTAGCCTTTGGCATGAGAATGACAATCAGCCAGTCACTTTTTTTTGCCTAAAGTGGAGTGGAGAAAGTAGCAAGAGAAGTGAAGAAAGAGGGAAGATGGGTGGTGAAAAGGGCAAGAGGGGTGCAGAAGGAAGCAACAGAGGTGCATAAAGAAGCAAGAGAAGTGCAGAAATAACCAACATAGGTGCAAAAAGAGGCAACAGGGGTACAGGAAGAAGCAAGAGAAGTGGTTAAAGAAGCAACCGAGGTGCAGAAAGAAGCAAGATAAATGATGAACGAGACAATAGAGTTGCCAAAAGAAACAAGTTAGGTCCATAAAAAAGCAAGAGAAGTAAAGAAAGAGGCAAGCGAGGTGCAGAAGTAGGCAAGAGAAGTGCAGAAAGAAGAAAGAGAGGTGCAGAAAGCTCCCCTCAGCTTCTATGGGGAAAGTCGCGGTTAGATTTTTAAAGATTAGGGACACTTAGAAATGAGTCATGACCAAACCCTTTGGGACTTAGGAAGTTCTAGGGTCAACACCCACGGGAGCACTGGAGTCCTCGTGTTACCTCACCCAGGAAAGCCGGGTGCTTAGGCGTCAAATGGTGTCGGGGCGCGTCATCGATTTCAATGGGAGCTGGCAAAGATGTCACGACTTCAAGAGAAGGGGTTCCTTGTAGCCATGTCTTTGTCACCCCTAAGGTAGGCCCTAGGCAGCCCAAGGTAAGGGTGCAGCGTATTAAAAATATTCGACATGTACGTTTAAGTTTTACATGTCCAGGTAGTAAAAACTCTTACATTTGTTTTTCACTACTGCACAGCCAATCTCTCCCATAGGTTAACATTGGGATTACATTATTACATTTAATAAGTGTAATTTCCAATTGAAAACAGATGGATATTTCGAGTTTGGTGTCTCTGGATTCACAATTTAAAATCACATCTTATGATAAAATATGATTTGAAGTTTCAAGTCTGTAAATGCCACTTTTAAAAAGCTGTATTCTAGGAACAAGGGGAACCCTACTTACAAGGAACCAGAGTATTAGGTTTACACAGAAGAACAATGGTCCCTGTAGATCATGTAAACCAGATAAATTATAGTATGTGCTCAATCACGAGTATTCATTGGAGGATTGTCATAATGAAGAAAACCAGTACATAGTTAAATATTATGACCAAACACTGTACATGGTGAATAGTCATATCTATTTGGGAGAAAGTATGTACAAATAAGAAGATAATAATGCTCAGTGTCCCAAGTGAACCTTGATTCAAAGAAAGTGACAAAATATGGCATACAACAAGGTTTCTAAATATGATTAAATGACCATGACATAATGCACAATACAAAAGTACTGCCAATTGTACAACAACCAGGGACAGTAAGTGGTTCATTTATTTAAATAGTCAACGGTGTTTTGACACCCGAAATTAATGAGAGGTCTCATCAGGACCTAAAAATGAGGGACACCTGCAAATAGTACCTCAGAGTTGCCAACCAAAGGGTTCAAAAACTCATGTGAGATTTAAGTGACGTTTTACTCAATCAAAAAGGAGAGAAGTGCAAATTCTGATGAGTGATCTCATCAAATTCTTTAGGGTGTGCTGGTGCAGGAAAGTATTGCCACATGTTTGATGTTGGTAGCGTTATCATCAAAGGGACAGACATGGGTAGCTTCACTGTGATTTTCTGTGCCTCATGCTTTGCAATTAATTTGCACATCTTGCTGATTAGTGATGGTAGCATCAGTTGTTAATGTGACTGACATGTCAATTGGAAACACTGATGCAAGCCCATATACAAATGCTGCTACTTCCAAATGAAGGTTCTCAACAACGAAGAATCCAATGGCCACATGGTACCCGAATATACAAGATGCAGATGGATTTATTTGGGATGCTGTGCAAAACTCGAAGACTTGTAGAATTCATATGGACACAATCCTCAAAATGAAACGCTTCAACAGATCTTATTTGGAACCAAAACACATGATGAAAACACTAGTGATTCCATCGGTGAGTGCTCTAGTTTATTGGCTCTGGAACTTTTTGAGGATTTATTGCCAAGAACACAGGTTTTTCAGGGCCTGCTTTCTGTGGTCTTCTGCAGGACATTTTGCATGCAATGCTGTGGCATGTATCAAGCATCGCTGTTTTTCCTTTAACCCTACAGAACTCCTAGATATGAAAACAGTTTTTATGCTTTTGCGGATCCTAAGTGTGGAAGAAATAGAATGCACATGCGACCAAAACTCATGCTAATACAGTTGATGCTTTTGAAACATAAAGGTTTTCTTGGAAAATGTGACTTTCAGCTAGCTACAAAAAAACACAATTGAATTTCACACCTAGTAATACACAAATAAAATGTGGAATATTATTTTTTGAGTAAAAAATGTCCAGCTCTTAGGTGTCCTTGCTGAGGGCTTTAAGTAGGTACTTCGTAGACCGTTGCCTCACAGACAGATGTGGTTTATCTTTATTACAAAAATAATAATTCATATTTATAAAGCGCAAACAGATCACCCCTTATGGTTTCAAGGCACTAGAGGCCGTTGGGGAGATTAAGTAAGCTATTCCCCAGAGTCACATGATGCTGAGCTGAGCTGCTGCCCACAATTGAACCGTGAGCCCCATGCTCCAGAGTCAGCAGTTCTGGCTGTTGTGCCACACCTCTCCTGCACAAGAGTGGAGACTGCAAAGATGAGGACTTATGAAGGGAACTCAGGGGTGTAGCTTGGTCAGTAGGATTGGGGGGGGAGGTGAACTTCAGACTTCCCAACAATAAAATGCAAAAATGTTTTATACCACAAGCACAGTGCATGAGAGGGTCTTAAAGGGTGGTAAAAAGAGAGAGCAGTGTGAATTGGTAGGGGTACTAAGGGAGAGAAATCCCAATATTTTGTAAAATAACCAACATTTTTGCAGACTTTCAAAACTGAAAGATGGAGAGCATGTGTTTGCGTTTTCATCTGGGGAAATCCAACAGAGACCTCGCCAAACCCGACTGAAAGCACCTGCACCCAACTATTTACCAGAAAATACATTGATTATGGGGTGTAACACTACAAGCACCCCCCCCCCCCCCGGAAGCTATACCCTTGGGAAACTGATTGATATGGACAATGTTTCAGTGTCATTTGTTGTTCCACTGCAGGAACACTATAAGTGAGACTGCAGTAGGGCCAGATTAATCAACACTGTGCCTGTGCATTGCTTTACCTGACTTTACATCAAGGGATGTCATATGTGGGTGGCACATGACCATTACCAGGCTATTGCCCAACGTTGTGATGTGGAGACCTATCTACTAACAGCGGTGGGCAGGATTTTGCACAAAAAAGATACCATACATTGAGGCAGGTGCAAAGACACAGATGATATTTCTATTTCTACAAACTTTTCAAACTTTGCATGCTTGCTGAACTGTACAGTACTCCTACAATGTGGGAAGGTTTTAAAGTTAGTCTTAGCATGATATTTTGTACTGGAAGGCAAGCCTTCCAGTGCAAACCCTATGCTAGACTTGTGCATCAATAAAGTTCTTACCACCTCCAACGTAAAGAGACGTAATCAGAACCATGGGTGGTTTGACAAGGCTTGTACCGAGACTCTACAGAAGTTAAAGAAAGCTCTTTCATGTAGACCTCGGAACAGGCCTTTTATCATTAACCTCAGGATAGCCTACAAGGAGCAGTTAAAGCGCAGGAAATGCGAACTCCAGGCTGAAGCGTGGGACAAATTGACGGTTGCGGTGGAGCTATCTAATAGCAAGCTCTTTTGGGACACCATCAATAGCCCTTTTTTAAGGAATGACGATGTCCCGATTATTACCTCCCAAGTTAGTAAGGAAAGCTGGGTCCTCCATTTTTGATCCATTTTTAACCATAGTGATACATCCCGTATGCCTAGTCAACTTGCTGCCATATGGCCTATTATCCCTCTTAATATTACTCCTTCTGAAGTAGTATTTGCTTTAAGATGTAGCAAAGGTGGGAAAGCTCCAGGGCCAGACGGAGTGCCTATCGACCTTTATAAAGCCGATACAGTTATATGGGGCACGGTCTTATCTAATATTTTTAATGCAGCTGTAGAGGAAGCGATTCCGTTGAACTGGGGGGAATCCATAATAATCCCCATATATAAAAAGGGACTCAGATCAGAAGCCAAAAACTACCGCCCTATTTCTCTCCTAGACTCTTCACTAAAAACGATGAGCCGGGTTTTGCTATTTAGATTAGAGGAATGGGCAGAGGATAAGGGGATTTTGGCTCAATCTCAGTACGGGTTCAGGAAAGGTAGGGGAACCTTGGAACAATGCGTAAACTTAGATCTTATTATTGGGAAATATACACATGCAAAGCAGGGATCCCTTTATCTCTGCTTTGCCGATCTTAGTTGCGCATTCGATTTGGTTGACCATGGTTTACTCTGGTCAACCCTTTTGGACCTAGGTGCCCCACAGGCTATTATTTTCTTTTTGACACAACTTTATGCTAAATTGTCTGCTAAAATACGATATGGTCAAGAAGGCGAATGTACAAGTCAAATTTCAGTGAGTCTTGGCATTAGGCAAGGCTGCGTGTTGGCACCCCTCCTTTTTTCCCTTTTTATCAACGCCATTGAAGCCGTTTTAAAAAAGGTTAATTGTGATGCCCCGCAAATCGATGGTCAAGTGGTAACTGTGTTGCTTTATTCCGATGACACTGTCCTCCTTTCGAGAACTCCCATCGGTTTACAAAAACTAATGAATAAATTCTCTGATTTAATAAAGGAAAGGAAATTAAAACTAAATAATTCCAAGACCTTTGTTTTACCATGTGGCCGTAAAATGAGGAACCTGAGATCCTTCCATATTGAGAATCAGGAAATTCTTTTAGTAAACAAGTTTTGTTACCTTGGCATCATGTTTTCAAATAACGGCATGTGGCATGAAGAAATGTTAAACGTTAAAGCAAAAATGGTCAGATGCGCTTATGGCGTTTTTAAATTTGCAATTAAATTGGGGGATCGCCGCATATTTGATATGTTACACATCTATAATAATAAGTGTGTTTTGGCAGCGCTCTATGGCGCTGGGGTTTTGGGCCATTACCCTCATGGAGAGCTTCAGATTGAGGAAAATGCTTTTCTTAAAAAGTTATTATGTCTCCCCTCGTCCGCTTCTACCTCTTTAATTCATAGTGAGTTGGGGCTGAATTATTTGTCTGATTTGGTAGAGTTGAAACCACTAATGTTATGAAGGTCGATATGGATGAAGGAAGAGACTGGATTTAACAAAAGCATTATTAAGGACTGCCTCTCTCTAGATAAGTATTTGCAAATCCCATGGTTAAAATATGTGGTTACTGCTTTCAAGGATTTCTACAAGGTGAATATCCTAGAAAATCTAAATTACGCGTCTGGTCTCCCCAAGTCTGATTTCAAACAAACCTTTTTAAGGGAGAAAGTCCAACGTCGTCATTCTAAGAATGTTCAACTGGCAACCGTGACTTTTTATTATTCACAGGAGCCTACCGTAGGGTTTCAACCATACCTTTCTCAAGTTACTAGATCTTCGCATCGATTCGTATTGACTCAATTGAGATTAGGTATTGTTCACCATTTGGTGTCTTTTTCATCAATAAGAAAATACCCTACTGTTCTTTGTCCATGTGATGGAGTAACTAAACAGAGTGCCACACATTTTCTCCTTACATGTGATTTGTATAGGCATTTGCGCATTGCCTAGCTGAAACCACTTTTTAAGAAACACGGGTCTCGTACTTTGAAATCTGCCCTGAACCTGTTGTTTTCTTTAAAAGAGATAGACATATGCTTTTTTACTGCCACGTTTATTCTTAAATCTATTGCTGCCAGAAAACGTATGGTCTTTTAACTTACTTGATTGGGTGCTGATTACTAGATTTTATAAAATTGCATATCTGATTTTCTTAAATTGTATCTTGCTTAATTTGCATAGTAAGTTTTATATTTGTTGTCTTGTGCTTTTATGATTGTACTTTTAATAATCGAATAAAGCTTACTTTGAACTTGAACTTGACTTGTGCACCCACCTTTGTATTATGGTGCAGCTTACTTATGGCTGGAAAAACATCCTAAATGTGTGTGCGTGGCACTACGCAGTCTGATTGTGTGTCGACGCCCAGGACGAGAGCAGCAGTGCCGTATCTTCGTCCTGCTCTCCCCATTTCACGCAGTGCAACAACTTTGTTTGCCGCGCTTGTTGCGTGAAATAACAAAAAATTGCCCTGTAGTCTTGATGTGTAAAGAGGCCCTGCGGATGTTCTTACTAGACACTATCTCTGGTTGTAGGCATTGAAGCAAACCCATTTCTCACTTGGTGCTGCAAGGCAAACAATACTTTTTCCAATCTGCACACATTTTTTGCAACAATAACAGACTGTCCACCTGAAAAGCCATGTTGTTGTTCATTGTAACCACTGCATGTCATCCAATCAAGTGATTCCTATCAGTAGATACTCCTGGCATGATTTGTAATGGCTTCCTTTGTAGTACCACTGATGGAGCAGGGTTTTTACTCCAAAATGGAATACCTGTTTCATTTTCGCATGTTATAATTAAAAGTACTACTGAATAATTATTAATGATTAAAAGTTTGTCGAATGTTGACTAATCAATCTTATTAACCAGAGAATTACACATGGGAATGCTATTGCATGGTTAAATAACAAGTGAACTAAGTTGGTGAGCAAACTGACAGAAAACGATGTTGCTTATGTGATGTTATGGTGTTTTGCGCTTATAATTAATATGCATTAATGGCTTCTGATGTCGCAAATGGCTAGATAAATACACACACATAAGGGTATTAGCTGGGAAATAACACTGTTCAGTCATTTCTATGCAGTAATTATGTTTGTGTTTCTTTGTTCTTAAGTTGTCCATTGTGGCCTGCCACAATATGGCCTCCACCCGCAGCCTGCATTGGAGTTGCTGGAAATTTACAAAAAGGCTTCGCTCTGCCTGTGACCTTGCACCTCTGATGAACTGAAAAGCCATGACCATGATGACAAATCTGGGAGGACTGCCAGAAAAGCCCGATTGAGAAAATGTTTCAAAGAAAAGAATATTGAACTCTTGAACTGTCAATCCCACAACTGGGATACATTTAATCTGGGAAAACATTCGTAAAAGTATTGAATAAATTATGGACATTATATTTTCTATTCATCGTCTAAGACAGACAATATCTGAGAACTTTTGCTCATGTTGCAAGACGACATTATTTCCGCCATTCATCCGTTCTGAATAAAGAAATGTTACTTTTTAGAATGTAAATTTCAGTATAAAAGTAAATAGACTAGAGAGGTCTAGCGCCACTTCTTCCCGAGCTGATGATGCGAGGTCCCTATGCTGACGGAGAGGACGATGACTCTACATGACGGCAGAAAACTTTAATTCTTCTACAGAGGACCGGTTCTGACTTAGGATCTGACTTTTAGACAGAATAGGTAAATATGAGAGAAATGAAATTGCATTTAATTGGCTTTTCTTGAAATATTAGATAAATGAACAATCTGTTTGAATTCCTGTCTCGGGTGATTATTTCTGGTCATGTTTATTTGATTTATTGTGTATTCTTTGAAATGTATTCCTCTAGATCTTCAGCAACTAGCTGGTCGCATTGACCTCAAAGTATAGGCAGATCAGATAGAGCATATGTGAAAGCTGGTTTTCTCCTTTACAGGGCACGGATAGTGTGATTTGTAGTGAATGTTGGTGTAATGGGCCCCACTAGCGTATGATGTGTGTATGCGTGTGTGACTGTGAAATCATTCCGTCCGTGGAAGTAGAGGGGATTCGGAAGCTCTGATCTGCACCAGTTTCTTGGTAGCAGATTGATGGTTAGCTATTGTCTTGATCTAGCAGAATTGCGTGTATATAGGCTTGTTTATTATTGATTGATATTTGTACTAACATTATATGTTGAAGTCGCGTTGAGTTCTATGTATTGTAGACGGCTTCTGGGATGTAGGAAGTCGCTGACAGTTCCGTAGTAGAGCAGAGGGAGTGTTGCTCTTGGAAAAAGGCGGGATTGTTGGCCCTGTATGCAGATAGGGGAAAACGTGTGACAATTGAAGTTGCGCGTTGCATTGTCTGGGTTCGACAAGGTAGCATCGCCGTGTTTTTCCATTAGAAATGTTTTCTGTGTGAGAGAAGTGTATATGATAGCAAAGGTTATCTGTGAAACTCTGGTCTTAAGTCCCAGGGATCCGTAAGGTTTGCCGTTAAAGCTTAATGCTGGAGAAGTAATAGGTATTCTCGGAGCTTGTTAGAAGGACAGGGCAGAGGTAAGCGCTGCTTTGTTAACGTATGATATAATTCTGTAGTAGGACAGACTGTTTGCTGTTCTCGGGAAAGACAGAATTCTGTGTGAATGTACTACATTTTCTGGTGTAAAAGTGCGTGAATGAGGAGGCATTCTGGTTAATTGTGAAACTCTTAGGAGCATTCCGAGGGGAAACAGTTAATTGATGCTTGTTAGAAGGGTAAAGTAGAGGGATGTGCTACTTTATCAACGGAAGTAACGATTCTGTAGTAGGGCAGAGGTAAGCGCTGTTCTCGGGAAAGGCAGAATTCTCGTGGGAAAGGTCTTTTGCTGTTCTGTGGCTAGCGAAGCAGACAATGGAGATGTTTGTATGTTGTAACTAACAGACTCGTAGAAATTGAAACAAAGTCTACCAAGTAGTCTTGTAAAGGAGGGGTAGACGCGAGAGACAGGAGACAAGAGCAGAAGCGACTGCAGCGGCTGCTGACATAAGGGAGACCGCGCTGTGATTGGACAGTGGGTTAGAACGGAGGAAGCGCAGAGATTGGTGTGCTAGTGTACACCGCGCTAGGATTGGGAGACATACAGGGTGACGTAGACGCTCCAGGATTGGTGCGTTGGTGTGAGTCGCGCTAGGATTCGCGGACTGAGTCAGTGACGTAGACGCTCCAGGATTGGTGCATTGGTGTGAGTCGCGCTGCAATTGGACAAAAGATCGTACAGTTGTAGGAAGAGTAAACAGCTTGGGAAAAATAAGAAAGATGTATTACCATGCTGAGGAAAAGAAGAAAAAGTCAGTTCAGTAAGGTTAAAACCTGGTTCGACAAGGATAAGAATATCATAACTAGGGAAGGAGAGTTACTTCCTCCGACCAGAACCCCCGCATCCTTTATGGTTGCAAAATATAGGTATCATACCTGTATTTGGTTAGACAACTGGGCGAAGTATACTAGAGAGGATGGGGTTTTGGCTTTCCCGGAACATGGCTCATTTAATTTGGCCGTGTTAAGAAATTTACGAGAGAAAATTATGAATCTAGAGCCTCGGCCTAGGCCGACGCAATTCGAGGCATTGGTGGAATGGGAAGATGAAGTACATGAGCGAGAAAAGCAGAGGAGTGGAGGTAACTACCGATATATGTTCGGTAGAAAATATGATCGCGAAACCCATCATGACAGAATGAGAAGGTGGCGAGATGCCAGTATGACCGAGGGGTTATATCCTGTAAGAACAGCAGAGGAATCAGGAGGGAGAATCAAAATCAAATCAAATACAGCTTTATTCGATTAAAATCAATAATCATAAAAGCATGGATATCACAGTTCAAGTTAAAAACACAAACAAATATGACTACATTAACAACTGGTTCCTTGATTTGAAGATAAATTTTAAAAAAGCATTGACTGAAGCAACAGCAAAGACAGTATCTAACATTTGTAGAGCAATAAGTGCAGGTCAACAGTGCCTGAGGCCAAACAATTTCAAGACTGGCAAAATCCATCTTTTCCTAGGAATGGAATAGAATTTACACAGAAGTACAACATGCAACGTCGATTGAGTCGAGATATCGTCGCAGGGACAATTGCATAATTGTTTGGACCAGTCGTTCCGTTCCGGGAAACTTAATAGCCTGTGAATAATTCCCAGGCGAAATCGAACTAACAGAAACCTATTAAAGTCACCATCTACTAGTTTTATATATGGTTGAATTGATAAATGAGTAGAAATCAACTGGTGGCTCTGGACTGATGTTTTCTTCAGTTCAATGGCCAATCTGCGATCATTTAGGTAATCCAAACACATTTTTTTCAGATCTTTTCTCGCTATCCCGGCCAAGGTTGTGGGGTTATCGTAAAACTCACAATGATCTAATTTGCCACAGAATGATTTGACGTATGTTAGCCATCTAATCTTTAAGACCCCTTCCAATTTTAAAAGGTCAAGGATTATAGAGCGGTTCAGAGCCAGATTATCCGAGGTCCAAATCCTGTGCCACTCGAGTATTGGTTGTGTTTTGATAATGTCTTCTAAATAACCAATTCCTAATTCTACGTGGCATGAGTAAGTTGAGGTGGACTCTGGAACCGCCAATAAAAACCTTAAAAATTTATTTTCCACCGTCTGTAAGGTAGTGACATCAACGACCCCCCAGACACCTGCTCCATAAGTAGCAACAGAGACGCATTTTGCGTTATATATTTTTAACAATTCGTAGGGGGGCCTTTTGCCCAACTTTTTGCTAAAATTATGTAGGGCAGTCACTGTTCTAACGAACAGGATCCTCCTAGCTTTCACAGCTTGATGCCAACTCAATTTATTATCAAATAAAATGCCCAAGTATGCAAATGATTTGGTGTACTCTATAGGTTTGTCGTATACAAACATGGTCTTAGGGGTTCTACTCTGTCTAGTACCGCAAGACATAGCAAATGTTTTGGTAACATTAATAGTGAGTCCCAAATTGGTCATAAAATTCTCAAAAGCAGTGACAACACGTTGTAGGGCAAGGGGAGTACGGGCCATTAACACGGCGTCATCAGCATATAGTAAAGCCGGAATGGGTCTAGAATCTATTTGAGGAAGGTCAATACAATTAAGTACTAGGTGTTTACCTAAACCATTAATATAAAGATTAAAAAGGAAGGGAGCGAGAACACAACCCTGTCTCACTCCCTTACCTATCCTAAAATCAGTAGTACATTGACCCTCAGTCCCGTACCTCACCCTTGCCTTGGCCCCTGCGTAGAGCTGTTTGAGAAAAGAAATTAGGGGAATATCCACACCTAAGTCTTCTAGGATTGCCCATAGCTTATCATGGACGACACAGTCGAATGCTGAAGATAAATCGACAAAGGCTAAGTATAAATTGCCCCTTTTCGCTGTCGTATACTTATTAATTAAAAGATTTAAATTAAGGCTCTGATCCACTGTCCCCATACCCTTGCGAAATCCATATTGAGTGTCACTTAAAATCCCAGTGTCTTCAGCCCATTCTTGTAATCTGTTTAAAACCACTCGACCAGCAATTTTCATCGAAGAGTCTAACAGGGAAATTGGACGATAGCATGCCGGGTTAGCTCTATCGCCTTTTTTAAAAATGGGAACTAAAATAGAGACTAACCAGGTAGGAGGAAGACTTAACGCACTAGAAGCATTAAAAAGTAAGGTTAAAAGAGGTCCCCATAAATCAGGATTACATTTAAAAAGGTCCGCAGGGATGCCATCCGGACCTGGTGCCTTGCCCCGTTGGCAAGCCAAAATGGCCTCATTTACCTCATGGGGCTCAAATACCAGATGAGTTGCGGATTCTGCACCCGGCGGGGGCTTCTCAAAATCCACTAGGCCTGGGGCGTTTTCAGTGTCAATAGGACAACTATAAAGCTGCATATAATGACTAATCCATTCTTTTTCAGGTATTGCAATCTCAATGGTGGCCCTATTCTGGTTAATTAGGAATGGAGCATTGACGGCTTTCCAGAAGGCCGCCGAGTCTTTCGATAAGGCCGCTTCCTGAAGAGTGGACCACAATATCTTTTTTACTTCCAATTTCCTATTTTTCAAAGCGATTTTATATTCCCTCCTAGCATTAGAAACATCGATTGGGTTTTTGGGATTGGCATGTAGCACTTGCTTCAGCTTTGAATATGCTTTAGTGCATATGTGGTCAAACCACCCAGACTTTGTAGCCTTACTTTTATTAGATTCAACAAAAAGAGCCTTTTTAATAGATTTTCCTATTATTAAGAAATTCTCCAAAATGGCTCTATAATCACCTGGATCTTGTAGACAGTTTACAATGTTACTATAACAATCTCTGACTAATGTACCCAGAAATTCTTCAGGATTAACTCGTTCCCAACTTAGTACGTATCCATTCTGTCTGGTGAGTTTGATGTTATCAATATTGTTGAGATCTCTGCCCCTCTTGCCAGATGGATGGGACTTCATCATCATGCATGTACTTTGTGGGAAATGGTCACTTAAGGCTAGGTCATGTGTATAAAAATTCATAACTCTAGAAGAGTGCCTGTTATGTGACAATATAAAATCTATTGTGGAAGAGGCACCACGACCATTAAATGTTGGAGAGAACGCAGTTGGAGGGGTAGTTAACATGTTACAAAAGCCCAAATCCAGTGTTGATAAAACATCATTAAGTAACTCTCCTTGGATTGTGTGTGCAAAATGTGGCAGACAATCTTCGTCATTATAATCGTGAGTTAAGCCACATAGCCCTTTACCTGTATGTTCACATAATGGGCAATTAAAGTCTCCCCCCCACAAAAGGACTGCATCCTTGTTCTGGGAATCCTGAATCCACTCCAGCTTTTCTAAAAGGGTTTTTAGAGTGCTCACAAATAGTGGCTGAGGAACATTATTATAAAAGTTTACTACTATCAATTTCAAATGACGATCACAAGTAAGGCCGATAATTTGGTAATAGGGGCCATCAAAGAAGTTACATTTATCAAAGTTCAATAAATTGGAAATATAAACACAAAGGCCACCCTTTGCTCTACCGGAAAAGGATGGAACTGCTGGTGTAAAAAAGGTTCTGAAACCAGCCAGGTGAACAGTTTCCACTAGCCAAGTTTCCTGCGGAGAAAATGTACAGAGAAAGCCCATAATGTAGAGACCAGAAGATATGGGGCAAATGAGTCTGATGATTATATCTTAGAGGACATGCTCTACAAAAGACCACCCCCGTATAGAAGAGAACCAGGGGTAGGAACAGCAGTTAG